>NW_024572605.1:6000000-6600000 GCF_018153835.1 Drosophila eugracilis
TTAACACGTGTAGTTGGCACAAATACACACACACCGAACGACCAAACAAAGTGAACTTTAAACTGAAGCTGCGTTAATTGGTAGTCGGAAATCAAATTACTGCCAGAGATTTCACTACTTTGGCTAATTTAATTCGAGGAGAACTTCGGCAAATGACCGTAGGCACTTGTAAAACCCCTTTTCTCAACTGCTCCACTATTAAAAGCACATGCATCAAATCTTCACATCTAAATGGGCCAACTTCCGAGTCAAGTGGATTTATCTTTCAGCAAATAAAGTTGCCGGCAAGTCTTGGCACTGCCCGAGGTTGTTAATTCCGGGGGAAACGAGCAGACTGTCAGTCAGTTACCCGTAACTATGTCTTGGTTTTAAGCTGCTCCCGGGGAACAGGGGTATAATTTCTAGTACATTAAGCCCTGGCTGAAAACTGCCGTCTCGAGTCGAAAAGTTGCGAAGCCCATCTACATTAACATTCATGCGTGCACGAGCCCGGAAATGTTTATTAGATTTAACCGCAGCCCGCTCCTTCACCACCAGAGCCACCATGCCGTATGCGTAATGTCCCGCTGACCTTGTGTAGTTTATGTCGCCGCTTCCTACACTCATCAAAATTACAATGGCCACGGCATTGGGGAGCAGCATGACATTCCGGGTCCAGGTGAGTGTCCCTCGCTTTCAGCAGTTAAATTTCCTCCGTCATCACTCAATTTATCATCCTGCGACGGAGGACAGAAATGAAATGTTTTTCCATTTTATTTTTTCTGCGTTTTTTTTTGTCCCCCAGCTCGTTCTCGTGGAAATGTCAATTTAAGCCCGGGTTTGTCTTAATTATGTGAGCTGTTTTTTTGGAGTATCAGGGAATTTATTTATTTAAGCAATGACAACAGCAAGGAAATGGCTTTTTGCATCGAATTACAATGATGTTTTGCTGAATTATCTGCGAAATTGATTGATGATGGTTTCACAGACAAATGTACCTCCATAGATATGTATACACTCTATCACCTGGTGAATCAGGAAAATCATTTACTTAAGCCAAGCCACAAAAGACTTCTTGACAGCACCGAAAAGTGAGTGGCAAACCACTTAAGGGGTTTTGGTGCAAATCCACAATGAATAAAATCTAGTTCTTAAAGTTTGATATGTTTAAAGAATTCCTCAACTTAAACTTTCTCTCTTTTACTTTTGACTTTAAAAACAAAAGTAGATCGATCAAAAAATGTTCACTAATATGTGTAGTTTTTAAAGAACTTAAATTCATTCTGTTTCTCGTTAAGGACTATTTTGCATTTCCCCCTCAGCCATTATCATTTATCATTTCAAATCATCAATATAAAACGAAAAAAGTCAACGGCAAATGCCCGACAAAATAACGTTACAAATGATTTTCCAAGGGTTTTGCAGCGATGATAGGAAAACATTTAAATTAAATGAAAACAATGTTTTTCCGTCCGATTGCAAATCCATGGGAAAAGCCCCAAAAGATAAGCAAACAGCAAGAACAAACACCAAGCTGAGGGACTAAGACAAAGCAAACAGGCAAAGTGAAGGCCAAACAAAAGGGGGTTCAAATGGGCGAAACAACCGCAGAAACAATTTATTATTTGTGATTTCCCCTCCCGTACAACAGCAAAGCAGAGTGCCAATATGCAGGTTTGCCTCTACGAACTGGAATAAATAATGATATCGGTAAGAAGGCTTCCGTCCAAGATGCTAAAAGTTAAGAGCTGTGGCTCTGGTGGCCTCAGTCCGTCCAAATGGCCACAAATATTGACTGGATCCGGGCCAGCAAACAAATCTGTATAGACTGGCTGTCAGAATGCCAAGATATTTGACCAGGAAAAGCACAAGGCACACCACACACACACACACCCAACCAAATGGGTGCCTCATTCGTCATCTCGGAGGTCAAAGGGTAGGCTCGAATTTAAGCTGAGAAATCTGCCACTTCTTGTGCAATTTCTCAATCACATTTAACCACTGGCCAGCGGCCAAAAATCCCAGTTGCACCCAAAATCCATGACCAATGTACCATTAGGCCACCGACCTTTTTCTGCCCCCCCTGAACCTCTCTGATAAAATATGAAAAACTGTGGGTGTCGGTGGGCGAGAGTGGGGAAATCATACGCCAACACCAAGAGCTCAAGCCACTTGGCCTTTGGGAGTTTATGGAAGAGCTTAGCAAACAAAATTATATTCAATTTCCTTTAATGGCCACCATAAAATAGCAGTCAGCAAAAGTAAAGCCGGCCAAAAGCCGCCACAAAAAAAAAAAAGCAACCAAAAAGCAAAAGAAGTAGGCGTTGCGCCGCGAACTTCGGAAGGGAGAAATCAGGACGCGAGCAGTTATCCTCCATCCTTGGCGCTTTTTGTTAGGTAAGCAACTTGTTTGAAGTACTTTCAGTACTTCACAATGGATTATGTTTAGATGTATGTTTATCACAAGATATGAATATTCCATTTGGCCAGGCCATCAGACAGCAGCAGCTGCCGTCGTTTGGGCCGTGTGAAAAACGATTAAGCATACGCCCTGGTGTCCGCTCCATTTGCCACGATTTGCCACATCTTGTTTCCTGTCTCCCTGTAAACCATGTCGACCAAATTGTTTCGGCGTCTTAAGTGACACTGCTAGAGTGCTATTTAAATAATAAATAAACATATTTATATTTTTGGGATATATTTAATGGTTTCTGCATAATTTATTTTTAAGATATTTAGCAAGTGCAATACGAAAATTATATTAATAAAGAAATTCTCTGAATAAATAAATCAACTTAACATCTAAAACAGCTAAAGTCAAAAAGGAAAAGCACAAAACTAAAACTCCTTCCAATCTAATTTTCCGAATTGCGAAATAAACCTTTTTAAAGATTATTGACTTAAAGTCCTTAGCTGCAAAGCCAATTTGCTAAGAAACTCTCAATAAATCCCCAATTTAATCAATTTAAAAGCTGAAACTTAACACAAAAGCGATTTCATTTAATATGCAAAGAAGAAACTATTAAAATTTGATGAATTCGTAAGCCACAAATCACGTTGAATGTCAAATATTTGAAGGTAAAAAGCTGTTTTATTTTACCAAGACATAAGCAAAGGTGTGACAGCCAATACCTTTGTACATCCAAGTGGCTTAAAACTATGAAACAAAACTCTTCATAAACTTTTCCAAATAAACTTAAAAGGAGTCTTGGTTAAAATGTTTTATTTTAGGAACTACCGACAGAGGTGTGGGTCCTGAGGCTGGAGGATAGAGCTTTAAGTATGTCATTGCCCAAACCCCCGGCTCTTAAGCTTTGTGTAGGAGACAACATAATCCAATAGATAGAGTCAACAAAGGGGAATGTTTACTATTAGGTTTATCGCCAGCTAAACCAGACGCAGAATGGGCGAATTTAATGCGAGCCGTTCGCATTTTTATGGTCCATTTCCAGCTGCAAGCCAAGCCTGAAGTCCGGAACCGTTAATACATCAAACTCAAGCATCGTGACAGCCAACTTGCCGCATTCTTATCTTCTCCAATCGTTTTTTTTTTTCTTCCTTCTTTTGCGGTACCAAGATAGCGACACTTGTCGGAGAAATCTACTGGCGTTGGATGAGAGGAGGTTGGAGAGAATCTGCTCCATGGCCTGAGACAATTCGATTGACATGAAATGAATTGTGAAATTAAACAGACTGCACAATGACAGCCGCAGAAAGGAAAAGCATGGCTGAAAAGGATTCCCGAATGGGGCCACAAATTGCTAAGTGATTTCGAACGAAAAGCTGAAAAGAGAAATAGCGGCCTGCCAGTTGCCTGGCAATAAAGATGGTCCTTAAAAAGTCAACAGCAAGGAGCATTAAACCGTGTGAGAACGGTTCGAAATCGTCCTTGACTTTCTGTTATTCTTGTGGGCTCTTAGGGATCAACGCCTGTTTCTGTTAACACCATAAATATGTTGAATCTTTGTAGATGCAATGGTAGTCTCTGATATACATCACCCCACAAACTTACCCTTCTAAATTTAAAAGGCCGAACAATGCTAACGCCATTGAGCAATTAGAGAACTTTTAGGCGGCAAAAGAGATTTTTCCGATTGCATGGAAAACTATTCACGCGCGAGCTTTAATCAAAAAGCATTTGAATTTGAATTTGAATCGCACACAAATCGCACTGACACACACTCACTGCACCAACAAATATCAATCAACAATTGCGCCGCCCGAAAGCATGCAACAATTTCTATTTTTCCTTTCCTTTGTGCCGGGTCCACGCGGCGTATGAGCAATCAATTTGCATCGAGTTCGTCGAGTTCGGCACGCACTGCTTCAATTATTCAAAAGACCGTTACGCCAGTTCAGTATTGAATTCGGGATATCGGCTTATATATTGCCATACCCATATATCTGTTGCCAATATCGGAGCCAAGCGTCTGGTTAGCCAGCCGACGTCGCACTGAGGCTTAACTTGGGCCAGCACCTTGCTTTTGGAGGAATATAATAGTTACCCAATGGGTTCCACTCGAATCGGCGCATGCGCACTGGCCTCCAGTGGATGTCATTTAGAAAACATTGTAGCCGTTTTTCAATGGCCCGAAAAAGCAGCAGGCAGCTTTGCGTGGAACAGTCCTTGCAATCGGAGATTTCAATTATGCATTACATCCCTTTCAAGTGATCCAGGTGGGTGGGAGGACGAATCCTTCCGTCTGGTCTGCTATTCCTGGCAAATCGCAGGCGTCTTAAGCCGCTCCTCGTCTGGCATAAGGTGTCCACGGCAATCATTTCACCTGGGGCCGAGAAACTAAACACGTTGCATATAGGAGGAGGATTGCAAAAGTACAGAGTGGGATTGTCCAAAAGTACGTGTGTTCAGCTAAGCTATGGACACATTTTATCAACTTAAAGGGTCAGGAATTTAAGTTTCAAGCTTTTGTCCTACGCTCATTAAGGGAATTTTTTATATAAATTATTTTCTTAGATTTATAAGCAAAGGTCAATAAATTTCCAAACAGATAAAATCTGTGTACCACTTTAATCAATTTAAAAAAGCAAATCGCTTATAAAAATTTGAAAAAAGCCAGGGAAAAGCCTTGTTAAAATATGAAAAGTATTTGGAATCAATAGCATAGGCCATCACCTGTCTAACACAGCCAAACATACACCACTGAGACTCAGTTTTTTCCAACCAATTTGGTTTTTCAATTATTTGCTATTGAAGAACCCTTCACAAGTTCCGATGGCGTTGCAAAACCACACTCCAATCTCATCATTATTCCATTTCATTTCGCTGGCAATCTCTGGCACAATCCTAACATTAATCTAATACCTATATTTGTAGATGCAAAAGCAGTGCACACCTTGACTGCTGGAGTCCCAAGGTTTTAGCTTTTGCCATTCACTGCTGGTCCAATGGAATGCATAAAATGCGTGCACAGTTGGCGACTCAGTCTGCCTAAATGCAATTTCAAGTCGGTCCTTTACATCGACCTCCTCCTCGAACCACTTTATATGTATATCATTACTAGTCCGCCAGTGAAAATGGGCGAAGGAAATAATTGAATTTGGCCGAGACGAGTTAGGAGACGATTGCCAGCAATTGCAACGCTCGATTTATTTTGTAACATTGTGAACAAGCTAACTTAACTGAGAATTTACATGGCTTCGGGGACTCCTTGGCCGGCATTTTCCACCATAAATCCTCGGTTAGTCCAATTGTCACGGTCCGCAGGTTAGCTGAACCAATGACCAGATCACATTTCAGGCGCCTGCTAATTATGAACCTCGTTAGGCCGACAGGTGACCCTGCTGGTATCTCTCTTTTTGTATTTTTGCCCCCGAAAGCCGTTGGCCAAATCCAAAAACCATTGACTACATCAACATCGGGCTAACAAGCATAATTAATGAGCTTCGGCATAAATCACCGTCAGGCTAATCAAAGTTGTCTCAATGCCCATACATTTGAGATTGGGCAGTAATATATCGCATCATGCAGTTGCCAGGCCCCATCTTCACCTGACCATTACACAATTGAAGAGATTTTGGGGGCATCCCTCAGCCTGGGCTGCAATTAATAATCCTCTCAAACAAATCGAATGCCCAAATTTGCTAAAACACTTCACATATGCCTTCCGATTCCGTAAGCCAATTATTCGGATGAGGTTTTCAGGGGCCACTTGTCGTTGCACCTTGGCTTTCATGGCACGTCTGTTGCAACATTTTTTCTGGATTCTGGATTCTGGGTTTTTGTGTTGGTTGTGTTCCCTCCTTCGGACTGACGTACGACTTTATTTGCGTCTTCTGCGACACGCGCCAGTGCCTCCAATTGAGCACCGAGGCAATTGTTCCGGGACTGGATGGTTCCTCCGCCCCTTTTAGCCCTCTTTGCATGTCCGTTCAGCTGACAATTACAACGCATTCGGTGCTGTAACTGTCGCTCGCCGTTGTTGCGCTTTTGTTGCTTTGTAACGGGTATACTGGGTAATTTTTAGATAAATATATAAAATATAAATAAAATTTACTATTAGAAAATAGACTTTTCAATTTGACCATTACAACAGACATAACAAAGAACTTAAAGGCAAACGCCCTAAAGTATGCAAAATATTTTCCAAAACTCCGTGAATATAGTTTCCGTGTAAACCGCTGAGTATTCCTTAGTCGGAGCCATTGACAATAACTTTTGAACTGGTTTTAGTTGTTGTTCGGCGAAAAGGTTTATTTAGCATGCAGCTGGCAAGACGCGCGTCAACGTCCATTGAGTTCCCCATGGATCTAATGGCTCCGTAGCGATAAAATGTTAGAGTGTTGGTGTGCTCACGTCTGTCAGAGTGTGTGAGAGTGTGTATGCATGTGCGAGGAAGGAAAAGGGACTTCCCCGGCAGCAACAATCAGTGGCTGTCGCTGGAAACATCTCCTCTGTCGCGTAATTTTAGTTGCTGTGCCGATAATATCCCTTCGCCTAATTGCCCACACACGCGCTCACATTTAACTTTTCAGATAAAATTAACGCCGTCGGGCAGTGTTTTTCGGATGGAATGTTGGCTGCATGTGAAATATGTTTATGGGTGGGATCGGTTACGGATTTTAAAAGGAGATATATATCAGTAAGATTGGTCATGAAGAACTTAAAGGCCAATTAAAAAGACATTAAGCTGCGGGGAGAAGAATTCGTATTTCAAAAACTTAAAGCTGAAATATGGAAGAAAGGTTAATACTTACACATACGAGTATATGAAAATTTAATACTAAAACTATTTTAGTCAAATATCTTAATTTTATGACACACTTTAATTTAGAAAGTTATAGCACGCCCCTTTGGAAAAGTTAAGAAGAGCAGAAAAAAGAGGCATTTTTACAGGACGATGGCCATCAACATGACCGGAACAACGCTGCACGCCATTTTGCTTGGGTCAACACGAGCAGGGAGCATGTTAAACCATGATTAATACGTGTTGATAAACAGTGATTGTAATTAATCGTGCTGTTGGTATCGCCGCTTAAATTTAAATCAACTCGCTTGGGCTAACCTAATTGGCGCCATTTTTCCCGTGGCTGGCATAAATTTGAATTTGGCGCCTTGCACCCACTCGCACTTGGCAATGGAAATGCATTTATCATTTTGCTTTTGCTGGCTGGGTTTATCTGAAATTAAAAATCGTTTCTACCTGAATTTATGTCAGCACTTTGCTGCCAATACTTTGCACACATTCCTTTCGTCCTTTGCTTCTTTGGTCCTTTGAAGTTGTGCGTCCAATTGACGTTGCAATGCATTGGTGCCACTTGTTAGCCACAACAAACTTTTCTCATAATTAAAAGCTAACACAACTTTTTGCTTGACTTCTGCTCGGCGAAAACTTCACCGACATATCGGAGGACAAATATGCGAGCTCTTCTATTAGCAAATTTCAACATGTTTCGGTCAATTTGTATGGATCCCAGCCATCCGTCTCCATGTAACTGGTCAGCCTTTGTGCAAAAGTTCCACCTGGCCACGTTGCATATGCGAAAAGGACCTTTTGATGAGACAAAATAAAGGATATAGGAAAAAGAGACAAGAGAAGAAACAAAAAAATACTTGCATTATTTGGCTCAAAGCAAAATAGAGATTTTTTTCTAATTTTAGAGAATTTTAAAAAGCGGTCAGAAAAATGTTTAAAAAAATTTAATTTTTTGTATTATTTTTGAATTAACAATTTAGTCAGTAATTTTTTTAGTAGTAAACGTAGATAAGTGAACTAACCTTTCCAATAAAAAGATACTATGCCGATTTTTTTATTTTAATTAATTTAGTTATTTAAATTTTTCCATTCATTTTTTATTGTCTTAGCCTTGTTTCCAACCATCTCTCACACATAGATGGCGCTAGTAAAAAGTGTAGAGTGCATGTAAGGTATTTTAGTAGTAGTGTGACCAGATAAACGTATTTCTTTATATATGGCGCTGAAATTCAAATCAAAAGCAATAGATAAATTTAAACATGCTTAGATATTAGCAAATATCATAAAACCAGTAAAACCAATAAAAAATAAACAAAATTGATTCCTAAGTAAGCACAAAAATCCCCCAAACATTGCCTCCCAATTAAAATCCAACACATCTCATTCGAGTCCAATATATTAAAAAACACATTTGCTGTGTATTGTGCAAGAGTTAAAAGTACTTAATCATACATTTCTACATAAACAGAATATACGTATATTAAAAGCATACTCAACGTCGCTGTATATAAAATATCAAATGCCTCAAAGTAACAAAAGTCGACCGAAGAACAACTAAAGGGTTAATTACACTTTGTACGGACTGAGATGTGCTGAAATTTTCACATCGAAAAAGCTGCGGCTGCATTTACAAAATAATCCTCCTAATATTCCAAAAATATTCGTATGTATATATATTCAATTGAGGATTTAGCAATCACATTACTGGCACTCGTTACATTGAAGCAAATTCCCTTCTCTATTTTCTTGTTTTCTTTGTTTCTAAAGCATTTTCACATCGAGATATTTAAGGTGACTCCTCTACTTCTGGCCAAGATGCAGCTTGCCCAGCAGGGCATTGGCCTGCTGTCCAGCTGACTCCTGAGCCTGACCGGCCGCATCCTGGACCGTCTTCTCGACAGACTGACGCTTCTGGTCGACGTACTGGTTGGCCTCCTGCAGTTTCTGGTCAACCGCCTGGCTGGTCTGCTTCAGGGCTCCATCGATGGCACCCTCGGCCTGTTTGAGCTTCTGGTCCGCCACGGTTTCGGCAGCCTTTACGCTCTTGTTGATGGCATCGTTGGCCGCCTTCTTGGTCTGATCCACTGCATTGGCGGCTGCCTGCTGGGAGGCTTGGGCCACATTAGCTGCCACCTGCTTGGAGTTCTGGGCCACGGCCTGCGCTTGCGCCACTGTGTTGTCCACTGCCTGTTTGCCCTGGTTAACGGCTCCGGCGGCACGGTTCACACCCTGGTCGATGGCCTGACCCGCTTTCTGGGCCTCTGCCGTGGCCAGAGCAGCGGCTTCCTTGGCTGTGAAAATAGTAGAATTATTAGTTGACTATATTATTGGCAAGAGCTCGTAGGAGAGGGTTAATATCATAAATAACCAACGCTAAAATAGTGAATCTTTATTTCAAATTCGCTTGTTCAATATGTTCAATATTTATTAGAAAACGTTTTTAAAAATACAGAACGTTTCTTTGGAAATAGGAATTGCGTCACTGCATCATCTAAGGAATCCATTTATTATGTTCTTTTTTGTTTTATGTTCTTAAAAGTTTTTTCGTTTTTGATAAATTGCAAAAAGCTTTCTTTTTGAAGAAATTTTTACATTTGTTTCTGAGTTTTTATTTTCAATACTACAAGTCCTTGGTTATTCCCTTGTCCAATACTTATCCCTTTAATCAACTTCTGTTTCTCATTTTTTGTACTCACCCGTGCTGGCGGCCAACTGCTCGGCCTCTCCCTTGGTCTGCTGCACCGACTGGCCGACCTTCTTGGCCTGCTCCTCGGCTAATTTCTGGGCCTCGGCGGCCTTGTCGCTGGCCAGCTTCTCGGCCTCATCCTTCTTCTTGCTGAACAAGTTGGCGGTCTTGTCGCCGAAGTTCTTCAACGAAGCTGTCAAGAAATCGAAAAGATTACATTGTAAATCTGGGTTAACTTGAGAAGGATTACTTTGGTTTTGGCGACTGGGAAACATGCTGACTGGCCCTCTGAATGCTAACTAAGCTCTGAGCTGGCGCCAATTATAATTTATAGCCTGATCTTAATCAGAGGGATTAGCTACTGATCAGATGAGAGATTTGAGATTCCAAATTCCAGACAGGTAATTACCGAAACATAAACAAAGCAGCTGGAGCATGAACTATTTACATGACTAAAATCGAATCGATTAGACAAGGGACAGTTTCTATTTTTGCTTTTTATAAACTGCGCAACTAGGGGCTGCTAAAATCGTGATCGTACGCCCCATGTCGTCAGCTCTAAAATTTTTAGGCACATTAGACGCTCAGAATAATATTCGCAATTTAATAGAAATTAACGAGCAGCAGGTTTCTGCTGTCCCAGTCGAGTAATGCATTCACTTGGAGTGACGTGTGCGCTCACTCAAATAGAAACATTGTGCCATTAAACTCGGAATCGGGTGGGAATCGGTTGGGCGAAACGGAAACGGGCGGAATTTCTTTTGTCTACACTTAGTTCAGATATATGGGTTGTATATATATATTATGTATGGTTGTAAGGCAAAACAAAGCGCAAATATTCAAATTATTCGGTATATGTGATGTCATAATGGGGAACCGCTAAATGAAATCGCCTTAGCCTCTTATTCACGCTTTCTGATTATGATCGGGAATGTGTTTATTCTAAATCCGCTCTCTTTTCCTCTCTTTCGGCAGAGATACTTTAATGGCTTCTCCACACAATTCGGCTCGTTTCTAAATAATTTAGATGCGGCCAATTTCATTCCACATTGAATGACCCAAACGCCTCCAAAGAGGCTGAAAATTGTGCGAAAATAATAGTTTCTAGTTTGCCATTACTGTATTTTAGGATTAAGGAATGTGTGGGCACGGTCGAGGTGTTAAAATAACTTCTACCAATGGAATTTATATTTTTCAGATGCTAATAACTACAGAATGTTTGTGGCATTGAACTTGCTCAATAATCTTTGGATTTAAGTGGAAAGAATCGTGCATTCTACATTGTACAATTTTAACTTAATGTTTGTATTGAGGGATAGAGGGATCATGCATTACTAAATATATTTGCTTTGTGCTCTTCTCCAAATTAAAATCGCATTAAAAGGTTGTTAAAACACGCATAGTAGGCCAGTTTAAAACACAAAATAAAATTCATATGAAATGTTACTAAAAAGGTGGTAATATCCATAAGGCAAACACCTTGTTCGCTGAATTGAGATATATAAAAAAATTCTGTGTTTAGTATTCCCGACCTTATCCTCTAGTCATATTTATAAAAGAAACATTTTTATGGCTTACACTCGTGGAATGCCTAAGGCAATCAACCTCTTTTAAGGCATTTGCGTAATACGACGCATTTTGTTCTTAACAGTTTTTATCCGAGACTGTGGCAGCTTGTGGTCAATACTAAAAAACCGGCTAGAAGCATGGCATGGAAGGTAACACAATAAGCCCAAAGCCCAGACTCTCACACAGCTTCTGATTTGTTTAGTCGTTTTGGTTTTATTTCAGTTTTTGTCGATGTCGTAGTTGTACCACAGATAATGCGCAGAAGCTTCGGAATAGAGGAAAACCTGTAGCTTGGGTACATGAGAACCCAGTTCGGAACACACACTAACACCAATACACTCTTACATATGCCGCCAGAGAATCGCTGGAATGAATATCTATGAGTAACTGCGATTTAAGGTCTGCCGACTCACGTTCCACACCAGTTCTGGATGCCTAAAAAGAGCTACAATCCATGATGAATCGATGGAGCTACTGTTACTGTTGCTGTTGATGATGTCATGTGAGATACAAATGCACAATCGAGATACAATATATATATATATATATATAAGAGAACAAATATATATGTACAGTATACAGCGCGTGGCAGAAAGTGGTGGCATGGAACTCAAACGCCCCATCAATTGTTTTTGCCCCCCGGCACAATCGTCATCCGTGCGAAGGTCGTCTGAGTCAGCTGGCAACAGGGCAAGCAGCCAAAAGGATTCGTGTCCTGGCCGAGGACAATCCAATAGCTGATGTCATGGCCCCGCCAGGTAAATCAATAATCGGAGGAAGCGAGGGCAGGTCAGACATCAAGACCTTTGGGCGGGTTATGCTAATGACTATGAAGTCACTCGATAAGATCAAATCGCAGAGCTAATTGCCAGCTTTTTGGGTGAGATAGGATCTACGTAAAGCAATTTAAAATCAATAACCATGAGTATTCTAATAATTACATTTAAGAGGAGGATGATATATAGTAGAAGAATGACAAGAACTTATAAAAAACCAAGTCATTTAGAGGGTTAAGTTGTAATATCAACCTCCCCCTAGTGACTTTTTCCGGCTTGTTTTCTTCAAGTGTAGCTAATAGACAATTAAATTGAATGACCCTAAACCTGACCCACTGGCGGGTGAACAAATTAGCCCACGACATTGGTGTAGGCATTCCAGAGGCATGAAGTTGTAATTGAATTAGCCAGACGTTAGGGATGCCTCTTTACCTCCAATGGATTCTAAATCGATTGGGCTCACTGCTTGCCAGCGGAGGATATAAGTACAGGAGGCGATTTGGATCCGGTCACTGTGCACCGGCGGTGATCGAAATGAAGCATCTACTGACTGCACTCGTGGCGCTGCTGAGCATCCTGCAGCGGGGCGAGGTCCTGGGATCAGGAACTCCATGCGCGCGTCGCTATCTGCGCAGGATCAACGGCAAGTGCTATTACTTTTCGGTGAAAAAGGTGAGAAGGGCCTTGAGATCGTTAGTCAGGATAGGGCTAAAGGATCAAACTTTTTTCCTTTGCAGATGAACTGGTTTGGTGCTCTGAATAACTGCCTACGGAAAGGACTCACCCTGGCGGATTTGAGTAACCAAAGGGACTTTGATGGAGCCATTGGGTTCCTTAGTGGCCTGGGTAATACGGAGGACTTTTGGTTTGGGGGAAACGATTTGTACCACGAAGGTCGCTTCCAGTACATTAGCAATGGGCGTCTAGTACGCTACTATAGCAACTTTAGCAACGTGCTGCCCATGGAGCACTCCGAATGCGACGACTGCCTGGAGGTGCGGATCCGCTCCCAAATCAACATGGTGGCGGCAGACAACTGTGCCGAGCGCCAGTACTTTATCTGCTCGGAACGCTACTGCCAGGAGACGGACGGGGGCAAGAAGCCGAAGCACCACAGCCACGAGCATTTGCATCACTTCCATCACGACATTGGTGATAGTGCCGACGGCGAGAACGAGGATGAAAGCAATCATCGCCAGGAACCCATCGCTAGTGGATCGGCGGAGAACCCAGAACCAGAATCGGAAGATGCGGCCGGAGCAGAGGATGTCCCCGACGCGGATAATACAAATTCAACTGTGTCGGAGGCCCCGGGAGGAGAAACTGGACAAACAGGGGAACCGGGAGCCATTGGAGGATCAGAAGCTACCACCGGAGCCGCTGCTGCAGTAGAAGGTTCCACCACCGCTGCCCCTGCCGGAGCAGCACCAGCAGCTGAAGGAGAAACCACTACTGTGGCAGCAGAAGGAGGAGCTGCTGCCGCTGAAGAACCAACAACCGCAGCAGCAGAAGCAGCCGCAGAAGCTCCAGCAGCTTGAGCTGCAAACTATTGCCTCACCCAATTCCGCAATTCTTTTTGATTACAAATAAACAAAAGCTGATAAAAATATCTTCTTTGTTGAGAATGTTCTAGGATATGTATGGAAAACTAAGAACACATCAATGAAATGAAAGTTATCAATCTATAAATGTCCACAGTTGAAGTTACTTATATGGTGTTACTTAAAGATGCTCAAGATGTTCCCGCATCTGTATTTATGGAAACAATTTGGAATATGTTGATAGCTTCTTCAAGATAGGTTTTTTCTAGAATGACTTTAGTAGGACACATCTTACACTTTGCTGAGAGAGTTCATAAATAATTCAAACGACAAATTAAAGCTGACTCTATACAGATATAATGTTAAAACACTTTTATAATTATAATTTAATAAATATTTCTTCCAATAAAAAAGCTAAGAAAGGCGGTACTCCCCACCAAAACAATCATTATTCATATTGTCAGTCAATCACAGATTAATAGGGGTTCAAAAACAATTATTCAATAATTCAACCTTAGTGAAATGTCAGTTAATTCAGAAATCAATTTCTTCATGAAAAGTGTAACTCCGTTCAGTGCCAGCATAAGTTTGATACTGATGATGAGTTAACAATCACCAACAGAATAACCAACCCTTCATCAACAACGTCACCAATTAAAATTAATCAATTAGACAGACTTTATCAGTCAGTGAAAATGCAATACGAAACCAATAGGTTTTCATAGCGCAAATTGGTCACTCTTCTATAATGCAGATGTCACGCCCACAAAAGGGTATATATAGAACAGGAGGCGGCACGCAGGCTTACAGTTTGGCTGGACAGGTGGCTCAGTTTTGCTGCCAGCCATGAGGATCCTACCAATTGTGATACTGACCATGATAGCGGTCCATTCCGGCTGGGGAAAAAAGGCGACCAAGAAAACCAAGGATAAGGGTCCTTGTGGTAAACCATTTCTCAAGGAGCTAAACGGAAAGTGCTTCTACGTATCCAACAAAAAGGTGAGAGAGGAAACTATTTCTTGAATTGGTGTCAAGGATGAACCTTATGGTTTACAATATTTTGGCAGATAAACTGGTTTGGGGCCCAGAATAACTGCCTGCGCAAGGGCCTCAACCTGGCCGATGTGTCCACTCCGGAGGACTTCAAGGCAGTGGTCCACTACGTGACGGTGCAGGTGGGCATGGACGACTACTGGTTCGGTGGCAACGATCTGCAGACGGAGGGTCGCTTTCAGTACATAAGCAATGGAAAACTGGTGCGCTACTTTGGCGAAACTGGCTTGGTGGAGCCTACACATCGCTCCAATATGGATGACTGCCTGGAAATTAGGATTCGACCTAATCGCACTATTGTCCTGGACGTGAACTGCCAGGAAAAGAAGTACTTCGTCTGCGAGCAGAACCAGCCCAAGTGCGCGGTTCCAGTAGAGGATGAGGGTGGTGACGGCGTACGCCACAGCCATGAGCACTTGCATCACTTCCATCACGATGCGGCCAAAAAGGAGAAGCAGGAGGCGGGGATCAAAGAGCAGGACGTGGAGAGCGATTCACGGCCAGCTGACAATTCGAATTCAACGGAAATCGGGACCTCGGACGAGGCGGAGGCGGAGGGCACGGCGGCTGGAGGTGAAGGTGAGTCGCCGGCAGAGCCAGTGTACGAACATGGGATGCATGACGGAGATACAACCAAAGCCGATGAAGGCCAAACGACGCCAGCGGAGGGAGCGACGGTCTCGGCAGGCGAAGCAGCCGAGGGTTCATCTACAGCGGCACCAGATGCAGCCGCTGCAACTCCGGCGGAGGGAGCCACTCCAGCGGAAGGGGCTCCCGCAGAAGGAGCTGCAGCAGCTGAGGCAGGAACGCCTGCAGCGGAAGCGGCCCCAACTGAAGCTCCGGCGGCCTAAGCGCACTAATCCACTAACCAGGCGAACCAATAGACATCTAGGAAATCGAAGTATGTTTCAGTTTTCACAAAATAAATTTGAATTTTAATATGATGATCAAATGGCTTTTACTCTGAGTTAACTTATAGAAAACATCCAGACAAAATGCAAATGGAAATGAACAGTTTTCTACATAATTTTCAATTTTAAACTTTTGAGGAAAATCAAAAGATTTGAATTTCATCGAATCGATCATATAAATCTATACACATTGACTTCCGCGTAATGTATAAAAGAAATTTTCTGTCTATCGTACATCCGAGATAATCCCAAGGCATGCTGTAGAAAAGATCAGTGTGTTGAAAAAGAAAATGATGCAGCTACTAAAGATTGAACTACGCAGTCGGTGAGGAATGTCTATAACTGAATAAGATTATCAACTAAGCTAAACTAAGCTAATTTTGTGGAAAGTTCACCATTCGGGGTTACTTACATTTCGATGCATCTGTTTTGGCATTGAGTGGGAACAGATAATAATAATGAGTATATATAGGATTTACATATAATCTGTATAATAGAAAAATAGATGCCTATCTCAAGTGCCAATTCTTGACCACCAAACGTTTGTTTCAAGTGGAATCTATTGCTGAAGAATTTCAGAAATCGGAAGCAGACGATGGAAGATTGAACTTTTTGATTTTTTGCACCCACTTCAAAGAGCATAAGTGTTCCATTTCGTCTCAAGGAAACACTATAAAGCACAGCCCAACGAAGACGGAAAGCATATATACATATATCTTCCTAGATATGTGTAGTGTGTATCTAGGCAGCTATAATTATATATACGTATCATCGTCGTTTTGGGTGTGGGATGTGCCAGCGAGAACAGCAACTTGTAGTCCATTTGAAGCTACATATAACTGCGCCATAATTGGCTTACGTATCATCCACATCGTCGTCATCATCATCATCATCATCAGAGCCAAGCCACGGTAGCAGACAATTAGTTTTTTACCCGTATCGGATCGAACACGCCCGGTTGGCCCAACCCCACCCAAATCCCTGATGGCCAGCTGCTCCAACTCCCCGACTCCCGGCTCTTCCGATGATGATGTAACTAGTGTTTACTGCCATCCTTCCTTGCAATGCGGTCATATGCTAACCACGATTAACTCACTAACACTGCACGCAGGTACATTATACATATATCTAAATGATATTTAGCTGCATATATCGGATATATATGTATGGTTAGACCTATGATTTCTAATTTCAAAACTTTCACAATTAACTTCAGTTGGTTTTCTTTACCTGAAATCGAGCTGAACATTTTGAAACTTTCGGTTTTTTTTTCCGGTTGTTAATAGAGTAGAAGATTTGAGTTTCAAATTCTTTATTTGATCGGATGGGGAATTCGAATTTTGTTCAGTTTTATTTGTGGCCAGCGAGTTTTGATATTTTTGGTTGGAGCGCGTTTATTTTTAAACGTCCGACTGCGTCGAGAGCACAGAAACGTATGAACTTAAAGCGAAAGTAGCCGCTGAGACCTCAACACACAGAACCCGAAGCGGCGCTACTTTTGTTGTATCTTTTTCTATTTTGTGTTTTGAGTTTGGAAACGTTGTTGTTCTGCTTTTCGATGTGGAACGTGTTTATTTAAGGTTGCCGTACCACAGGAAAGAGGTTTGGAACCTAGATAGGACTTTGGGATAGTCACTTAAACTAAAGTCGAAATTTAGAGAACGTTTTGAAATCAAAAAGTAATGATATTATTTTAAAAAATATATTTGTAAACTAGAATATTTAACAATAAAACATTTAAAATACTAATTAAAATAGTGAAAGCCGCTTAAATAAAATTGATTTAACCATGGTTTAATGGAGTTATAAAATCTACGGTAGGGTAAACTACTTTCGAAAATATCTTAGTACACATCTAGAAAGCAAGCTAAACAGAATCATGAAGCTATTTCTGAAGATTCTCTATTGTCTTCCCATATTATTACTACACTTGCAGATCAGGGAAGTAAATCCCAAAGGAATATGTCTCTATTTCAGCGAGAAAATGGTAAGTTCTTTGAATTATAAACTTAAAAACTAAGCAATAAGCAAAATAATCCCTATACAATAGGCTTCTTGGTTTGATGCCCTAATTGTATGCCAGAAGAACCACATGTGTTTAGCTGATCTGAACACCGAGGTTACCCTGGTTCAAATGGCAACCAAGACAGACCACAAGGAACACGAGTATTGGTTCGGCCTAAACGCATACGATAAATCAAACTACAGATACGTATCTAATAACAAGTCCATAGAATTCTCTCCTATCAATTCTAAACTCGTGAACGATGGACGTTGTGCCTATATAAAGCATGTTAAAGGTTTTTACATATTTGAAGGGGCTAACTGTCGCCATCGCAAGAGATTCATCTGCACCAGAACTGATGAATGTGACGGGGTTAGCATGAAACCGGTAAAGTCGCAATGTGTTATAACCGAAGAGGAGAAAAAAATTGTGGCCTATTAAATTACAGTTTACTATAAACAAATAAAGTGTTATAACCGTATAATAATCTGTGCAGTTTATCTTCCTGAGATTTCAATGGATATTTTATCCTACCTTACGACTAGTCCTTGGGAGCTTTTCGCTTGGCCGATTTAAGTTGGGATACCTGTGCTCGACACTTCGATTTGTAGGCCTGGACCAGTCGACCGCCCGGTGAAATGGCAATCAACACATGAATCTAAAAGCGAAAATAAGTAACATTTATAACAAGTCTACATTTTTGCATTGAAATATCACCTCCAGATATTGCAACTCCTTTTCGTACTGCAAAGCTTCCTCCAAGAGAGCTAGAATTATCTGAAACTTGTCTGCGCCCAGTATGTAAGTCATTTCACCAATGTTCTGTTTATACCATTTGGCGTAGTTGTCCAGATTTATTTGAATATCCATGGTTGAAGCAGAAGCGGCCCTAGCAGTCAGCAGCAAATGAAGCAAAGATGTTAGGCAGCCATTAGACGCAGTTAGCAAAAGTCTATTTTTCAGATACTCTACAAGGTAGAAAAGGGAATATTGAACTTGGAGCTTAGGGAGCAGATTATTTCATACTTTTAATGTATGTTTGGGTTTCAGGACTAGCGGCACTGGCAATGGTCTGTACTAGAATAATGTAGAACTTCCATTGCTTAAAATTCTCTGTGTTTGACTGTTTGAATAGATATTGAAGGGCTTCCTCTTGATGATCAACAAACAGCTGTAAAAGGGGACTTAGTTAATACATTAAGATAGATTTCCGGAAATATAACCTTGTCGCTGAGGTGCTTCACGAAGGTAAGTTCATCAACACCCTCATTGATCCAGGAGCTAAAGTTGGCAAAAGCCTCGTCGATGCTCTCCGTTTGGTGAAGATTCAACAAGGTACTCAAATGCATGTCAATGCAAATGCTTAGTGCCTCATCTAAAGAGTTGGTAATATTGTTATTTAAAAACCAATTTTTACTTATAAACTCACCTGGTAGAACTTTACACAAGGACTGTACGTAACCTAAGTTGCTTATTTTAGGATCGTTAACAAGCCCGCCAAAGAGATTCCCTAATGCTGCTGAGAGCATTGAAGTTAACTTCATCCCAGACTCCTCATCTGTAAGTAAATAACCCGTTTAGGAGGAAATCATTTGGTTTCTAGATTAACAAACCATAAGCAGCCGAAACGAAGACTTCTTCGAGAAGTTCGAATTCCGATTCAAAGAATATTATCAAATCCACCATCAGCTGATCCGAGTACTCCTTGCTGAGAATAGATTAAGGTAAAACTGATCGACAAATAGTAATTTCAAACTTACCAAAGGATGTACTGCGTGGCCGATATGATATGGAGTTTCTGAAGCTGGAGCAGCACCCGATAGCTTCCGACATTCGCTGGCAACTGACAGAAGAGTTTGGCTAACAAGAACTGAAAAACCGGAAATAAAACGTGTCATTAGAAATACACCTATTCCAGTTCATTTACTTACTTTTTCCGTGCCATTCAGTATTTTAAGGAGCTCAGTAAATTCGTATTTTTCAAAGGCCCCGACTTGCGGCATTTCACATTGCCTTTGTAATGCCTATATGGAGAACCCTTGATTAACTCATTATATATTTATTGACATGAAATATTTACCCTGCATACAAAGCCAAAACTATTGCCGATGTTGGAATAACTTTCGTTATGCTGCAAATCATCCATTTCGTTGTTTATTTTATTAATAACATTCAAAATATTTATTTATTATTAACCCGCGTGCAGTGTGGCCGCTGCTTTCTTTCACAAAAAAGCCTTATTGCTTTGAGAATAATCGATTATTTATTCAGCAGCTATCGTTTTTAAAAATAACACGTTAAAAATATGATTAAGCTATAAATTGTGTTGTTTTATTCGAATCTCATGCTTACATAATTGCTTTCACTTCTGCAATTATATAGTAGCCTTACATATTTAGTTATTGTAATTGGATGGTTACTTTTTTGAGGTCCCATAACCTTATGAATGACTTAGTTTATCAGTTTTATCTATTTGACGCAGTAATCCTTACGTTGCTGTCGTATAACTGCGTTGAGTTTTAAGCACTGCTGTCTGAGTGCGTCGTTGTCCCCTTTAAGAATCTCAATCGTTTCCTCCTGACGCTGAATGGTCTGG
Source organism: Drosophila eugracilis (assembly GCF_018153835.1). Lineage (NCBI taxonomy): Eukaryota > Metazoa > Arthropoda > Insecta > Diptera > Drosophilidae > Drosophila > Drosophila eugracilis. Next base: position 6,020,331 of record NW_024572605.1, read on the forward strand.
TGGACCCGCTTTTGAAGCTGCTCCATCTCTTGCTTGTGACGTTCATTGAGCACTCCCAGTTCGTTCTGAATGTCCGCGTTGAGATTATCTCGCAGTCTGTCCCGCTCCATGATGATGTCGCCACACATCTTCTTGCTGTGACTGAGCTCCAGTTGCAGCTGCTTCACTTCCGCTTGGCTGTTCCGCACCTGGGCGTCTGACTCCGCCAGTTTTCCACGAGTCTCCGCGTACTTTTCCCGAAGCGACTTTTCCACACTCTCGGCTAAAACTAGATCCTTCTCGTATTTCTCCTTAAGGCGACTGAAAGAGTAGTGGTTAGGAATACGAAATCCACATATTTAACTAGGATATACTCACTTAATCTTTAGATCGTGCTCTTCGGTATGCTGCAGTGCATCGGCCTCCATCCGTACTACCAGTTCGTCCAGCTGGCGATCCCTCTCTGCCCGGTAGTGCTGTCTAATGGCATTCTCCTTTTCAGCTTGGGCCAACTTGGCCTTGTTCTCGTGCTCCGTTTTCCATAGCTCAAAGTCCGCCTGGTACTGTTGCTCAATGGTGTTGATGCGGTTCTGGTACTTCTCCTCCTGCTTTGCCATACGTTCCTGCATCTCAAACTTTGCCTGCTCGAGTTCCTGCTCCTGTTCCCGAAGAGCCTCCTGCCTCTTGGCCTGGTGATCATTCTCTCGCTGTCGGACCTCCGTCTGCAGACGCTCTCGCTCCGCAGCAAACTCTTCGGTCAGTTTCTGGCGCTGCTCAGCATGTGTCCTTTGTTCCTCTTCCAACTGGCGCTCGAATCGCTCCCGAATGGCAGTACGCTCCTTCTCGATGATGGCCTCGCGATCCTGAGCACAACTCTCGCGGATACCCGTCTCGATTTGCTCATGCTTTGTGCGTGCCTCCTCCAGAGCATCAAGCAACTGCATCTGGTGTGTGCGCTTTAACTCGGTCACCTCCCGCTGGTGATTACAGGTCATCTTGTTGATCTCTGCCTCCAGTCCTTTAACCGTGAGTTCCTTTAAAAAACATTAAGCCTTTATTACTGACCTTCCAAGGATTTTTCATAAAATATTAAAGGATAATAAAATGTTACCCTTTTACCTTAATCTTCTTGGTGTTCTCGCGAACCCAACGCTCTCGTCGAATCTTTTCCCCCGCCATTGTAGTCTCCTTGGTCCTGGCCAGCTCCGTTTCCAGGCGGTGTTCCCAAGCTTGGTTTTGGCTCTCCAGGCGGCGTGTGAGAGCCGCTACCTTCTCACATAAAGAACCTTTGTCCTTAAGCAACTGCTCGATGAATCCTTGGTGACGGGTCACCACCTCCTCGTAGTGCTTCTTTTGATCACGTAATTTAGCAGCTGCAGTGGACTTTTCCGCTCGCAAGCTCTTCTGCTTCTCGCCGCGCAGCTGGAAGACATGCTCTTTAGACATGTGGATGGCATTGGCCAGCTCATTCGCCCGCAAGCTCAAGGCAATGACTCTTCTAGCTAGCTGGTGATTGGGCAACATCAGTAACTCAGATAACCTGGATTAAACCATACAATAATTAGATAGGAATTTTAAGAGATTTTATGATTTATCACTCACTTAGGCACCTCATCGGTGATATCGGGTTCCACCACGAATTCCACCTCGGATCGATTGCTATCTGGAATGGAGCGACGTGTTTCCATCAGTGTCTTGTCACAACTGCTCTCCACATTGTTCAGGTAGGCCAAGATGTCCCTGTTCATGAATGATTTATAGAAAACTACACGGGTTAGTTAACAAATCGGATTCCTTACTTGTATTTATCTCCACTTTCAGGAACTGCTCCTTCACTTAGGGTCACCGTCTCGGCAGTCTCGCATCTGGAATCCAGTTTTAAGTTTAGTTCACTGGGAATACGCTCGGAAAAGTTATCTGCCAAGGAAATAAAGATTAAGAGTGATTCATTAAAGATCCAACCCATAACCCACCCCTCTTCTTGTCTTCTTCAATTTCCTTGATGACAGACACTATCTCATCGTATGTGGAGTCCCTAGAATCCTCATTTGACTTCAAGGATAACTGGGATGCTGTATCATTGTCCTGACCCTCGTCCAGATCCTCCAATCCCGACTTGTGCTTGTTATCAAATTGCTTCTGATCCTGCATACTCATCCAGCTGTCCACTTTGTCCAGATTATACTCAGAGAGCTTTCGCTCTTCCCGCAGGCTGCCCACACTGATGGCCTTCTTCAGTTTTCCCAAAGGAGCAGGATTGGCTGCAGACTTGATGACTTTGGATTTGCTGCTCCTGGCAATAGTATCAGCACTGGCTGGCTTTACGTTCTCCTTTTTCTTACCCACAAATGGTGGAGTCGAGGCTACCTTGAGATAGTTGTTAATCACGGAATCGGAGCTGGCATTTCCAAAGGACCTTCTATCATCTTGCACCACCGGCAAGAAATTATTCTCGGCACCAAAGTTCCTTGGGTTGGAAGTTGTTCTGTAGGGTGTGGCTTCATTGTTGACAGATGAAGTGCTGGCCATGTTCTTGGTCTCGGACAGATTGTTCTGCTTCTCCTTGGTGGGAGATGCGTACTTCTCTAAATAATTGGGCAGTGGCTCAATGTTGTTGAGGGTTTCCGTACTCAAGTGGTTCTTTACCACCTGAACACCACCCACAGCCTGCTTGTATTCTCTTATGACATTCAGCTCCGGAGTGGGAGCCTTTGGGAGACTGGGAATCGGAGCAGAAGGTTCCATTACTTGGGAGGACTCAACCAACCGGCAACTGGGAGCATCGCAGGCACACTTAACCTCTGATGCAGAGGCCTCATTAGTACTAGTGGTGGAAGATGATCGCGTGCTGCAAGTACAGTTCTCCGAGGGACATTTGGGATACTCATAGGTCTCCGCCAGAACCTCACCCTCGGCTGCAGTTGATCCAAAGTGCACGGATTTCTTCTGACCAGCAGGATCCGCTTGTTCAACTTTGCTTAGGAAACTGGGAAGAGTTAAAGGTCCAGGGGCAGAGATACTAGGTCGAACTTCCTGTTTGTCATTATCGCAGTCACTGGAGTCCAAGTCCGTGTGCATGTTGGGCTTGCTGAAGGACACTCTTCCCGGAAGATCTGGTTTAGCGGTTCGCTGAAGAAGAGCACCATTACTGAGCCCCTGTGATCCAGAGTAGGAGGAGTATGGTTTACCTTTTTCACCACCTGGCATAGTGATTAGGTACTGCTCCCCCTCCTCACTGCTGTCGGGGGTGCGTTTATGGAGCGAGTAGTCCGACTCCGAGGAGTTGCAGGTGCTGCGACAAAGCCAACTGCGCTTAATGGGCTCTTCTAAAAGGGATTTCAGCAGGTCGTTCGAGGAGACCTGTCTCTGAAAATGGATGTTATGACACCAATTACCTAGGGGTATAGGTCGACTTACCTTTCCACTATTTCTCAGCTCCTTGTCGCTAAAATAGGTGCTCAGCCTACGACCGAACTTAGGGTCCGCCGACTGAGGTCGTCCGAGGAATGGCGAGGAGCGACTGCGCTGCTGAAGGAAATTGGCCGAACGAGGCCGGAAGTGGGGACACGGATTGTGGAGAGTCGTCAAAGAACGACTGGTGTACTTGGGCTTCGTTTTTTGTCGTATGGCGAGGTTTATCTGCGAGCCAGAGAACGCATTTTAAAGATAATCCTCAAGGCGCCAAACAATTTCAAACCTACCTGAGAGCCCTTAAGACATAAATCCATAATAGCTTAAAATTATGCAGTCATCTAGTTAGTTTTCGATCTGAATGTCCTGCCATAGCCTACTGGTTTTCAAAACGGACTAACTTCAGTTTGTTTTGGCCAACGCTGAAAACCGCCACCACCTTCTATATCGATTAAACGCATGTGCCAGCTAGCCATGAGGGTCAGGAGCAGGCCAGATGTTGGTCAGCACTACAACCCCCGACAAACAGGCAGTTCGGAGTTGACATGGTTACCTTGCCGGCAAGCCACCTGACCCACCCTCGATCGCCGGAACAGGTGTCGCGTCGCGTCGCGTCTTCTCCATGATTCACTCCACTCCATTTCTCACTCCTCATTCAATTATTATTTTATTATTATTCGTGTACTGCAATCAATCACCAGATATCGCACATGGACAAACCAGCGGAATCAAAACAATTAATCACGGAGGGCAACTGATTGCGACTGGAGCATATCGAAGCGAAGGTCATAGCACGGGGTTCAATGCTAGACAACGGCAAACACTTTCCGTTTTCATTCACCACCAACACCATTCACTCCCTGAGCTCGTGGTCTTAAAATTCTCAAAGGTATTTGATAGCCAGCGATATTTACTTGGACTTAGTTAGTAATACTCTGACTAATTGTAAACATATTTTAAATATTTCTTTAGGAAAGAAGACTAACCAATAATTCCCCATAAATCAAAGGTGAATCTTACCAAGTGTTGCCCTGAAAACGTAGATTTATCTATGATAGCAAAACAACAATGCGCAATATAAGACCCTTCGAGTTCTAAGACAACATTCCTATTCTATGGACAATTGCCCTGCCTCTGTCTAAACAAAAATAGTGTTATCTTTGTGGAACAAGTTAAAGTACTCTACGGGAAAGTAAATAAAAACATTCGATAATATAGGCATATATATCAAGTACCATTCAAAGTATTCCACGGGAATATTCCAGTTCAAAGACGCATTCTCAATAATAATAATTTATTTAAATAAAGCAAATGGTGTCTATTGCAATAAACGTAGTTTGGTTTAGCAAGTCCCTAAAAAACAAACACACACTCTTTTGGGGACCAGGCCTCAATGGGTGGCTTAATGGGGATTAGGCACTCCACTCCACATCGACTCCACCTTCACTCCACTTTCGATACTGACTGATGCGCGAAGCATAAAATTAAATTTGGCAACATTTCTCGTAATCAACTTAGCAGCTAACACAAAATACAATACAATATAGTTGATGGTTTCTTGTTTAACAAACAAATTGCACTACTCCTGATCCTGATCTTGATCCTTATCCTTCCACCTAGTCCACTCTCAAAACGGGCGTCACCTGGACTTCATTCTGGTCGTCACTCTTAATGTCGAACTTCAGTTTAGTCAACTCGTTAAGCTCTCCATTGGATTCAGCTGGCACCTCGGTAACCACTTTCACGGTATCGGGGTACTTGTTCTCACCGCCGCCCAATTCCTGCGAGAAACTGACAACGGTTTTGGGTTCATAGTTGACCCCCAAAGCTCCACTGGGATCTGGAGTGGGTAAGCTCGGCACTTCACTACTCTGTCCGTTGGTGTGCGAAATGGTAATGGCCTCTTCTTCCTTGTGACCATTTGTGGCGGGGACCGACTCCTCCTCCTTCACGCCATTGGTGGCAGGAACTGCCTCCTCCTTCTGGCCATTTTGTACGGGAGCAGCTGGCTCCACCACCTCCACCTTAGCCTCTACGGGAGCGGGTGCAGGTGTCGACTCCTCCACCACGGGCTCTGCCTTCCTTTCAGCTGCCACTGGAGCAGGCTCCACAGCAGTAACTGGTTCAGCCTCTGGTGTGGCTTCCACCTCTGCCTCATCTTCACCAGCTACCGCCTGGTTTACCTGCTCAATGGCTTTGGCCACCTCCTCGGGTGCTACTTCAGAGTTTTGTGATTGACCATTGGTGACTGGCTCTTCACTGTGACCGTTGCTGACAATGGGTTCAGGCTCGGGTTCAGTAATCAGGGCAGAGGTAGCCACAGCTGCAACCGGCTCCGGTTCAGTAATCAGGGCCGATGTGACCACAGCTGCAACCTGAGGCTGAATCACTTCTGGCTCCACCTTCTCCTCCTCCACCTTCTCGGCCACCGGAGCGGGAATCTCGAGGGAGGGCACAATGGCCGGACTGGCCATGGTCTCCACAAATGATGTGCGATTGGGCGAGTCAGGCGAGATCATGACGTGCGTGAAGTAACCACTGCGCCGGCTCTCAAAGTCCAGCACATTCTCCTTGGCCAGTCGCTCCTGGATGCGTCGCTGCCGCCTGATGAACTCGGGCACATTTTCGTCCTCCCCCTCAGCTGGTGGTGGTGAATCAGCCAGCTTGGGTCTACGCAGGACAACCTTGGCAGCCTCATTCTCGGCCTCCGAGGTGCCATTACCATTGCCATTGGTGGCCCAAGTGGCTGCCGCATTCGATGGCTTGAAGACTCCATTGAACTTAGTACCAACTATAAATTTCTGGCTGTTGACCGTACTGCTGGTGGCGCTCTTGTAGGCATTGTAGTTGTTGTTGGCATTGGGCTGGGCGGACAGGGGGTTGCCATTTCCGTTCTCATCGATCTTGGGGGAACGAGCAATAGTGAAGTTGGGCTTGCCGTGGCTGATCAGCAGCTTGGTGGCCGGTGAGGGACTCTTGTCCGGCAACGGTGAGGGCAGTCCGCTCCGGATCTGTATGGTCGGCTTGTTGTTGATTGTCTCGGCCATTTCTGTCTGCCTTTGAATCTGGTCGCGATCGGGGCTTTTACTTTCCGTTTCCGTAGTTCAATCTAACGGTCGCTGTATATTTTTGGGGTTAAAGAAAAGAAAAAAGAAGACAAAGCAAATTAATAAAACATTTGGGATGGCAAAAATTAAATCATTCATTTTCAATCATGCAAATTTCAAGCCATAATCATTTCAGGTGAAAGAGCGGTTGGGGAAATTACTAAGACGAAAAAACCATCAGTTAATTGCAACAATTTTGTTTGATTAGCTGAAACTGCCTGTAGATGAGTAGCGGAACAATATCTTATCGCAGGGCCCTTAAAAATTTACTGCTAAATACTTAAACTAGTGAAATGTGAATTTTCAGCCCCTTGGGTTTTCTTAGTGAGTTTCAAAATGTTTGATTAGTAAGTTTTGATAGGGCATCAATGAGTCATAGCGCCGGAAATGTCTTAAAAGCCGATGAATAATTCTAAAGAGGCTTATCAATAAAATTTAGAAAGAAACTCTTATCCCTTATAAATCATTTGCCAATCTATATGATTATAACACTTTATTCTGCCCATTCACTTTCGTTAGCAAACAGTTTGCAATCGTTTCACATGGCGTATGCGTAATTGCGTAACTTTTCAGCCAATGACAGTGGCAGTGAGAATTCCAGGGTCAGCTACTGTCTACTGGCCTATTGTAAGGCCCCAAAACAAATACCGGTTGATTGCTGATAGAGCTAAACTTGCTTAAATATCAATTAGATCGATGGCACACTCAAATACTTCTGAGTTTGTCCAAGTGAAATGGTCTGGCGCTAGAATGGAAACCTAATTGCCCGCCGCCGCCGGACGACAATCCGTTTTCCTATCCAGATCGATCAAGCCCATGTGACACTACCGACTGCCCCGAAAACCCATCAGTTGACCACAGCATGTACGTGTATTTGCGATCGAAACTGATAGGAATACAAAGTATCTATACGAATACTTTCATTGCCAGCCCATTTTCATTAGCATTTTCCGCCGCACTCTGAGGGGTAATTGAATTAAGAGCTGCAATTTATAGACTTGTGTTTGCATTGCAGGCAATCATAAATTCCAGACGCGTTCGATTGCCCCAGAAAGGTCAGCTCTCAGGTTTGATTTTCACTTTCTGATTACTCACTGGGGGTTCGATTTGCGATGAATACGAGGTATTAGTTAAGGCAAATGTAGAGTGAGGATAATACCCTTAAATAACTAACTAACCTATAAAATGTAACCATGATTTTAACCTTAAAGTTTGCCTAATCTTCAAAGATTACCCACAGACACTGAGTCACAAGACCCATCATTGACTTACTAACTTAATTATTCAACGTTCAGGTTAGCCAAGTGCCTCACGAAAGTGCGTCAAGCGGAGTTTATTACAATTGTTCCCTAAACCCGTTGCTGGAACCCCTGACAGGCAATTAAACAATATATCTGGTTACTGATAAAAAGCGAAACGAAAACGAATTTGTAGCCAAAGTCTCGGATATTTCGTGTGTTTCAACTCTGCCGCCTGGCTTAGCTGGCAAATGAGTATTATTTTTTTTTATTTTATTTTATGAGCTGGCGAAGTGGGGGAGTGTTAATTGCCCACACAACTGGGATGAAACTTCTCTGGCCAGAGATCGCCGCCACATAATTCCCAATGGCAATATTTTGTTTTCGCCTCTCTGTTTGTTATTTGTATATATATTATTTTCCCACTTGGTTATCCGGCAATCGGCTTTCCGTTCGACCAAATTGGCCTTGAAATAGCTGTTGTGTACAGCCGCATGAAGTGCACTGCTGGCTATTTTCGTTACCAATTTGCATAAGGCGAACGAGAGTGAAACGCCAATGGGAACTGGTATGGTACTCCATGCATAATAAAATAATCATGCTAACTACGTTAGATTCGTCAATAAAAGAATGAGAGATAAACTTGTATTATTACGATTATTAATATCTGGGAAATGCTTAAGAATCATAATTACTTGCTTATTTCAGACTTATGAACTAAATTTATTTAGAAATTTGATTTGTTTACTTAATCAACATGATAAATTATGAGTAACAGCAAGTAATAATTTATATTGTTTCTGTGATATTGAAATAGTGAACAAAATTCCTGATTCATTTTGCAAAAAAAATACGCAATATTAATAAAAAAGTATGTTTTTTACTGAGGTGGCAAGCCATTAATTCGAATTACTGTTGAATGAAAAATGAAGATTAAATACTATAAAACTAAGCTATATAAAAATGTTGTTTATTTTTATGAAAGTATAATATTTACATACAACAAAATGTCTTTTGTTGATCTAAGAGCGAAAGCATTCGCTGTGCAAGATGCTAAGCAAAACTCCTGACAATACAAGGGAATGGCCACTTTCCTATGCCCATTTCACCCAAATTCTTCAGATCTTCGTATTCAGGGTGTGAATTGAGACGCTAAGATAAAACCCGCGGTCATAAAAGAGCGTTTGCTTTAGAAATTCGATTTGTGAGCTCTGGCTGGCATCTTGAGTTGCGTGAGTTGGGTGCGTCTATCAACCGGCAGATCAAATTAGTTTCCCGAACCTTTTTCTTTTTTTTTTTTCTAAGGTTTTACCTAAGGCCTCATGGAGTGTGTATTGTGGTTGCAGACTAACTCGGTCAGCACTGTGTGAACTGAAAACGAGTACAACAATTGCAAACTGTTTACATCTCTTGGGAACTCGGTGCGGATTGACTTGGCCAAGAGCTAGGCTGTGGGGCTCATAAATTTTAGCCGAAAAGGGGCCAAGTCAAAGCGGTAATCTTATCAAAGACATTGCCAAAAAATCGGACTGATAAGGGGGCCAGCATAATCCAAGAAGATAACACTGCACTGGAACTTGGGAATATGGAAACTGGGCAGTACTGGGAGTATGTATTACCAAATCATGTGATTAACGGCCCTAAACTGAGCGAAAAGAAAGTGAAATCGGCTGGCATGAAGACAGAAAAATAAAAACATAAGACCGAGCCCGAGTTCAAGGCACCTCGATGGATCTCCAGCGAGAGTGTTTTGCCGCCTGGCCGCATAATTAGTTGTAAATATTTTTATACGTTTTATGGGATTTATGGTTATGAGGTGCCGAGAAAGCCAGGCTACGTTGGGGAATGTGTCCCCTCGGTTAGGGCCCTCTATATGTACTCTCTTTATATATGTTATAGAACGTGTTTAAGATTCGCGACAAATTCGTTATAGATGGGCAATTTAACGGGCACAAATGTCAAAGTCACGAACGTTAAGCGTTAAGCGGCTTTTTTTAGTTCTATTTTCCAGCGGCCAACGCGGCGTATGAGCGATCGTAAGGAGCTCAGACGATATTTACACGTTTGCAGGTTTTTCCCAAAAATATTGGTATTACGTTTTGTGTTTTTTTTTTTTTTTTTTTGGCACACACTAACACTAACTGGAAAGTCGGAAGATATGGACGCACCTATAATTGGAGGCTAACTGTCCGCTGCGTTACCGTAAAACGCCAAAACGTAACTGAAAACTGAAAACTGAACGAGCAACTTCGAACGCCTGGAGTCACATCGTCGTCGCTCGTCGGCGGTTATCGCTCTGCTCGTGCGCATATAGCTGCCACATATATCTATATATATATTAATATATATGTAACCTTATAGCTGGCAAAATAAATACGAATTCCAAATACCAGATACCTGAAAAGCTGTTGGCCACTGGCGCTTAATAGCCGTAGCCCACAGAAAAATGCCCTAGAGGCGCCCTACGTGAAAGGTGCGCTCCATAACATACCCCGCAAGAAAAACCAGAAAAATACTGTGTGTTGTGTGTGTACATTACTTAATTGCTTGCAAATTATGCACCATCCGTTGGCTGTGGAGCATTTAGGTGGCCCAAAAGTGGACACTTCCGACGGTCGAAATGTTGAGGAAAATCCACGAAACTGGCATTAATTATTTCAGTAAATATTTAACAAAAAGTTTACACGTGCCACAGTCGCATGATCTGCTGATGCTCATGAAAGTGCAGTGCGATCCCGATTATCTGTTTATTTGCTTGGCAAATGGGAACAACTTGTCGTTGTTGAGTCACAATATTGTTTATTTGCTCAGCCCAATGGGTCAGCTTGTTGCGGGACAAGTTACTTTAGAGAGACACGTATTTGCCTTACGAGAGTGGTTATTCAATGGGCCAAAAGATTACCAGCGGCCTTGCTTTATGACTACTGCAATTATGGCGTATTTATAGATTGCTTATTGGGCTTGCCAACAGAACTAGATACTTTCCAGTGGCACAGGGGTTAAGTCTATTAATGGAAGTGTAACCAAAGTTCAAATTGCAGATCATCAATATTTGATCAATACTTGGGCTTATTGTTTATCGGTTAACTTGAAAAGGCGTGCAACCCAGTTATAAATTATGTCAATATAGATAATGTTAATTTGTTTTGGAATCTTTTATTTTTTTTTTTTTTTTGGGAAAGTCAATAAGCTCGAATATTTGGGCTAGAATTTTACGTAGATTTTTTGGTTATTATTGGCAATTGTCTCCACAAATTTATACAGATAATAATTGTAGTTTGTCAACGTAAATCAGACCAATTTAGATTGCTATCTTTATGGTTAGCAAATAAGGAAATATCTGTGTTTAAACTGTTTATAATGGGAATTTTCAATGAGATATTTTATTTATGTTCATTAATAATATCTCATTAATAAAGTGTGACAATAAAAAAATAATTATTTTAGTTTGCGAACTATAAATTGATAATGATAAATCTGATAAATACTACTTTTGGTATTGCATTTAAAAAAGTTTCCTTAAAGTGAATGTTTTATGTTTGCTTCCTCAGTTCAAAAACTATTCTTTAACTATTTCGCACATTTCCTGAGCTTCTTGTACTAAAGTTCGCATAAACACTAGAGTTTCTGAACAAATATCAACACACGAAGCCATATCGGTTTGATAACTATTCCCAACACCGAAATTTTATGAGCTGGTGCTGTGTGTTTTTCGCCGCAATTTGATTATTTCGCTGATAGCGAGAGCAAAGTGTATTTGCCATTTACACGATTACGATTCTGTGGTTCAGACTATGGGCGCTATAATGCCAGGTCTTCCGCACAAAGTCATTTTACCCCCTCCCCGCTGATGGCCGTGAAAATCTCGGGGGAGTGGCGGCAGCGGGATGTGGCAGAGTGGATTCGACTGGTGTGGAGTGGAGTGGGAAAAGCTGTTTAACTTGTGGCCGCGAGGAGTGCCCTGGTGTGGCCCCAAAACGGAATGAATGCCCCATATACATGCTTCCCGGTCATCATAAAGCCTGGAAAACTGGTAGCTTGGCACAGAGGAAAAAATACAACAGATATAGGTCATCGATTTGGGAGTTTTTAACGTTAATATGACTGTTGATCTTCTTGGTGTAGATATAACTATCTTTTTTTCTAATAACTATGTAGTTATGTGAAGAATAAGATAAATAAATCATAATAACTTCTTATTGTAAAATAAATTAATATTTTCCTTAATAAGCTTTTTGATTATTTAATTTAATAATTATAATCTAACCTTAAAAAAACATAAAGAATTTTAAAGCACATTGAACAAAAATATGATTGATACTTCCCATGTTATTTTATTTAATGAAACCTATATATGTGTGCATTTTTCCTATGTGTCGACCTGTTTTTTCGCCTAACGGAAGAAGCCAGTTTTGGCCAGTGGCGGTTTTGGCCAATCGATGTGCTAATTACTGGTACACCAGAATTCAAAATTCGAAATACCACAATTCCAGAACTCCATCTCTCCATAGATGTCTCCACCGCCAGACGATGTTTGCACATCATTACAATTACGCCGCCGATTGCTTTATTTTAATGATCTATTTGCGAGCGCGGTTGAATAACACGCTAATTGCCACACCACACTGATATGGACGTGCACTTGAGCCGGAGTCGCAACGTTTTGGAATCGTATTGGGATTCGCAACCTTGACAAAGAAAATTCCCAATTAACGGCACTTGCCAATTTGCGTACACTGAGCGAAAAAGAAACACGCACAGAAAAACTGGCACACACAGCTCGTTAAACGCTTATTTATATCTTTTTTTAATAATTATCTCATAATGGCGGGTAGTTAAGAAAATTGGGACACTGTTGATCGGCCAAGAAAGAACCCAAATTCTGAGCATTTTGCGTGATCGAGAGGGGCCAATCGCAAATGGTAAAATGGCAAAAAAATGGATGAAAGAAAACACATTGATTGACTTGATTATGCACAATAAATAAGAGTCGGTGACTTGTTCACTTCTGTCTGCTTTCCATTCGTTTATGGTAAATTGCTGGGCGCTGCTGCCAATTAAAATAGAAATTGTTGACCAGCCGAAAAGTTTGTCGTTTGCTTTGCATAAAAAATTAAAACTTGAACACACAAAACGAAACATACGAATTGTTATTGTTGCTGCTCTTGTTGTTGTTGCTGTTGATGCACGCGGTGTAAAACTTTCGAATCTAGTGGCTTGGGATCTGATCGGATTGGATTGGAAACGTTTGGATAGCGCAAAAACGCTCTGCACAGGCGCGTAACGTGTTTTCAACTGAGCTCAAGATCGCGACTACTCAAACAGCAACACCAAAGGCAACAACAGCAGCAGAAGCACCAAAAGCAACAGCAACACACAAAGCACCAACAATGTCAGTTTTAATGAATGAAAGCGTATTTTTTTTGCCCGCTTTTGTAAGGCTGACAATGTGCACTTTTTGTATGTTTGCCACAATGCCTGTCCTTTGAGTTAACAAACAAAAGATGAACAAAACAAAGGCCAAAACCAATATTACTTTTTGGCTCAGAGTAAACTGAAATTTGAATGCGATAACACGATATTTTCCTATCGATAATTATATGCTGCTACAATTATATTTCTTACTTTATCCAACACTGGTATATTCTAGTTATCGCTAATCACCTAATATCGACTATTGAATTTGTTTACAAAACTTACAAAATAAAATATCATGTAGATTGTAAGGCCATGCCACCGCAAATATTAAATGAACAGCACTATGTGGAAAGTGCCCGTGTTTATATGAGAAGGGACTCCTCCATCCTGATTAAGTGCTGCCTTTGCAATGCGGACACCTTTTCCGGTAGCGAGTGGAAGGATTTCTTCAGACACCTTCTTCAAAGGCATGGAGGAGCCCGCCAGTGGAATGGTGATGAGGATGAAATCCAACGCGAGGTGCAGGTGGAGCTGGCTAACCTCATAGAATCTGGTATCACTCACGATTCCCAGATGGCTGACGAGAAAGCAGAGGAGCAGGAATTCTATACCAATGTGGAGTACCTTGAGGAGGAGCAGGAGAACAAAGAACTCATCTGCTCATCGGAGAGTGATCAGGATAATAATGAACCAGGAATTAATAGCCCCGATGTAAACACTTACTTCGTTATAAAGAAAAGCATCAATTGACCTGTTTTTCTTTTATTTTCCAGGGCTACATAGTTTATAAGCCAAACAGGCCCTTTTTCAGTCTGCAGCGTACAAGCCCCACGATTATTCAGTACTTCATAGAGCTTCTGCGACGGCACAAGTTCCTATGGAGCAACAGCCTTGGGATTAATAGAAAAGATCGTCTGGAAAGCTCACACAAAGTGGCGAAGTCTCTCCAGCATCGGTTCAGCGTCCTTTTGGAACCACAAGTGGTCAATGCCAGTGCCCGTTTCCTGCAAGTCTGGTTCGAGCGTCAGTACGTGATGCAGTTGAGCAACTCTGCCTTCCGCTGCCGCTATCCAAAGTATTATCGCAGCCTGCTGGGATTCATGCCCACAAACCACATTTCGGTGACCATTTGCGAAGAGTGCGACAGACGTTTTCTTAACGAGCACCAGTTACGGCTGCACAAGTTCAGCGTACATGGTGGACCCAATCCGAATACGTGCCATGTGTGCAAACAGGCTTTTCCTCTAGCCTCCAAGTTACAGCAGCACCAGGCGCGGTACCACTTCAAGCCGCTGGAATGGCAGTGTGGACAATGCGATTACAACGCACCATCCAAATGGGACTTCCAGCAACACCAGGCTATGCACTTGGGACTGAGAAATTACACCTGTGAGGTGTGCGGGCAGAGCTGCAAGACCAGCTCCGCTCTGGCCGTTCACCGACGCACCCACGACCAGCCGAAGCTATCCTGCCCCCACTGCAGTCGGCAATTCCGAGAAAATTACGTTTTAAAGTGTCACATCCGGAAATTTCACGAGGATGACAACGCACGACGCTTTTCCTGCAACATCTGCTTGCGGAGATTTCAAACGGCAGAGATACTGAAGCTCCATGAGTTTGTTCATTCCCAGAACGAAGAAAAGGAATCCGAGGAAGAAGATCTGTAGCGGTCCTATCATTAAGTACTGTTCGATAAAAAAAGATTACTAGTTTTAGTTTACTTTAACAAAAGGAGTCTTCTCAAGGCTCTAAAAACAACAGAATTTATTTAGTACTCCATAAAATTAATAATTTTTCAAAAATTTAAAAAAGGAGGAGACTCAAACAAAGTTATACTCTTGTAGCCTTAGGAATTAAACTAACTAAAACCACATTTTCACCGCGTATTAAGATCTGTGGGAGCTCCCGCTTTAACTCTACGTTCTTCCGGTCTAGACTTTTGACTTGTGTCTTGGGTAGGGAGATCCCCAACTCCCTTAGGCGGTCGGTGCAATCAACAGGTGTGTCGCATATGTTTTGCTCTCCATAATTGTACTTTCTTCGCTTCCAGGTTTCTGTGGCTTTTCTTAGGAGGAGGTTCCACTGTTTGTCGAAGGCCACTAGTTCACCCTCCACACTGCCACCTAGTGATCCTTGCTTTCGGATCACTACCCGGACTCGTATCCTATCAGTGGTTTCCTTCTGGCTGGACAAGGTTACGCACTTCTTGAGGAGTTCCAGGGGACCAACAGTCGTCTCCATATATGTGAAAATGTTGCGATGATGTTTCTTGCTCGAGGTGCTGGTCGTGGGCATCTGGTGGGGCTCAAAGCGCCGCTGAGGAACCTCCGAGATGTCTGTTAGCTTGGAAGATGCTTTTTTTACAGCTTCCTGATTTCCAGCATCCGGCTTCTGACGTTTGTTCAATTGCCAGATACCGAACTTTTTAAGCGCGCTCTCAAAAGCGGCTAAATTTTGATAGAGAACTTTAGGGACCACATTAGTTACTCTATAATTAGGTTCGTATAAAGCTCTCAATGGGTTAAATATATCACTACAAACATCCAATTCGGGGTCATCTTTATTGGATCCTTTTTGATCCTTGGATTCAGAATCAGTCATTTTCAAGAAAATACTTTTTTAGTGCAGTTTATTTTGTAAACAAATCAGCCGGCTAATCGTTCGATAACTGTTATCGATTAATATGGCGGCGGCAGGGTAATTTAAAAATAATATAAAAAAAGAAGTTCATTAAAAAGGAAAATATGTTTTCATCGTGCTTTTATCTCAAAATAGTCCTTTAAATCAGATTACATCCTTATCATCAGTTATTGTTATCAGGGTATTTTAATACTGTAATGAAAGGTATAAAATTGTTGATCATATTGTCCAGCCTCGGAAGATCTTCATCAAAGGAGAGCTTTCGCCCAACAAACCTAATCAGTTAAGCTTTTAACGCAGAGAAAGCAACAAGTGCTACAGCGTAAAGGAGATGGCAAGTGAGTGATAAACAGGAATTAAGTTGGGTATCGTATAATAACTTAAGCTATGATGCAGCCAGTGGCAGTAACACGACCTTTGATCTTAGTCCCAAAGCGCTGGTGGGCGTGGGCGTGGGACTGGTGGCTTTGGGCGGGGCCAGTTACCTACTGTACCGCCACCTGACCCGCGATGTGATGCCCCAAAAGTGGCGTCGCGTGGGTACCGTTGAGAGGATCCACTTTTTCCCGGTCAAGTCTTGTGCTCCGCTGCAGATCTCGCAGCCCGGAGTGGGGTACGACTGTGATGTGCTGAGCATGTCCTTTGAGGGAATAAGAGATCGCACCTTAATGGTAGTTAACGACAAGAACGAAATGATCACGGCACGGGTGTATCCGCACATGACCCAGATCCAGTCAAAGAAAATATCGCCGAGCAAGCTGCTCTTCAGCGTCCAGGAGTTGCCCGACCTGGAGTTGGACTTCGAAAACCTCGAAAGTTCAGGAAAAGATGTGCACACCTCCGTTTGGGGTGTTCCCGTGGACGCAATGCCCTGCGGAGATCGTATCAACAAGTGGTTCTCACAAGCCATTTTAAATAAGGAGAGCGGACTTAAGCTGGTTCACTATCCCTATCCGATATCAGTAAGAAGCAAAAATCCCCGACTAAAGGACATGCCATTCTTAAGGCAAGAGGATTCGGTAGGTATCTGAGTCCAGATTACACTTAAATAATAGGAAAGATAGGTTCAGGATAAAATTGTTTTACCCACTTCCGCAACTTCCTTTCACAGGGCACCTTTAACGATGCTACCAGTTTTATGCTGATGAACCTTTCATCGGTTGCTGATCTTAACAAACGTCTAAAGAATCCTGTGGATGTCCTACAGTTCCGTGGCAACTTCGAACTGAAAATGGATGTGGATGAGCCCTATGCCGAGGACAATTGGCAATGGCTACGCATTGGCGAAGATGCTGTTTTCCGGTCGGTGGCGCCCTGCACTCGTTGCATCTTTCCAAACATAAATGTGAAGACCGCTGAGAGAGACCCCGATGGAGAGCCGCTCAAAACTTTGAGGAGGTAAGATGTTACTACAAGTAATATCAGAAAAATCCGAATAATTATGAATATCTATGAATTCCATAGCTACCGCTTGTTCAACTACAGCTCACCGGCTCTGGGCATTCATTTGGGACTCCGGGTACCAGGAAAGGTTAAGGCAAACGATGTTGTATACGTTGAGGACAAGTGAACACTTCACTAGCTCTTCAAAGATTTAATTCTGTATACATTCACGTTTATTACATAGAACATAGATAATGAGAGTACGGTTAAGTTTTATATGCAAATATACATGTTTTATGAGCCTATAACAATATAAACAACTTTAAAGCGGGTCCTAAACACACGACTGCCAGGCAAGTCCACCGCAGGCCATGCTTACAATCACGTACACGATGAAGGTTATTACCAAACCCACAACCACGTAAATCCGGATGTTCTTCCAAAACATTTGTCGCGCCAAATTTCGAGAGGCCTTGCGAAAATCAACAGACTGTAAAAGAGGGAGATGTAAAAACATTTCCAAGACTATTTGGAGTCATCTTACAGTATTGCTTAAGATTTCTGTCTTGTTGACTAGCAGTTCCAATTTCTCGCCGCGATCTCGCAGACTGTCTGCATTTGAAATAATTGGGGGGTCAATGAACTGATAAGATTAGAAGATCCGCATAATTCTCTTACCAATATTCTTAACCATTATGTCTTTCAACTCGTCAATTTGTCCATGAACTCGCGAAATTGTGTCCACCTCCCGCGACTGGCTGAAGTAAACCATTTGCTGTGCCAAGACCTTGGAGAATTCAGTGTTCATGGAGTAGGCTATAGCGGTGGCCACCTGCAGGCCGTATGTTTGGATGAATTTTTGTTTGACATCAGCTAAAAAGAGGAATGCTCGGGACCGCTCGAACTCCTATGAAGAAACAAGATTTTATCGATTGTACAATGAGTAGCTTGTGGGTATTTGGGCCAAAGGTTCGTTCACCCACGTTGTCGGTGATACACATGTAGACCAGCTTGTTTTCGCAGGTGTAGTGGATCAGGTAGTCGCCGTGAGTGTAGGTCATCTTGTGGTTGTGCACTCCGATCCGGCCGATTATGTGCTCCGTCACTTCGGCAAAGTTACCGACGCACTCCGCGAACTTCGCCAGCACCGTGGTGCCCCGCGATATGACACTATATAGTATCGGCATGGTGCCACAGATTCTTCTTTGTTGAGGGTGCGGTTCCTCAGTGTCTCAGGTCGCTTTGTTGAGCTTATCGGGGTAATCAACGACGAACCGTTTCCGATGACGTGCTCTCGGAATCTGAGAAATTAAAAATGTATTGATTTGGAAACTACTACTATCTAGTCCAGAGCTTATAAATTTACACAATAACGCTATTGATGAGTAATATTAAGTACATATGTATTTGCAATATTATATGAAAGTACCTTGCTTTGTTTATCCAATTAAGTTTGATTCTCGTTGGTAACGTAACTTCAGATTTACATTTTGCGTTAACCGGCTCTGGTTAATGTTGATTTCCAATTATTTTTATCGAACTGTTAGGAACATCACAAAAACCCGTATTTAATTCGATTTTTGCATTGCTAATAACAACAATTGCTGACGCTTCTTCCGATGCAGTTATGGAAATTAGAGATGCGCCAACTTCGATTGTTATATAGTTGCAGCGATATCATACTGACAATGGTCACACAGAATAACTGAATAAAGACTTAAAAATATATTTCATGGTCCTATTAATATTTGTTACTAAATATATGTATTTTGAATGACCCTAAAAAGTAAAAATAGGGGCGTCCCATAAGAAAATAGGCTGTATGCAGTAGATAACCAACCTTGTTGAAACTTGGCACTCAGGACAGAGTATGTGTTGAACCGTTCCAAAATAATTTTCAATTTTTTTATATGATAAAAAACGTTTTTAAAATTACACATACCAAGTTTACATCAATGAGTAAGGATTCGTACCATTGATAAAAAGGTAAGTAATTTAACTATTTGCAATTAAATTCAATTCAATTCAATACAAATTTGAATGTTAAGGATTTCTGACCCAAATGATGACAAAATATTTAAGGAAAAGCAAATATTAAAGCGACTTATACAATTATTAGACTTAGTTTTAAACAAACCTAAAAAAAATATTTGCTATCAAATAAAAATTAAATTATTCATACATGTGTACTGTGGATCGCAACTTCTTTCCTGCAGTCAAAAAATAAAAATTTTACTGGTTATTCCGGCTAACTAAGAAATATAACCTAAAAGAATGAAACCAAAGAAAAGGTCAATGGAACTGGCGAATAAACACTTAAAACAACAAGTTTTCAGTTATTGAACTTGTAAAATGCTTACTTAAAATTTTGCATTAAAATTTTTTTTCTCAACCTTTCTTATCTCCTTTGTGAGCCACTGTACTTTATTTACGCTAGTGTCTGGCAGGAGAAAACAAACACAGCAAATCAAAGTAAATACTCAGAACAATGTAGCTTTTTGATTACGCCAAAAATTGCACTTAAAAATGTTTATATTCAAATGTTTCAGACATATATATACGAACTCTTACATATGTACTTACACAAGAAAATATATACTTTTTCTTTAAACCGGAAGTACTTCCTTAATGTTAAGAGGTCAAAATAAATTAATTTTCTCTATATCATGATAAGAAATATCGGATTTTTTATATGTATATATATATATAGTTGCTCTAAAATAATTTAATTTATATAAACAACTGAAACACCCAAATCAAACTTTTAAAATTGTAAAAATATAGATTTTTCAACAAAAATGGAGTTGAAACTGACTAATTTAACTAATACTTTATTTTCTTAGTGTTGCAGTTTAGGAAAAAAACGAAAAACAAAGACTCACATTTCTTAAAAGCTTTTGCAAATCTTCAAATCGATCTGGCAACCCAAGTTCCATATGATCAAAGAAATGGCAATCGCAAACAACGCGGACGAGGTGGATAACGAAGTTCGCGCGGAGAAGGGCAGGAAATGTTTTTATTTGAAGAAAATGATAGGAGATTACATAGGTGAGTATCGATTGATTAGGCACCACCGACTTTATAGTCGAGATTCATTCCAGGCAACACTGTTCGAATTGTGGCCACCGTCGTTTTGGCTGACTTCCTGCAGAGATTGTATCGCTCTGTCGTTGAATATGTCCACTGTAGCAAGTATTATCTGCCCGAGGATCGATTATGGACGATCCTGCGGCGCTCTTGCACATATAGCAACAAGTCGAGATACCTGGTGATGGGGTTCATTCTCATAGGATTTTTAAGAATTTCGGTTAGCGGAAATTACAAGGACGTAGTACCCACATTTAAGTTTCTGGCTTATATGCCGCTATACTGGATCTTCAGTAATCTGGGTCATAGCACCTTGACCTACTCCAGTTGGGTACGAGACTCCCATGGACTTGATTATGCAGCTGGAATGGCCTCCAACTACTTCCACGGCTACCTTAAACTTTCACTGCCAGAACGTAAGGCCGATGGACTCCTACATCGAATGAACGTTTATGAGGTAAGTTGATTTGAAATTCTATGAAAAGAAATACTAATAATGCGTTTTCTTCAGGACAAGTACAATGTCACCTTCGGTATAAAACGACTGATTATCCTTATTCCTGACGAAATGTTCATCAACGGCGTAATCCAAAGCAGGATATTGGAAAAAGCAACGGTAAAAGTACTGAAATTCATAGATAAGTTCATTCATCCAAACCAGATATTTTTTATTTTCAGCCTCTGGAAACGCAGTTCATCAATCGAGCGGGAGTGAATCGTCCCTTTAAACACGCTGTCTATAGGCTGGCCGAAAAAGTTAATGGCAAGACCTACTACTTTGCCATGGAGGGTGCCACACCCATGTTATCTTTTTTTGAAGCTATGCATTCCAATTTTTCGGCCACCTGGCAAATGAAAGAATTGAAGCGGGAGATCTGGCTCAAATTCTACACGCACTTAAATGAGCTCATTAAAACGTGGCCGGAGACACGTAATTTAGTAGAGCTAATCATCTATAATTGTAAGTTTGTTGCGTTAGTGATCCTTAAACAAGTGAAAATATATACATATTTTTTTTCAGCCCATGATACCAAAGGAGATCTCGTTGATGTTGGCGAAATGCTCAAATCTCATATGGAACTAAAAACCAAAAATATTGACGAAATGATCGGCTAATAAAAAAGTTTACGTTTCTAATGGTAGCTCTAATTAAGACTCAATTTGAAAAAAATGTACCTTCCTAATAGTAGCTCTGATTGAGACTCAATTGCATGGATGACAATTTTATTTAGTTTTTCTCTTTTTTACTTTTATAACTAATGATAATGTTGAATGTAATAAATAAGTTTTACTAACAGATATAACTGGATGTCACATGGAATTGATTAAAATTGGTAAAATGGACATGTCTAAGCCTCGATGAACTGATTATTCGAGTTAGAGTGGGATGCCTCCAATTGCTTCAGCTTGGCCTGCGCCGTGGCCAGCATTCGCGCTTTCCATATTTCGTAGTCTTCTGCCTGAGGCTTCTGTGCTTTCTTTGTCTCCTGCCCCTTGATATTTTCCTGCTGACTTTCCTTAAGTTTCCCATCGAGATCAGAGCTGGCTAATACTGTTCCCTCCTTGTGGTGCTTAGCTATCATTCGATCCCACTGCTGCTCAAGCTGCTGGAACTGGGTGGGCCGTAGGTTGCTAAAAGGCATGAGCTTCGATTTGGAAACCTTCTTCTTAAGCAGGCGACAGGCCTGAAAAACGGCCATGGCGGCGTACTGCGGATGGGTGGTGTCGGTGTCGGTGTCTTCGGTGGCCGCCACAGCCTTAAAAAGGGTCATAAGCTCCTCTGCCTTACGAAGAACCTCGTTGAGACCAAGCTGCACGCATATATCGTTAACGCTGGCCACTTTGTTCATGTCCAGGAGTTTCTCAAACATCCGCTTATTGTTGAGGTAGTGGCTCCTGCGCAATCCGGACAACTTGAGGGCCTGCTCCTTGTCAAACATGATGCCCAGAAGGCTGGACGCAAGGTCCGCGCATAGGACTATCTTTCCGTACTCATTGATCTGCAGAGGGACGTTTGAAGATCGCAGTTCTAGCAAACGCACCAATTCAGTGGTTTTCCTAGATAAAGGATTTGATTTAACTAAGAAGTTAATGTATATAATTTTGAACTCACTCCAGCACATTTGGTTCCTCCCGCAGGCCCATTTTTGTTATTAGCTGTTCTATTAGAGTAGCCATTGCTTTTTAAAATCCTTAATCCAAGTTTATCTCTCTTGTTAAATCACAAAACAACGAATAAATGGCGCGAAATTTATCAGCTGTGAGGGCTAACACTGTGTTGGATGTTATCGAGTTGGAACCAGTTCCGATAACTTGTTAATTAAAAATATTTGAATAAGCTGAAAAATCTTTGAATCCGACTTAAGGTATTAAAACTTTGGACATTAATATAAGAAATTTAAATAAACGGAAATGTTTAACCCGATTTTGTTTATTCATTTTGCGCTTTAGGGAAATATAAAATTAATGTTATATATATAGGCCCAGAATTAGATTCACTGCCACAAACTATTGCGTCTCATTGTCGCTGTCATCCTCCTTGTTGGCAGCATCTCCTGCATTCCGCGCCTTCTTCGTCAGTTCTGGGGGATTGATGAGATGCAGTCCATTTGTAACCCTGCCAACCAGACCCATTTCGAAGAGGAAGTCCTTGTCTTTTAACTCATCATGGACCTTGTAGATGCTGAAAATTAAATGGAAATTGTATTTAACAATTATAAATTTCATAGCTATTCGGAGGTGTTCTAGAAGACTTAAACTTTTTCGACTTATCAGCTTTCTATTACAATTATGAAACTTTTTGACCAGTAGACCTACATTTCTCCGGCGCTCTTCACTAGATCGTCGATCTTCATGTCTGGCTTGAGCTTCTCCATCTCAGTCTTGGCCAGTTGCTTGGCCTTACCGCTGGCACAGGCAAAGTAGCCGAAGGAGGAGCCAGATGGCTCGATCTTGTAGAGCTGCGGACCCTCAACCTCGTCCCAGGAGGCGAAGATAATGGACAATCCAAAGGGGCGGACGGCGCTGTAAAGAGTATAGGCGTGCACGTATCCGGCGACGCGGTCGCATAGGTGCTTCAGCGGGATAGCCTGCTCAAATTGCTGCCGGTAGTTAGCTGCCTCTTGGCGGGCGATGTCTGCCACATAGTTTCCATCTGCCACCAGACCGGCTACTGCCATACCGATGTTCTTTTCGATGGTAAAAATGCGTCCGCCGGCATCCGGTTCGTACAGTTTGCTGGTAATGATCTTCTCCACGGCCAGAATCACGGCATCATTGCCCCTGATCCCGATCACGGTGCCGCTCTTTTCCACTGCCTTCGAGGCGTAGTCGATCTGGAAAACACGGCCATCCGGCGAGAATTGCGAGGCCGACAAGTCGTACTACAACCGAGAAATTTTAGAAATCGTTCAACCAATGATTCGGGTTACCATCTACTTACTCCGGTACCAATAGTACTCATTGCGAGGGCTCCTTCGGAATTTTATCTATTTAAAAAAACGCAAAAGCTAGTTCAGAAAGTTGGGTCAAATGAGACGATGATTTGACGCCTTTTGCTCAGAGTTGCCAGATGGTGAAACGGACTATATTAGTAATACCATATTTAATAATCCCTGCGAAAAAAAAAACCGATAACAATAACCATGACACTGAACATATTAAAGAGAACTATCGAGTATAGTTAATTTGATTAGTAAATTTGAAAATTGAATTTTTTTTTAATAATGAGATCAATTTTAAAATAAAACGGTCTTGGCCTTTCTACACATTTTCTCTGTCATCTTTAGTTTTTGTTATATGTGTGTCTGCTGAAACTTTCCCATACTAAACACATATTTTTTCTTACTACAGGAATATCCCAAACATGTTCATTGAAGTTCCATTTGGAACTAGTTCCGATCCGAGGCGCACGCGGTTTTTTGTATTTATAAACAACATCAGAAATCATGCTGACTGGTATCAGCGAAAAAAGGTAGTTGTAACTGTTTAACTTACTTAGTAATAGTAACAATATAATAGTTAAATTCAATAGCTATGCAGCGGAGGCACGCTATACAAATTTCTACGCCGGCGGCGATATTGCCTGGAGCGCGGATGGTCATCATCTGTTTTGCCTGAATGGTGCTGCCGTAAACCAGGTGGATGTGACAACCTCCCAAATTCTGCGGAGCTTTGGCGCGGATGCCTCGTCGACGGAAAACAAAAGAGCGACGGAGCTGGAAAACATCGATGTAGAGGAGGACACCATTACCTGCTTTGCTCTGTCCCAGGAGCATCTGGTCACTGCCCACCGGAGTGGCCTGCTTAGACTTTGGCAGCTGATCGACGGTAAGTTGGTGAAGTTGTGGAAGGCACAGCACAAGGGACCCGTCATCCGGGTAGAGTTTAGTCCATGCGGCAGACTCATCTGCACTAGTGGCGGTGCGGATGCGACACTGAGGCTATGGGATTACTCGAACAATAGCTGTCTAGGCGCCCTTAAGGATTTCCCAGGCCCTGCTTGGCTTCTCGTTTTCCATCCCAATGTACTGCGCAAAGAGATCTACGCCGCAGGTGCAGATAACACGGTCTATGCGTGGAACTATGAGACCAAGACGCTGTTGCACAAAATGCGTGGACACCTCTCGCAGGTCACGGGCCTGAGCTTTAAGAGCAATGCGTCCGACTGTAATGATATCGCGACAGTAAGCAGGGACAAGGTTCTTATCGTATGGCAACTTGGGGAGCAGTTAGAAGGCAAGCAGCTAAAAGTCCTTCCATTGTACGAGGAATTGGAGGGAGTTGTCTACGCGGATGAGGGACGCCAGATAATCGTGGCTAGTGGTGCGGG
This sequence comes from Drosophila eugracilis, assembly GCF_018153835.1. Taxonomy (NCBI): domain Eukaryota; kingdom Metazoa; phylum Arthropoda; class Insecta; order Diptera; family Drosophilidae; genus Drosophila; species Drosophila eugracilis. Next base: position 6,045,425 of record NW_024572605.1, read on the forward strand.
CAAGCTGCAACAGGTGGACGTCGAGTCTTGGAAGATTAGGAACCTTCTCTCCCAATCAGACTTTCAAATTAGTAGACTGCTACTCTGCACCGAACTTAAACAGCTGGCCCTGGTCACCACTGAGCAGAATATCCTGATATATGACGCTGGTAGCTTGGAACCCGTTAAACACTTAGTGGGTTGCAACGACGAGATCTTGGACATGTGCTTCATGGGCGACAATGATCGCTACCTTGCCGTAGCAACCAACAGCAAACACTTTAAACTGTATGACACGGAGCACGATATGAACTGCAAGCTGATCGTCGGACACACGGATACGGTTATGTCCTTGGCTGCCTCCCAGAACTTGCTTATTTCCGTAGGCAAGGACTGCAGTGTACGGCTGTGGAGGCTTCAGCACGAAAAAGATTGCTCGTTGGAGGCTTTAACCCAACAGGCCAACTGCCACACGTCCACTATTGGATGCGTGGCCATGACACACAACGGCGCCACTGGCTTTGCATCTGTTAGCCAGGATGGCAGCATGAAGGTGTGGCAACTGGCCAGGGACAAGGTTGATCGGAATTCGTACTCGTTTAACCTGCGCTATGCAGCACTTTCCCACGATAAGGAAGTGAACTGTGTGGCATATGCACCAAACAACAAGTTCATTGCAACAGCTTCACAGGACAAAACAGCTAAGGTGTGGTTGGCGGAGTCAAACTCGCTGCAGGGCGTGCTTCGGGGTCACACCCGCGGGGTGTGGAGTGTGCGCTTCTCACCGGTGGACCAAATCGTGCTCACCTCATCTTCTGATTGCACTCTGAGGCTGTGGTCTATCAGCAATTTCGCGTGCATAAAACGTTTCGACCAGGAGTGCACCATACTACGAGCTGAGTTCTTGGATCATGGTAAATTTATACTCTCCGCCGCTTCAGACGGCCTTCTTAAACTGTGGAACATCAAGACCAACACGTGCCTGCAATCCCTGGATGAGCACAACGACAGGGTGTGGGCTCTTGCTGTATCCGGCAGGAGCAATCGGTTCTTCTACACTGGTGGGGCCGACTCCAAGCTGATTCGATTCGGTGATATCACCCAGGCAACGCGTAACGAAGTCCTGGACCAGCGGCAGGCGACCTTGGAGCAGGAGCAGACACTCCACTCCCTCCTGCACGCGCAGAAGCAGCTTCACAAAGCATTCGTTTTGGCTTTGAACCTGGATAAGCCGAAAGCCAGCTTTGACATTATCAACCACTTTGTTCGGCAGCGGGATGAGCCTGGTCTCCGCCAACTGGTGGACCAATTAAACGTGGACCAACGGGTGGCGCTGTTGCAGCATGTAAAGGCATGGACCACCAATTCGCGACACTCGCAGGTGGGTAACCTGATACTGAAGCACTTGATCGGTGATGCTCTGCAGGATCCCAAAGCAAGATTCTACAACAATGGCAACATGGTCGAGGTTCTCACACCCTATGTCCAGAGGCACTTTAAGAGGGTCACCGAACTGAACAAGGAGCTGGCCTTCCTGGAATTCATTGTCAAGTGCATGTAGAATATACATAGTTATGGATTTTCATTTTCCAAGCTTGTTGTAATCTAACTCAGTTTAATTAGTTTTAGGAAAATAAAATGTACAATTTCCATAATTTTGACTTTTCTTTTATCACATTGAGAATTAATTTGGGTATTTTACCATTATGGAAAACACAATGCATTTTATTTTGTATAACGTCTATTAGACAATAGTTAATATAACATTTATAACCACTTACGTATTTACTGGAGGAGGGAAATCTCGACAGGGGTGTTTGCGAATTTAAAAATTCCAAAATCGTACAAATTTGATTCAAATGAGTTGAGGAAAGGCTCTACAATAAATTTACAAATATACTCGGGCACGTACATATAAAATCCGTTTCCAATCCGATCAATTTTGGCAGGGTAAGCTAGAATATTTTATTGAGGTTGGTCGAATTATCCTGGAAATGCGGAAACATATCTGAAAGAACCCATACGGTTCATCAGATGCATATCAAAATAGACGCAGGCGATTGGACACTTTATGGTTTATCAAACTGACAGGATCCCTAAGATTATCACTGTTTTGACTTAATTTTAGAATGGGTGTGCGGTGGCAGCTTGGACATTGGACATTGTGACTCGGGTCACGTCTTTCGGGGCTCTGACTCTATTCGATAATCATAATGAGGTCCTCGCCCTCGAGCTTCGTTCCGTTGGCGATCTCCAGCTTCTTGACAACACCAGCCAATGGCGACTGCACCACCATCTCCATCTTCATGGCCGAAAGCACGACCAGAGGCTGACCCTTCTCGACCTTGTCGCCAACTTGCACGCGGATATCGATAACGGTTCCGGGCATGGGGGCTCCGACCTCGCTCTTGTTCGACTTGTTGGCCTTGGGATGGACGTGGATTTCCTACGGAAAAGAAGAAAATGGTTGAGATCCGGTGTTTACTAAAGATTTTAGGCTGAATTTACCTTAACGGCTTCCTTGTCCAAGATGTGGACCGCACGTAGCTGGCCATTCAATTCAAAGAAGACTTCACGGATACCGTTGGGCTTGAGATCGGCGGACACAGCCAGGGCCTTCACGCTCAGCGTCTTTCCGCGCTCCAAGGGCACCTCGAACTCCTCTCCCACATTGGGTCCGGTGAGGAATATGCGGGTGTCCAATTTGTCGACGGGTCCGTACTTATCGCGGAAGTTCAGGTAATCATTTGTCACCTGTGGATAGAGGGCGGCTGACATGACATCCCGGTTAGTGATGCAGGAGTGAGATTCCTTCAGTTCCTTCTTCAGCTTATCGAAATCCAAGTCCTTCAGCTCGGCGCCAGGACGTCCCTCAATGCGAGGCATATCCTTAAGGACGCGCGAGCGCAGGGGCTCGGGGAATCCGCCGTGCGGGATACCAATAGAACCTTGCAGGTACTCCACCACAGATTTGGGGAACGACAGCTCCTCCGCCTTCTCCAACACTTGGTCGGCGGTCAGGTTATTCTGAACCATAAATTGAGCGAGATCTCCGACCACCTTTGACGAGGGCGTCACCTTGATGATGTCGCCCAAGAGCAGGTTGGCCTCCCGGTAGGCCTTCTTCACGTCCTCGAAGAAGTCTCCTAGACCTAAAGAGAAGGCCTGGAACTGCAGATTCGTGTACTGGCCGCCGGGGATCTCGTTTAGGTAGACATCGGCATTGCCTGAGCGCATCGTCGTCGTACATTCGAAGGGAGCGTAAAGGGTACGGGCTTGTTCCCAGTAGGCGGAGTATTCCGACACCGTGCGCAAGTCCACGTTCGTGTCCAATGGGGTACCCTGGAGGGAAGCCACTATGGCACCCATGCTGGGCTGGGAGGTCATGCCACTCATCGAGTCAACGGCTACGTCAACCACATCGGCTCCGGCATTGGCGCAGGCCAGCATGGAGGCGACTCCTGCTCCAGAGGTATCGTGGGTGTGGATGTGGATTGGGATATCAGGGTGCTTGTCCCGAATGGCGGTGATGAGAAGTCTGACAAGGAACGGAAATCATATAGTACGTTAAGACGAAGGGAAATCCCATTTAGACTTACCTGGCTGATTCAGGCTTAAGAAGTCCCGCCATGTCCTTAATGCAGAGGACGTGGGTACCCGCCTTTACCAGCTCGTCGGCCAAGTTGGTGTAGTATTTTAGGTCATACTTTGTGCGCTTGGGGTCGCTGACATCTCCAGTATAGGAGATAGCCGCTTCCACCACGCCGCCTGCCTTACCAGCAGCGTCCATGCCGAGGATCAGGTTGGGCAGGTAGTTGAGCGAGTCGAACACCCGGAAGATGTCCATGCCAGTCTGTACAGCAAGCTCGCAGAATTTGTATACCACATTATCCGGATAGCTGGTGTAGCCGACGGCGTTGGCTCCGCGCAACAACATCTGGAAGGGAATGTTCGGGATGCGCTTACGCATCTCCTCCAGCCTCTCCCACGGGCACTCGTGCAAGAATCGCAGCGCCACATCGAAAGTGGCTCCGCCCCAGTTCTCCAACGAGTACAGATTGTTGAACTTGTGGGCCACGAAGGGTGAGATTTTCAGCAGATCGTGGGAACGAACGCGGGTTGCCAGCAGAGACTGGTGAGCATCACGGAAGGTGGTGTCCATGAGCAGAAGTTCCTTACGGCAGCGCACCTCTTTGGCGAAGGCCTCGGGACCTCCGGAAACCAGAATATCGCGCAATCCCTTCGGTGGTTCCGTAACTATATCACAACAAATAATTAGTTTACGGATTTTTTATAGGATCTACTCCCGTATCCATAAGATACATTTTTTTAAGGTTCACGGGAAGATATCTTTGACATTAGGACATTTACGGGTTAGGTCAGGATCAATATTACGCTAGTTTACAAAACCCCCAACAACATACATATACTCGTTAAGCTGAACATTAAAAGCTAGTAAAACCAAAAGCTGCATTAATAATAAACAATTAAAATATCAAATTAATTAAGTGCGTTGAATGAAATTAGCTTTTTACCAAAAAATGAACATAAACATAATTATAGGAAAACACCAAAGCACATACAAATATTTGTATTAATTTTAATCAATATTCAACAACTCGAAGTCTCCATAACTTGAATTTTTAATGATTCAAAAAACATTTTCGAGTTATGTAAGTTTGGCTGTAGTTTACATTTTCTATACATTTTAGATTAGAGATTTGATAATAGAGAATACATAGTGTTAGGGACACCTTAGAATCCCTGTGGGAAATATACCGATATGATCAATGTGCGTATGTACAAATGTCCTGCTTGGAATTGGGTTTTCGTTTTTGGGATAAATAAGTTAACGTACCTTTGGCCTCGCCACGTTCTTCACGCTCTAGGGCTTCCTGAGACAGATCTACAATTCGTTCGTTATGGGGTTCGATCATGGGAACGTATCGCGTATGAACGGGGCGAAGTGGGCGTGGTTTTGTTGGTGGGCGTGTTGTGCATATTTTGAGTCGTTGTTGTTTGGTTGTCGATACATACATAGGTGTGTGATATTGGTTTTGGTGTTTTTTTTTTGCGATGCCAATTCGATTTCGATCGCGATTACGATTTGGTATTTGTTGATTAATAACAGATGCAACAAAAATTGATAGTTGAAAGAGTAAAAACATAAAGGTTCGATTAAAGCATATCAGAAAAGCAAAGAACATTTCACAGGAGGTGCGGTAAGAATATAAAAAACATCAACAAACATGCCTTTTCTTTGATCACTTTTTGGGAAAAAGTGTTTTAATTGATCTATTAAATTAGTTATTAGATCAATTAAATGCATTGAAAAGATGAAGGGTCTTTTACAGGAAGCTTTTCGTGTACTTATTTTTCAGCTAAAATCAACCACTAAACTTAAATTTCGATTACTAGTGAATAAAACTACAAAATTACAGATAGGAAAAATTATCACAATAAAATCATAAGAAAATAATTATTAAGTTAAGACTCCGCAAAAATAAGTAAAAATCAAATACTTCTTAATCCCCCCAGTAATTGTGACGATAAAAGCTTCCTGTTAGGGACCCCTTAAGTCAAGATTAAAGCTGCCTGAAACATTCAGAAAGCGGCAACTGCCGTGAGTAGTAGCCACACAAGCAAGCGTGAACCCGAAAAGCACATGCCACTGATCTGGGAATCTTTTAGAAGGATTAAAGGCGAAACTTACCCAGCGGAATCTCAGGAACATGAGGAGATACTACGGCGGGTTTTAGAGTTGTGGCCAACGGGGTCTGAGGTCCATTTACCAGAACCTCGCCCATATAGTTGAGCAGCTTCTGGGCACGATTTAGAGAGGGTTTGAACTTGAAAAGCTGTGGGTGTTCGTCAATGAAGTAGGTGTCTAGAACGCCGTGCAGGAACTTTTGGTTTTCCAGCACGTTGAGCAGGAACGGGATGTTGGTCTTGACGCCACGGATTCGGAACTCCCTCAAAGCACGGTTCATCTTAGAGGCGGAGCTCTGTAGATCGCTGGCGTGCGAGATCACCTTGACCAGCAAGGAATCGTAGTACGGCGAAATGATGGCACCAGCGTAGGCTGAAGCACTGTCCAGACGAATGCCCATACCCTCACCGGAGCGGAAGACCTCCAGGCGTCCTGTGTTGGGTTGGAAGTCGTTGGCGGGATCCTCAGTGGTAACACGGCACTGGATAGCATAGCCACGAGGCACGATCTTGTCCTGCGTGTAGCCCAATTCAGGAAGGGTCATGCCCTCGGCGATGCGGATCTGGGACTGCACAAGATCGATGCCAGTAATCTCTTCAGTTACCGTGTGCTCCACCTGCAGACGGGCGTTAACTTCGATGAAGTAGAAGTTTCCGGATTCGTCGCACAAGAACTCCACAGTGCCGGCGTTTTCGTAGCCCACATGGCATGCCAATCGCACGGCCGCTTCGGTCATCTTGTCCCGGATCTCAATGGGCAGGCGCGGAGCTGGCGCAATCTCCACCACCTTCTGGTGACGACGCTGCACAGAACAGTCACGCTCATACAGATGCACCACATTTCCAGCCTTATCTCCCAGCAATTGGACCTCAATGTGACGTGGTCGCTCGATGAACTTCTCAATGAACATGGCTCCATTGCCGAAGGCAGCCTTTGCCTCGGAACTCGCCCGCTGGAAGCTCTCCTCAACATCCTCCATTTTACGGACCACACGCATACCACGTCCGCCGCCTCCGTAAGCGGCTTTGAAGATTACGGGCAGGCCGTGCTTCTTGCAGAATTCCAGGGCCTCTTCCTTAGTAGTCACTGGGCCATCGGTACCAGGGACAATGGGCACACCCGCGTCAATAGCCGCCTTACGGGCCGCCACCTTGTCACCCATCTTCTGGACGACATCAGGGGAGGGACCAATAAAACGCAATCCAGCATCGATCACCGCCTGGGCGAAATCACTGCGCTCCGAGAGGAATCCATAGCCAGGATGCACGGCATCCACGTCGTTCTCCTTGCACACCCGGATCAGCTCTGGAATGTTAAGGTAGGCCTCCACTGGTGGCAGACCCTTGCCTACGATGTACGACTCGTCGGCCTTCTGTCGGTGCATGTGCATCTTGTCCTGCTCCGAGTAGACGGCAACAGACTTGATGCCCAGCTCTGTGCAGGCACGGAATACACGAATGGCAATCTCACCGCGATTGGCCACCAGCACCGACCGAATGGGCTTGTATTCAACCTGAAAATGTACGAGTGTTAAATTTTCGATTGGAATGGATACTATTTAAATCGCAGGATACGAAACTCACCTTGCTGGAGTAGCCATTCTTGAAGAGCAAGTTGAGCCGGACACGCGGCTGCGTCTTGCGCAGCGTCTTATAAGCGGACTGTGCGGCCGGAATGAACATGGTGATCCCACCTAGGACTCGAATTTATCTAAAATAAAGTAAATAATGTTATTTTTTAGATTAAAATCCATTTTTCTTCTTAATTTAACAAAATTAATAGAAAAGTGTTAATTTACTTATTATAATAGAGATCTGTTAATAGTATATCTTATAAACCCGTTTTAACCTAACAAGTTATTAAAATATTATAATACAATAATATGTTTGTTTAGAATTCTGTAAATTATACCTTTTCGAAACCCGATTTCGTCACTTAATTCTAATTAATCATTGAAACAAACACTATTTTTTCTAAGACAATATATAGGTTACTTAGAAGGTGATGGTGTGGGGAAAATAATAAATGCTCGGCTTTACGATCGAGAGATTGCATTTAACGCTTTAATTATCTGTTAATTTCAAAAGCTCGATTGCCAAATGCCTTAAGGTTATCGACATTACTTTCGAAAAAACAAACAAGCGACTGGAAGGTCTCGTTTTTTAAGTTGATGCAATTGGAAATCTAAGAACGCTGCGGGTTACTTTAACTTTTAATCCATTTCGAATTTAATAGTAATAAAATGTATTTATTTTATAAAAAAGATTGCTTCATTTTGAGAAATTAGAAAAATCTTAAATCAAATCCTTATGTTTAGCTCCTACTTTTATGACCGCATCTGTTTGCATAAGTAGCAGTTTAATCTTGGGCTCAAAGTCCATTGATTGTTCGCCGTTTTGGTTTTATTCCATATAAATTAAGATCTGTCTGCTCATTAATACAGGTTGACTCACGTGATCAAAATCCAAAGCGGGCTTTAACAAATGCACGGCAAACTTGTAGAATTTAATGGCAACTTGTTTGTTTTTGTATTTTTAATAGGTCGTAAGTCTGGAAACCGAAAAAGGTTCTCTAATTGAAACATTGACACTACCTATTTTGCAACTATTACGTATAATAGTAAAGTTAATAATAGATTAAGAAATATTTCCTACTACTGTTACAGCAAATACTTTAGCACGTTTTCGCACTTGAAGTTTAAATAGTGATTGGATCAACGAGGGTCGGGCAATAACAGATGTGTTAAATTATTAGTAATACCTGTCTGTTACTTATTTTAGTCAGTTATTAAATACTTCTACTGAGCTCTCCATATTGTTTTAAGCTTTTATTTTATCTTCACACGTACATATGCGACTCAATTAGCACCCATAATATAAGCAAACAGTTAATTATTACAGCTGCATTAAAACGCAGAAAACTGGCTGGCTATAGTATCTATATAGTATATCTCATATGAGTAACTTTTAAAGCTTTGTTAGTGAAGAGTATTCACAGTCCGTTGATTGTTAACTCGCTTTCGCCGCACATGCCATTAAATATTTGATTTATTTTGATGTCTGCCAACTTTTAGCTTGTTTTGCTCATTATCAGCGATTCAAATGGTTTTTGTAGCCCCCGTCGACGATGAGACAGATCGGCGGACTGACAAATGGACAAACGGACACCCGGTTACCGGTGCGTCAGAGACCGGCTTTGGCTTTCAGATCCCCGACCCAAATAGGTCTCAAATAGCCGACAAAGTGAGTACTCTCTATCTGAGTCTAGTTTGAGGGGGCTCGTCTCTATCTGCTAAAACCTGTTGACCAAATATACTATCTATGAGTATGCCCCGGCATGAAAAAAAACACATCTGAAGTGCAATAATAACTTGAACTTGTTAACGAGAACTGGTCAGGTGACCGAATGATCTGCGGTCCAATTTCAAGCAGCTTAGCTCTGTCCTAATCACTTTGATAACCCTCTTCCGATGGGGTTCAACGTTTAGCTCTATTTTTGGCCAATCCATTGGCATGTTTACCATTCGTAGTTGCAATTAAATGGGTGTTTTCGCATCAGCACGTGAAGTGCATGCCCTGGAAAAGGTGGGCTTCCTGGGGTCCATAGATAACCAAGAACCAATGTTGACACATGTATTGGATGTGTGACACAGGTGCAGATAATGAGCGGACGATAAGCTGGCTTTATTAACACATTGGAGGTCGGACTATAGAGTAAACATTGTTATTCCCAGTGGGAGTGCGCACTTATATTATATGGAACTCCTGGGGGCACCATATTTGGACTCTATATATAGCGGAAACGTGATGGAAATCTTCGTTTTAATCAACTCTAATTAAATTTCCCTCTCTTAACATCTATTTTATCCGCTAATTTGATTAATTTGCACCGCATTAATTCACGATTATGTTAATAATTATTAGATATAATAAACTTGCTCAAACACAACATGTTATATTATTGGCAAGATAAGCCCAAGGTCACCTTTTAAGACGGAAGGAGCACTCGACTGCCAGACTTTAAGAATGCCATAAATGTTCAAAGATAACTATCCGTAGTGCGAGCTCCTCTTCCAGGTTTCCACATCCCCGAATGATATACCCTACTTGTGAATTGGAAAATATGTTTTGTAACAAACTCCTGATAACGTTAAACTTGAACATATGGAATAGTTTTGTGATGAACAGATTGAGACAGTCCCGGATTTAGGTCACTTGTCAAATTAGTTCCCTTATCTAAACGGGTAGGTTTTATAATAACATCAAGCTAAAAGACTTAGGAGAGAGTTACCTATCGATGGAAAGCAAAAAGTACAGTCAAAGCAAAAGTTATCAAGAAATACTGTTGGACCTCTTAGGTCACTTTCAAGAGTTATTTAAGAGTTATTGAACGTATTAATAATTATATCTCTGGTGCATGGCAAATCTTATCTCTGGCGCAAGCGGAAATTATAATCGGAAGCTTTTCTGTTATCACTGGCCTTTGAAATTAAAAGGACTTGCCATATTAATAATTTAAATATCGATCTGTGATAAGAATATACGTATTTATTTACTTTCCAATTAGAATTTAAGCTTTTTAAAGAACTGGATTATTGGTTAGCTTTTTGTATTCGAAAAATTAAAGCGCATTAGCATCTAAATAAACTAAATGAATGCATGTTTGAGAAATTGTTTAGCATGTTGCGAAAATAACACGTATTTTCATATGCAAATCGAAGCTTATTTTCCAGGTATTTCTGGGATACCTCTGACACCTTTGGCCTGAGGTAAATTTCTTTCAATATTTACAGACGATCAATTATCCTGTTGCTTCGGCTGTTTGACTGGGCGTGTTTTCATATTTTCCGTAAGGAAAGTGGGCGCAGTCCTGTCCAATCTCATGCAATTACACGAAAATGCTGTTGACACGGCATACCACAGAACCAACCCTAAGCCCCGATTGTGTGCTTGCCCATCAAAATGAGCGATTATGTAATAATAACATGATAGTCCAACTAACTACATCGTGCAACGAAAAATAATAATGGAGCGCCACAGCCACTTGAACGATTTGCTTTTGCTCACCAACTTTTGCCCAGAGAAATGTGCGTGCTATGATTTTATTTTTGCTCTATGGACGTATGATCTTGAACGACAAGCTGCTAAGGTCAAAGTCGCTTTTGAATGTGGGTCGTACATTGATTTTTCCGCAAAAAAAGGCGAGGTCTGAGAGCGAATTAATGTAAAATATTCCTTCCGGTAATGATTCAGATCTTGTAACAAAATCAAGGTTCTAAAACTAGAATTATTTTTGCGCAGTATTTAATTTAGTCAAAATGTGTTATATAATCGTTATATAATTATTATTATACTTATTGAAGCAGACCATACGAAACTGTATTTTCTTATTTGAAGAAATATTTGTACAAATTTAGAAAACAAATTAAAATATTCTGATAAATAATCCTGGTGCTAGATAGTAACCAGTCAGCCATTATAAAAGTTTTCTTAGTAGAAAGACTCTCCAGTTTTCAACGAGATGATTTAATCAGTTTTTTTTTCTTATAAAAAATATATTTTTTATTTATCGAAAAAACTTCAAACTTTTTCTCTTAACACTATAAGTTGTTGGTTCGAAAACTTTTACATTTACTTGAGCACCCCGTCTAGACTCTAGACCTTATCACGCCGAATGAATAGCTGATAGAGACGAAGCTTTGACATTGACTAGTCCGGGTCCAGCTCTCCATATACGTATTTTACTGCCTGTCGCGCACGGCAAATAAAACGCAATCAAACAAATCAAACTGTCCCATAAACTGGTTAAATTTTTGGTTCACCCTAGATCACTTTCATAGATCGCGCATTAATTGCTTTCGCGCTGCACATGCGAGCTAATTTCAAAAATTATGCACAATACGTACGAGTATATGTAGATTATGGATCTATGTTTGTCTGGCTGTGCGACAAACACGTTTCACCCAATAGCGAAACCATAAGAAGGTCATAAATATTGGGCAGAACAAAACAGTAGGATGATTCCGAAAATAAAACAGCCACATTTCCCTCTTCTCTGGGATGGTGCGTACGTATCGTTTGGGTGTGTGTGCGTATGGGGCATGGGGGTATGGTTTGGTATGGTATGGAATAGAATAAAATGTAATTAACACATGTCTGCCAGAGAGTGACGAAGGCAAATTACAATTGTTGGATATAAAGGAGGGATACGAGAGATACGCTGAAAGGGCACCACCGAACCGAGGGGAAAGAGAAATTGAGCAAAAATTATGCAATTAATTTCCTATGCACTTGATCGATAAGCGAAATCAAATTATCTTGGGTCCACTGACCTGCGACTTACTTTTTAATAGCGAAAGTTTCGAAGGAGCGCCCTGCGCCTATCCTCGTGGTCCTGGCGGCAACAAAATGTGGGTAATCGCTTGCTCCAGCACTATAAAACAATTTCAAACGAGTCGTGAGTCAACGTGGATTCTTTAGCTTATATATCAAGCTCAGCACATACAAATTCACGGTTCCTATATATATGTATATATATATATGGTTTTGTCAACTTGTCGGCCTCTTTTAATTTGGGTTTTGGTCTGGGTTTGGTAGGTAGAACAGCACGAATTCGCAAACGGTTGCTGCACTCTGATTCTCCGTCTTTTCTGCCCAGGAACTCGCGAACCGTTCACTTCAAAGCTGTCCGTCGGACTGGCAAGACCGAGCGCAAAAAAAACTCGAAAGTTTCGACTAGTTCCGTGGAGAGTGGTTATGGTTTCAGGCCAGGCAGACTACGAACATTCTCGCCGGCTCTCCGCTCCCTCTCCCAATCTCTGCTGCTCCTCTCGCAATTTCGAGGCCTGCGCGTGCTCATGCTCCCAACCGGCAATGATTTGTTCTCAAATAAAGAGGGTGGAACCCTACGACTGTATATTACCTCTTAACCACAAAACCTTATTCAGGCTATTTGGATTGATGATTTTTAGTATCGAAAACGTATAATTATCAAGATCCTTATATTTACACAAGAGAGAGCTTTTCAATATAAGAAAGTTGGTGCTAGTTTGTACTTAACTAATAATATTAATACACACTTTTCTAAAGTTATATGACAAGTGATAACTTTCAAATATACTTTACGTGATCACAAAGGCTTTCATCTAACTGTTACATAATTCGCCTGTCCTTTATATACCCCTTGAATACCCAATAAAGAGACTGAAACATCATCGAACTTTGTCCTAGCGGCAAAGCTGTTTTTGTCGCCGTATGCCGGTCGCGCAAGAGAACTTTCTATTGACATTGTCCGCCCCTGGAGAGTCAGAGCGGAAGGGAGGGCGAGCGGGAGAGCAACAGCTGTTTGCCGGTCCCTAAGATGACGAAGATCCCGAAAAACCAGAATTTACCACTTCATCCAGAATTACTTGCAATTTTAAAACTTAAGAATATATGTAAAAAATCAAGAATAACCAAAAACTGTAATATTAACTAACTTTACAAATTTTAAAGAAAATAAATGGTGACTAGTAAAATTCAAAAAGCCTACTACATTTTCTCCGGACGATCTATTATAAAAGGTTTCAAGTTTGAAAATAGATTGTTTATCTCATCAATAAGAATTGCATAATACAATTATTATTTGGCTCGGCATGAAATAATAATAATATAAAATCCAATCTGCGTAGCTCAGACTGCTGAGGATCCTATATGGCGTCCAATCCTTTGAAGTCCTTCTTTCCAAAAAGTAAGTATATAATTCCCTCTCTTGTACAATTTCCGGATATAAAAAAACAAATCACATCACTACCCCTGATATGGATCTATTATGCTCATGGAAACTTTCAGAACATTATGAGCTTGTTGATGTGTTGTTGTGCAGGGAATTCGAATGCTCTGGCCATTTGGATCGGACGCGTGGAGCTTATTATATTAACAGCCGGTGTGTCTACATATACAGGGACTCGATGGCAGAGTCGGTAGAATCGTATGACTCCAAATGGTTGTTAAGATTTGGCGGTGATTTGAGCGAGTAAGAGACTGAAGAGAGATCATCTCGCCTACGCTCTGTTTTCGCCGGCATCAGCTGAACTTATTGAGATTTCTCTCTCAGAAATAAATCTTAGTACCATATATACATGTATACAGGTAGACACGTGTGTATCGGAGGTTTTGAGATTTTTATTTTTATATTACGGCACGCGCGACTGTGGCAATAACAAAACTGTGGAGGCTTATCAGAGCAGACCGAAAGAGTCCCCAACAAGAACGATGTTGCGTATGAGCAACGGCAGATATAAATGACAGATAATGTCCCAATCAGGGTGCCTTTATCACTTCACAGAGAACTGTATATATGAGACCTATATTTACAAGGAAATCATAAAATATTATGTTCCTGAAAAAACTTTTTAATTCTTCGCAATATAAATACATCAAACCTTTGCTGGCTAGTGAAAGACTCCTCATTTCTAGACACTTTGAACTATGAAGCAACAGTCAGAAATATAAAAAAATATATAAGAATCATTAAGCTGCAGTTCAAAGATTAGATTAAAGAAATCTATTCGAATTTACCACTACCCCTATAAAAAAGATTCCACTCACATCTGGGCGATTTTTACGTGCATATTGGCGAGCAGATAAGGGCCACGCCTCCGTCTGAATGGAAATCTTTTATAAGCTATCAATCTAGTGGTGCAAAAATAAACAGTCATGGCTAATTACTGGACAGACCATATCTTATCAATACCAAATGAGGGGAATTAAACTTTAGTACCCTGCCTCAGCGGGGAAATCTAATAACTCTCTGGCTCCTTTATATGGAAAGAAGTCGTTTAATTCATTGTATTCGGATAAGGGTATTCATTAGTCGATTTTTGTTTTGAATATCAACAACTATAAAAAACAGTGGCAGTATCATACACGTGCCGCTTATTTTGGTACGTTGAATTCCTCATGCAGAAAAAGATAACGTTAAAGTTTGATTTAGCTCATTCCGATTTATAGTCTAAGATTTTAAAGGTGTACGAATAAATAAAAAATAAAGTTTATTGCTTGGATATATTTATGTTCACCCTGATAAAAATACCACCTACTGAGATAAACTAAAAACTAATTAAATTCCAAAGACATAAATTATCTAAGTCCAAAGTTTCGTTTGATACTGAGTAATATTAAATTTCTTGATACATTAAATAAATGGGAAGAGACGACCTTCAGGTTATCTACGTTTTTAACAGAGAGAAACAAAGATTAGATACTTATTTAAATCTGATGTATTTTTAAACGTTACGGGACTAATATATATTTAAAGTTTATAATAAACATTTACTTAAAAACAAAACTATTATCTTGTAAATACAAGACAAATTTTGAGAATATTGATTTTGAAAAACCGTTGCCTTTGGCATTTTACAGAAAAGCTTACGAAAGCTTAGTATACTTTTTGGCTACGTAAAAATACTTATTTTTATGTTAAATGAAGGGAAATAAAAGCTTTTTGAGCAAAAAATGATTTCAAATGACAGTCACTTCATTTTTTAAATTAGACAATTTAATTACTTTTTAAAATGTTTGGAAACTTTTCTAATATCCCAGCTTATAGCAGAACCAGAAAAGGGCTAGCCATCAATATTTCGAGGTTTTCAAGGATAGCAGCAATCCCAGGGGGCTTACGTTTTCTGAAGGCGGCTAGTATATATATACATAGTACGTAGTAAACAAAAGTCAGCTGTTTTTTGTGGCTTGTTAACAAACGCAGTTCTCGGTCATAATAACAATGTTCATACTGCGTTCTAGATCGCTAATAAAACCGAAATTTGAAGGACTTTCAGCCTCATCCTGTCGCTATTTGCAATACAATCAAGGACAATCGCCGGAGCCAAAAATACGAGAATATTTTTACTACATTGATCATGAAGGAATGGTGAGTCCTAAAAGTATAAAGATCTTTATAGACTGCCTAAATATGTTTTGTAGCTCTTTCTGGACGATGCGAAAATGAAAAACTTTACCAGCTGTTTCAAGGAGAAGGATTTCCTTAAGTTCTTTTTCAACCGCCTGCGATTGAACAAAACAAATAGATATAAACACGAATTTCCATACATTTCCCTTTGCGGACGCGAAAGAAATTTCATACGATGCGATGATACCCCTCTTGTTTTTACTGAACAACTTAATAAGGATGACAAAGAGGTGCTCAGTTATGCACATTCAGGACAGGTCCTTACGTTGCCCTACGAACCCGACAAATTATACATGGATCCCCGAAATGGGAGGGTATATCATCCAGCAACACCACAGGTGGGCGGTATTGGCCTGGTCAGATCTAAACTGGCTATAGAACTTAGCCATCATTTTGAGTTTCCGCCTGGCGAAGCTTCTCCCACACACTTTCGATGGAACGGAGAGCGATTGAAGCTGCAGAACGAGTGGGTTAGCAATACGCAGCGCTTTCCCATGAACGAGGAGTGTATATAATCGATTAACTTTAATGGATTAAAATTGAGACAAATTTAGAACTACGAAGATAACTTACTTTACTTTTACTTTGCTTTTACTCAATACTGAGGGGCTTGAACTCGCCCTCCTTCACCCAGGAAAGACCAGTGGCGTGACCTCCATTCGCCTGTGTCGAGGATGGTTCTGTTTGTTTGCTCCTTCCTGCTTTAATTCGATCGAGAACAGGTCCATGCACGTCCGGCTGAAACTTCTCGAATACTATGTAGTGCGGATCCTCTGTGGGAGGGGTGTCATAGATGTGCTCCTTGCTCTCTTTGATGTTTTCCTGAACGCGGGCAGAAAACTCCTCCTTATTGGTCATCAGCAGCTCGGCAGCTTCGCTGTTCTTAATTTTGTCCAATTCAATGCCACGAATACTGTCCACGGGATCGGAAAATATCGCCTGCATGTATTTTAAAAGCTGCCAGAGGTGATCCTCGCCACATCGCCATTCCGAAAATGCGTGACTCACGTCCAAACTGTGGGTGTACGGGCAGATATGGGGGTGCAGCACATCTTGCTGGAATATTATAGTCTAAGGAAGAATATGATGCATAAAACTCCGCTTTTTTCCTCTATGTTACTCACCGGAAGATTTTTGTCGTCGGGAAAACGATCAGGCAGTAGGATCGTAAAGCGGAAGACACTTTCTGCATACAAGCCCTGGCGTCCAAAGAACACGCCAAACCACTCTATTAAAAAGGTGAAATTAGCCAAGTGCTGCATAAAATATGTATGTATGTATACTAACGTAGGGAGTTGGCGTAGCTAGGTATCACATATAAGCCACTCAACTTCTCTGATTCAATCATTTTGCTAAAAACAAAAAAATAAGTAATTTTGCTCGATGTTCACTGTTTAATTAAATTCTTAGAGAACTCACTATTCCGCAAGGATTTTGTACTCCTGCTGGATGGTGGCGATCAGCAGCTTATCATCCTTCTTATTTGCATCCAAATCAAGGGTCATTTTGTACTAACAATTTACAAATTAAAAACAAAACTCGTAAAATAAACAAAACGATATTCTTCGAGAACAGCTGTTTGTCGTAGAGCTGCCACCTTGTTAGATTCCCCAGAAAAACTCGTTTGTTGGTGTAGTAGCCCTGGTCGTTTGACTAAAACAAAACAAAACAAAGCATGCGGCCTTTAGAATCCTGACAAACATGACGACCACTTTAGAAGCCCAGCTTTCGGACAAATTGCAAATGGTGGACGAGATCAAGGACAATGACCAGGAGCCGGGAAAGCAGGAAGAAACGGGTATTTCCGACAAAGGTGCGCCTGGTATTTCCGATGTAAAGACGACGTCACCGTCTTCCAGTGATAGTGCAACGAAAAGCATTGCTCCGGAGCCAGAGTTTTACGATAAGGCCCAAAAATACTGGTCAGAGGTTCCGGCCACCGTGAATGGTATGCTCGGCGGACTTGGCTACATTAGCGCCATCGACATACAGGGATCTACAGTGTTCCTGCGCGAAATCCGTGTGCCAGGCAACAGGTTGGCCTTGGATTGTGGCGCTGGAATAGGACGAGTGACTCGGAATCTCCTGATCCCGCGCTTCAACTGTGTGGACCTTGTCGAACAGGATTCTGCATTTGCAGAAAAGGCGAGGGAGTATTGCATCACGGAAGATGTGAGTCCTGGCAAGGTGGGCCAGATCTACAACGTGGGACTGCAGAAGTTCACACCCTCGCAACAGTATGACCTTATCTGGAGTCAGTGGGTGCTGGGCCACCTCACGGACCGTGACCTGGTCGCCTTCTTTAGGCGGATCAAACAGGGACTGGCGCCCGGCGCCTTTTTCTGCCTGAAGGAGAATGTGAGCAGCTCTAAGAAGACGGTGGAGGACAAGGAAGATTCTTCAGTCACTAGACCACTTGATAGCTACGAGCGTTTCTTAAAGGAAGCCGGGTTCCGCATCGTGCGCAAGGTAAAGCAACAAAATTTCCCCAAGGGACTCTTTCCAGTCTACATGATCGCCTGCAAGCCGGTCTCCAAGGAATAGGGTTAGCATATAGTTAGTTTTACCATTGACGTACAAGCGATTGTATTAATGTTATCCGAAATTCAATGTCACATTACTAGCTAGTCATTTCAAATTGTATCGTTTTAAACAGCAAATAAACAAGCTTGCAAAAGCTTAACACGTTCCTTAAATATGTCTGCAAAGTATTTGTTTCAGCGAATGTAAGAGCAGTCTAAAAACAAGACGTCCATATCTGTTGAGTTCTAATTTCAAACTGATTTTATTTGGTATAAGTTGCTGCTTAAATAGCCGACATGAGATTCTTAAAAATTTCTCATTTCTAGGCCCACACGCTGACCTTTTGCGAGGTCTTTATTACCCCTAAGCAAAATAAAATAAATAAATACGTACTACAGCCGCTTACAGAAGGTCAAGATGGATATATTTATGGTCAACAGAATACAATTGATAATTATAGATTTACAGCGTGAGGTGACAATATTATCTTATATGAATTCATGTTCATGTGTGAACAGCGACTAAAAATCGGTTACAAATCGATTACCAAAAATTCAATCAAAACTTTCAAAAAGTTCCGTCAGAAATATGAATGATCTCAAAAACTTAAAGCTTTACTTTAAATCTTCCAAAGAATGTGATAAGACATAATTTGAATTTTCTTATCTCAAACACTTAAAGCTTTACATTTAATCTGCTTATGGAGATAAGAAAATACGTTTGGAATAAAAATCTTATGAATGGAAAAGAAAGCTTTAACACAACTAACTTTGAAGAAATTAGCTCTAACTAAAAGATAGGTTGCAATATTTCGACGTCCTAATAAGATCTTTAAAAGTAACCAGTATGACATTTTTAAAACTTGAAAAAAGGTGATTATGTCGCGCGAGGAGGATTATTCATAATCATCATTTTTTGCCTCCGGGATTCAATTGCTGGCACTCAGAGTAAATTTTTGTAGCATACTCTTTAGCAAAACTTTGGATTTCCGACCAGTCGTCTAAATATATCATGCTAATATTTACATAACCATCATTCTAAGAAAAGCGTGGAAATTGTTTGTTTTGTGTTTGCTTGTGATTTATTAATATATAAAAAAACTAAACTGATCATTTCTATATAGTATAAGCAGTTGTTATTATAAAATTACAAATTCCAATTTAAATTTTTTATCAATCGTAATGTACATTTCCCGTTCTATTAAATCGTAACTACATGTAACATGTACATGTAACTACTAATAAAAAGAATTTGAGATTCATTTTTGTGTATTTGCTTTTTACATTCGTGGTTTCAGATTGTATAAAATAAATAATACTACTAAAATTAGCATTATGACCTTCATAACAAGAGTTGATTTTTTGACGATTCAGCTGATCCAAATCTACATATTTTTAATCAGTTGAGGGCTTCTAATCTTTGGTTAGAATAAAAATAAAATTTTTATAATGTGCGATTAATGATCATACATTTTGAAACGCTAGAACACCACAGGAGTAGGTAATTTTGAAAAGGAAAGCTTATACCAACCGGAAATGATTTTTATTCGATTATTTGACACCTGGATTATTAAAATCTATTTAGTTCGTTACCTAATTATGATGTCACAATTTTTTGAAAGATACCACATTATCCACCACCTTTTAGAAGGTTAACAAACTTTACTCACAAGAGATCAGGACATCTTATCTTTTGCTGTTTGGCTCACCACAGGTGGTGTTATCATAAGATGCAACGACCAAAACAAATACAACCTTAGAGTTTTCTAAATGAGTAGGTGAACACAAGGTTGACATTATCCTTCATTCCGAAAAAAAATTAAGAAGTAATAAAATATCATCATCATTACTTCGGCAAAAAGCTAAAATTTTATAAAGAAAAAAATTATTTAAAAAAATTAAATCTAAACATTTTTATATGAATTTTATAAGGTACAAAAGACTTCGCTGGATGGAACCTGGAAAGCAGCTGATAAGGGGGTTTACAAGGGCATACAAATTTTAAATTCTGCTTGTCGTCGCAGAGAGTACTTTATTAAGAGTCCGAGATTCAGGGATTCATTTAAAAATGACATTTTAAATTTCTGAAAAGCATTTTAGGTATAATAAAATTGTCACAATAAGTTGCATTCTTCAATGTAATAAAAAATGTCTTTTCTTACATTTAACATTTACATTAACTATAAGATATTGACCACAATTTCAGTGAATTTTAAATTTGCTATAATGTACTTGTAGGCTAAAGTAAAATATTTTTGATTAGAAAAGGTATGGGAAATTCGGCTTGGCGAATTTAACATCCTGTTTATTGTTATTTAAATGGTTGGGTGTTCTCATGCTGTTGCTCGGGTTCTTTTTTCACAATTTTAGAAATTTCGCAATCTTTGTTCAAAGGTATACATTTATTTAATGTATTTATACTCAATGACCTCAGATGTGTTCTTAGTTTAATCCTTATCTTATGAAATATGTTGTTCTTGGGGGTAAATTAATCGCACACCTCTGGCCCATTGACAAAAAGTTCTTTCTTTAATTTCAACGCAATCAAATACTTTTAAATGTAGAAGCTATTTCTTTCATAACGTTAGATTACCGAGATTCGCAAATCAAAAAGATTTGTTGTTGTCCTTAAGTTGTCCTTATGTTATTAAATGTTTATATCAGTTTCAAATTTTCAGATTCAAACTGAACGTAGACTTTGTTTGAACAGGTTTGGTCTAATCAAATCATTTTTATGTGTTTATATAAATGACATTATTAAAATAGATCATAAAAATGGAGGAGATGACATGGTTGAACAAGAAAAAGAAAATCACAACAGCCATAAGGACGGTCAAATACATATATGTACGGTCAAAGGTACAGTACTGTACCCTTTTTACTGAAGTCTAGAATTTTCTCCTTGTCGTGTTTAATCAGGTCTCTGCAAGATAATTCAGGTACCGTGGAGTTACTTTGGTATTTACATTATTTCTATCTTTCTTATAAGTAAATATTATTCAACAAAAACGTGTATCAATTTTAATTTTTTAGGTTAAGTACAATAATACTATATAATAATATAACATAAGTTATACGCAAGGATTGGAAGGGCTGTACTGTACATCCTTATAAAATATTGAATGTTTTTATCACTTTCAAGACTGACCTGTATGTTGCGACCCTTTTTCGTTCCTAAACCAAATTTATGACCCTGTGGCTCCCAATATGGGAGAAAAGGTCCCTTTCTTACCTTTTGTTGTCCTTTTTTACCTACTTATATCTTGTATTCTATTATCCGAAAATCCCGAGGTCATAAAACAGCATGGTTATGACTTAGGTTGGTGTAACGGGAAAATGTGAAAACAATTAAGTATTAAAAATTTTAAATTTCTAATCAGTAAATAAATCCCATTGATAGGAAATCGACCTCTACGCTTTCAGTAAATAATTTAAGTGATTAAAGGGGTTGCTGTAATACGATCATGCAAAAATAAAAAGCCTCTTAACTTATTCCTTATCTCTACAGCGGGCAGATCTGTTTGTGAAAAAGTTGTATACATATGTGTATGTTATGCATGTGAGATCGTAAAAAAATATTCCTTACCATCGAGAAAGAAACGCGTCGGTCGCTTACATAAATAGATTGTGATTGTCGACATTCATTCAGTCTGCTTGTGCGCTTCGTAGTGCGCAGTCGTGCAGTCGGGTATTCCGAATTCCCAGAAGTTTCGTTAGGATTGATTGTAACTGTAAACGAGCATGGCTGGGCCCCTAGTGAGTTTTTATTGAATGCGAATTTTAAAGTTTTTTTTTAATATTTCAACCAATCGCAGAGCACCATTCCCACCGAAAGTGATAGTGATGTAGAGATTATAGAGTCGGAGCCGATGGATCGTCATAATCATCTGCCAAATTATCGTAGCCAACTGGAGCACTTTAAGTTTCCTAACAAGATGCACCCGCAAATTCCGGCAGGGATGCCCTCACCACCTTTTTCCCCAACTGATCCTATGGAAATGCCTTTGCTGAAGGAGCTTTTGGCACGCAAAGAACACGCTAATGTTCCAGAAGGATTTGTGCTTTGCATCCCTTGCTACCTTTGCAGGCAGCCGTTTGACAATATCGAAACCTTCAAGGAGCACCTCACTCAACATGCGGCGGATATTCACGCCTGGAATACATCGCGTGCACAGGCGCAGGAGCCTGCGCCAATGATCAAGCCATTTGTTCATCCGATTAATCAGGCCTTCGTTCATTCCACAGAACAGCCCTTATTCATTCCAATCGAACAGGTTATTGCTTGTAGCCAGAATCGGCCGTTTAACATGCCGATGGGCTTAATCCACCAACCACCATTGGATATGTATTCTCCGCCCCTGGAACCACCGATGTCTTTTCAAATGCCCCTTGTTCAGCATCAGCATCAGATTCAACCACAGATGCAGTTTCCCATTCAACACACGCTTCGTGAGCCACAACCGAAATTCCCAGGACCCCAGCCCATTCTATTTCCTCGGAAACTCACCATGCCTCTTCCTTATCCACAAGAAATTCCTGTTCCACCATCACTCGGATGCGTTCAGAATAAACCACAATTACCGCCTGAGACGCAGAGTTTCATGGCGCCAACTGAACCTCCGTCGATTTCAGTGAAGGAAATGCCGGTCTTGGTAAGACCCATATCCCATTCACCAGAGAAGGATCCAATTGAGATTCCCGAGAAGCCCCGATCTCCGGTGATGATCAAACCAAAACCTGTTAC
Organism: Drosophila eugracilis; assembly: GCF_018153835.1. NCBI lineage: Eukaryota > Metazoa > Arthropoda > Insecta > Diptera > Drosophilidae > Drosophila > Drosophila eugracilis. The sequence continues at coordinate 6,068,328 of NW_024572605.1, forward strand.
TCGCGGTCAGTTCGAGTGCGACTGGTGCGGTAAGCGTTTGAGTTCCCGCCAGGCCTTGAGATATCATGAAAGTCATTTTCATGCGGAGGAGCAAGTGGTTTTGAAAAGGAATGGCAAGGATACACAGAAGCAGCATAAGTGCCCCACCTGCAAGAAACGCTACAAGCGGCGCACGTTTCTGCTAATGCACATGAAAGTCAAACATGGGATTGTTTGCCCAAGCAAGTCTGTGCCGGATCCGGAGTCCCCAAACGACGCAGATGTTTCGCCTTTGTCCCCAGAGGTTTCGGTGTCTCCAAAGTCGTTGCCAGACAAAGAGTCCAGAAAGGAAATTTGGAGCACTCGAATCTACAACGCTGTGGCCGCAGCCAAGTATCGACCAGCCAGTGAGAAAGCGGACAAATACATGAATACGCCACGTCAGCAAAAAGAGCAGATGGTATCGGGTTTTGCGACCACCACCAAGCGAACTTATCCACTACGTTCGCCATTCTTCAACCCGTATGTTTACATAAGTCTTATCATCTTTTGGAACCATACTGAATTCTCCTTTTTTTAGGGATCTATGGCTGGACTGCAATGATTACTTATAAGAAGATCTGGATGGTATATCTGGAAAGCGAAGTAACTGGAATATTAAATATTCGCAAAGAAAACCATTATCGCCTTAAAGCGGATGCCAGCCAAGCTGACCGTCATACTATAAGCATTAAGCATTATTATAACTGAAAATTATCTCTTCGTTTCATGGAGCTTCCATATTATGTACCATGTACATTGCTGATTTATAATTTCCTGGATACAAAACGCTGTCCCTAGCATTATTACTTTTTTTTTTAAGTCTCAGCAATTTTGTATGCCGATACCCACTTGAAAGTGTCAGCTAAATTGTTTATGTTGCCATAAAGAATCTTGATTTGCTGAGCACAGCAAAGATATTTAAGAATTTGGACGGTCGAGTTCCGTCGTTTGCTTTGTAGGTTTAATTATGAATCGCCAACATTGGAAAATAAACACTAAAATTTCATTTGTATATATGTATGTATACAACCAAACTGAAATGTTTTGGGTATACAAAGGATCTCCTTCTTTTAAGTGGTACTTCACAGCGGGCCGTCTCGTATTACTCCAAGCACCACCAGTAAGAAGTAATCTTCCATTGAGATTTAACTGATAGTCCTTTTAAGGACCTTTACATTTGTCATACATATGGCTGGATCGTAAGAATGGTAAATACTGGAAATGTAAACAATTTCCATTCCATTTACTGTGTATTTTCCAAGGCCAGACCTACTAAAAATTGCCTTGAAGTGTATGTCTGACAGACAGTACTATATCAATTTATAAGTATTTAAAAATGCATTATAATTTTTAATTTATTTTAGTTGTTCTCTAATCTGAACTAGTTTTTTCTAGAATTTCGTTGTTTATCAATTATATGGTCATAAAGAGCAGTCTCTTATTTGGAGTGTAGACCTTTGACATTTTCTGTTTGCCATTCCTATTTAAAACTTTTGCGTTTTCAATTTAAAAAATTAATATTTAAAAACATACATAAAAATAAAGAAGTAAAAAATAAACGTTCACAACAAATTGAACAAGCGAACATAATGAATTAGTCAAGGGTATTTTCTCAGCTTCGCGACTCAGAAATTCCAACGTTATCAGAAAGCTTCGTTCAGGCTCACAAAAGTTTGGTTGTTTCTTACAAATCTTTCTGTTCGCCTATTCTTTAAATTAAAATTTTATAAAATACATTTTAAAAACAACTTAAAAAATAATAATTATCGTCTTAAAAATTAAGAAAGAGGAAGATTTAAAATATATATTTCTTTATGTTTATTTTCAAGTAGAAGTAAATATATGTTGTAGGTTACGGTAATATGCGGTATGCATATATAATTTAACATTTATTTCAATCAAAGGAAATAAAGGGCGGAAACGAAATGATATTCTTCAGTATTCAGAGTTTATTATTTTATAGAAAGATATAAATTGTTTATTAAATAATTTCTTAACATATATAAACAGAAACATATAAAAGTGTTGAATAAATGCTTTCCACCATTGTTGTTACAATTGGACCGTACTAATTTTAGCTCGAAAAATTGTTTAGCTAACAAACGGCTAAAAGAGAATCACTGTTCTTTTTCCGTATTCCAAGTTTTACTTTTTGCTCTCTCTCTTTTTCTTTTTACTCTGAAGATACTCAAGATCGTGATCGAAGAACATTGCAATTTCTCATACAGACGAAGACGGTACTTTTTAATTTCGTTCGTAAAAACAGCTGAATATTGGAAGGGGAAATTATAAAACTACGGAAATTTATAGTAGTAAAGCAATAGCAAAAACCGCAATATCAAATAACGTGGAGGTCTACAAAGTGTGTAAGAGTTTATAAAATGATATCGGTGTTTGGGAGCTCGGTAAACATTTTATACGCATATACAAACACATTCGTACAGACATATATTTATGCTTAACTACAGATATATAATTGATAAATAAAAGGTAACGGTTCATATTGCATTGCTAAATGAAATACATATATCAACAGGCACAAAATGGATACAGAGTTATCTGAAACGAATCTTTCCTGTCTGTTATGCGAGAACACTTTTGACACCAGTGAAAAACTAGAGGAGCATCTTTCCATTCACTTTCCAGACCCAGTGGCCAAGAGAAAAATCTGCGATCTCTGTGGACGTGGCGTGCGATCATCGTTGGAGCTACACCAGCATTACAAAAGATTCCATGAGGCTCATGTACCCAACACGGATGGACATTACCCCTGTCAGTTTTGCGACAAGATTTTTTTACTTGATGATCACCTCAGTGTCCACGTCAAGATCGAGCACTCAGACGATGGCTACCATCCGAATGATAGGTCTTCGGAGTGGCAGCAACATACTCCCAATAGTTTTGACCTGCCCACAGATAATAAACTGGATTCTATATTGCGTCCGCCCCCAAAAAGGAAGTATCCGCCTCGGTCCCCTTTCTTCAATCCGTAAGTTCTGTTACTAAACAATTTGTAGGCCACAATTAAATTATAGGATTTTGCAGAAACCTTTGGCTTGATGCGGAGTCCTTTATGTAGAGGAAATCTAAGTATATTCTAGCCATTCCTCATGATTTTCATATCATTTAGAGCTCTTCGCCAAAAAGAATGCATGGTTCGAAGACAGTACAACACATGTGCCTGCAATCCTTATAAAAATAAAACGGATTGCCTTATGATTTAATTAAAATTTATTTCGCTTTATATCTTGATGTACTCGTATGTGTGTAAAGTATAGTACAGTATATGTATATGGTTTTTAGATTAGTTAGCCCACTCAAAGAACGACAACAGCGTCACCTGGGATACAGGGATGGGGGTCTTTTATTTTTGATACAGTATAATATTTCTTCTAAGCTTAAGACATTCACTTTCTAGCAGTCCAATCAATGCAATACACAATACCAAATCTGTTCCCGTACATTCGTTTGAAATAAGTTCACTAACTACCGTGCAACACAGCGCCTAACCTTCAACTTAAAAATAAATCGACTTGTATGATAGTTTCCTCTGGATTCCGGAAAATAAATACTACTGAAAACAGCAAACAAATAGGATAAGCAATAACAATTTGTGTGGGACTGAGAGTTTTTTGCAGAATGTTTGAAGCAGTTGGAACGAACGAAAATCGCGCTAAATTATAATTTACAACAGAGTTTCGTTGGTTTATTGCATAAAATATCTATAATAAATAACAGTGCAATCCGCTTGCAGGGGAGCTCTACTGACTGGTTAGATGGACTTTTGACTAATGTTCGCCTAAATCGAACTGGCAACGATATCTAGTTTCGGTTGTGACAAGTTAGCTCTCTCGCATTGACTATGTTCTTTAATTGATTTAATTTTATTTTTAGTGCAACAAATCAACAAATAAATAAATACATGCACTTTAAAATTACCTAAGCCGAGAGAGTGGTTAAGGGGATGGTTTTAGGGGTAAGGGCAAAGGGGAATCTAGTAGATGTGTGTGTCCCATTCTGGTCTCCATCATTGTGTTGCGCCAGTTTCACCTGCAATTCGCTTCTTGCTTTTAGTCACCAGAGTTTGAGTTTTTAGGTTCTAAGAAACTCGTATTTATGTTGCATACAATAGTGGTAGGATTTCCTGCTTATGTACTATTTAACCTGAGCCCGAATGTGTTGCAAAAATTCATAGTATGACAAACTAGATTCACTGCGATCGTCGGTTAATCTCTCAATGAACTGGCCCTTGGCCGTACTCGTGTCCCTTTTGATAAACAAAAAAAAATTAATATTAAAGTTTAACTAATGTGACCCATAGAACTTACCTAATTATCTGCACCAGTGCCGGGTAGGGCTTATCGTAGTTCAGTCGCAAAATAAAACGCTTCAGCACATCGTTCTCGTTGCTCACAACATTTGGCAATCCGTATACATAGTCACCCAGCTCTGCAGTAGAGCTTATGCCTAAAATAAAGAAAGGTTAACTGGAAATCTCAGGTTATTCGGATATAAGTAACCTACCCAGAACAGCTTCCAAAACATCCGGCGGCACATTCAGGCCAACATAAAGCATTATTAGCGTTCCGCAATCCATAAGGAATATTGACCGCGAGTCCAAACTGTAATAACACGGTTTTTAATCCGAACGAATGATTGAATAACCACTACTCACTGTTCTGCAGACAGTTGCAGACGCGGTATCTCCGGCAGCGGTTCCTCTTCGTCATCGTCGTCGTCCTGTGTCGAACTCACGTTTGAGTTGCGGGCATGATAGATCAGCGCATCGATCTTGTACAGCTCCGGATAGACGTACTTCATCAGTTGATCCAACGGCAGCGTCTTCATACAGTCCATGGCGAACACCCGATCATCTAATCGTGTGCTGGTACCTACGCGGAAAGCGGGCTAAAAGAACAAAATGTTTTATAAGGGTTACTCATAATATTACCCAGAAAAACGTACGTGCTTCAGTAGACCCAGGATATAAAGTGGCAGCAGCGCCAGGCTGCGTGGGGCTATCAACTGACCCGACTGTCCCGACGGCAGATTTTGTGCTATCTTGAAGGCGTTGTACACGTCGATCGTAGCGTTGATGAAGGCATCGCGAGCATCTGACAAGTTAGAAGCCACCGAACGATCCACAGCCATCTTGGACAGCAACCCGATAATTGCCTCCGTATCCGCCGAATGCATAACCTCTGGCAACGATGCTGTTACTGGCAAGCATACTGTGTGCACTCGGATCCTACGTTCGCCTTCGCTGTTAGTATAGAGAAGCGCCGCTTGGAAACAGATCGTCTTCACGTCCGTGAGGCTTTCATCGTAAGAGATCTGCATGCCATAGCCAGCATCTGGATTCACGTTTGGCAGCGAGAGCAAGTCCGTAGAGCGCACGAAGAAGTTGCCGTGGAATGTGTGCACCTGCAGACCGCGAGTGCAGCGAATTCGCATTACCGCCTCGAAGCCGATCTTTCTGGTAAGATAGCGTTTGAAACACGTACGAAACGAGTCAACCATATGCGGTTTCGTCTTCTGGTAAAGCGGGAAGTGGTGCACACAGCCGCCGCTGTGTTTGCTGATGCCAGCTGTAAATGGGAGGAAGTAAAATAAGTATAGGATGGTCGATTTAAATTACTAGGTGCTACTTACATATGGTTGCCATATCGCTGTACTGCTGGTTCATCAGAAAGAGGTCGCATGCTATCTGATAGCCGGAGCACTCCAAGGCAAAACGCTTGTAGAAGTCGGTGGCCGGATTTAGGTGGGCCACGTCCTTTGCTGAGCGATTGTTGGGATCCTCGCGCGGCTCCAAGGCGCCGGGTCCCTTGTTGGGAAGGCACGATTGAAAGACGGTGATGCGGCCGCCTGACGCTTGCTGAGAACAACAGGATTTGGGGATTACCACCGACCCGCATATACCTTAATTTATTTCCCTCACCATTAGTTTGAAAGCCACCTGCAGCGCAGCTCCCAAGGCGGAACCCGGGTCGTGAGTATGGGCAAACCGCTTGGGCAGCTGTTTCAGCAGATCCCGCACCAGCTCCTTGCACTCCTTCAGGTTCACCAGCAAACTATCAGGACGTGGCAGGAATATGTCCTCAATGTCTAGCAGCGTCATTTCGTGGGGCTGGTTTAGCCCCTCAGCCATGCTGTAGAAGTGCACGAAGCTATCGAAACAGATGAATCCTACTTGGGTACGCGCATCGCCGGGCATCTCATCCAAGTGCCGGTTGAGTGTGGCACAGGCGGCCTCAAGATAGCCGCTCTGTTGCGCAATGATCGAAACGTCGAAGAGAAACAGGTACATGGCCGGTTGAGGCGGACGAAGCATGTACTCCGAGGGTGCTATGAACTCGATAGTACTGGAGCGCACTTCGGGTCGTCGGGCTACGTCGCCGTACGTCTTAGTGGCCGGATCAAATTGAAAATCATCGGGCACTGACAAAAAGTAAATGAAAAATATAATATGAAAAATTCTTGATGTATAGGACATTTTCTTAATTACATTCGTTAACCCGATAGCATAGATTGCACTTCCACATTTTGCTGTCCACGAAATAGACGAAGGGATTGATGTAAGTGCGGCATAGCCGGCAGCGAACAATGTTGATGCATTGAATTACAGGCAGGCTCTAGAGAAAGAAGTTCATTTAGTAAAATTTAAATCATATCCAATATAGTCCTTACATTGACATCGCGGAACGGATGTATCACAATGCCCAGAGGCAGACGTGACTTCTGAAGCAAAGAGTTGCTCTCTGGGATCTTGGTCAACGTGCAGCGCATGATACTCCGGCTGCAGTTGATAGATTCGTGGAACTGGTTATGCAGAATTACTTTTGGCGGCGGCAACGTTGCTGGCGACAAGATGTGTCGATTTTGCATCAGATCAATAGTGTCCTGTCCCCACAACCGACTAAATCCCTGCTGAGCTACGTTCGGTGGAGCTGGGGTGCCATACGGTCCACCGGGTGCTGCCTGAGGTGGTTGCTGCGGTTGCTGTCCATAGACTTGTGGAGGCGCCTGGGCTTGATACTGCAGTGGAGCTGCAGTAGGCTGAGCTCCAAACATTCCTGGAGGCTGCACTGCAGACTGCGGGAGAGGTGGTTGTTGTTGTGGTGCAGATTGATACGCCTGTGAATAGGGGTACGGCCGCGTCTGAATTTGCTGTTGCTGTGGAGGCAGTAGAGGCTGTGATCCGGGCATTGATGCCTTTGGCAAACTATTGGGCCAGGTCGTTCCCGCTCCTGGAGGCGGCGCTGCCCTTTGCAAGTTGTTGTTCTGCTGATTTTGCTGATCGGAGTTTGTCGTCGGTGGTACTCCGTAAGGCATTCTTTGACCCTCCGGTGGCACTGCTGGTCTGCCAGGTACCGATGCACTTCCAAACATCTTGGCTGGATGAGGAGCCAAGTTGGGAGGCTTCTGACTAAATGGAGTCGCCATTGCATTGGGAACGACTGGAGATACCACTCCGCTCGCCGCCAAAAGACTGCTAGCATCGCTGAACTGCGGAGGGCCCGACTGTGCCGTAGCGACGCCTCTGTAATCCTTCTGAGCCAGAGGCGGGTACTGTTGCTGGGGCGGGGGCACGACGCTAGCACCTCCATTTGTCCGGTTCGTGTTCAAGTTCAGATTTTCAAGATTGCTCGTTAAGTTGGCCAGGGATTGATTGACGGGTTGGGGCGCAGGACGTAGACCGGAAGCAAGTGGCGGATTGTTCGGTGTTGCTGCGATGGGTCCTTGGGCATATTGAGGAGCTGCTGCTACTGGTCTTGGGGAGGCAGTGCGCGAAGAGTTGGCGCTGGACGCCCCATTGCTGCCGTTGGTAAGCGGTGGTCCGTTGACGGTGGGCGGACGCAGATGTGGCGGCAATGTGCTGGGTGGCAATTGCTGCTGAGGAGGAGCTCCTACTGTCGTGGTCGGCAAGAACTGACTCGCAATGCTGCTGTTGAACTGCGGCGGTGGAGGCAGGTTACCCGGTGCTCCAGGATAAGCTGCTGTAGGTGGTGGCTGCTGGAACTGCTGTGGTTGCTTCTGAGGCAAATACGGTTGGCCAGTCGGGGGGCCTGGCTGCTGCTGGACGCCTCCAGGCAATCCGTTCACCAGATTGTTGCCATTCAGCGGCATGGGAGCGTGGGCGGGAGGAACGATGTTCGGATTGTAGGTCGACATACTGCTAATTCATAAGTTCGAGGTCTGAAAGATGGAGAATTAAGTTTCGTTTAGTTGCTATCTTATCATTTTCGAAGGTTGCGTTTGCTGCCGAACATGCCGACATGAAATAAGCTATTATCTTATCGTTCAATGCCAACATACGGGTTACACGAGCAATTGAGCCAAACGTGCGTTTGATAAAAACTCTAAAGATGGGTGCATTTAATCTCAGATTGGGATGCTTTTCCTGCTAAAAGATTGTTGCACCTAAACACATATATCTAAGCGAATGGAATGTGAAATTCTGATATTAGGGGTCTTTATCGTCAAGCTATGAGGTAGGCTGGCTGCGTAGGTAAATATCTTGAGCTAGTGTTTACAGAAGTGTGTCTACGTCAACAGTAAGTCGGAAATAAGCTGGCAATTGTATCACATTCGGCTGTTTAAACAGCTTCGACAGCAAAGCGTTATGGGTTATTATGTGATGTACTATGTGATGTGTGTGCGTGTGGCTCAAGTACTTGACCTCGCCATCAGCGATCGCTGGTAGGTGGGTCAAAGTGGGTGGTGACCCAGTTGCAGCAGAGGCAAGCGAAAACAGAAAGGAAATGACTTCGGAACAAAGCGGATTTTTGATGACGTGCCTATTGGCAAAGTCATCCCACCACGCCCACCGCCTCACCACCCACTGAATATAATTGGGGCCAATCAAGGCAAATCGAATGCGTTGTCCATATCATGGTTACCAGTCACTTATCACCTTTCCGAGTTTGAGTTTTCAGTGGCATGTAGTGTCTCGACCAGCACTTGCACTTTGTAGTTGCCTCTTCTTCTTGCGCCCTTGATTGGCGATTTTGCTGCGGGCTCCGAATTGGCTTTTCCGCCTTTAATTCCGTGGAAAAACCCGTGAAAGTTGTGAAATCCGTTGGATGGGCACTTAACTATGGGATCTGGGTGAGTCTAGGGCTAATTTTTTCTCCGCGAAAGCGATTAAAACGATTTTTACGGCTCTGCCTTACACTCTCTTCACTCCCAAAAACTTTCCACCGCACTAATATCTTTTCCTCGCGATTTCTGGCGTTCCTCGCGTACTCCGGATGGATCCGATTACGTCCTGGACTGGCAGACGAATACCGTGGAATTGGCTTCGTTCTCTGCTGAGTACAATTATCTTAACAAATGCAAACTTTTTGCATTTTCCGAAGAACAGAACAAAAAATTTTGAGGCCACGTCAATAGTGTGACCGTGCGTTTTAAAATAGAGAGGAGATTTCGCTGGGTCACTTATCGACTAGCATTTAAGGATATCGATGACGATAGCACATATATCGGTTTCGATAATTACAAATTCCTGTTTTAATTCAAATTCAAAGTTAAAAGGCTAGTTTTTAAATATAGTTTAGAGATATTTATGAAAAAGTACTAAAATATTTTTTCTTGAAAAAATATAACGAATAATAAAAATTATTTTTAGGAATGACAAGCAATACTAGCTGCTGTAAGAACAAATCGCTTTATTTGCAATAATCATATCCGTTACAATCTTTCTGGGTTATTTGCTCTATTTCTCGTTTAACACGTTGGTTAAAAAGGAAATCAAAAAAATATATACAAGTTCTGTGCACCCGGGCGTAGATATGGGTTCCAATCGAGGCTCTCGGGATTACTATTTGTTTATTCTACGGGTTAACTAGTCCGTTAAATATTACTTTAAATAAATATCGAAGCGTATTTACTTTATTCGTTTCATTTTGCGTTAACTTTGCGTGAGAGTATTCGGTAGCTTTGCTGTGTGGGTGGTGTTGGTTTTCTGGCTCGTAGGTTTTTAAAATAAAGGTAAAGTTTAGTTTTGAATATCTCAAGGAGTGTGGGTTTCATTTGCGTTTTATTACAGTAGAGTGTAGAGGTGTTTCAGGGACTGTTAGTAAAGCTTTATTGTGACAATTGGAATTCGAAACATAATACTATAGGTAATCGTATAATCGTATTTGATTTTAAAACTATGCAATTGGAAAATCATTGTGCACTGTGTTCTTCATGTCTGTGTGTCTGTTTGGGGTATTGGAAACAAGCGTAGAGGCAGTATCTATCATCAGATACTAGCGTGTCGGTATTGTATTTCGTCTATAGCAGAGTCTTTTTTTCAAAAATAGAATTTCTATACTTAAATATCTATCATTTCGTAATCTACAACTTTTGATATATCCCATTATGTATTGGTTTTCTTCTTTGTTGCTAGTTAGTAAATGTTAGTAATGTAAAAGGTATTGAATAGGTGTTCTTGTGTTGCAGTTTACTGCGATTGCCTTTGAAACACACTAGTACTTAGTAGTAAATAATAATCATTAATTGTGTGTAGAAACTGTGAGTGTTGTTTGTTTTGTCTGTCTCCGCTGAGCTGTCGAGCTTGACTCGCGTTGCAACCATATGAGCAGAGCTTTCTATCTTTTTCGATGCCTGGATATTCGTGTACATTATTTACAATTAATAACCAGACACTGACGCCCCTTTCTTGACATCCTTCATCCTCCTTATACTTGTTGCTCTATCTTTTCCTGCATTCGTTACGTTCTATCGTCAGTGTTCAGAGGTTTGCGCACTTGTGGAATTAAACATATAGTTGAGGCTCGTTCTTGATATGATCCATATATATAGACGTTTTTGGTGTTGTTGCTCTCGGTGTCCGTCGCTGGCATTATCTTTTGGCCTCCTTTTCCTGCAGATACATTCGCTGACTCAACGGCTTGGCGTAAATCCAGTTGTCGCCGACGGGCTTGAAGTGCTGTAGATGAATCTTATCAGTTAACTGAGTCATGGTATTTTGGAATATATTACCTTATGCTCCCAGGCAAGATCGTACTCCTTGCGTACCTTCGCCTGGTCACGCTGCTGCTGCTCCACCACGAATTTGGCAGTTGTAGCGCGCTCGATGTCGTTGAACCTGCGGGAGAGCGGCGAACAAAGATATGAAATTATTCAGATTCACAGTCAGAGGTTAGAGGTTAATTGGTAGATTGGTGAGCTGTTTACTTGAGTCCCGCTGTTACTTCCTTCCAAACGCGTCGCGATTCGTACTCATCCTGCTCAACGATTGGTCGAACTTGTTTCTTAAATATGGGTATGCGATTTACGTCGACGAATACTTCGGTTTTCTAGAAAATTCAAGAGATTCATTCAGGTTCACTAGGCGGTCAAATTGATCTGGATTGGGTCTAATACTGAACACACAACAATCATACATATAAGTACCGATATCAACAATTTTAAATATAACTTTGGACAGACAGGCAGAGGAGTAGTTAGTGGGTTCGATTTTCTAGACAAACAAAGTAAACACACAGAGGAAATGCTCCCGAGCTATTTAAGAGAAAAGCAGAAGAATCGTGGATAGTAAGTAGTAGGTAGAGGTGGGGTGTGGAGGATGGATGTGGCTGCCAACTCGTGGGGTTGTTTGTTGCAGCGTTAATGCGCGTTATGCGGAGGAAAAAGTACACAAAAAGGTTCAACATTTACGGTAACAATATATAATATTACACTATCTACAAATAGAAAACATAACTGCAGGCACTTACGTTTTTATCATGCCACTTGGCCTCCATTAGACCGCTCCACTCGCCAGATATCGAGACAAAAGGCTTCTTCTCACTCGGCGCATAAACCTGAGAACAACTTGAATTAATCCAAAACAATATTTATTTTATCAGGCAGTTACCTCAGCGGAGACCCTATTGCGCTTTCCGCCATAGAAGGGCTTCGTGAGGAATTCCACGTTGGCGTAGTATCCCGACTGTGGGCACTTGATCTCTACCGAGCCACCGAGCTCAATCCAAGGCACCGTTAAAATAGACCTATAAATGGGAAAATTGTTCAGTTATAAAGAACAAGAAATGCACTTTTTCTATCCTCACCTGCCGTATCCGTTAGGGAAGGTCACTATGTACTCCTCGCTGCGATCCACCAGGGTCACAACTCCCTCACCAATGTTGTGAACTCCAATCGAAAGACCCAAGAACTTCGACTTCGTCCATACATGGGCTGCAAATGTTATTTTCTTATTGTAATGCTCCGCATAGAAGGCAGAAACTGCAATAAATAAATATATGAATAACATTTCAAATGAAGTTTCATGCTTTCTTACTTGGCGGATGGTGCGACACTTGCTCAGCTAAGAAGGTGAGCTGATCCCGTCTGCACCAAGGCACTGGGCCGTCGCGCACCTCCTGAGCATCTTGGGATTCCCCTGAAATTAAGAATGAAATGTGTGAGTAATGTTTCCAAAACGACATTTCTGTAACGCTCACCAGGAATGTCCCAATGGCACTGAAAGACTTCACCCAAAATGGGATTGTAGGGTTTCTTGGCTACTGCACTTTTACGTCCCGCATGGTAAGCGCTCATATACCAGCGACAGACTTGGACGATTCTGTCGCGTGGATCATCCAGATCCGATATTCTGTTAGGTAAGATAAATTATGACTTATATTCATCATGAAACTTTTGGGTACCTACTTTAGAAACAGATCGGGATGGGCAAAGTAATCGGCGTACATCTCCAAAAGTGAGCGGCGCTCCAGGATGAACGTGGGCAGTACCACTTTCGTTAGGTCCATGCCTATTTTCACCTGCGATAGCAGGTGCGTGATCATCGAACCGTGCGCCTCCATGCTGAGGTCGGTCTCTTCCTCCTCCTCGTACAAGGCGTCGTAGTCTATACCATTATCATAGCTGGCACTTCGGGAACTTGCCGCGGTCCTTGCTGTCTTAATGCTGGTGTCCGCATCTGCCACGCTCTCATCAATCTCTGGCAGCGTTTCTGCGGCAACTGATTCGCCCAGAGCGACTGGCTCGGCATTGCTGAAGCCATCCGTTCCCTTCTCGTGGGTGGGCGATGTGGTTTCCGAGAAACCGCGCGTGGCGCTGTTGAATGGAAAATGAGAGTGAAATCAGGACTTGTTGATTAGGATTCCTGCGGTGTCTAGGCATAACTAATGGCCTGACATAAATCTTAAAGCGTGATGTCAGCGTGTGCGTGTGCGTCATTGGAACCAGCAGCCTCCGGTGCCCGCTTCCTCCTCTCTTTCGAGCTCTGTTGCTTGCTTCATTTACAATTTATGAGGGAAACACTTACGACGACCTGGCGCACATGTATATTGTACGCTGTACATTCTCACCTTAGGCTAACGCGTCGGACCCACTTCTTAAACATAGCGTGCTGATGCTGGCCGGATGCTTCACTGCATTCGCAGCAGCTGCATAATTAAGGTCTTAAATCGGAAGCTCTCAAATCGAAGCGTAGACAAAAGCCGCAAAATGGACTAAGCCATCACTGGAAAACAGGAAATCTACTGAAAAATCCAACCGGGAAGTAGAGGCGGGGGCCAACTTGCACCCTAAGGAGCACTTCGACAATGCGAGCCGATGACGAACGAAACTACAACTGACAGCCAAATACAATGGCGACTTTAACTACGACTAGAACGAAGGATGTCGATGACGAAGCGAGGCAACGACGACGAAGCCGTGTCAGCTGTGCCAGTATAGCGACGATGAAAGGCCGTAGAGACGGAGGAGGTGATACTGTATTTATTATTTACACGCGACTTGGCCGAAATTACAGGCTGCCCCGAAACTGCGATTGCGACGAACTTCGGCCACTGCATTTTGCATGCGCTGTCCAGGCGCATGCGCCTTTCCAGAGCAGCATGAGAAGGGGAAGCAGACCAAGAGCCGGGGGTTCCGGACTAGAGGGCAATCAATGCGTAATTTTAGCACGCAGCATACATCACACATTACACAGCACGCTTGCCGGCTGCCGCATTGCATCTGATTGATGGCCAGTTGGCGCACTTGGTCAAGTGTGCTGCCTTGGTTGCTACTTGTAAGACCTGAAAGTGGTCCACTCACCAGCCAATCGGGGAACTGCCAAGGCTAGTAAAGGGATCATCGTAGGCATCGTAGAAATCCTCCTCGCCCTCGCTGCTCGAGTAAGAGGTTTCCGGCACAACCAGAGCCAGAGGAGCGGTGGTGGCTGTCAAGATGAATGAAAGATTAGCGGGGGTAAACGGAAATAGAACGCTCGAATCGAATTCGATTAGCCGTTTGACCCTGGATCGATTACCAGTTGCTTGGCCAAGAGCACTCACCGTTCTCAGTGGCTGAGTCGTCCTCGTCGTCGCCAAGCTCCCCCTTGACGCCTACTTGGCCCTCCAGGGGCACCTTTAGGCCACCTGCCTGAATATTATTGCTGCTGCCCATGATAGCAGCTCCACTGGCCGAGGAACTGGTCGAGGCAGTGGCCGGTGGGCCATTGTAGATTCCATTGATGGGGTGGGCCATATTTTTGGCAATCTGCAGGCTAACAATTGAGTGCTTAATGTGATCCAGCATGGCCTGTAACGAGAACGTAGGATTAACCAAGCGGGAATGGTAAAAACATCGATACGGCCTCGCCAAAGTTTGCTGAGGAAGTGAGCAGCTGCCACTGGAGTCCAGCTGCTGGTTGAGTGACATTCTCTCAGGCCTTTGCATCCCGAAGTCTGCTAACCCTGAACTTGCATTGGAAATCGATACGGGTGGGCGACACAGTGGGCCTGGGAAAATTATTCGGTCGGCAAACTCCGCTGGGAGAACAAATAAACACTCCCGCAATCTAATTCTCTAAATTCTTAGCTTTGCCTGACTATCTATTCACATCTAAAGATTAAAAGTCCAAATAAGTCAATTCGATATGGAGCTCCTTGATCCTGAGCTTTACAGCATTGACGAGGTGTGCGCAAAATTCGAAGAGTACAAAAAGAACCGTGAGGAACAGCAGTTGGCCCTGGAGAACAAGCTAAAGACCAAGTTTAATTTGGATGATGATCTTAAAATGCTTAACATAAAGATAGAAAAACTACAAGTCGGAGTGCAGCAACTTGAAGAGCAGCGAAAATTTCAGATACTTCGAAAAAAACAAATTACTCAATCGAATTCGGATGCAATTGAGAATGCTCCACAGGATGAACCTAGCTCTTCCTCAAAAGATGAAGACCCTGAGCCGAAACAGTTACTGATAAAATGCGGGGTGAGCAAGTGCCTCTTCGAGAATTGCCAAAGACCTGTGGACAGCCAGCTGCTTTTACTGCACTACCTCTGTGATCATAACCACAAGGATGCTTCTTTCAAGCAATGCCTGCCACTGATTGAAGGTGAACGGGTTGTGCTCTCGTTCCTTCTTCAGAGCTGTGAGTTCCGGGTTAACCGGGTGCTAGGACTCCTGGCTTACGGAGGGCAGATAGAGCAGCAGTTTGATTTGTCAAGTCGACATGAGGTATACAACACCTTCCTGCCGGAGCAGCACTCGCATTTAGAGTCTCACATCCCAGTGGTAGTGCTAGTGTGCCGGACAGCGATTCATGCGGCTCTAAATGCTAAGAAACTGGCCCAAAATATGCGGTCATTAGATAGCCAGAAGGACGACGTATTCGTGTTCTGGCTGGTCACACCCAGTAACCGCTTGCATTTAAATGCCACGCTCTGTCTTTGCGGAAGAGATGATGCTGTGCGTGACAGCTGCGTGGTGCGTGTTCGAAAAGTAAATCAAAGCCAGAACACGGACTATTTCATGCCTGTCGACGGAAACTACTTTCGTGTAATGTATGCCGATATGGACAAAATATCAAACAACTTTCGGGACGAGCTGCACTTGGAGGTGTCGCTCACAGAGTCGCAGGCTTCACTGGAACGAATGTAATCACTTTCTACTCACATTGGCGTTTTCCTGCAGGGCCTTGCATTTGGACTGCTCCGCCGGATCGGTCAGCTGCGCGATGCGTTTGTCCAGCAACTGAGTAGAACAGAGAGAAATCGAAAGTGACAGTAAATTGCATAATGCCTGCATTACGTGGCATAATACTCACGTCCGTCTGCTCAATCATCAGCTGGAGGTAGGCATCCGCCTCGGAAACGCGGCGCGCGACCAGCTCCAGGTGGTTGGGTCGTCTTCCGCCCACTCCACCTGCTCCGGTTCCGCCCACTTCCCTTGTATAGCCACCGGCGTTGTAGTAGGCACTCTGGCTGTCCCACAGACGCGACCGGTTCGCGTGGCGTCGAATGGTGTCCTCCAGGCGGCGCACCCACTGCTCCCGTTCCTCACTGTGCCGCGCCTGCAAACGTTTAAAAAGTTGGCAAGTTTAGTGGGCTCCTTTGCTAGTGTGTGGGTATTGGGAAAAGTTTTATCGTTACATCAAGGCAACAAAGTCAAACAAAAGGAAGAACGTGATGGCCAGACAGAGGTTTCTAGGTCGCTGCCCGGATACCCTTTTTCCCGGCTTTTGCACAGCTGTTAGACTGAGCAGAGCTCTGCTTTCCTGAGTTTTTTACGGTATGCATGTTATTTTCTTTTGCTACAACGCCGTGGATAAAACAAACGTGCATGTGCTGCTTACGTATACCTCTAGTCGTCATAAAAAATCAAGACTACTTTATAATTCAGTATTGTTAGGTTGTTCAGCTCATCAAGCATTGTTGAATTTTAATTATTTGTATTTCTTTTTTTTAGGAATGTGACAGTGGAGCATTATTATTGATAAAACTATGGCTTATCGTTTTCGAATTACTAATATGTCAATAGAACCCATTTTATTCATATTTAGTTCTAGGAATGCATAATTCGTCATCATATTTAGTTTTTATTTACTACCAATTGTTTACTAAAAATGACTTGCCTGAAAGTGGAAGGTCTTGTGGTCAACGGTGATCGTGAACGTGTTATCCTCCTGATCGTCGATCCCGATTAAAGCATCCTTCAAACGCACACAGCCACGCCTCACACCCTTCATCATCTTCTCCTTCGACTGTAAAAGAAATGCAGTTGGAATTAGGTGAACTCATTAAAGCAGAACTCCTACTGTCAAAGGGTTATTACGCTTGCTATAAATTAATGAATTCTAATCAATGCTTGAAACGAAATAAAAGCCGTGGTCAGCGAACAATTGACTCTTAAATGTGCGCCAGCGATTCGAGTCGGTAGAGCAGCAGTCCACCAGTCGCTCGCGAGCTGAAGGATCTAGTCCAGAAGTCCCCAATAACAAAGTGGAGCAAAATGGAGGCGTCAACAAGTGAGCCCCTATGGAGAACTGAAAGAGATTGTCCCATGTCTCTAATCGAATTGCAGGTCCGATTTTGCAAGCGCCGGTGGATATTCCCGTGGTGTACACGGATCCCTGGTACATGATCACCGTGCTGGGGCTCTACCTGTACTTCGTTACTAAAGCGGGTCCGCAGTAAGTCCATATGCTAATGTCAACGTTGCTCGTTTGCATTCGGGTCACTGGACTCAGCATTAGCAATTCAGCGGGTCCGCTGGTCTACATATGTAAGAAGACCTTTAATCCTTTGCTTACAGATTTATGGAGCCGCGCAAGCCCTTCGAGCTAAAAAAACTGATCTTGGCGCATAATTTCCTCCAGGTTGTGTCCTGTATATACGTTATCAATGAGGTGGGTTTCCTAAGTTTGACAAAAACAACAGCGGCTAATTTCTTCAGTTTTCTAGGTGCTGTTCATCACGGACAACGGCATATTCTACTTCTGGGAATGCCGCGATATAGGAAGGACTCCGGAGCACGTGAGGCGTTACTACAGCCTGGCATACTTCCTCTTTTGGCTAAAGCTGTCTGAGCTTCTAGAGACGGTCATCTTTGTGTTGCGCAAAAAACAGAACCAAGTGTCCAAACTGCACATATTCCACCACTTTTCTACGGTGACGCTTGTATATGTGCTAATCAACTTGAATACTAATGGTAAGCTCTCTGGTTGGTTTGTCTGATCTTCCTTTTGACATGTGTGCTGTTCCACAGGCTCCGCTGCTTACTTCTGCGTGCTCTTAAACTCAATCGTCCACGTCATTATGTACTCCTACTACTTTGTTGCTGCCGTGGCGGATAAGAGCTTTGTACAGGCCCTGACTCCCGTAAAGAAGTCCATCACTGTGATTCAAATGACGCAGTTTGCTCTCATCCTGGCGCAGGTTCCCTGCCAGCTTGTACTCTGCGGCATGCCGCCGTATGTGCTCCTCTACTTCACCACAGTCATCATTGGCATGTTCTACGGCTTCTACGACTTCTACACCAGTGCCTACAAAGTCATGCAGCGTCGCAAGAGTCAGACGTCTCTACCTGACGCAAAACAGTGATCCCATGTTCACAAATCACGCAATAAAGGCGCACCAACAAGTGTGTATGTGTATCCGAATGTATCTATCGCAGATAAGATAAGGCGATGGGGCCTGGGGAATCGGTTCTGGGTGCGATATGGGGGTTAGTCAGGGAGTTCAATGTGGTTCTCTTACCGTGTAGTAGGACAGTAGCCCAGCGTTCTCGTCCAGCACAAAGAAGCGGTACTGCCAGCCCTTCATCACGTTTGTCCATTTGCTTAGCGTGCCCTCCAATGTGCCAGATCCGCCAGTCCCGCTTGGAGGGGGTCCCAAACTGGGAGCACTTCCACTGGTGCTGGCCATTTCCTCCAGCTCCCGTGACTCGGCCACCGCCTCCTCCTCCTCTGATCCCTCGTCGCCGGGAACGTTCCGTTTCGCCAGGCGTGCTCCTGCTTCGATTGCCGAGCTCTTTTCTCGCCAGGAGTTGATGATGACGCAATGCTGCTCCGCGACTCGTACCCGCAATCTGTCACAGCCTCAGCTCCGCTTGGAATTTGCAAAACAAAGCAAAGCCCTGCGAACTATCGATGTGCGTAAACATCGATGATTTTCAATCGGAGAAGCTGTAGTGTGACCGCGCAGCGACCGTATAAAAATACCACGCGCCTTGAATATTTGGTCACATTTAGTTTTTGGAAAATCAAACCAAAAATATTTACATACATTTATTGCACCTTGTCTTAATACATGAATTCACAGAAGAATAAGTTTAATATACGTACATACATAGGTATGACTTCCTAGTCAATGGTATGAAAGGTGGGATTTATTAGTGATGGCAAAGCTGTTCTCTCGATAAAAAAATATTTTTGTCGAAATACCTTTAGTTAGCGCCGAAATTAAACAATAATCTGTCCGTATTAAAGTTGGAGTTGATGATGAATGATCAAATTGACCATGTGGTGAGTAGTGTGATTTCTAATTCAGCTCTTAGGGACCGCAACCGTAGCCTGCAATATCAAAGACTTATGCAGATTTAATTTAGATCAGGCAATGATCTTGCCAAATATACATTTCATATATAGTTCATTAATCTCGACACTTTACATAAACCAATGTTTTATTCGCTGCCTTTCAAAACAAGGTAATTAAGTTTCTAATCAACAGCACCGCCTAAAACTAGATGACTTAGTTTCTAAAGAAAACATAACAACTACGGCTTGGGGCAGGGCACATCTTTTGGTCTCCAGCACTTAACTAAGCGTCGCGTACGGACGGATTCTATCCCGCGAAGAAGCACCTATAGAGCATGTAAAGAATTCCGAAGATCCAGATTCCCTTGTAGACCTTGTCCACCACCCACATTCTGGAAAAAATTAGATCATTGTTAGTTGATGATTATTCAATGAGAAGTTTAATCGTATCTGCGGTACTTACACCTTCATGTGCCTCCTTGCTGCCGGAATGGATTCATCGGACTCCTTCAAGATCAACCGCCGGGCGCAAAGAACGCAGTTGGTGAAATAATCAATCAGGTCCAACTCGATCTTCTCAATCACGTAGGTTCGCCGCTCTTTATTGTTCATAAGCTTTCGAAGCTTTACCGCTTCCGAGTTATCAAAGTTCCAGACGTTATTGGCATAATACTCGAACACCTCGAATCCCTTGAAGATGCGGTTCTGGACGCGGCACAATACCGGAGGGTAGCGAAGTATCCAGAGCAGGGCATCCACGAAAAGTGCCGGCATCCATTGGAAGAGCACCATGCAGATGTAATGCACCCAGTAGTTGGACTTCATGGAGCCACCAGGATACCAAGCTACACCGTTAAGCGGTACTTTGTTTTCAATCACCCAGCGACCCAACTCTATGATCTCGGCCCAGGATACTTTGATGTCGTTGGAGGACGTCATGTGCGCAACTCTGTTGGTCTTGTCCGTGCCGGCGGTAATGTTTCTCCAGCTGGCCACCAGTATTCCATTAACAGCGACATCCACAGGCAGGAAATCTCCATAACCAGAGGAATTACAGTACATCGTGCGAATGACACCCTTTCCCGCTCCGATAAGGAGACCAGTGGGTCCGTTGATGTTGTCTGTCCAGCCGGGAATGGGCTCCTTCCAGATTGGGATAACAATCGAGGGTCTCAGAATCACGGCGGGCAGCACATCGAACTTCTCTACCACCAATGCCTCTGCCAGAGACTTGGTGTAGGCATACGTGTTAGGGATGTCACCGAGCACTTTGCGTTCGATGGTGGCCACCTCTTCGTCCGTCAACCACTCACAGGCCTGCATCACCTTGTGTGGATCTGCCGGCGGGTCGTAGGGCTTCTCGTATAAAGTCTTCACGTGCAGATGGCAATAGGCCGTCGAGCAGTAGGCGAAAAAGTCCAAGTGCTTTAAAGTCTGAGCCAGTTCCAGCATGTACTTAGTCCCGCGGGTGTTCATGAACACCGCATTTCGCAGTGGCTCATCGAATCTGAGGATGGAATTTACAACTTGAGCTATAGAATTTTCTTACGTTATAGGACGGATAAATACTCACCGCACTGTGGCTGCACAATGGTATACAATGGACACCTCCTGTCGCAGTATTTCCAGATCCTTCTCAGAGATTCCCAGGCCAGGTGAGAGTACATCTCCTGCTATGGCCACCACTTGCTGCAGGATGTTCTCCTCGCCACGAAGCTGTTTTACCTGGTCGAACAACTGCAAACACCATACATGTTAGTTGATTAATTTCATAAGCTAGGCCATGAATTCATAGGTCCCACCCTGCTTACCACATTCTGGAATATATCCTTGATGCGCTCCTGCGGATCCTTACCCTTCTTGGGGCGGATGAGCAAATAAATGCGCTTGAGTCCACCACACGACCTGCAGGAATTAATAATATTGCATAAGCCATGAGCGAAAATTGGGATTAATGGGGCCACGTACGGACCAGCTGCTCCTCCCACTTTCCACCCACTTACCGCAGCAATTTCTCGACCAGGACCTTGCCTAGGAACCCAGTACCTCCTGTGATGAACAAACTGCGTCCCTTAAAGCACTCCGCGATGCGGTCCACCTCGTTGTCATCCACCTCACCTATGGTGCCCAGGTCATCCTTCTCATACACAAACTTCGGCTTTGCGGTCATCTTGGATAGCTTCTGTTGCATAAGAAATGTTACGATTAACCATTAAAAACCGTTAGCAGCTCTTTGTTTATAGGTGTTACGAATAAGTATGCCGAGGCCAACTTCCTTTCTAGTAAACATTTAAAATTTATACTTCAATTCCTTTCTGAAAAACCGAAATTTTAGGTAATACCTATGGATTTATCGGTACAGTTTTATGATCTATTAAAATGGAGATAGCATTGTTGGGGTTTTCTTGTGGCATTTATGGAGCTGTGAGCACATAACGGCCGTCAAGTGCACTTTTAATTTCATTTGATCTTGGTTGTAAAGTGGTCGTGTAGCCACATATGAGTATGAGGCAACCAACCAGTTAGCCGGCGGAGCGACAATTGCAGATTAGGCCACGTTTGGCTGACAAGCCACTGACCACTGGCCACATAACTGGCTGGCTAAGTTTCTGAGTGTCAACGCAGTGACCATCGAGTGGGCAAGCGGAGCGACACCGATATTTTGCGTTACGGTACCAATTAAGAGATTGCCACATCGGCGTCTATGTCCATGTCGCATGCCCCATGATTCGCACCCATGAGCTTGCCATGCGCGGTGGAGCATGCCCAGAGCACCTTATGTCCTTCATTCACTTCGCTGACGTAAACTTGATCGAAAGCCGTTAGTCCGCTGACACATTGACCCGCATTCAACACATACATGGTTATTAAAAGGCGCGGACTTGGACCCCGCTTGACAAGCTGGACTACCTATAATCTTCTGGTTGGCGAGGCATAGCTTCCATGAGATGGGGTTGGGGTGACAAGTGAAACTGAAGCCATAACGAGAAGGAAAGCTATCTTTAGCCAGTCGAAGTTTATATACCCTTCATCGTAGTTATAGCATTAAAGAATTAGCTATATATCAAATAAGTTATTTTCTAATTCTTATAAAATGGGCTAGAATAAGAATCCAAAAACTCTATTATGGATTATTTCATTCCTTATTGACGTATAAATTGTTTAAACGTTCCTATATAGATATAAGATATATACGTTTTCGAACTTATAATTAAAATTGTAAAACCCATTGGTAAGGTATAAAAAGCAAACAGCAAAATGCCGCGATAAGTATAGTTTTCAGTTTTATGGCAATTCGGAATGTTTTGGTCCCAAAATAAAAAGCTTTAAATGGCTTTAGCATTCGATCAAGAATGGCTAGCCTGCGGCCAAGATCGCAGCCATTAAGTGTAGTTCATTGCTGATACCAAAGACTGTGGCAGCGAACGTGATTTTCGAAAGTGAAAAAGGGCAGATGTGTGTTAACCAGGCCAAAAGAGTTGGATTGCCACATACAACCCGCTGACCCGCTAGTCTCGGCCAGCTCCGCTCTGTGCAACACTTACTGAGCGTCAATTATTGCAATTTTAGATCTACTCCGGGGGGCAATCGAGTTGGCATCTAAAACGGTCTATAGGTAAAAGCCATAAAAAGATTCCCGGATAGTAGCCACAATATTCAGCCAGTCATGGGATCTACAAACTGCAATTTATAGCACTTGATACGGTGATTGCATGCTCGACGACAGCTGCTTCACTTGCTCGAGAAGAATGTTCAGGTGGTTGGCATTTCCCAGTTTCCTGATTTCCCAATTTTGAAAATACCCGAAAAGTGTTTGGTACTCCTTTGGTCCATGTTCGGGCTTTTCTTCTCGGGACAACCAGTTTGGAGCAACCGGAGATGTCAACAATGCGATAATAAAATCAAGGAGTGGATGCAACGGGGTATGCATATAGTCACGAATTGTTGAGTGTATACAGTGGTTGAGAAATATATTCAAAACTATTCGGCTAGTCAACCAAGGACCCAACACCTTTATGGCTCTTATATATCTTTTATAATAGAATCCATTTATTATATATTCACAAAGCCTTGAATTTTGTTGAACCGATTTGATTCTCATGCTAATTGCATAAATGCCACTAAAACCGTCTTCGATTTTTTTACTTATGTTTTAATTAATCGTGGAAGTTTGGAGCGCACCTTCACTTGGCAACAATGACAGACCCTTTTCAACAGATAGTAAGATATTTGTGCGGATTCAGTTTCGGATTCAGATACTGTTGACCCGCGCTCACCGAATGCTAAACACAAACTGATCACGAAAAGAGTCTCGCACTCCCAGCCAACCTAATAGAAAATAAAACGAAAACAACTTTGGCCCAAACTATGTATCGCATCGGCTAGTTTGGCACACACACAACTGCAGATACTCCGAGATCTGGTAGCTAGTTTCCAAGCTGGCACACAGAAAAAAAAGACAGTTTAGTGCCAGGTCAAACAACTATTTACATCTCCCATACGGGTTTTCATATGAACAACAACCCAAACAAGATTCTAGGGTTAAAGAAAAGATTTTCTCTTTAAGTGCTTTTGCACTTTCATTTAAGATTGCTTAACATGCCTTCGTAATCAAAGCTTAATTTTAAATAATATATTTAAGCATTTTATTGATGTAAATAGTGATATTATTCTGGGATTTGTATAATTTTGTAAGCCTTAAAAGGTATGAAAAATATAAGAAAGTTTCCTGCAAAGTAAGTACATTATATACTTAATTATAAGATAAATTTATTCTAATCCGAACAATTAACTTTATATTAATTACGAATTTTCTATTACCAATAAAATAATAATGATATTTCATCACCTCATTACCATATTATATCATAATTTCTTTCTGTGCAAGCATACGACTTCGAATCTGAGAGAGACTCGAGAAATGACACACAATACCAGGTGAGGAGGGGCTTCACATGGGCCCCTCTTAAGTCTCTACCCCCCTTGAACCATCTTCTAGCCCCCTTTAACCCCCATAAAACCAACGGTCAGGGGTTGAGCTACTGCATGCGCTTTCTCACTTCGCTGCGCTCTAAGTAAACGATCGGTGCCCTGTGCTTACCTGTTTTACCTCCTCAACATTCAATTTCGAAGTTAGTGCACTCCCCTGATAATGTGATGCAATTGCTTTTCGTCCCAGCCAAACAATTCAATTTTCGGTCCAGCACCGCGTGCGTTGCACATACGCAGTGTGGGCTACTGCGCTTTAGGGAAATCCGTTTGAACCAACCATAAAGTCAAACGAACCGGATCGGTGGGTGGATCGGCGAAAAGCGGCTACCTAAGTTTGCTTTATGGCACACATAAATCCCCATTGCGCTGCCCGTTAATTAGATGGACCTGGTTAGTTACAGTTGTTGACCAAATGCGCTGAAACCGAAACAGAAGAAGATGTTGGAGAAAAAAAAGTAGTAGCCGCGAAATGACAATGGCATTGACATCGAAACAGCATCAAGTTTTATTGGCTTTATTTTCAGCCAGGGCTGCAGATAATCGGACTAATCAAAGTGGCCAAAATGATAAGTGCAAAGTGGCAACAGGCGACCTGACCTCCGCTCACCTCGCAAATTGGATAAATATATAAAGCCCGCCACGTGATATGCGTCTTAAGGTTCGCTGTTTTGTATAAAATATTTAGATTAGCATTTATGCTGTGAGCTTGTAGGCTCACCACTTTGAAACATTAACCTCATACGAAAAGATCATCACATTTTAATTGCTATCACATATTTTCAGAGGGTACATTAGCTAGAATAACAAAGGTCAGAAAACAATTTAATTTCAAGTTTATTAAAAACAAAGATCATAAAAATCGATGAGCTAGAACAATAGAAATGAAATAAAAATTCAAATGGACTGACAACAAAGGTTTCAGGAGATCTCAAAAGTAAGGTTGTCTGCTCTATTTTTAACTGGGGGACTGGCACACGACTTGGCCTGGTCAACAAACCCAAAGCTAGGTCCAAGATTTGAACTTGAACTAGTCTCATCTCATCTCTTTGCCAGTTATTTAAGTTTCGTTTTCGTTTTTCGCAGCTATTTATGCTAATGAAGACGTCTTCAGACACGATTATCGACCGTGTTTATATTGATTTTTGGGGCGATCGTAAAGAGCGCAGTGGACACAATAAACTTGGCTAACAACCTGACACATTTCTGTCCAGTCATGCATGGTGGCCAAAAATGCCATTGTGCTGAGACGCGTCTCCAAAAACTTTGGCCTTTTGCCGAAGCGTAATTACAGACTTCCGGCTTTTGAACAGTTTCTTAGCCCCACCCAAAGAGGCGAGTCTCAAAAAGCCGCCGGGGATGGGGGTATTTTGTTGGGTGGCTCTTTGGGGATGTGGATGATGAGATGCCAGAGGCGCCACAATGTATCCCGTTACAGGTTACAGGGCCATAAAGCGCCATAAACGCCGCGACGGCAAGGGCAAATTATAACGCATACGGACACGTAGTCGATTCACTTGCTAGGAGGCTAATTGGACGTGCCCGGCCAGGATGTCCCTGCTCTTCTTCCTCCTTCTCCTTCTTTTTCTGCTCCTTTCCAGCCGACTTAAAAGTGGGCGTAACATAACAATTGTGGGCGATTTGCATACAATTTGGTTCTCGAGTGGCCAGCAAACTGGCGACGAGATGTTGCTACGTCATTGTTGCTGCTTCTGGTGCCACTGGCTAATAAGTCAACATGAATGCTGGTTTCTTTTTTTGGTCTTTTGTTCCGGTGACAGGCGGTGACAAGTAAAACAAACATATCAGTGGCTGACCATAGTCCATTCGCCGACATTGTCAAGGTTTTTTCTATGTACACTATATATAGTATATATGTGCTAAACTGCAGTTCGTACTAGCGCTTTAAAATCAGCAAAAACTGCAATGGTAAACAATGGCAGTTTAGAGCCATTGAATGTCCTTTGGCAACATGTTGCTGCAGCACTTGTTGCTCGCGCCCACACAGGCACCTTTCAACATCAGCCTCCTTTTGGTGCCGCACAAAGGACCAACAGCATATAAAACAGGATGTTTCGGCAAACATTCGCACAGAACTGTTCCACACTCGACCGGGCAACAAGTGTGTGTGTGTGAGTGCGTCCAAAAAGGATCCCCTGTCCCGACTTCATCCTATTTCCAAGTACGAGGACAATTTTAAAAGGTAAGTGTAACCGGAGTGGACAATACAATCATTAATTAAACAATTATTTCGAAAAATTACAAACAAATTGGTTGGTAAAAAAAGATATCAGAACCACTTCTTTGGAAATTTTCTTAAAATAAATGAAGTGCACTTAAAGTTTATTTATTGAAAACACATGCCTTTTAAGCAATCAATAGAATGTTGTTAAGATGTGAAAACAAATAAAGTAAATGTAATAAAAAATGTAAGCCAATTAAAATGGTATTGAAAATCCAGATTTATATTATACAATGAATCAATTTCAATAAAACTCATAAAAGTTGATTGCTTAATAGAGGGCAAGAAGCTTATAGGTTTTCTAAGAAATATTAGTCATTAAATTATTTCAAAAATCGAATTTCACATCACATTTCAAACTTTCTAAGATATTGACATCAAGATAGGACACCTAACCTGAAATTTTCCTAGTGTCTAAAAATAAATTTGACATTTCTGTTACATTTTCAAATTAAAAGCTAGCATCACACAAGCTGTAGTTTTAACTCTATCCAAAGCCCCCTTAAAAGCATCAAATATGCTTCGTTAATCCTCGAAACAAGGTAATTTTTAATTGGCCAAAATTGCTAGCCGAACTAAAACAAACTAATTCGGTTTTGTCAACTTTTCGACTCTACCACCTAGAAAATTAGTTCGAGTCTGGCGAGAAACCCAAACAGGAAATAGTTTTTCCTCAGAGCCAGCAGACACATGGAATAGTAACAGCCATTTCGGTTAATGAAGGCAAATTGAAATATTTATGAGTGCACTTTCGGGGTCCAGAGCACAGCTAGATTTCCATTTGCATTCGTGGCAGGTGGGAAAAAAAGGCGCAAATGGTGGACCCACTTTTAGGTGTTGAGGGCTGGAGCTCAAGAATTGTAAAGCGGAGCGGAGCGTGTACAATTTATGATTTATCGCCGACACTGGACAACTGAAATGGCCCGCGTCATCATTTGTCTCTGGCGTTGTCTAACTTTACTGCTCCGTCTTGACAAATGATATTTAAATGCCCCGCCATGGGTTAATGTGTTATTCGCACATGTATCCTGCAAATCCAGAATGTGGTAGGAGATGTTGCCAGGGCAGCTACTTCAAAGATATCAAACATATCGCATATGCCATGCAAATCAGTTTAGGCCCGGGTTTCATCTTCCCATAAGCCTGCTAAGCGAATTAACGAGTGCGTTATTGATACCTCCCCTTCCTTATTTTTGGCAGGCAGGCAGACTAGCTGCCAGGCAGGTGACTTCTGCCCAGAATAAACAAGACAGCAACACATTTATGAATTTTAAATGCACATTTCGGCATCGCAAATCAATCAGACATTTGGCAATTGTTGTCTACCCACTTCAAATTCACTGACTCCTTGCCTCTGGAGAGGTTGTCTGTCATATTTTAGCGCCAAGTAGGGGTATTGCAACATATTCAGCCGGAGCCCATAATTTAAACGCCGCCTGAATGACTAGTTTCCTCTTTTATGGGGACCCTTGAGTTCCATCAACCTGTTGCAATCGCAGGCTGCAACTGCAGCAATGCAACTCCATTTGGCTATCCAAACGAAAAAAAGAAATCCCAGAAGTACGTATGCAAATCTTTAGACGGTTTGTCTGGGCCATCTACTTTGGCACTCTTGAATGCCTGAATGCGGCTCTGATTGCCGCGACATCGAATTAAGCGAGTACCGCTGAAAGTATGTTAATGCTTGCGGTTGCGAAGTCCGCTCATCAGCCGCCGACTTGGAGGTCAAGTTTTTGTCGTGAGTTGTCTGGGCAAGTTTTTAATTTTTTTTCAAAACGGAGCAATCCAAACTTCGTCGGCACAGAAGTGTTAATTGGCCACTGGTTGTCGGGTTTGGAAAACCCCATGACTGTCGCTGACGGTTTTTCTTCCTGCAACAGTGTTGCAACCTCCTTACCTTAAATCTTTAAAAAATGGCATAGTCGCTTTGAGATGGCAGATAAGATTCATATTTATCAATGATCAGAGGTGGAAAGCGTAGAGCATTTTATGATTCCGTTGGTAGCTCTGCTCTGAACTTTTAGAAAGGTTACCCATTACTTTTAATGCAATCTGTTAAGATATGGTTTAAAAGTGGCAGCCCGCAAGCTATTAATCTGCTACATTATCATCACATTAGCTTTATTTAAAATTTAGTAAAACTATGATCAGAAAAGGCACCTCCTTTCTTACCAATAAAGTTCAAACTGAAATAGAGAACAACATTCAAACCATTCATAATGGCCATTATGATTCGAGGCTGTGGAGACTGTAGATTGCCGCTAGGTTCTTCATCCTGCAACCTGTTGCACCTGCCGCATCGTCAATGTGGCGACATGGCACTCAGTGGATCAGCTTGCCTTGAGCAGGCCTCGCAGGCCAAGCCGTCACCATATCCAAAAGCCATAATCATTTGCATCTCTAATGGTGCTGCTCTGTCGTCGTCGTCGTCCGGACACCATACATCAACTGCTCCCCTGGCACTTCCTCTCGACGCCCACTTTCCCGTGCGCCTTGAACAAGTGTTAATGCCTGTAAACCTGGTTATATGCCGATGTGGGTGGTTCGCTGAGTGGGTGAGGGTGGGCGGGGTAGACCATTGTCATGCCATTGTGGTGGCCTTAATGTGGTTGGTTAACTTTTTACGCGCTTGGCCCAGCAGATCTGGCCATAAATATCATGATGGTTAATTAGCAGGACACTTTGTCTGCGAGTCCTGGCTGCTGGTGGCTACTGTTACCCTAAGTAAAATGAACAGTCTTAATGTGATTAAAAGTTGCAATAGATAACGCGAGATGCCGCTGTCTCATAATTATTCGATATACTACTACCACTCCTTTCTTATCCTTGCAGATGGGCATTGCCTTGATGTTCCTGCTGGCCCTGTACCAGATGCAGGCGGCCATTCACAGTGAGATCATCGAGACACCCAACTATGGCGGTAACTCCTTGCAGGATGGAGACTCCGAGGTGAGTCCGCCGCAGGACAATGACCTGGTAGATGCACTACTCAGCAATGATCAGAACGAGAAGGCGGAGCTGGAGTTTAGACACCCCATCTCCGTGATTGGCATTGATTACTCTAAAAATGCAGTGATCTTGCGCTTCCAAAAGCACGGTCGTAAACCGCGCCAAAAGTTCGATCCGGAAATGGAGGCCAAGAGGAGATCCGTGCAGGATAATTTTATGCACTTTGGAAAGAGGCAGGCGGAGCAACTGCCTCCAGAGGGCAGTTACGGAGGATCCGAAGAGATGGAGGGCATGGCTAAGAGAGCCAGCATGGATCGGTATGGCAGGGATCCCAAGCAGGACTTTATGAGGTTTGGAAGAGATCCTAAACAGGACTTTATGAGGTTTGGTAGGGATCCTAAGCAGGACTTCATGAGGTTTGGCCGGGATCCCAAGCAAGATTTCATGAGATTCGGTCGGGACCCCAAGCAGGATTTCATGAGATTTGGTCGCACTCCGGCGGAGGATTTCATGAGGTTTGGACGGACACCGGCAGAGGATTTCATGAGGTTTGGCCGCTCTGACAACTTCATGCGTTTCGGGCGCAGTCCGCACGAGGAGCTTCGTAGTCCCAAACAGGATTTCATGCGTTTCGGTCGTCCTGACAACTTTATGCGTTTTGGCCGCTCTGCTCCACAGGATTTCGTTCGTTCTGGAAAGATGGACTCAAACTTCATTCGCTTTGGCAAGAGCGTAAAGCCAGTGACTCCCGAATCTAATCAAACCAAATCCAATCAAGGCAAACCAGGCGAAAGGAGTCCAGTGGACAAAGCCATGACAGAATTGTTTAAGAAACAAGAGTTACAGGATCAGCAGGTTAAGAGTGGTGAGCAGACCACATCCCCGGACGAGGGCAGTGCAGAGCAGGACCAGTTCTTCGGCCAGTGAATGAATCCTGCGGGAAACCTCCATGTAAATACTTATTGACAAACTTACCCACGAATCGTAATTGGTATACGTATACTTCCATCCTCACACGAACTCCTGATAAATGCCTAAACTATGAATTTTTAATGAATGGGCTGGATTAAAAATTCACCGCGCTTTGAAGTTCTAACCTATGTATCTATAAATATATTTAGAGTAATATTGAATGCATTGAAACTGTGTAAAAAAGTCTTTTGCCAAAATTCCAAAATAAAGATTGCTTTACTGTAATGTGATTTTAATCTCTATTTGAGGTTGTTATTATTGAAATTTATTATATATACATGTAATTTAGATGAGAACATCGGTTTTTTACTATGATTTGAAATTAACTTGAATCTCAACGCTTTTTGAATGCTCGACAACTCTGGGAAGGTGGTGGGTTTGTGACACCGCTGAAATCTTTTCCCACCATTTTTCAATATGGTTTGAGTATACGGGTAGCGGTATTTATTAGTCCCACTCGTTCTTATCGCCCAGCTGTAAGCATTAAAAAACCGCTACTTGGGAAACGGATCTAAACCGCTCTAATATTGCAATTTTATCAGTTTATTTTGATTCTGAGTTGGCAATCTCGAGTGCTAAATACAGATAGACGAAAGATAAACATTGCCAACGAACTTTGGACGACGCTACGTCATCAGCTAGACGGGTCTAAAGTCCAACTTGTTGCACCGATCTTGTTGTTTGTGTTGTGTTTTGGATCAGAGTAAACACAACACATATATACATAGGTTCTAAGGAACAGTTCAGTGCATTTCTAGAACTCTTCCCATTGATAAACCGTTATTAGCTAGGAAGGGAACAGAAAATGTCGGCACTTTTGAAAATGCACAGAGGTGAGTGTTCCCAAAAAAAACAAATTTTGACTATTACATAACCACAAAGATGCTGATAGACCCCTTAACCCCTGAACCTTGCTGATTATACAATTATCTATTCATCCATCCAGTCCAGAGGCTGTTCAGACCCTCCTTGGTGCGGAGCATCTCGGAGGTGGCTAAATATCCCAGGATCACCACCCACTATACGCTTAATCCCCGCGAGAAGGATGAACGCTGGACAGAGGTGGACATGGAGCGCTGCATCGAGGAGGTGGATCTGGTGATCGTGGGTGGAGGACCTGCTGGCATGTCCGCGGCCATTCGGGCCAAGCAACTGGCTGCGGAAAAAGATCAGGTAAGTTAGCTCCTATATCTTCATCATACCCACGCTTAACAATCACGAAATTGTAGGAAATCCGCGTCTGTGTGGTGGAAAAGTCCGCTGAAGTCGGCGGACACATTCTCTCTGGCGCTGTTATCGATCCCGTCTCGCTGAACGAGCTCATCCCCGACTGGCAAGAGCAGGGTGCTCCGCTAAACACCCCAGTGACCAAGGATACCTTCTCTTTCCTTACCGGATCCGGCCGCATCTCCATTCCCGTCTTCAAGGGCTGGCCCATGGATAACCACGGTAACTATGTGGTCCGCTTGGGTCACCTCGTCAAATGGCTCGGTGATCAGGCGGAGGCCTTGGGTGTGGAGATCTATCCCGGTTGTGCTGCTTCCGAAGTGCTCTTCCACGAAGATGGCAGTGTTAAGGGCATCGCAACTAATGATGTGGGCATTGCCAAGAGTGGTGCTCCCAAAGACACATTTGCACGTGGAATGGAGCTGCACGCCAAAACGACCATCTTCGCTGAGGGTTGCCGTGGTCACCTGACCAAGCAGATCCAGCAGAAGTTTGGGCTGAACGAGGGCAGCGAGCCACAGGCCTATGGAATCGGTCTGAAAGAGGTTTGGGAGATCGCCCCCGAGAAACACCAGTAAGAAGCTTGATAGTATTACCGAAAAAATGTTTTTTAATTTATTTATCTCTCATCACAGACCTGGTTTGGTGGAGCACACCATTGGCTGGCCTCTGGACCGCTTTACGTATGGCGGCTCCTTCTTGTACCATTTGAATGAGCCCACTCCCACCATCGCTGTGGGCTTTGTGGTTGGTCTGAACTACAAGAACCCCTGGCTAAGCCCCTTCCAGGAGTTCCAGCGTTTCAAGACGCATCCCAAGGTGCGCCACGTCTTCGAGGGCGCAACGCGAATTGCGTACGGAGCACGCGCCATCAACGAGGGCGGCTTCCAGAGTTTGCCACAGAAGCTATCCTTCCCGGGAGGCTGTCTGGTTGGCTGCAGTGCTGGTTTCCTGAATGTGCCTCGCATCAAAGGATCCCACTACGCGATGAAGAGCGGTATGCTGGCGGCGGAAAGTGCCTTTGAGGCCATCAACGCAGACACACAATCGACGGCTGGCGTGGAACCCACGAGCTACGCTGAAAAGTGAGTATAGAGTTCTTTTAATAAATTATAATATTAATATAAAATCAACATTTTTCTCCCAGAATCAAGGACTCCTTCGTGTGGAAGGATCTATACAGTGTAAGGAATGTCCACCCCTCGTTCCACAATCCTTTGGGCCTATATGGTGGCCTTGTGCTTAGTGGCTTCTCCATCTTCATGGGTGGTCGGGAACCCTGGACACTGAAGCACGGTCCTCAGGATCACGAATCCCTGCAACCGGCAAGCTCCAGCACTCCTATCGTTTACCCCAAGCCCGATGGCAAGATCTCCTTTGATCTGCTGTCGTCGGTGGCGCTTACGGGCACAAACCACGAGGGTGACCAGCCCGCCCATCTGACGCTAAAGGACGACCGCATACCGGTGGATCACAATCTAGCGCTGTACGAGGGACCCGAGCAGCGTTTCTGCCCTGCCGGCGTCTATGAGTATGTGCCCAACGAGGAAGGAGGCAATATGAAGCTGCAGATCAATGCCCAGAACTGCATCCACTGCAAGACCTGTGATATCAAGGACCCCAAGCAGAACATCAACTGGGTGGTGCCCGAGGGAGGCGGCGGCCCAGCCTACAACGGCATGTGAAAGGATTATCATCCCAGCCAATTTGTGTACCGCGATTGCATTTCACTAGATTATAAAATTGAGAATTTGAACTTATGATTCGGAATTAAGCTTAAAATTGCAATAAAATTGTAGAAAAAGAAAAACGTCACGAAAATCAGTTGCCAAAAAGGTTTTATTTAAAATGTTCTACTATCATTTGTTCGGTTTTGTTCTCTTTTTTTTTTGTTTTCTGTTTAAAACACCAACTTAATAGGTAAATATTGAATCCACAATCAATTTGTCAATTTCCAAAACCTTTCATATTCAGTGCACGGATAAAACTTGTTTCTCATTATATAATTTCACATATATATGCATGTATAATGTACTAACTTGTTTTTCACCAAAACGGTTGCATATCCTTAGAGCTTAGAGTTACGAATTAGTTGTATATGTTTATTTGAACAGACACATCGATGGATACACTTAAGTAGGTGACCCTCTCGCTCTCTCTATCTTTCTATCTGAAATGCTCCCTAATCTTTGTGCATACTAGCATATCACTCCCAGACCTATCTAGAGTTTAGCTAAACATACTTGTACATACATATATGCCATCGTGACTCTGGAGCCGACATTATTCTCTAAGTGAGTTCAAGCACAAGTCTTTGAATAACTATTATATGATGCTTGTGGAGTGCCACATAAATTTCATTACAACAGTGCGTAGATTTAACATTTTATCTAGGTATTATCCTAAAGGTACAGCGAATACGAATTTACACTCTCTGGACGATCCGTTTGCAGATACCGTCATCTCGATTATTTCTGTGTGCTGTGAGTGGTCCCTGTGACCGTAGGACGTCTTCTAGACAGTCAACTGTACAGTGCGCGTCATTCAAATATATCATTATCTCATTTTTGCTTATTATCTTTTAACTAGACTACATATATATGGGTTTCTGGGTAAGCCGTCCTTATGCAATGCCAATTGAAACGCCCATTTGTACATTACGTGCTGCTTAGTGGAGGTTATATCGCTCTCGGGATCTCACTAGGGTTCGATTAGGTTTAATATCAGTTACCAGATTTATCTACGCTTATTTAAATAGCACAATTAACACCTGTATTGAAATTTTTCACCATCAAGTTGTTCGTTATCATTATCATTTGCAATCAACATTAGAGTACAACATTCAAGTTATATCTTCATGTATTTGTTTGTTCATCAAAAAGAGGCACTGTTTTTAAGGCAACACTACACAGTGAAGTTATACACCAGGATCTATAAATATATACATCAACAGAACGAGGTCCATAAAACAAAATGAAAAGTCTGAGAAATTCCGAAAAGTTATTGCAAATCATATGAAAATCATTTAGGGTTCAACATAGGGTTTCAGGTTACAACATTCAGTGGTGCAACAAGTATACCCACAAATATTCACATTCAACATGTATGTACATAATATGTAATATATATCTATATATAATATAACCAACAAAGAGCAGGCCATCTTAAGTTGGAGTTACTGGAAAGGATTAACTATGAAATGGACTGCTCTGTGGACTAACTACGTGTATTTTACTCTCTCTCATCCTAAAAGTGTGCTTCGGTTTTCAATGCCTCAATACCTCGGCTAGTTGCTTAGTGTATACTCGTATATATATATATATATCGTATATGGCTAGAAAATATCTTTCACGTGCTGGTAGACGTATAATTTCGCACTCCCGTTCCGTTTCAATCTGCTTAAATATGTAGGTGTTGTAAAGCTTGTTCAATGGGGAAACCTGTAGAGTGTAAGTTTGCTTATTGTTTATGCTCTTCTCTGGCTGCACCTACATTATTTTTTTTTTGTTTCGTTTTTTTACTTTCTGTAATTAAATATGCACAGCTGATGCAGCCTCGTCTCAAATACAAATATACATAAAATATTTTATTCCTTTTGTTTTTTTCTTTTTGCAGCGCTGTTGTATAAAGTGCAACAGGTCATATGGCCAGTGCAAATATTTGCGGGCGCGTTTACCCCTTAGTCAAATATTGGCAATTTCGAAATGGGCAATTGACATTGACACAGGCGCAGACACGCCCACTGGGCCTGTATAAATATGGCCGGGTAAATTGTACAGAGAACAAATAAAGATATGGATTAATCAAATAAGACTCTTAACAACAACAAAAATAAAACAAAGAACAACGAAAAATTTCTTGAATAATTTTATTTAAATTATATTTTGTTGAGTTGTTGTTGTTGCGGTTGCGATTGTGGTTGTTGTTGTTTTACAAACTGCATTTAAATGTAAAAAATACAAAAAACTTAGGCACAAGAATTTGAAACATTTCAAATTGAATAGAAATCCACTTTAAATTTAAATTACAAATTATGACTTCGTTTCGCTTAAGAGATGAAAGAGAAAAGTTTCTATTAAATAATCGCTTAAATCAGAACTAAAACATAATCATAAAATGTAAAGTATATATAATATATGTACTTGCAAAAGGCTATGATTTCGGTTTAAATCAACCAAAAACCAATCATTTATTAAAAACAAATCTCGGGTTCGATGATGAACCGCCAAAAAGGTTGTATGTGCGTGCATTAGAATATAACTAAAAATTGACGATAAAAATTGCACAAAATTACAAATTATGATCGAACACTGAGTACATCTGCATGAGGGTCTGTGTTTTTAGCTTAGAATTTCTCAATCGTTTCTCATCGTGTGACTTGCATGGTTTACGTATCTCGTAGTTCCTTTCCTACGAACTAAGTTTAAAACTTATTACACTAAAATCAAATATTTACAGCATAAAGAGCTCTTTCTTTTTTGTTATTTTTGTTTTTGTTTCTTCTTTTTAGTTTGTTTTTGTTTTGTCTGCAGCATTTTGTCCTAAGATTAGATTTAACATTAACTTTAACCATACTCGTAACTATATTTTGTAATTGTAACTAAACTAAATCAGCTCAACACTCTAACCTGCGCCAAATTGTTCGGCAGGATGCGGGCTCAGACCCGCCAGCTCTGCGTTTATAATTTAAAATTATAACTATTACCGTAGGTGTGTAATCGTAATTCATTTAAGTTACAATAACTATAGATATGACACTGTCACTGTTCGCTTAAACCGAAAACAAAACAAAACTGCCTCCAATTTCCATTTTCTCAACTATTGCACTGGTCCGGAAACGGAGGAGGACGCGGTGGCTACGGATGCTGTTGCGTTCCGTAGGCCACCGCCAGCTGCTGGCCATAGCAGTCGTAGCCGGACTGCAGTATGCTGTAGGAGTTTCGGCCAATGTCCTTACGAGGCGGTGGCGGCATCATTGCCAGGTCATCGCACTCCGTCAGCTTCTTGTTGCTGCTGCTGTTGCTGTTGCTGCTACTGCTACTGCTGATGGTGTTGCTACTGTTGATGCTGCTGCAGCCGGTGTGGTTGTTGTGATGTGGCTTATAGTGGCTGCTACCGGCAGCTCGTGCCGGCTATGTACCCCATCCGCCCGATATTCTCGGCCGTTTGTGGTTGGGGGCATCATAATCGCCTAGTTGCTGCTGTTGATGTTGCTGTTGCTGCTGCTGTTGTTGCTGCTGCGCGGTCACGGCTGCCAGACGCACATCCTGATCGCTGCTCGGCGCACCTGCATTAAGGATAATGAAGTCTGTTAAGCTATTAGTTTGATTTGATCATAGGTCGCGTGTGTATGACAAAGGCAGGCGGACAGGCAAATTAGGGCAGGCGGGGTCTTGGCCAGAGACTCGGACATTCAGCATCTGACCATTTTGTGAGCTTGTGTCTTGTGATTATGAGTCCTGCAGCTCTAAGAAGTCACTGATGGCTAGTTGCGTTATTTATTTTTCCTTACTTATTTTAAAATTCCTTCAGTGACTTCCTAAACTACAAGAAGTGTTTTGGGTTAGCAGGAAATCGCTTGGTTGTGTGGTTAGTTAGTAGGAAAATCAAAACAAAAGGCAGGCAAAAGTAATTTCTTTGGAATTTCATAATCTTAAAGGCCCCAGAAACTGAAAGGAAAATTAAAACTCAACCCCCGCTCTTTCCTAACAAAAATCAAGGAATTTCTTTTTGCAATTTACAAGAATTTTGCTATAGTTTTGTATGTATGCGTATATATAGGTGTGTGTTTGTATGCATGTTTATATGTTTGTATGTGTGTGTGTGTGTCTGAATGTATTTGATGTATTTCGTTTTTTTGGCCAATTTACCGGCAAAATTCCATCTAGTATTATGTCCCATTAGCGCGCGGTACGGATATCCTTCATACTTATCATGCCCTAAATATTATCACACATTGTTGTTGTTGTCGTTGTCGTTGTGGGTTAATGCAAAAAAAGACAATCGTATTATATAGTAACAATATTAGAACGGCAGGTTGCAAGTAACAGGTGCCTCGACGGCACACGCTGCGTATACGTAATCAGAAATTAAGTATACGCCCGTTGGACATGAGAAATTAAACATTAACAGAGAGATAAAGAGAGAGCGTTTTAGCACTAAAAACATGCCGCAATAAAGATTAATTTTTGTTTTTGTTTTTTTAATATTTTATCAAGTTTTTAACTCTAGACAAATTAGTAGACAAACGGCAGCAATTTTTGCAAGCGGAAATCCTTCGAACACGAGGGAAAAGTCAAAAGGAAAGGAGATCGAAATAGTGCAGCAAAAAAGTACAAGCCTACCTGGAGTGGGTGTGATGTGGCCCGTGGACGAGGGCCTCGAGTTGGGCATGACCAGGTGATGCTGCTGCGAGTGGCTTAGTACGCTCAAATTGGTGGCTTGCTCAACGTTTCCGTTGCTGCCGCCTCCTCCTGGCCCCGACGGACCACCCGCCAAGACACTGACATTGTTCAAGTGCGTAATGACATTGGCTGCACTAACGGCTCCTCCTCCACCACCTCCTCCTCCGCTAGCATTGCTGCTTGTACTGCTACTAGATCCGCCGCTGCCCGTTGACCCATTGCTGTTCTGCTGATGGCCACTGGCGGAGAGATCTCGCGGCGGCGACTGCGGCTCGGCCTTGACCTTGATGGAGACGGGTGAGGTGGCGGGCGGCGGCGTGCTATTCGAGACAGCCAGGTGCGAGAGACTGGAAAGGGTTGAAATAAATATTGATTAGCCAAAGACTTAAATTATGTAGCGGGTTCTTAGGCTAATCCCTTTTAATAATTGTCATGATTCTCACCTAGAGTGCGGCACCAGGCCCTGATGCCAGGTGTTGATGCTCATGATATCTGCGCTGTTCATCACGCCGGAAGAGGAGAAATCCTGTGCCCCGAAGGAGTAGCTCGTAAGGGCGGGAATCGGCGTCTGCAGCGTGACCACTGGCGTGTTCAGCGATGTCTGACTCTGTCGTTGCTAAAGGATCGAAATAAAACCAAGTTTAAGACTAACCCATTTCATGAAACTATATACTAAACTCACATCTGCATAGGCCCCGTCATCGGGCGCGGACATGTTGGGCGGTAAGGGGGCAATAGTGGGCGGTATGACAACCCTTAGATTGGAAGCTCGTCCGTTCTGGCTGCCCGGCGACTGTTGCTTGATGGACAAATGGTGAGCTGCAAGAAGATCTTGTTGGATTAGTTAGAAGCCACAACCACAGACTGAACCAATGATGAAATGATGTTAGATTTGGAGTGGGTTATATGATGGGGGAAAGGAGCAGGAGGAGGAGGAGTAATGTTTATGCCCACCTATGCCAGGACTGGGACCCGGACTCGGTGATCCCACAAGCGGCGAGTGTGAATGTGGATAGCCGTTCGACATCTCCAGCATGGAACCCGATGGATAGACTGATGAGCCAAATAGAAGATAAGAATATGCAAAAACACACGTTTAGACCGGAGATCACTAACACTAGATATATACTTATATGATATACAGAACTTCGCACGCAAATTGGTTAGATGGCGGTGAGTGGGTTAGGGAAATCATAGATTAAAAATCAGAAACAACATAACCATGGTTAAGAGATTAGCAGATTAGAGATTAGAATTTCGAGCAAGCATGCAGATCAGATCAGATCAGATCAGAAAGTAACGAAAAACGAGAACAAAACCAACGATTGATAGATAGATAGAAATGTGTGTGCAGCCGGCGCGAGACACTGTACTAACTTATCAGGGACATCCCACCTGAATCCGTCTCCGAACTCGATGGACGTGGGCTAATATTGGTGTGGGACATCTGTGGGCTGGCCTGCAGCAGGTTGTCGCCATAGGGTCCTGGCACCGGTACGGAAACGGGCAGCGTATAGCTACTATTGGGCAGCTGTCGTGGCGCACCCGCTCCACCAATGGCCATCTGATTACGCTGCATCATATTCTGGAACTCTTCATCGATCTTGTTGTACTTGGCCTCCGTTCGCGGTGTCAGTGTATAGTCCGTTTCAGCTTCAGGTGAGTCCGGCGACATAACGCCGTTCTTGTTCTCTTTCTGCAAAGCGAAAATTAACACAAAATTTTGTAAGAGAAATAAGAGAGTAAGGTAGAAATCCGAGGAGTGACGTGATAATTGCCCCAGGCTTTTCTTTCGGGCCACTTGACGTTTTGTTGTGCTAAATTATGTAAATGCAAATCTTGTCCTGCTCTGTTCCCCGCAGCAGCATTAACATTACAAAACCATTTACGCCCGGACAGCGGCAGCGACAACGACAGCGAAACCGAGACAGCGGCGTCGCATTAGAAATGCAAAATACTTTGGCGACATTTTCCCTCTCCACACCCCCATGACTTGCCACCCTCCGTCAAATGCTGCAGTGTCGTTTTTATTGCTATTGCTTTAATCCTTGCCAAAAGACAATACAGGTTTACTTAAAGGTCTGCAGCACTTCCGGAAGTAAAAAATTTTTGGGAAAGATACTTGTTTAAGCTTACAGAGAGAGAAATTTGTACTTCAAGACTGAGGATTATGTGACTTTACTTTAATTGTTTGAAAAATTCCTTTTCTTATCTAAACCTATATCATATAAATTAAGGACTTAACTTCAGAAATTTATGCTTAAAGTGGATACGAAACAAAAATAAATATATTTTTCTAAGATCTCTAAAGGTATTCCAAAGTCTAATCTGTCAAAGTTCCCCTTACATTCCGCCCTTTTGATTCTACCTTTGCTGCTGTGCTTTTCACGGCTCACTTGTATTTGCATAAGGGTGCTCTCTCTCTCTCTCTCATTCGAGACGCTTTCCCGCCCTATTTGCCACCCTTCCACAACTTACCTCAATGATGTTCTTGTTGGTGAGGGACTCGTGAGGCTCATTGTACTCGGTGTACTTGAGCAGGACGCGATCCATGTCAGTGCTGGCATACTGATACAGCTTGTTGCTCGACGAGAAGATGATCAGAGCGATCTCACAGTCGCAGAGCACGGACAGTTCATAGGCCTTCTTCATGACGCCAAACTTGCGCTTGTTGAAGGTCACCTGGAAGCGGAAACGGAAATGGAAGTGCGTTCAATTACTCGGCTCGTGTTCAAATATTTATGCTGTTCGAAAAAGTGTAATTAGAGGCATGGCCTTAGCCCAAGTACTTTGGCCAATGTATGGAAAGTGGCCCGAGCCCTTGCTCGTTTCCTAGCTGGCTAGTTGGTAATGAATCGATTATGGCCAAGTCAAGGCCAAAGGGGCAGAACAATAAACAAGTTGTTACTGTTCCTTGTTGTTGTTGTTTTTACTGTTGTGCGATGACGCGTTTATGGCTTGGCCAAGACACCGCCTTAGCCAGAACAGAAAGTCAGTGGGAAAACCTTGCGATGACACGA
This sequence comes from Drosophila eugracilis, assembly GCF_018153835.1. NCBI lineage: Eukaryota > Metazoa > Arthropoda > Insecta > Diptera > Drosophilidae > Drosophila > Drosophila eugracilis. The sequence continues at coordinate 6,109,417 of NW_024572605.1, forward strand.
CACACACTCGAAAGTTAAAAAAAATGGGAAAGGCAAAAAGAAAATATACTATGAGAGTGAGCAAAGAGAAGGAAAGCTGTTTAAAATTACTGCTGTATTTTAGGATGTGTAGAAACTCTAATAAAACTTTGAAAATATAATTCAGAAATTTGAAATTTAAGTTTAAAATGGTATACCTCATCCCTATATAATTATGCAAAGACTGAAAAGATTTCCCACACGATATTCAAAATCTATCACTATCTCTATCATAACACTTAATCAGACATCAAATTAGCTTGTCTAATTCAACAAACAAACACCCAATGTCTGAATTTAATGAGAAAATGTTATCTCGACATGGGTTTGATTTCAATTTAATAGCCGTAAATCGATTCACCTCTCGTGCTTTATCACTGTCTTAATTAAGTTACATTGCCATGGCAAAATCGAAGCTTCCACACTTCGAGAATGGCAAGCAATTGTTGCTCACTGAATTATTGTTATTATTATTATTGTGATTGTGATTGGTAGGGATTTGCAAAGAACACATATTGACACTTACCTGCCGATTGCGTTCGTCGGTGATGCGTGATATTTGAATTTTTTTGCGACCCATGGCAACAGTTTTCCTATCCACCTGCAATGGAAACAGAGATGACGATGTCCTTGCGCTCGGCTGGCTTTAGTAGCTGGATTTGCTGGATTTTCAGATTATCCAGGCAGCTCTTGGGAAAAACTCGGTTAGTGGCTGCCCTGCGGATTGCTATGGCTCTTCCTGTTGCTGTGACAGATGTGGGGCATATTTATATATAAATATATATATTATCTATATATTATCCCTTTCTTTTTTGTTGTATAAGTGGACGGCTTGTCAAAACGGCAAATTCAGCTTGTATATAGGTGTGTGTGTGTGTGTATATATAATTTTTATATAATTGTTTTTCCGTATAAATTGTCCTCAGGTAACTGAAACGAGAGATGGAAAGTGGAGAGAAACAATAAGTGATTGACTTGGCTTAAACGGAGTGAGTGAGAGTGTGGGAGTAATAATTAACCCATGGCTAACAGTTTAACCCACTTTAGCTGCTAGCAACTTCAAAAGGGTTTTCCAGCTGGACGGGACAGGATTTGCGGTCAACTTGCTCCATTGTCGCTCCACTGGCGCTGAAAGTTCAATGCACCGCTAATGAAGAGCAACTTGTATCGCCTATCCATGTCTATTCTACAATATATATATCGCCCACGATGACCTATTTCATGAGCTGGGCTTCAGTTAATTGATGTCGACTGACCCCACGCATGATTAGATTCGCGCTGTCCCTCCGCTCTGGTGACCCTCGAGAACCTACAGGACCACTGCCTTTGATGTCCTGCCAACGTTTACCATACATACGCACACATACGCACTAAATCAATAAGGATGTGCTAACAAGTTCACTTGCAAACTGTTTTTTAAAGCGGAAACGGAAGCGGCACTCCAGTTCCCCAGTTTCCTCAGTTTCCTCTTGCCCAGGGCAACGGCAACACTCAAGAGCACCGGCGGAAGCTGGGTCTCGTTGTCGCCTTACCAACCGCTTTTCATCATTTCTCCTCTGCGGCAGCGGCACGTGGCTGGCAAACGCGAGCCAGCAAAAATATTCTCAGTACCCCTCAATGCTCCTTCGAGCCAGGCAATTCCATCACTGAGCTAAAATTGGGCTATAAACTACATATAAAGTTTATGTAATCAAAAAAAATTTAAATAAAATTTAAAGCTTTTAAAGCTATTTATAAATTGTTTTAATTTTGGAACATTGGTAACTTTTATTTCTGGGAATAAAATTTAAGACAGGCTTAAGCTGAGTTTCTTTTTTCAGAACTGTTTTTATTCGACTGATAAACCATCTTAACAACTTTTTCATTCTCTATCGAAGTAAAATCTGATATAATTTAAAGTTTAAAATTTCTTAATTTTACTTATTTCGTTTAAGATCTAAGACACATTTTTCCTCTGTGTCTTGACAAAAAGGAAACCGAGTCGGATGAATTTCAGTTGCCTTAGTCTTGGTCTTCCTTTTCGTCTTCGCCTGTTATTTGTCCTCTGGCCAGGACTCAGGACAGAAACAACAACAACAACAACAAGTGCCTTGGCAACGCTTTCACTTTCGCCCTCCCTTATCCCCACACTCTCTATCCCTCTTTCAATCCATTTTCCCCCCGCTCAGTTTTGCCTCGACTCACGCAGCGACCTACGCAATATGCTTCAGCTTTCAGCTGTGCCAGCGGAATGAGGTTGGTGTTATTGTGGGTGGGCGGCAGTCTGAAATGGGTTGTGACAGGACCAGGAGGGATTTGGTATTGGTGGATGTGGGGTCTTAGCCTTGACGAATATGTGTGACAGCCAGCAAACACACACACACACGCACACACTAACTCCGAGGACACACTCAACAAATTCGATACATTTTCTTTCCTGCTTTCCCTCCATTTGCCTTCCATTTTATTCGGGCGACCCGCCATGATTATGCGTGAGTTTTGTATTCGGTGACTTGAACATTCATTATTGATATGGAAAAGAAACGAAATGGAAGCAAGAGCCGGGCATAAGAAATGAATCGATAATGATATTGATGACGCTACCCATTTGATTCGGTAGCAACCGGACTCGGAGACATCGTGGAGGGAATAAAGCCGCCCGATGACTTTCTTTCACGGATTTAATGGCATGACCACGGACAAGTGTTGCTCCAAATGGTGCACAAAATATATGGGAAGGGGAGAAAAAAAAAAGAATAGGGTATTAAGTATACGCAGTGGTGACCTTCCAATCAATAATTATCCGTTTAGTAATCAATATTAGATTTTGGAAAATTCTATCCAAACGAGACGAGACAAATTGCTGGCTTTGTTTGCTTGTGTTTGTGTTTGGGCTAAGCAGTTTGGCCATAATTAAAGGACACCTAATCCGCTTAGGATGTGCCACTGCCAATTTTGTGATTGCCATTCAGGGGATTATCTCGGAAATAGGCATGCTATTGACTCCCCTCTGCTGTTGTAACGCTGTAACTCATGTTTTAGTCACATCTTGAGTGGCTTTATGTGTTCCACTGCATCTGCAGAGCAAAACCCAATGCGGATGCTTGGTGTCCCGATAAGTTGCAGGGATCCAACTCTTACGACAAGTGCGTCAATGCGAGAGATGAATAATTGAAGGCGCGAACAAAAGCTGGGGAAATTATCACACCGCAAGTGAGTCAATTAGTGGGCACATTCCATGTGTGTATCTTAGTGACTCTGAGTGTCGTTGCAACAATTGCAAAAAGTGAGAGGAGCAGGCTAAAAGGGTGGCAAACACAAGGCCATGTGGCAGACAGCAGCAGGACATCAAGTGCTCGAATTACGAATTTGTCCTGTTTTGTAGCATACTTATCAGCGTCTGCAATTGAATTACTCTCACGCTGCTTTGAATTGAAGTGAGGGTAAGAAAGGGTGCTTTAAATGCCACAAGGAGTTTACAGTAGCTTATTTAAGAGTTGAAAATGTTCATAAAGGTTGACTTTAATTAAACTTCAATACAAAAAAGTTATGGGTAATAAAATGCTATTTTCTATTTATTTTTGTAACTTTTTTATGAGAAAAAAGTTAACAAAGATCAACACTCATTAGCTTTTTCATACTATCTGCAATCTGTCTAACAAAAAATATGATTAAAGAGCCAGCAAAAAAGGGTGGAAAAAGTGTAAACTTAAAAAAAAGTCAGCAAACCAAAGAAGAACCAAAATAGAAGTAGAGTATTATAAAAACTTAGAGATATAAATAGATTTATTAGATGATTTGAGACCGTAATGAGCACGTTATAATTTTAAGTTTTGATATCTATTGTGATACCTTCTTTTCTACTTAATAACCACTATTATTTGTTCCATATTTAGTTATTTTCTTTCCCCCTTTTGAGTTTACCCACAAGTTCCACTACGAAGTTAATCGAGAATCTGCATTCAGTGGCCAAAAGAGGCATTCGCTCCACCAGTATCTAATCTAGCAAGAATTTCAAGTTGCCAAAAAGTCTTTATAAATCAAATGGTCACGTCATTCGCCGTAGATACATACTATATTAATGGGTCTGTGTTTGTTGTTGTTCAGTCAAGCGGCAGTTGAAGTGGTGCAGGTGTGAGATTCAGCGACAACAATCAAGAATGGCAGTAGAAATATTTGACTAATTGCTGGGTAAAAAAAGTTGAGTTGGCTAATCACCGCAACGGAAAGTGGCAAAGAAAACAAAAGGATGTGTGGAATCTGCAGCCCGGGGGCAAAAAGAACTTAACACGGTTTTCATTGCAACAATCAACCGTTTGCGGTTGCAACATTTTTTCACTGGGTCAACGGCAAAGGCGGCACTTGAGCAGAACGAATGGAAGGAAGGATGTGGATGTGGATGTTGATGTGGATATGTTCCGAGTCTGTACCATTGAAGGATGTGTGTCAAGACATTTGTCTTGTGGCCGGGCAATTAAAACGAAGCAAACTGCCGCCACACGTTTGCCAGCTTCTCCATTTAATTGGCCCAAAGACTGGTGCGCTGGCACTGCTGCTGTTGCGGCGACATCATTAGGCAAATGGCCAAGAACAAAGCTCAAGAATGTGGGGGTGTTTCTCGATTTTCGGACTCGAATCCCTTTTTGCTTAGCAACTTTTTTGTGTTTTTGTGTTCTGTGTTCTGTGCTCTGTGTTTTCCCTTAATTGTTTGCCCCAACAAAGGCGGGGACATCATTATCGATTTGATTTAGTGAATCACTCTCTGCGGCTTTTTCTCCGATGAGAAGGCATTAAAATGTAAAGAAAAAAAAATTAACAGGCGAAAACTTGTTGCTCGCCTTGATTGCGCTCAATTAGCATTTGTTGCGGCCAACCAAATTTATGCAAATTTTAAACTTTTCCGTATTTTGGTGGAATGAACTCCGAACCGATTTGCACAAAACCAGTTGTGGCCGCAAAAATGAGATGAGCCCGAAACCGATCTGAATGCAATCTCTCACAGCCTCAATTAGAGCGACAGAGAACGCAGGCGGGAGACCTTTCATAAATTCCGATTTTATGGCAGCTGCCCGGCCAAATTTCAAGTTTAAAAAACTCCAAATTTATCACCAACATTTAAAATAATATAGTATTTCATCGTTTTTATAATGTTTTTGCCTAACTTATATCATGTTTTAGATATTTTTGTTTATTTTTCTTATTTAACTAGATTTGAGCTTTTTTGGAGGAAGTTAACCACTTCCTTGGTCGCATATCACTTTCACTTTTCATTAGCCCGAGATCTGTCAATGTCCCCCGACTTTTGTTATTGTTGTTAATGTGCCGCAGTTAACGCATTCTTGGGACTCTGGTTATAAATCTTGACTTAATTAAAGACACGCGCGCGCTTTAAGACGCGCTGAAAACGCGGGAGAAACGCGTCATTTGAAACTGCCACTGAGGCGGAACTTTTTTTTAGAGCTGGAAAGCGGTCGGAGTTGAGTTTAGAACTGTAAATTACTGAACAAAGAAGTTGGTGGAAAGTCATCAGTGACTAATGGGACTAATAAGTAGTGGAACCAGGATGCTTGAAAAGGGTTCGGAACTTCGATAGATGTCATCTTGGAATAATTTTTGATTTCTTTAATTTTCCAAATTTACAGTTCTTCTTAAATTTGTTCCATCTATAAATAGCACTTAGTGCTAATTAAATAATAATCTTTGCTTCCCAATTCCCTAATTCCGTTTTATCAGATAAACCCTAACAATAATTCCTACACAAATTTATAACTTTCTTAGAAACATGCTTAGTTTCTTAGTTTTCTTTTCCCTGATAATATTTTATCGTAATTCCCAATAATTCCCTTAATTTTTCTTAACATTTTCTGGCCATTTCTCCAAACTCGTGGCAAGTAAAAATAATATTCTTGTGATAAACAAGTTTCTCTTTATAAACTAAGTAAAATATCAGCAAACTTCGAATTCCAATAATTCTGCAAACAATCGCATTGGCACCGCGATATCTGGCATTTTTTCCTGCAGCCTGTTTATCAACAATTTTTGATTGCAAAAACAAAAAAAAAAAAGTGCCAACCAAAATAAAAGAAGTACACCGAAATCCAAGGTTTTTGTTTTATTTCTTTGGCCCGAAAGAAACACGCGTCTCATGTTAAGGTAGTCGAACAAATTTGAGTTCTCGGGCCCCGAGTCACCACCTACAAGTACATCATCTATGTGGTACCTCTATCTTATCGCCAGTACACTCACAAATACACACACACACACACACATAGTGAGGAGTGTGGGAGAGAGCGACAAACAAAAACACACAACTACAAACCCAAAGAAATCATTATAATAATCATAATAATAATAATAATAATGATTATAAGTTTTGTCGGGGGGAGAGAGAGAGCTAGGCTGTGGCAATAACCATAATTATCACAGAGACACTCCGTGAGCCGCAAACACGGCAAATGGCAAAAAGGTACATTTATTTTTTAATAACTACACCAATACATTGAAGCTTTCGTGTTTTATGTTGCCTGTCGGTGGCACCTTCACATTCGCACGTGTGATAAGGAAAGACTCTCGCTCTCGATGGCAGATAGTGCCCGTAGGAAAAAAAAAAAAAAAAAACAAATTTTGATTGCGAATTTTTCTTTATCAAGCAACAACACCAAAAAACACATGAAAGCAACAACAAAAATGAAAGTCAACTATTTTTCGTTTGAAAAAATTTGCCAACAAATTATTTTGGCCTGATAAGATGCGTGTTGGCTGGGTTTTCCTTTATGGATTGAATTCTTTGTTTGACTTGCAGTTTCTTTTCGTTTTTTTTTTAGTACTGGAACTTGAGTAATGACATGAATCGAACATTTCACATATTGCAGTTATATATCAAGAAGGAATTTCCCAAGTAAAAGTAATGAGAGAGGTCTAAAAATAAGCGATCTTCTTTAAAAAATGCTAAAAATATTTAAGATCATTTCTATAACAGTTTCTCATCATAAAACGTGGCTTAAACGTGACTCGGGCAAATAGTTCTCAAGATCTCAAGTTTGATTATAATGATTGTGAACGTGATCGGAGGTGGGGTCCCATTATCTCGCCACTGCTCTGCCGAATGAGCGGTTATCTTTTATCGGCAATCGCCGTGGCTAAGTCCAAGGCAAATCTGTAGTGATTATCGCCTTTGAATTGCTTTGTTTGCTGTTTGCTGTTTGCCGAATCGCCGCCCCTTGGCCCCTTAAGAACCTGCGTAGGTGTCAAAGTGCATTGCACGCATGTCCAGCTGTGGCTGAAGTGCGAGCGAGATAACAGAATTTATAATTTTTTTTTGCATTTGCTGCTGGCTGAAACAAAGTGCAGACAATTATCAGCAAATTCGCCAATCAACCAGCCAGTCAGCCAGCCAGTCAGTCAGTCAGTCACTTAGTCCGGCCATAAAAACTACATGCAAAAGAACTTGATAGCAGGGAAAATGGATTTGAACTTCGCTGGCGGAGTACGGTACTCGCGGGCCCTCAATATTGATACGAAAATCGCTTATCAGCTTGGAACATATATACGTTTATAGCATATATAGTATATATATATTATATATATATATGGCAGCTACTTTCAGCATTAAATCGCGGGGAAAAGAAATTCAAACATCGAACGATATCAATTGAAAGCCCCACCGATATCTCCTCTCTTTTTCTCCGGAATCCAATCGTTTGGCCCGGCGATGACGTCAGTTTGGCATTGGTTATTATTTGGTTACCGACATGCCGGCTGCCAAAGTATTGGTAATTGTAAATTATAGATAATCAAATTGCCCTATCGGTCCTATCAAAGGAGCGGTCTACGGCCCAGCCATGATCTGTAAATAATTATTAAGCCTATGGGTAAGCGAACACCTCATCGCATATTGTATGGAGTGGGTGCAAATTATGATTAAAATTAAGTTAAATTTATTGGAAATTATTATTTGATTACTTCTGTTTATGTAAGTTTACGTTTAAACTTAGTTAATTGGAAACTTTAATTGTTTTGGTGACTAAGAAGATTATTTCTTCTTGATTGATTTAAGAACAAAATATTCTTTTAAGAGCATAAAATATAAACATGAATCACAAAAAAAAACCCATCATAAAATGATGAAACATTCAAATTTCTTTTTCAAAGCTCTTAAAGATAACTTTCATTTTAATCAAAAAAGCAAGTAAACTTAAAGTAAACTTCCAAATTGTTTTCATTTTAAATGATTTTAAAATTAAACAACTTTCTGTAATATAGACTTACATGACTTGCTTTTCAGCCAAACACTTCCGTTTCCTCAGAAAATCTCTCTCAAAAACTACGCCGTTCAATAGAAACCGATGAGTTTTGAACTTTGCAAAGGGGGGTCGGCTGTCAGGTCGCTCGAAAGTTGTTTGCACAAATGTTTTCGAACGAATCCACACACACGAAAATCGTTGCAATTGAGATGCAAATAATGTTGAATTATTGTTTGAAATTCTGGCTTTGTTTACGCCGCTTGTTTGATAAACATCGAGACGAAATGCAGTCAGTGATATGTTTGCTGTTATGTTTGTCGTATTTTTTTTTTGTTTTTTTTTTGGTTCTTTGTAAATATAAACAAAGTCCAAGGGGGCGGCGGCGGCGGCGGGCGGGCAGTAGGCGGGAGACGAGGTTTGGCGCAAATAAAAGTTAAAAATAAAAACTTATAATTGTCCGACGGCTGTTGTTATTTTTATTATTGTTGCCATTTATTTTTGGAAATAGACGTTGAATTTGTTTATATGGAGTAAAAATAAATTATTGCGCGTAGACCGAGCGGCGAGCAGTGGGCCAGCATAATTTCTATTCTCGCGTCGTTTCGATTTAGGATCTCTATCTGTTGTGAATCGCTAACGGAAACGGTACGTTGTTGGATCGTTGGATCGTTCTTGGCTCGGAATTTTCAAATATCGAACAACTCGCAAACGGATCTGATCTGTTTCGAAAATCTCGAAATTCCGAAAACCGAAAAACTGAAGAAGCGGCGCTGCGGACGCGTACAAACGTACTGACGGATATGCCGTCGTTGACGTCGTAACGCCAAGTACGCACACACATTTACGCCCGCACACCGATGCAGACGATACAGGCGATACAGGCTCTCTCTTGTCGTGCCTTCACACACAATCAGTAGCACACACACACACACTTATACTAAGACCATCCAGCACAAGAGGATTTTCGTTTCGTGGTGAACTCACTCACACACGCACACCTTCTAACGGTGCCTTTTGTTTTTGCCTTTTTGTGTAACAGAATATCACACACATACTTTGCCAGGGCAAACATAGAGCAACAGAGAGAGAGAGAGAGCGGCAGAAGAGTGGCAGAGAGGGAGAGTGCGCAGGCGTTAACTTTGAGTTTTAACTCACAATGAAAGCAAGAGTAAGAGAGAGGGAGGGCGTGAGAGGGGGGGAGGTGAGTGAGTAATTGAGTGTGTGAGTGAGTGCGTGCGGGAGTCAAACGAGAAACATATGGTTTTTGTTTGTGCCCCAGCCAGACACACACACACACACACACCCTCACACTTGATCAATCAGCAACAGTTACAGTTATTTCGCTCGCAAAGCTTGCTATCCCGCTCTAGCAGCACCCCCTCATAAATGTTAATTATCCTCCACTTCATCACCCCCCCTTAACTAACTACCCCAGCTAAAACATCGCTTTGGTTTCCTTTTTCCTTTGTATTCGTATCTCTTTGCCTCCCCAGAAGGTCCTTCTCCCCATTTCGATTTCTTTTTTTTTCTCTGCGTGTGTGTGTGTGTGTGTATTTTATTTATTTGTCCTTGCCACTGGATCCTCTCTATAAACACCCCCACCCACCTACCATTAGTTTTTCCCCCACAACGCAGCTTAATAAAAACTTTGTTGACCTGCGTTTGGCAGCGGGAAAAAAGGAATAAAAAAGAATGCCCAGAGATATTTGCTACCCTGTTTTAATATCCGTTGCATAGTTAAAGGCTGTGGAGGAACTTAAGCAAGAAATTTAATAGGAATTTTATCCATATGATAACTTCCTTGTAGTTCCTTACATCTCATTTCTAGTTTCTCTTAACTTTTCAAATCGATTTCTTATCCCAGTTACCTAACTCCTAACAGCTACCACATACCTTTAAACTCAACAACTTACAGGTATTCTAAATACACAAAACACAAACACTTTGAGCTAGTATGAATGGTAACGAAAGCCAGCAAGGGGATCCTGGAATCCTAGGTTGAGTGTGGCAACCAGCCATTCATTGTTTCCGCTCGATTGATGATTGCCTATTCAGACAGAGGTAAAGTAGTTACATGACAGAAGTTGGGGGCTTAATTTGTAAATGCGACTCCCGGCCAAGTGGTATCCACAGCCCCCTGACCCAGACCCTGCCCATTGTTCCGTTAAGCGGTATATTATTTACGTTAAACACGCTCCATTATGCAGGTTATGCAGGATAGCTGATAGAAAACGGGTTTCCCCACTTGATCTCAATAAAGTTAAATAGAGAACAAAAATTCGATTTTTTACAAGGAAAGAGAAACAGGAACTGGTTTAGGTCCAAGGTGTTTGGTTGGTATGGCAGGATATTTGGGTCATTTACTTTCAAAAGTAACTAAAATGGTTTGATACACTCCATCACTTCTACTTCTAAGCCATATAAGCTATGGAGAACTTTGAATCATATATAAGATTATGCTTCTAATTATACACTTGTATGATAATACTAAGAGAGCAACTTCTAGAGATTAGTTTTCTCAATACTCAATACTCTATCAATAATATTCTGCAAACTGCTAGTTAGCTTTCAAACAAAGGATTTTGGCGAAGGCTTTTACTTTACGAATACCCATATTGCAGTTGCAGTTAAATGGGCGCAACTTTAACGTGACTTCCCGAGTAATATGCAAATGCCAGATGCCACAGATATTTCCCCCGCCCCCCAGCAGACTGAGTGAGTGAGTGGATTCTGTAAAAATCACGCATAACCGATCCCAAGTGCAGCGCGACCACGTTACCCGTTTTATGGGCCCTCGCCTCTCGGCGGCGCCACAATGTTGCAGTTTGAGAACCCATGCAGCAAACGATCCATATGTCTATGTGTATATATCGGTTGCAATACCATTTCCCATTCCCGATTTGCAGTGTCCTTGTGAGTTTTAACGCTTCCACTGGGTGCGACAACTGCCAACTGCAAACACTCGTCGACAGTCTTAATTCAATAAACGCCGCCCGGCGATTTGCGCATGACCATGTACCCTTCTGGCTGCTATACGGTTTATGCTGCATGTTGCATGCACTCAACACATGTGCAACATGCGGCATCTCCAGAGCAGCAGCAGCAGCAGCAGCGGTGTCTCAATGTGTTGAGTCCGACTTAACTGCTTGGCAGGGGTTTCTTCAGGGGGATCTCTTCAAGAGTACCCGTACCCCAAGCCAAGATGCCAAGAGACCAACAATCCAACAGACCACGTGAAACTCCACTCCAAGTGATGTTTTTGTAAACGCTGCGTAGGTAATTTCATAAATCTCATTCAAATTGCCCTTCCTGCGCATCTTGCAGAGATACGGTGAGTACCCAACCAGAGTACCAATGCGTATCCAGAGGGTTGTAAGCATACGGAATTACAGGGAAAACATCTTTTTAATTGCTCGTCGAGATTTGGAAATTGAAAAATGTCTGCGGCGGTATCAATTATGCAAATGCTGGTCCCCCAAAACACAAAAAAAAAAAAGTAAAGGAAGTTAAGCTCAAGTAATTTCGACTGTGGAGAAACTCTGGGGAAATGGTTGGTTGTCTTCCTGCCAAAAAGGAGAGAGAGAGGGGTAGGTGTCGCCATTAGCATTGCCTAATTACATTTCAATTGCTTGACTTAAACAGGCTTAAAGCTCCTGGCTTGCTGAGTAATTCATAAAAATCTCAATCAATTTCCCCGGGCATTGAGTGCAATTTAAATGTGATTAAATGCGAGCTTAAGGACACTCCGAAAAGAAAAGCCCCCTCTTGGCCCCAAACTACTCTCCTTCGTCTAATCTAATCAATTTTTCCCCACCCCCTCCAATGCTAAACGCCCACGCAGAGCAGCTTCCTCAGTTTCAGGCTGTCAGTCTGAATAATTCCACCTTAGCACGTGTGCCAATTTGCGGGGCCAAGGATCGAGGGATTCGGCGATGGTGATGGTGAAAGCATTTCACTGTTTGCATGACTGATAAGTCTTCCCTGGGCAGAGCCACTACCAATATCTAACCTTCCTTTTTAGCTTGCTTAGAATGCGAAAACTGTCTCTAATTGGCTTTGACTGTCATCCGGACTTGCAATTAGCATTGCCCAACAAATAAAAAACTTTTCAACTGCTCTACACATCCTGGCATCTCCTGCGCTGGCCTAGCATCCGCAAAACTGTCACTCTCAACCATTTTCCCTTGTTACCAAAACAGTTTCTCACTTTTCCTTTCGAACTGGAAATGGGGAAAAAGGTGGAAAATGGCACATATTTAATGCGAAAAACTCTTTTTTTGGGGGCAAGGCCGAATGATAAAGCCAAAAAAGGTTTATAATTGAAACGGATGGCAAACATTCAAGGTGAGCTAATTGAGTTCCCCACCCCCCAACCCCTTCGAAGTGGTCGCTTTTCATTCATAAGTTGGTCCATTGATGGGAATCATAAAGTATATGCTTTCGTATCTATTAAGTGGCATATCATTCAGCGCCAGCGACAGTGAGTTGGGTAATCATTTTGAAATCATTTGGAACAGGGATGGCAAACATTCTGTGTGGGTGGCATATCAATCAATGTTATTTATGCATATCCCAGCTGACAGTGGAGCAAAACCGGCAGGCAACACACTAAAACATTCATGTGCTGCGGAAAACTAAGGCTGAAACTTTGGCCTCGACTGCTTTAATACTTGACAATGGAAAATGGGTTAGGTTACATTTTAGCTTGTTGTGAACCTTTTTAGATGCTACTAAGTCTATAAATAATGTGGAATATAATTGGAATCTCGGATTTAAACTTAAATAGCTCAGATATTGATTTGGCTAATCAGTAAGTTTAAGGATTTCCTGCCTTCCAGTACACAACTTTATTTAAACTAAACAATTTCTTAAAGAATTATTACGAAACACTGTTTATTATGATACTGAGATTATAAAAAAGGAAACTTGTTGCCCCTGTGCTATCCAGCAACGAATGAAAATCCAGCGTCTGTTGTTTAATGTGCAGTCTAATGTAAACACTAGGCAATTAAACTACCTTCTTCATTTTTTTTTCTTCCTATAACAAAGACCAAACTCGTGGAAAACAATGCCAAGCATCCTGGAAGGGAACGGGGGAAAAACTGTTGGGAAAAGCAGACAGGCAGACACACGGAAATTGACAACTCGCAGAGCAATAAAGAAAAGTGTCCCGTACACATACACACACACGCAAGCACACACACACACAGCGGGAGAGGAAAAGAGGAAAATGGAAAAACGGAGGGGGGTGACTGCTGGGCTGATAAGTTTTATACAATTTCCACCCACAGAACCTAAGTTATGCCCCCACATAACACAATATTTCCCTAATGTCTTTATTATGTTCCATTGAGTGTAAATATTTGCCTTGTGCGTGTGCGTGTGTGTGTGTTAGCCAGCTTCGTAATACGTGGCACGTGCTTCATGAGAAGGTGAAACAAACCAACAGAGAGAAGAAAACAACAAGGACTCACCTTCGGGGAGCTTTGCCTTCAGCAGTTTGCCGACACAACAGGTACAAAAGATTTCACTGCAAAGAGGCGGAAAAGATGGAGATTTTGTTTAGAAATTAGAAAAGTGGCAAATCGTTGTTGAGGCTACTGTAAAATGACGCTCAGTTCAATGCACACGCGTGTTCCACGTTGACCTCCTGCATCGCATTGTTGTTGCTGCGCCCCCAGAAGCCCCAGAAATCGGTGGCAAAGTCGGGGTCCGCACATGTGCGACATGGCATACCCCCTACCAAAAAAAAAAACAAAAACAAAAAAACGAGTTGAAGGAAAACGAAGAAGCTGCATCAGCCGCAGACGACAAGTGAGCCGAGCGGGTTTAAAGTTGAAAGGATACCATAAATCTTGTAAGCTGATGCAAAGCGACATTCGACGAAGCCACAGACAAAGTCGAGGCCACAGTCGAGCCGCAAAATTTCCAAAGGGGTTGGCCGGGAAAAGGCGAATGGAAGGCGGAACAGATGAGCCATCTGAAGACTCAACAAGTGACACAGCGAAATTGTGGTGCCACTGAATGGAGCTTGGGCGTTGATATATTGGAACCACTCAAGCCACCCATAAACAAATGCCTAGAAGGAGGAAACTCAAGCAACAAAATAAGCTAAACCTTATACTAATAAGAGAGTAACTTTAAGAAAGAGAACTTGTTAAATAAAGCAATAAAAACCATTTCCTACAGCTGAATTTTCCCTGTCCAATCAGCATTTAGCAAGGACCTCCTCAACAGCTGTTTAATCTTAAACTATGTTTGTTGCATAAATGACTTTTGAGGAAATCCCAAACCAAATGAGGCACATTTCCCCGAGCTAGATCAAACTGGATTATCGATGCCATGCAGCGAGGTCTCAAGTGGCCGCATCCTTTTGGCTGCTGATTTGGATTTGTCGATGCCGTTTCCTGGTTGCCATTGCAGTTGCCGAGCCCAGAAGTCAAATGGCATATCTAGCATAACATTCTAGTCGAGTACGGATTCTCTGGCCGAGAATGTCTGGGCATCGGAATGGAGGAACCCGGGGCCCACTTGAGCCCCGTGTGTCCATGTGCGTTTTTTTCTGTTTCTGCTTCGGTTTTTGGTTTCTGTTTCTGTATAGGAGCAGCCTGCCTGCCTGCCTGCAGCCACATTTTATTGTTGTCTTTCTCACCTAAAGCCAACTGAAGCGGCAGCAGCAGCGGCCATAAGGCGCATCGATGTAGAAACATCTTATGGTTTTCCATACACTTGGAGAAAAAACTTGAAAGAAAAACTAATACAAACTTGAATAATCTTTTGGAATTTCTTGGAAAGTTGGAAGTTATTTAAAGGAAAGAATACCCGAATTTTAACCTTTCTTTAGATATCTATTTTATTTTTTTCTCAGTGTAGTTTATGTGCTTACGCACAATATACAGATGTCTGTATGTTTGTGCAAGTACTCGCAATGTTTCCTTTGATTTTTTTTACTTATTGGGTACCCGAAACTACAACAAAACCAAAACCTAGGCAGAGGCGTAGTCAAAATGGGGATTTCCATTAGGTAAGAATATGTATATTTTCCAGAAGAGAATACAGAAATACTCTAGTTAAGAACTACAAAATCTAGAAAATCCCTAAGACCCCTCCTAAGCCACACCTCTGTAAGACCACTCACACATACACACACCTATAGGTACACCGACACGCATCTTTGCCGTACGCAAATGTTATTGACGTGGCAGGGCATCAGAATATCAGACCATCAGACCGTCAGACCGTCGCCCAGACTGACAGGCAGCCAAGAGGGTTTGGGAATGAGAATGGTATAGCGGGGATGGGGGCAAACTGCTGCCACTGATGTTACCGTTAAAAGAAATGCAATTAAAATGAGTCTCTAGACCCCTGAAAACTGAAAACAGAAAACTTCGGGCAGCCGTAGCACCCGTAGCATCCCGTAGCATCCGTGGCATCGGCAAACGGAAGCAATTAGTAAACTGAGCGGGGCAGATATATCCGAGATGAAGAACCAAAGCCGAGGGGTAAATCCATGGCAAATCTTCGACTGCACACACACCACGCGTGCTCTACGTGGCATTCTTTTTTGTGTTCAACGTGGATCGGTGAATATACAACTCAAAGCCACTAGCCAGGGTGGAATGCACTCGGCAACTGGGCACCAAGAGGTACAGACAATCCTTTGGCCATGGTCACACCCCCTCCGGTATGTGAGTACGGTAGCCCCTTGTTCTTTGTCACGCCTTGGGGACATGCTCAAGAAATCATAATTTTTCAATAATTCTGTTTGTCACTTTCGGTTTGGGGTTACACAGCTGAGATCGAGGAAAATGGTATGGTAGAAAAACAATTGGTCGTATGGGCAGGGGAAAAACTAAATTTAGATAGGAGATGCCTTGGAGATCGGTAGGATTATGGGAAGGCAGGATTTTCGCTATTAAGTGATGGTATTTCTATGTGTTTAAGTCAAGAAAAGAAGAACAAGATCGATGAAATGTTATGGAAATCTAGTAACTTGATAGACTTAAGCCCTTTTTTATTCCTTACTAGGCGTATACGCAATAAGTTCTATAATTTTCTTATAATGATTTCCTTTTCAATGAAGTGATTCTACCACTGCTAGCATTACTCATACAAGATTTTCCAGATTCCAAGTCAAACAAAAACATTTTCCCTAAATAAGAAGCAATCAAAACAAATCTGCAGACGGGCCTCCGTTTCTTCGATTGGGTGGGCACAGATCAGATCAGATCGTCTGTCTGCATTTCTGGACCACCCAGTCGAGGGATAATGCAAAACAAACCAGCATTATGGAAGATATAGAAATCAATAACAAAAGCAAACATAGAATCTGAATAAACATGGGAAAAGTCAGACAAACGGACAGACCTGTGATGATCATAATGATGATGCAAACGCAGAGAACTATATCCAACTGCGGCCTGACTATAGGCTATATCTATAACCGCATTGTGGCTATATCTGCTATATCTGTACGTTGTACGATTTTAGCCGCGGCACGTGCCCGTTGGCGTTGTCTGTAAAAATAAAACTCTCGGGCCAATAACATTTTCAGCTCGAATCGATTGTTTACTTGGCGCTTGCAGAAAATTGATAATATTTGGGGGGCCTCAAAAGGGGGTGGCGACCTGTTGTTGCTGGCCAGTTCATTCACAAGTTAAATTTAAAACGAAAAACCAAAAAAAAATCTTAAATTTAGTTATGGCCAACGAGGAACAAAATCTATAAAAATCTATACAAATTTTCAGTATAAACTTTTCGTTTCTCTTCTCTGGTTGATTTTCTTGATTTTTCTGTATTGCGATCGTTGGGATGGAATATATATTCAAAATGGCGATCTCTGTAGATCATGCGCATGCGCAAAAATCCGTAAATTCACCTCAGTCTATGTGTGTATGTGTGTGAGTGCTGACGCCATTTGCATTTTCGGTCTAAATATAGACAAAGTGCTCGCCTCGATCGGTATTCTTCGCCCCTTTGCCACCCATTCTCTACACACCTCTCGTTCTCTGTCTACGCTCTATGTCTGTGTGTGTGTGTGCGCTGCTTTGGTCCCTCTCTCTCCTGTATAGTTGTGTTTATATATGCTTAAGATTCTTCCCCTCACCTTGCTTCCCCACACTAAAACACAGGCCCCTGCCAAAACTACATTGGTATGGGTTCGCTGATTAAATTTCAGTTTTCTTCAGCCATTCTCTTTCGAAATTTTCCAATCTTTCTACACGAGATTTTGCAATGGTTGCTGCGGCTGCTTCTGCTGTGGGGAAGAACGAGAGAGAGAGAGACAGAGAAAATCAGAGGGTGGGGAAGACAGGTGCTGCCAAAATGCGTTACGAAAGCGCTCGCGATGTGTAACTGCAAAAAAGAAGGCACACGAAGAATCCACCTCCTCTCCCTCCTCTATATATCCCATATCTACCAGTTGCTGTCCATGTCAGCTACAACAGCGTCTGATGTCTGTCGTCGCCAATTGCGCAGCTGCAGATACACATATGGACACGGATACACAGATACACACACACAGATACAGATACAGATGCAGATACAAACGTAGAGGATGCCAGTGTTTGGTTATACTGACATTCCATATAAACAAATATCTGGTGTATATATCTTCTTTTCGAATTGGGTATAGGCTATATCGCTGTATTGGCCCCTTTGCTCGGATTTCTTGGCTAGCTAGCTGGATAATCCCGACAGTGAAAAGCACATGGAAATCGTAGGGTCTACTACATATACAAATATCTGTGTGCTTCAGATCGATATATGATCCGAAGCTATGTGATATTGTTAGAGAAAAACAAATGGAATACAAAACATGCGATAGAATGCTACGATTCGCTTGTTTTCTTAAGCATTTCGAGAGATCTGAAAGATCTTCAGGTGCAGGAAAGATATCAAATGGTTAAGCTTCCTTTGAGAATGTTTTCTTTGGAATTTATATATGAATGTTTATTTCATAACTTACACGATATCTGTTCATCCTCTAAGCCTCAATGTGTTTTTGAGGGAAATAATTTGATTTATGTAGAATTGCCTTTCCTTCCAACTTTTATTCTTTTTAGTCCCATAGAAACCACATATCCTTTCTTAGGTTTTATTTTTGATTAGTTTCAAGTAGTTATTGTTCTTCAATTATTATTATTCCTAAACCTATCTATCATTCCTCTTTCTTACAACAAATCTGATTACCAATCAGCTAACTCAACGTTCCCCTGGCCACTTCCATAAATTTCGCTTTTCGGCAGCGAAACAATCTCAATTTCCTCGCAATTGAATTGGATCTTTCAAATTGAATTAAATTCATTTCTTTTTGGCTCTTTCCTCTCAACATTACATTTTATCTACGCTGAAACAATTTTAATTTGCATGCAGCACTTGCCAAAAACCAAAAGCGAAAAAAAAAGGAAAACAAGAGACTAAGAGTCGCAGCAGAAAATGTTGCAGAAAACTAGAAAATTTTGCCAGTTTTTTTTTTCTTTTTTGTTTTTTTTTGCCTTTGTTGCTGCTGCTGCGGTTGCTGTACCCCATGGATGGGATGGATCTGATATTTTCACGCTTAATCACTAACTGTCCCTCTCGCCTTTTTGCCGGTGAATATGTGTGTAAATGTGTGTGTGTTTGTATGTGTATGTGTGTCTGTGGCATGGCGACAACAAGACATGAAAAAACATTTTGGCTCGCGGCCAAAATACTTAAAGCTGCAAATGAAATGACAGAGAACGACGGCGACGTCAAGCCAAAACTGCACAAATGTCAAAGGGGGTCGGATGAAATGAGAGGGGGGGACGGGGTAGGGGAAGGGGGTGCGGTGAAGACTGGCAAAGGGAAACTTTAATTTCCCTTTATTGCGGTCGTCGAGTGCAATTATTGAGCGTAAACAAAAAAGAAGAAAACAAATTTCATCTTCAGGTGAATTTTTCCGGCCCCTTGCTCCCAGGAATACACATCATCATCATATATATATATATACTTAGATATATATACCTATAAGCACGGCGATGTGTATACATTTGGGAGACGCGTGCTTGAATACTTGATGATCCACTGAATATATAATGAAAAATGAAAACCATAAGAAAAAACAGAGCGAAACAGAGCATAATTCAATGACGTTCGATATTATGATGGCCAAAAAGGAAAATTTCTGCTACGGAGTGTAGGAAGCTCTTCAACGATTTAATTAGCTGCAAATTCTGTTGTTGCTCATTTAGAGCTCTGCAATTCAAAACCATCAATATATCTGCACGGAACTATGTAACACAATGCCTTTCTTTTCCTTTACAATTTTCCCCTTCCAAGCACTGGGTTTCCATGGCAAAAGCGAAGGAAGGAAACATTCTTGGCGAAAATGTTTCACGTTAATTGAAAGCCCAACGAGCATGGTATTGTATTCTTGTCTGAGTGTTAGTGTCTGTGTGATTGTGTCTGTGTGTGTGTGCGTATCAAGCATACGCAGCTGTTGTTGTAGGTCTTGTTCGATCTGGTATTCGTAGTAGTCGCAGACTGCCCAGGAATCCGCTCGAGAGCCAAGAAAGCCAGTCCGAAATGGATACAACACTGTATACAGCACCAAAAAGAAGCAGTTCTTACAGGTCTAAAGAAAAACGAGCAATCTGTAGTGAGAAAAATGTCTATGATTGAAAGTAAAATTGAACTTTCTTAGAGTGAAGTTTTTAAAAGAAGTTCCAAAACTAACTTTAATATGGAAAAGTATTTATTCATCATAAAACCTCATGGATTAAGTTGCAGTTGACCTGTCTTGAGTTAATATCTCTTTAAGATCTCTGAAAGACTGTAGCTCTGATTAAGATGGTAGATCTTTGGTTTAGCACATGTTTTTAGATCCTTTTCAGAATACGTTTTTTTAAATAAGAAATAGTTTTGAAAAGAACCTAACAGCGGTAACACAATTGACAAAATTGACAAAGTTTTCTGACATTTATTATCTATCTGAAGAAGTTTGTTCTAACAAACTGAAATCTAATAGAAAGATTTAAGCAAATTATACCCCCAAATATATCTGAAGTTATTCAAAATCATTAAGGGCAAGACAAAGCAATGGAAACCTAATATTATAATACCAAATCCTTATGCTTACCTGATACAGGAGCCAACTGACCCTGCAGTTTCTAACTCCAAAATAAGATCTATGGCCAGTGCTCAACGGCCATCCTCGTGAATATCCGTAAATAGTTCTAGAAAACTCGCTTAGATCCCCTATATTATTATGGATTTGTACATTGGTTTATTGTATTCTGTTAACGGGAATTGACATTGACGTTGGCGCTGCCGCTGCCGTTTCCACCTGAGATTTGTTGTATAACTGGAAGTAAAAGCAAAATAAAGATAGATATTAATCATTGCACAAGTGCCTTTATATCGTATTTCAGGTGAAATTTGCGCAAATATAAGTCCCCGCTGTGTTGAGCCTATACAAAATGCAACAAGTTGGGGGGGAGTTATTTTTTATTTGTATTTAGGAGGGGGAGGGGGTTTGAGGGGGTGACATTTTGGGGTGGCAGATAGTCACTTGCAGGATTCTCTTGTGTTGAGGGAAATGCGCGCGTGCTGTGCTCAACAATCGCCCACACAGAGACGGAGTATCTCTGCGGCAGTTTCTGTATCTGTATCTGTATCTGTGGGCTGCTTCACTGTGGTTGTGAGTGTCAGAATGCGTGGGTGGCTAATGAAATGCTTCAGCGACAACGGCAACAGCCACATCCACAGCAGCCCCAGCAGCAGACAATCGGAGGCAGGCTCCTCCACATTCATACTTATATATATATATATATATATATATCATATACACCCCATCCACCTAGGTTGCCATAGACTTGATCAGCTTTCTGTATCTCATCGGTTTCCCGAGAGTAGCGTGTGCTTGTGGTGCTGCCTTTGTTGCGTTGCCATGGCATTTCCAATGAAATGGCTACCTATGAGTGCCTCAGACTGCCACCTCCTGTGGCTACTTCATAAAAATGAAAACTTCACAACAAAAAAACGCACCCACACACACTCACAAGTTGTGTGTAATTTAAAGGGAACTAAGGAGAATGCATATTTGTTGAGATTTAACCCCCTTGAAATTTGTTTTCCTCATAGAATCCTTTTGGTAAAGGGTATTAGCAAGTCTTCAATGCACAATTAGGAAAAAAAGTAAACATCAAACAGTTTCAGCTGGCAGTTGTCTCTCATAAATTTCCCCCTCAATATTTTCCACATTTCCCACCTCGTTCTACACAGCCTCCTCTTTTCTCGCTCTCCACATTGATGACATATATCTTCTATACCTTTAACATTCCCTGACGCCCACTACAGCATGATTTCGTCTATATACTGATATATATATATATATTTCCTATACTTTGAAATGCTGTCTTTTTGTGTCAAAAAGTCAAAATCTACACAAAATGTTTATTTCTTTTAAAAAACTATCCCAAACGTATGAATCATATTTGGGTTTTGAGCTGATTTCTAATCAGTTTGAAATTGCAATTCTCATTATTATTGCTTTTTTTTAAGCAAAATAAGCCAATGAGTTTCTGGCTGGCTTTTTCGTGCCATTTTCAGTTTTTCATTTTTGAGCATTTGCAATTGCTGGCTGCTGGCCAAAGTCTACAGAAATTTGCGTAAATAAACAACTTTTTGCAATTTAGAAACAACATAACGAAAAACCAAACAACATATAATTGTATTTTCTTTGGGAGAAGCAGAGAGTTGGTTACCCTAGAAATTATCAAAGAAAATAAACTATTTTTTTAATATTTTAAATAAGACAATAAAGCAAACAATTTATGAAAATATTAAAGATATATGATCAATCATAAGAACCCTAAGTAAGTAATAATAAATATTATATGATGACTGATTGATTGTTTAAACTTAATACTAAAATCTACTCTAATATTGAGATTCTTAAAAAGTTAGCCAAAAAGTAAGAGCATTTAAAAGCCACAAAATCCGGAGTATTTATCGCATTAAAGTTTGCACGAAAAGCAAAAAGGCCATCCAGAAAACTAGCAAAAAAATAAAAAAGGGGAGCACAGTAAATATTTTTAGATATATGAGCATATAGAACGGAGTGTCAGGAGCGAGTAAACTGAATTCTGAAGTGGGAGGAACGCACACTAGAAGGCATATTAAATTTCCCAGCGGAAACGGAAATTGTTCAAGAGCTCTCCTCTCGCCCTCTGAAGTGATTGACGGGTCTCAACCTCGAAGTCAGCCCCAAATCCGAACTCATCTTAAGTTATTTCGCTTTGTTTTGCTAGTCGTAAGACCAGCCTTGAGGTGTTGGGTGATGGTTTATGCTAAGCTGCTTTTGCGGTAAAACCTCGAAGGGTTTTCCAAATCAATATTGAAGAAAAGGTTTTCAGAAATTTTTTCGATTTTTATGTTTTCTTACATTCTTGGCTGGCACTGTTGGCGGCATCTATTGTACATTAAGTTAAACTGCAAACGATCGTGAAACTGGCGCCAACTGTCGGACTGCATACAGAACGACATCTGCCGGCGAATTGACACAACACTTCTTGGCAACATGTTGCTAGATCGTTGCAACATTTTCCGAATTCTCACGATTCTTAATTTATTTCTCTTTTCTTTGCCTCCCAAACATATGTTTTCACTTTATTTTGGGAAATTTCACGACTTATGACAGAAGAATTGCACTTAGCTGGATGAAATTATTTGGCCTTTCTGTTGGTGTTTAATTGGCAATGATTCACTTGAAACTGTCGCGATGATCGATTGCGATTATGATAACAGCAATAGGACACTAGAGAACCGAGCCGATTGATTCGAATTGAGGATTGGAAATGAAAATATTGTACAAGAATCTATATGTGCGAGGAGGTATAGACGTGTGTATATTTCCTACACTTCACTTTACTGGCGCAGAAAATCGCATATACACCGAGAATGTATAATTATAAATAAATGTTCTATAAAAAACGCTTTTTGTTTCTTCTGCTGTTGCTGTTGCTGCTGCTGCTGTTCCGTTTCGTTTTGCTCGGATCCGTTTTGTTCTGTTCAGTTCTGTTCTGTACGGTTCAGTTCGGTTCATCTTGCGTTTTTGTTTGTTTGCGTTTGCCTTTGCGTTTGAGCCATTTTAAAATTAGAGGTAACCCGAAATAAGATAATAATGCCGCCAACAAGGCAAAGAATCATCTTTTGACTAGCCCCAAAGCCCTTGTTCTCTGGGGGATACACCTCGCACCCTTCCTTTGCAGAATCTCTTTTTGATGAGCTTTCGAGTTAAGCGTCGCCAAAGCGCTCTCCAAGCGTTTTAATGGCGTTTTCAGTGGAAGTGATTGAGTAGCAGCACTGCCGGATGTGTGTGTTGTTTTCCTTTGTGGGAGTGTGTGTACAAAGGATTTCTTTCGCCTCAACTTGTGGTGGCTCTTTGAATGAATGCCCCATCCAGGGATGCTCTACTGCTTGGGGAACTTTGGCTTGTTTGCCTTTTTATGTTTTGCCAAGAAGAAGATAATCAGATTATGGCCAAATCGTATTAAGCGGCCAATTATGTATTCAACAAGCGAGCAAAGCGTTTAAACGGAATGCAGAGACAGGTTGGGAAGAAGTCCCCGAGCAGTGAATGTTTTTAATTCTTTAAGAAAAGGTTTCTCATATTTGTTAACTGTCAAAGAACTTTCAACGAATCTAAGGAACATAAACCGATTATTTTGATATCGATAGAAGCGTTCCGTTAATTTGTCTCTAGAAACACTACTATAACAAGCTTAATTAGGCACTAATATGATATATTTTTTAAATTTAATATCATAATTAATAATTAATAATTAATAATTCCTATTTTCATAGTTTCTGATTTTTAGCTAAACCTAAAGCCGGCTTTAGCTATCCACGAACCGATAATCCACCGAGAAGACCAAAAAACGCGCGCGTTTGGCTGACCGAGCAGATTGCTAATAAAGCTCTTAACTCTTCATTCCGACCGATCGTTCGGAAATAAATCGAAATAACCGCACACACACACACACGCACACACTAACACCCAACAGACAGCCGCACACTGAGAGATATATTTTAGAATTGTATTATTTTTGGGCCTTGGTACGCATTCGTTTCTCGATTTATTTTGTTATTGTACAAGTATTTTGGTCGCCTTTCGGCTTCTGTTCAGTGTTCTTCGGTGCTGTGTTGTTGCTTTGACCGGCGATCTCCTTCGACTAAAAGAAAGGAAATTCTGAGCATCTGTTTTCGTGGGGCGGCTGGCTGTGCGGCGGTGTGGCTGCTGCATTGGAATTGGAAGTGCGATGATTTTTAAATAAATGTTCACTTATTTTTATAACCACGGCCAGGGGCCAAGGGGCAGCACTACCCACACACACACACACCTCATGGCCCGCAAAAATATCCACTGGGTATTATATATATATAGTATCCTCTGCAGATCCCTTAACCGATTCCGTTTAGTTTCTCTGGGGTGGTAATATGGCTAGGCTAATTTTCCCATTCGATGGCCGGCCGCCGCAAAGTATCAGTTAAAATTAGCACTGAAAACATCAATATTTTTACATTTCCCGATGTGCATGATTTCCATGGAATTCCACAAAACAAGGAGTTATTTTTAAAACAGCAGAAGGCAGCCAGTGAAATGTGTTGGGCTGAGTTGGCAGAATCCGCAAATAACGAATGCCAAACATTCGATTTTTGTATTGACTGTTGGGCAGGAAATCCTTTTAGCCAAGGCACGAAAAGGTGCCTGCTTTCTTTTGAAATTTTCGCACTTTTCCTACCATCAAAAGAACTAGCCATGATTTTGCACAAATATTCCCCGAAATTTCCACACCTTGCAGATGGCAGTTTCCTTTTGGTTACGTAAACCATATACTTGGCCATTTTGTCACGTGGCCAATAAACGTGTGAACAAAAGTTATGCACTCAAAGGAAGTGCGCCCCCAAGTATGCAATGCTTTTTTTGGAGAAAGAGAGACAAAGTTAAATTTAATGCTGCAAAAGTTGAAGAATTAAAGGAAAACTCAATGAGCTTAACACCGCGAAAAACCGCGAAGGGAGCGCTGGGTAAAAAACCAACTTAATCGCTGGTTACTGTGGCCAATGAAGCGATTCCCTGGTCGCACTTACCATCCACACAAGCACACGAACACCGTGACATGGAAAATTCATCACACAGATACTCACCTGCGTTTACGGCTATGGAAAAATGTATATAAGCGTAAAATTTGATTGAAAGTGATGAATTAATGAGGCGTTAAATGATTAAATACGAGGAGAATGTTCGCTTTGCGCCCTATTGAACTGGAAGCTTGCGACAGCATTAACAATATCGGACCCAAAGGGTTAAATTCCCCTCAACCCTTCCTTTATCACCCATCTTAGACCCTCACCAAACTCCAACCATTTGCTGTAATCAATTCAGTGAAATAAGCAGAGAAGTACCAAAGGAACACCATCATTTTCCTAGCTAGTGATTTGGTAAGAGAAATGTTTTTTGATTTTTGGAAACACAATAGTTGACCACATAATATCACAATAGTTTCACTTTTAACAGCTAAAAACAAATTGAAATACATTGTTCTAACGAAATTCCAATTCCAACTTATAATTACATTGCAGAAATTCCAATTTAATTACAAATTCTATCAGAAAATCTAACCAAATTCCATATTTTACAACAAATCAAGTTTTAAATTACATGAAAATTGAAGCTTCCTAAAAATTCGAAATACATAATTCAATATGTTTTGGTAATTCGTGTGTAATTTGCATATTTGCATAATATGCCTTCTGATACCTCTTTGCAACCCATCATCGTTATTGATGGGCCTTTCAGGAACACATATACCCACAAATTCCAACCACCCCCTTTATTCACAATTTTCATGCGCACGAGAGGCGCATTAAAAACCAATAACTTACATTGCCTGTCAAAACCGCACAGAAAATGTGGATATGATACATATATTTACATACAAATACATACAGGGACACAAAGATATAGCCGATAGGTAACCCGATTCTATGCTGAAGTACCATCAGGTGCTTGGCACCCTTTCGAATTTGCCCATTTATGAAGATGGAAGATTGAAAATTGAAGCGTGAAAATCGCACTGCACAGTAGCAGTACCAATAAAAACAAAAACAACGAAAAAAAACAAAAAGAATTTGCAATTTATTTTTATGGCTAAAAGAAGTAAAACATTTGTATGTTTTGGTTAGATAAACCAATTTATTTGCCGTTTCCAGGGCATCAAATATTCAAACTGCGTGCGGCGTCAATCAATTGGCAAAAGGGAAAAAGGCGTGGAAAGAGTTGGAGAATTTCCGCTGCGACAGTCAGAAAAGAATAACTCTGAATGCAAATGCAGTATTCAGTTGTAATATAGTCATAGACCATGGCCAAAACGTCGTGACTCGACGACAAAACTTCACTTTCGCTATGGCCAGTTTTTCCCATGCAAATGCAAATAAAACAAGTTAGAATGGACGACAGGGGGTTACATTACGCCATTTGACGCATACAAAATGTCCTTGAAACGAGCTGGCCATAATGCCCAAGTGAATGTGAGTGGGTTTTGGAATTGAGAATGAGACTGGGTTGGGGGATTGGTACTGGGACTGGGATGGCAGTATATGTAGTAACGTGGTAATCCCTGGCCCTGACAGGTGGCAAAAATCTGACTTTGACTTTGCCTTTGTGTTTTGCATTCTCGATTTGCGGCGGCAGTTGCAAATTGATAAACAAAGTTGGAAGGTAAATCAACAAGGGAATAAAGTAAATCACCGAAGTGCAAATACACATGCTTTATATAATTATTAAAAGATCCTTATCTAAGATTTCACCTAAGATCTGTATCTGCATTCATCTCCCTACACATTTTAAACTCCTTTTTCTTAACTTCACAATTTGTTATCCATCTAAACTATAATCTTTCCATAACTCTCAAGTGGTTTTCAAGAAGTAAGTTAGTCTCTAAGCAAAGGGTACTGAGACCCAGAAAGGAAGCAGGAGGGAACTTCAAGAAAGGTCTACCCCCCGGGGTAAATGCCGTCAAATGCAGGCGGAATGCCCTTTGCATTCGTAATGAGCTTGAATTTCGAGTTTCACTTGCAGTTTCTGTGGAAATGTCGCAGGAAATGGGATTTGTGGTTGTCTTGCGGCTTTCCTTTTTCTCTTTATTTGTGTTGTTAGCGTGGTTTTGCGGCTTTATTGAATCAAGTGTAATGATAAGTATCCTTGCTCCAAAACTCCCAAAAAAAAGTGCCTGCAGCCATAAAAGAAACAAAGAAAACCCCAAAGTAGGCAACACTTTCGTGGCTGCTCTCTTAAAACGCTGCCAAAAGCAAAAAACAAACAATTATAGAAACTGTAAAAAAACTTTCTCCTCCGCTTGTTCTTTTTTTAGATGCTAAATATAGACGGAAAGTTTAAAGTTGAAGCATTTCTACCGCCACCTTCGTGAATTCCCCCCAACTGACGTCAGTTGTTTGGCTACAAAAAGTGCAATATTTGAATATTCAATTAATTTATGCATTACCCCAGACTCACACACACACACACACACGCACAAAAGCAGGAGCAGAGGGTAAGTGGGTACTTTGGAAATTTCGTTGCATACCCGAAAGGCGACGAGTACTGGGATTTCAGCTCAAACGCCTGTATGTTTGCACTTTTTGAGTGAAAGTGTGGGTGTATTGCTCTTCGGCTATGTGTATGTGTGTGGGTTGGCATCTGTATGAGTGTTCACGCACCGCGAAATGAAAAAGAGAACACGCCCCCTGTTGGCAACCAGTGAGCAAATCGACCCTCGACCAACCCCCTGGTTCAAGTTCAATGCCATATGCACCCACTGTCGCCGGCGACCTTGAAGATATAACCACGCGAAACGTTGGAAGAGAAATCCACCAGAACATGCTAGCAGCTCTAATGAACATGGTAAAACCCGGCAATTAAAGCTAGCACGTCACAAATTGTTTAATTTCCAGATAATATTCAGGGGATAACATTTAACGCAACCTTTGAAACAAACAATTGATTGCCTTGTGGGGGTTTTTTTTGACCCCCTTTAAAGCGGAATAGCCAATTATGCCAGAGAAAAAGGCGGGAAAAAGAGGAAAAACTAATTCGGTGATACAACAAACAACGTTCGGTTATTTAATTTGCCACTCAACCGTTTTCCCTGTTGTTGTTTAATTAGTTTATGGATTTTCACAACAAACAAGTTGTGCAATGCTAAGAAAATGTGAGGAAAATTAGATAAGAACAGCCACAAGTGGCGGAAGAGCTGAATCACTTAAGACACTGCTTGTTTATAGCATGGAATTCCTTACAGTCTTTAGTTTATAATGGAGATTTTTTATTGTTTTTAAGCAAACTGCGTAATGAGAGAACCATTTTAGCCAAATGGATTATTTGTAAAGAAGTTTTTGAATAAATATTAAATAATTTGTACAGTCAAATAGAATAAGCGATGTTTTCTAGTCACTGAAAATCTTAAGTATTGAATAACGCCTGTTTACATTACACCATCTGGGAGATTGTTATTCTTTTATCACACGCGTCGTATGCGTAATATTTAGAGTCAATAACAAAGGGGGCAAACAATGGAAAAGCAAACTAAACTATAACAACAACTCACTTAATCAACACTACCACACACACACATAAGTATTTCCCAATGTTTAAAAGAGATAGAAACTGTAAACTAAAGTCACGTGTAAATTCCAAATGCTGTAAATTAGCATTTATTGCTAGTGAGACAACTAGAATGAGCAGATAAACTGATACGGGTAACAGCAAGGCCTTAATAACATCGCCAATTCGGTAAGCCAATCTATACGATTGGTGTTCTTTGGCAGGCTGCACTGTACGCAAGCAGAGCAAGCGACAAAAGTGATAAACAAATATCACAAAAAGTCAACAATTCCCGGTTTGAACCGCACACAATCCAATTAGAATAAACTCTGAGAGCAATCAAGGCAGAGAGGCAGAAACGCAGAGTTGGATCTCCATGGAGAGAGAGAGAGTGTGAATATCTGTAACAATAATCGCAAGCACACTGTGCAAAATCGCAAAACTATTATAATGAAGATAACTTATATATAGAAAAGCAATCCTGATCAAAAATTAAGATTATTTTTAAGTTTGAAAATATTCAAGTTTCACCCTTAAGTTAATTTCAAATAAAATTCCAAAATCAAAGACCAACACTGTAGCATTTTTTCTCAGTGCATAAGCAGCGGCTGCATAATGACATCACACCAGGCGATAAGAGCGAGCTATCGGGGCAGAGCAAGCAGGGCGATGGCGGTATATGACATCAGCGTGTGCACGATTTGTTAACAGTTAACTTTCAGATCGCTGAGGGGGTGAGAAAACAGGAGGCTGGTATTTTACCAACGATCACTGAGCAAGCGCAACTTTCAGCAAATTTTCAGTTTCACGTGCCAAACGAAAAGTTCAAATAACAAATAAAACTAAATACATATATATATAGGTATATAACTTGAGTACCGATTTCTGATGTTCATTTTTCGGACATCGCATTAAGCTTTAATTGACGTTTAACGACTCACGCGTGAAATCTCTTGAGAACCGGTTGTCTTCTATTTGTTTGTTCTTACCTATTATTCCGTTTTTGTCCGAAAAAAAAAAGCGGCAGAAAGAGACAAAACTAGTGGGCCACAAATCATATAAAACACTTTGTGAACCTGTCGCCTCTAATATTTTCATTATTGATTTATTTGCTTAGCTGCTTTATCATGCCCACCCCTCTCTTATACATAGTTCCCGCCTTCCTCTGGCATCGAAAATCTATCTACATTCGCTTTTTTTCGGAAGGGGAGACCTTGTGCGTAACCAATTTTCGTTATTTGATTAAATTTTTTTATTATATTTTGTGTTATTTGTATTTTTTCCTTAGCTGCTACTGCCACCGAAGCCGCGTGTGTTGTTTAAAAACTCATTTCTTATGTGATTTCGATGTCAGCTTAACTGTGTTTACTGTATGTTTTCCATATGCCTCTGCCACTTGGTTTCTTCGATTTTTGTTTTTGATTTTTTTTTTCTATTTTTTGCCCAATTGACACCTTAATCACTGGGACACGACGAGCAGAGAATTTCAAAGTCTGAAAGCTGTCAAAGCAAAGAATTCTTCTTGTTTCTGCCACTCGTTGTGACCCGATGATTGGGATGCTGTCGCTAGGAAGAATGCGTCATTTGAAAAATTGCTGATACGCTGCTCTTCTTACTCATTGAGGGTATATTAGACGTATTAGGCTTCTTAACATACATTTAATCAGGATTTTTAATACCCTTACGTCACATATTATTCTCCTTTACCTATACTAACTCCTTTATCTGCTCTTAACTCATTTTGTATTTCATAATCAAACTTTTAGATAGCTGTTATCTCCAGAAACCTCTCAGTTTATTTCATTATGTTTTTATCATTTAGTCAAGCTGTTAGATAACTTTATTTACAGGGTATCTTCTAGACAATAACTCTCAATTTCCGCACTTCAACTTTGCAAATTGTTTGCTTTGTTCAGCGGAGTCCACCACTTGAGTTCTTTTCAGACTAGAGAAGAAGATGTTGGAGGGTTGTTAAACAGCTGAAGAACTCCTCAAATGACGTCAAGACAATAGTGAAACAAAGGCCAGAGAAGCTAAAGAGCATACTAAAGATTAGCCCCAATCTCTAGATTCCAAAATATACCCACACTATAAATAGTTATCTCATGCGAAACCCTGTTATCTCCATTATCTCACAGACAGATGCCCGTTAGCCAGACAAAAATAATCATAACTGCGAAAAAGAGAATTCTTTCTATTCATTAATAATGGTTAACCCAATGAAAGCAATTAAATCAAGTCGAATAGACTTCACTTTGGCAAAGATTTTTTAACGGACATAGAGACGGAGACAAGACCATGACGTGGCGAACCGCGACCTCTATCTCTTTCCAATCCTCTATCGCCATCTCTAGCTGTCTCTACGACCTCATCGAATTGCTAATGATCCCAAGGTAATACTTCAGCAGCTTCATTGTTATTTATTTATTTATTCTTTTTTCGATTATAAATTCATAACAAAGAAAAAATCCATATGGAGATGGAGAGAGAGAGAGAGAGAACTTTTTGGCAAGACAAATATTTATTTATATAATTTTTGGATAGCCAAACAATCGTGTACGCGGCGCACTAGAAACTTATTAACTGAAAAGTCTGAGTACAAAGATGAGTTGTAATTTTTATAATTTGATCGAGTGCCTCCTCTCTCGGCTCCTTAAAAGGTCTCCAAGAATTCCAGCCACAAATGTTTTCGCTTTTTACGCATCAACACAAATTAAGTCACTTTATTGCTCATTTACATTCGCTTAAACTTTGCCTGATTAAAAAGTTTCGCTTTGTTTTTGCGGCAATTGAATTTGCCAACGGCAGCAGCCAAACTTTACTTCGTCCCAAACTTCAAAGATGTTTTTTCAATGGAAAAAAAAGGTGGCAGAAGGTTCCTTTTAAGCAACTTTTAATGTAGCAAAGCAAATGCTGTAAACTGAATTGATTAAATTTCAGTTTTTAAAGTAAAGGAAGTCTGCGATTTCTAGACTAGAGTGTGTCACATTTTGTTAAACTTTTTAAATTATGCTTAAAGTCTATCTATTAACTAATGATTTAAGTGTCAATGTTGTACTAAAAACCAAATATAAGTTTTCCAAGGGCTTGAAAAGACAAAGACTTTTCCCCTATTATCTTTTTTCCAACCCAATTAGAGCAAAATACTTTTAAACTCATTAAACAAGTTAATTTTGTTAACCAAAATCGTTGCTATATAAGACTTTCATAATAAGAATGTATTCCCATATAACGAGAAGGTCAACTCCTACAATGATTACCAAGTTGAAGGACTAAAGTTCATTGTTAATGTCATCACAGGTGATTTTCTTGAGAGACCCACCCACTGAGGGGGCACAAACACATCTGCTAGACTCCCAAGCATTTATGGATGTGACCTATAATTTAGATAATTCATTAGCTCTCACAGAGGCTATCTACCTTTCTTCTACAATTTTGGCCATTTGGTCATTTCGAATCAGACTGTATGTTCGTGCATTGTTTGGTCTCTAATTGTTCCACTATATTTATCCGGTCTAAAATTAGACACATAAATGTCTATTTGAAGGTTGACCAGTTGGTGGTCAAAAGTGCCGTTTTATCCAATTCCAAAAAACAGGCCCACGACTCTTGGCTTAAGTATCTGTCCGGTTGGTATACATTTTTCAAGCAAATTTGTGGTTCATCCTGCTCTATTAACTTAACTAGCGCCTAGGTAATTTCTATGTTCTGACCATTTCCCGTTGCCTGAATTCTAATGATCTCCCACTGAGAACTAGACAAAACTGTACCCTACAAGCACACGCACACACCAACTGTGCGAAGCGTATTTAAGCGGCTTAATGAACCATTTGGAAACTTTCACAGTCATCAAACATTATGATGTTGGCGAATTTTGGCACTCAACGCCACAAGTGGAACAAATGAAGTATTTTTTCGAGTTTGTTTTTTTCGCTGTTGGACCTCTTTTCTTTTTTAGCTATTTTGAAGTTACCAATATTTGGGTCTTGGGAATGACAAATGCCCTTACCTCAAATATGAACTAAATCCATTTGCTTTTTGTCTTTTACATGGAATGCACTTGCTAAGGCGTCAATGATTACGAATATTTTAATATAATATTCGAAAGAGATTTCGCATTTTCAATTCATATAGTTATGATTCGTCAAAACGATTAGTTAATTAACCATGACGGTAATGTTATATATTATTTCTTTTAGTTGACTCTTCAGTAGCAACTTGTAATACCCTACTACCATTCGCGCCATAAAAAAAAAACCCGTTCAACTAGCTGGGCTCAAGTGATCAATGCCATCAAAAGACAATTACGATCTCTGGCCAAAAACACTTCCCTCCCCCTCAACCCACCATAAACCGAAAAAACGAAACTGCAATGCCCAGCAACGATGATAATGATCTGGCAAAAAGAATGAGCAGAAGCAGAAAGGCAAAAAGCCAGACAAGCGGCCCAAACACCGACCAAAGCCAAAGATCGGCAATCAAGTGGCCACTTCCATCCGTCCATCCATCCATCCATACAGCAGTTTGTCCACCAATCCCCCCGCCGACAACTTTTGCAATGGAAAAACGAAACCAAAATCGTATCGCAAAGCGGCGGGGCGAAAGCTCGAACACGAGCACCTGGCCTAAAAATAGCAAGCGCTCATTAGAAATGGCTAAAAATAGATGGCGGCATTAAAGCGCGCTAACCTGTGGCACACTGGAGTGCCGATGGAGTGGAAACCGGAGTAGTAAATGCCGCGAGACAAAGAGGTAAAGGTACGCACATGACGTATACGCACCGTGGTGCAATCTTCTGCTGCAATCTGGTTATCTCGCGAATCGCAATGTTGCTACTGCACTAGTTACGACCCAAAAGTGACGACTTTTGAGGCAGAGAGCAAAACGGGTATTCTCCACCTGCAGAAAATGTGGAATTTCAAAGGGGGGGAAAACCCTACTGGAATATCATGTCCCCACATAATTGACGTTGTGGTAGTACACGATACGATTTCTTATGATAGGAGCCTATTGACAGTTTAAAAAAATTACACATAAGGAGGGGTATGACGGAAATATTTTAATATAATTATTAGCTACTGGACATTCCTGCGATGTTAATAACTTGCCTTGCTTTTGCAAGGTATTAATCAATATCCACCTAATTATAAAAAAAAACCTATTCCGTTTATTTCTACTTCCTACAAAACATTATTTCTTTCTAATTTTAAGTGTAACCTAAAAGCTGGTCCCAATCGTTTTCATGGCCAAACTTTTTGGCCGCATCTAACGAGCTCTTGAGAATGGAGAAACAAGAAAGCATTTCCCGCTGCACAATCCCCTGGCAACTTTTAGCGAGCATAATTTCAAACAATTTAGTTAAGTTCCAGTGGCATTTCATGCTGTTTACATAAAGCAAATACACGTACTATGAAGTTGAAGGTGGGTCTTCAGGAGGTGGGAAAACCCAGGATCAGGGACACGAGCAATATAAGGGCTCGGGCAAGGTAAACGAAGTAAATTAAACAGCGGGAACAACAACAACTGAAATGCCCACAGTGGGCGTTAACGAAAGCGTAGTTAAGAGGGGCACGAAGAGGGGACACACTTAAACAGGCAACATACACTAAGGATAAAACTCTAAGAATGTTATAAATAAGTAAGAAAAAGTTGGCGTCAAAATAGTATCTTTCATAAAACGTGAAAAGGTTTGATTTGTGACTTCAAACCAATGTTACTTTCTTGTCTATCTATAATATGAATTTCCCCGAATTAAGGACTATTTTTTCGACTGCATCCCAATGTGAAACAGAGGACCAACAACAAGCACAATAACGAATAACAAGCCAAAGGCATGCGAAACAGCAAAAAGCAAGTGAAACCCAATAACATAAAAGCAAAAGAATTTTTTGCCAAAGGATGATGGCCAACCTGCAGAAGGGGGTTGCGAGGGGAAGGGGTTGGGGCGGACAAGTAGAAAAACCCGCTTACAGCAGCGAAAAAAAAACCCCGACGCCAAGCCAACCAACGACCTTGATAAGTTTTACACCGTACAGGGGAAGAGGAGAGAGACTGAGAGATCCCAGCAAAAGGAGCGAGCGACTCTCTCTTGTTAAGGCAAAAAAAAGGGCGGCAAGGAGAGAGGCCACCACAATCGATGCCCCCAAAACATGGTGAGTTTTGCCACGCGCGAGAGAACTCACTCTCTCTCTCTTTTGCTCTCTCTCATCAACAAGTGGCCCAGCTGTGAGTAGGCTGGATAAAGGGGTGTGAAGGGGAGTGGAGGTGGGTGGCGAGGGGAGTTTATTAGCTCCTTACTCAATTTGTTTTTTTGTGTCTGTGTGTCAGAGAGCTGGCTGTGTCTCTCTTTGATAAACAGCCAGTGGTGAGTTTGTTTTCCTCTTTTCAGCCTGATTATCATATTCTGCGTTTTATTATTGAATTTCTCGAAAATTTGCCCGTTTGTTTGTGTGTGTGTGACGCATGTGTAAAGTGCGGCGCACAATTTGATAGAAGAACCGCCCACCGCCCCCTTTTTGCACCCCTTTCACCACCCTCCCTCCCCCTTAAATACAGAAAGAAAAAACAAATTCCGCCAGTTAGTCTGACAAATATGTTTGTTTGTTTCATCCTCTCTCTTGCTCTCTCTTGTTCCACAGTCAGCTGCCAAATCAGCTGTCTTATTTAAGGCAAATTCATTTAGTATTATTTAACATTTGAAGCCACAAATGGAGAATAGAAAGCGGAAGATTGTTGGAAAACATGTGTATGGAAAATTTTGATCTCTCCTATATGGCAAAAAAAAAAGCTAAGTGGACTCGCTACATGGCAAAAAGAAAAAGAGTAAAATGCAGAACGACAGCTACAGCAACAACTACAACTGCCTCCATTGTAGTTACCTGCAACGTGCCTGAAATTTCAAAAATACAATATCAAAACCAACGCGGAACCAGAAAGATACGACAATTTGGCAATACGACACTAGAAATACCCTAATAGGTTTGTTTAAACATTATTAAATGAAACAAACTTTCGTTATTTTCCTATTACATAAACATAGTCATACATCATACATTTAGCTTTAAGTAAACAATATTGACTTTGCACATTAATGTTATATTTGATTTTATTTATTTAATTTGTTTATATTTGTACATCGGATTTCTTAAGTCATACCTACAGTGTTCAAATAATTTATACTGAAAAGCATTAAAAACTTTCTTAGTAAGAGGTTTAAAGTGATATTGACTTTTCGGAATATTTTATCCTTTACATTTTCCCGACATAAATTATCTCATTCTCTACATCGCTGATATGATGATATGTTAGCTTAGCTTACTTCTTAGTACAACCATAAACCTTCTTCAAGAGTATTTCAAGCGCCGTGCTGCACTTGCAACTGCCAAACGAAACGAAACCGGACTCAACTGGACGCCCGCCCCTCGCACACACACCCATTAAATTCACACTCACACAACCTTATATTATTACATACAGACACACATACTATATCTATATAGACGACGCCTAGTTGAGCATTTTGAACGACAACTACAGCGGACAAGCCATAATTAATCAGGCCTGGCCGGCAATATTTTACAAAAGCGAAACGAAAAATTCCTCAACAACTTCCAAGACGGAGTTTCTGCAGATCCTTAACTAGAAAATTTTTTAACTTTGCTGCCAATTTGGCCTTATCAATTGGCCAATAACACGTGCATTTCCCTAGCACTTGCTGCGTTCCATTTGGCTGAGTCAATCGCATACTTCCTCTAATCACGAACGAAATTTTAACAAATCGGTTGAAACTTGTTTTTTCTCCATAGCAACATTAATTCGCATATTTTTACAAATTATATTAAAGCTCAAATACCTGTGTACATACATCTATACATACACATATGGAGTATTAGAAGTTGACAAAGACAACAACAAAACAAACATTCTCAATTTTTCGTGTACTTTGAAAACTTGTTTTATTTTTTTGCTTTTTGTTTGCTCTGCCTTTGCTTGTAAGCTTATTGAACAATTATATTATGGCATAAAAAATGACAATAGCTCAATAAGCGATGTTTGCATGTGCTAACAGGTAAAAAAGGGTTGTGAATAACTCTGGTGGCTTACGTTAAGAGCCTTAAGTTTAAAGATTTAACTATCTTATCGTATTTCATTTCTAAGCTTGTGTATTCGTTGCTCATCAAACATCAATACAATTAGTACTTAAAAGGAATTTTCCATCGATTTCATCTTTATAGATAGGTTAGGGTTTAATAGTTGATGTCCAAACTGAGTCACTAAATTAGAAGTTATGGAAATAGTAAGGAAATTTCTTTCGAGATCTTGATATATTGAATATAGCTAAATAGTTCTGTTGGGCATTTAAGAAGATTTCGTTAAAAAAAGATAAATAATCTTATTTTAAAGATCGCCTTAGTATCGTGATTGTGCAAATTCAATTCATGTATCGCAGATTTTCCAGACCCAATGGAATATTTGCACTAAACATTTAGCATGCAAATAAAACAATTACAATAAATTATCGAAGAAAAACCCAGTTACCCGAGCAGTGATTTTGTAATAGCGTTTCATTGGGTTTTTCTCACCATCACGAACACAATGCAAAAATGTGAGCTAATAATTGAGTATGTTTCGCACAGTGTAAGTGGGGGAGGCAATGTCCGCCTGCCTCTTGATTATTTTTTCCTTTTCTTGTGACTTAGTCTCTTTAGCCTGCCCCTCAATTGTCGCTTCATTGAGAAAAGAAAAATAAACAGAAAGTGTAGAGGAACAGACACTTAGTTCTTTGCTGCATTTGGATAAACCAATCTGGTATGCAAAACAAAACTATTAAGTGGGAAATTCGAGTTTATAAAACTGCATTATGGAATAGATTGTGGGTACAATCTAATACTTTTTTATACTTTACTTTAAATATAGATATGGAAGTATGTATAATTTGCGGATCCCTAAAATAAAGGCAAAGGTTTACGGTTCACTAACGATTTTGTTTGTTCTTCCAAGTCAAAAGTTTAATAAATTTGGAGAGTTATATGCAGGTGCTAGAACTTTATATCATATAATTTTAGCTTTCTAGATGATTCTAAATGGCCAGTAAAAATGCTATCGACTTTTGGACTCAGCCATTACAAGAAGTGCAATCGAAAAGGTGGAAAAAGTGGCAGAAACAGAAAGGCTAAATTCAACTTACCGTCGCAAGTTCAAGGCCAAATGGCTCTCCCTCTTGCATTGGTGCTCTCTCCCTCTCTTCTCTTTCTCTCATGCGTTGCTCTTTTTTCTCTCCCTGTTCTGTAAATTGTTGTTGGTTGTGCTACATGTAAAAGAACTTTCGTTTTCCGCCTGCGGGGGGAGGGTTGGTGGGTTGGGTGGGCGAAGTGGCCCACATGCAACTACCGTTAGGTCGTTTGTTTTTGTTTTTCTTTCGTTTTCGCACTTCTTGCTGCCTTTTCTGTTGTGTTGTTGTTATTGTTTTCTGGTGTGTTCGCCAAACAGGAGCGACTTTTGTAAATTAATTAACAACACTCGCACACTCACTCCCAACAAACACACACACACAGACGCACACACTTGCGTTCATCATGCGAGCGCGCGCTTCGAGATAAGCAAAGCAATTTATTTGCACTAAAATTTACTTTTGCGCGCTGAGGAGCAAAACGTGGGCGAAGGGGGAGGGTGAGAGGGATTGGAGAGGAGAACTCACCACACACACTCACTCACACACACACTCACGCGACCGACGTAAGAGCGCACGTTTTTGTAGCCTTTTTATTATATATATTACAGATTATATTGTCAACGGTTTTTCGATCTGATCTTTTACATTCGGCTAGTTTCCGATTAAGAGTCTGCGTTTCGAAATCAATGCGATCGATTCAAAGTCTGATCAGATCGGTCCAATCGGAGCCTACGACGAAACAAGTCAACAACGACGGAGCGCTACAACAAATGTGCTGCGGGAGCTTTGAGCGGTTGGGTCACACTCGTCTGGGAATATGGTCACACTTGGTGATGGCAATGTGCCGATATATTGTTTACGATATATGTAAGGCGCCAACACAAAATTATGATGTGAAAATTAAATTAGAAAATGTTGAATTTTTCGGAAGATACCATACATTTTAACACATAATACTTAATTATAGAATTCATGGACTTAATTTCATTATTTTTCAGTATTCCATCTTCCTGAAGTTAAATATTATCTTCATATTAAAGGACTGCTAATGCTCTACACGTCAGTTTGTTCACACATAGGTATAACGAACGAAATGTATTTTATAAACACACATCTTAAAATAAACGAATTTAAATTTATGAAAATAACGATTAGTCAAACATTTTCCCGCTCCTTCATTAGTCATGATTTGCAGCCCAAAGGAAATAAGAGGTTTTAAACTATAAAGATTTAATCAAGTAACTATTTTCACAGCAATGGTAGATTAGCTTTTAGAGCGTCGAACTCCTTTTTTCCTAGTGGTTTGAGATTAGTACCCGAGAACGGTGACTTAAACTCTAAATCGCGATGTTTATTGACCAAAACTTTTTGGTCTGAATAAATCAGGTTGATTTGTTGTTCAATTTGCTGTTGATCTGTGGAGAATCCTAGTAAGTGTTGAAATATATATGTAAAAGTGTAATCTACCTTTCTTTAACAGATCAAGGGCCTTATTCCGTTCCATTTTTACAAGCATGCTGCCAATTGTGATCCAAACTTTCTTGTCCTCTGACTTTTCCATTAGCCGCATTGCCTCTCGAGTCTGCTGGCGTCGCTTATCCATCACCGTCAATTCTTGCTTATTGACCATGATCTTGTCAGCCAACTCCTCAGTCTTCGATATTATTTCAATGCTTTTGTCCAGATCTGTTTGCGACATTTTGCAAGTGTTTTTTAACAACAATACTAAACAAAACGCGGAAGTAAACAAAAATGCTAAAGAGTCAATAATGCACTAACGCGTAATGGACAGCTGTTTAACCAGGGGCGTAGAGTGGGGTCTGAAGTAGGACAAATATTTCCCATTCCTGGGAAATATAAACAAATTCAGTTGTCAATTTTTTTTTTGGGAATATATTTGTTTACAATACGCCCATCGTTAATTTCTTAAGGGCGTCTAATAATTATTCCCACATCAAATTTGGTCACACTTGTATAACATTAAAAGTGCACAGCGCGGACCCCTACAAATTCGGTCTACCTGCGCCTTTGCTCACATCGCATCTCATTCGCAAGCAAAGATGGCCGCGTCATAAGTAATTCTGTAGTTTTGAGACTAGACGTTTGTTTACGTGCATTATTACACCGGACTGGATCTCGACCAGAAGTCGTAGAGCTATATATATACAAGGAAATCGAAGCAATGCATTCCACCGACAGAGCCAAATGCCTGGGCAGCAAATCCATGGCAATCTGTTGCCTACTCCTCCATCTCTTCCTCTTCCTTCGGCCAGCAGTGTCACAGGTAAATCTAAAGAGATAAGCACGGTTTTATCTAGTTGTAGAGTTTTTTTTAGAACCCTACCGATCTATGACACACGGAAACATATGTTTCCAATATGTGCAGATGTTTGCCATATTGATTTAACTGCAGTTGTATGTATTTTGCGTGTGTGCGTGGGTTGCTGGGTGCTCCGTGGCATTTATTTTCCCTACCCTTTGCTAATCTTAATTTTAAATCTACTATTCAGACTCAAAGTTCGCCTCGTTATCTATCTAAT
This sequence comes from Drosophila eugracilis, assembly GCF_018153835.1. Taxonomy (NCBI): domain Eukaryota; kingdom Metazoa; phylum Arthropoda; class Insecta; order Diptera; family Drosophilidae; genus Drosophila; species Drosophila eugracilis. The sequence continues at coordinate 6,149,995 of NW_024572605.1, forward strand.
GTGGACAACAACAGCAACAACAACGAGCGCCTGCAGCAGATTCTCAAAGGATCCGGGGCAGTATCAGGGGTCACGCAGCTTAATTGGCCACAGCCACCCAAACAAACGATTCCAGATGTCAAGACTGAGCTGGCTAAGCTAAACAACAGTGAGTGAACATTCATTTATAACCGAATACCCTGTAATACTCTTAAATGTTATTCCCAGCTTACGTTTATCAGAATGCCTGGCCGGCAAACAATGTCAAGCTCGGAGCTGTCACAGCGGTGAGCTTCGACAAAGCCGGCAACGTTGTAATTTTCCATCGCGTGGACCGCATCTGGGGACAGACCACTTTTGACAACAGGAACCAGTACCAGGAGAAGTACCGCGGACCTATCAGGGAGAGTACCATCCTAGCACTGAAACCCTCAACAGGAAAAGTGCAATACGACTGGGGCAAGAACTTGTAAGTAGCTATACAATCTTATTTTGTCATGTTTTCATTATATATTAGAGAAGTAATGTTTCTGATTTTTAAACTGAAATCTACATTTGGTTACAGTAATTTTCAGCTCACATGTTTTGTTTACGCGAACTTTGATTTTTGTTTATAGTACAGTCTTTAGCATTATAATTATCTGGTGCATTTAAATGGAATTGGCAATTAAAAGGAATTTTGCATTACCATTTTTGTAATATATAATATAAATAAAAGTCAGAGAGGGCGTTTAGAATAACAGCGGGGTTTTGTATGTATTTAAAGTAAATAAATCTCATTTTATTCTCAGCTTCTACATGCCACATGGCCTGACCGTGGACCCCGAGGACAACGTTTGGGTAACGGACGTGGCCATGCACCAAGTATTCAAGTTCCCACCACGCGGAGGCGATGGAAAACCGCTGCTCACTCTAGGCGAGGCCTTCCAACCTGGCACCCTTCGAAAATTCTGCAAGCCCACCTCGGTAGCAGTGCTTGATAACGGCGATTTCTTTGTGGCGGATGGATATTGCAACGCCCGAATTCTTAAGTACTCGAGAGCAGGCCAGCTTATCCTCTTTTGGGGACAGAATACCTTTTCGGGAATCTCCTACGACGTGGCGCCTCAGAATTTCTTCGCTATTCCCCATGCTCTAACCCTCGTACCAGAGTTAGATCTTCTCTGCGCTGCAGACAGGGAGAACGGGCGCGTTCAGTGTTTTCTCTCCAGCAACGGCACATTCCACTCACAGTACCACAACCAGCTGATAGGGGACCGCCTTTTCAGCATGGCCTACACCCCGGCAGCGGGTGAGTGGATCAATCTTCTCCTGGTGTCGGTTGTAATGAGGTGTCATAAGAATCTTTCGACGTTTTGACGTGTCGTCAAAATTCATTCAGCGTCGCAGAGATTCTCGATTTAATTTTCATCTTTTTTATATGTCTTTCCCCTAAATATGTTTATCCCCTTTCCGCTACAGGTGGTCAGCTGGTCATTGTGAACGGACCCACCGCCGAGTTGGGCATTCATCCCGAGCACTACAACGAGGTGCACGGTTTCGTGCTAAGCATGCGCAGCAAACAGCTGGTATCGAAGTTTGGTCCCAATAACCTGGAGTTCAAGAACCCACACGACGTGGCCGTCACAGCCGATGGCAACGAGATATATGTGGCGGAGCTGAATCCCATGCGTATCCACAAGTTTGTGCATAGGTCGCTGGTCAAGCCAATGAGCTTGTCGGCCACCAAGGACGCCCCCAGCAGCGCTATTAGCCAGGCTGTGGCAGATGAACAGGCGCCGTCACAGACAGTGCACCATCCCAGCGGCAAGGCCATTCTTGTGGCATCACTAATGCTCCTCTTCGCTGGCTCTACCTTTGCACTGGCTTTAATTTTCGCCCGGCGGAGGAAACGAGGTAATCAAGCAACCAGTTCCGCTCCACCCAGCGACCTGGTGTACCGCAAGCTGACCGCTTCTAACCAGAGTCTGTGCTGATCAACAGTGCTAACCATTCACTCAATGTCCTGTGTTGTGCTGTCACGTATACTTAACTGTATTTGTGTTCTGTATTTATAAGTTTGAACTGGTTTACCTTTAAGTTAACCTTTGAATCTCCTTATCCGGCCACATTCCCGCTTTCTTTGGTGTCGTACATTACACAGCATGTCCAATTTACTTGTGTTCAATATTGGTTTTAAAATTACATTTTGTATTACATTTTGTTGTAACTAAAATTTGTATCACATTTAGTGTTCGATATTATAACACAAACCTTATATACAAAATACATAAGCATATTTACAAAAATTATGTTTATCTTTAAGTGTATTCTGTTTTTGTTTTCGGTTTGTTTCAGTGCACGCCAGATCGCAGATCTATGCATGAGCTAAAAGGGAAAGACATCTCTCTGTGTTTCTGTGCCAGTGAATCTCATGACAATTGTTAGTTAATCCGTAATCCCGACATATCCCACAGGTTGTTTCCCCTTTGGAGCCCGCAGTCGTCGTCACGCGTGGGAGAAAAGCGAAGGCTTCAAGCTAGGCGGACTGCTCGATCGTGATCGCAATGGATTTGAAAAGCTGGACCAGAATGCCAGTGATGAAGAGCAGGAAACAAAGACGCTGGCGAGCGCACAGTTCGCCTAGGCGAAGGACCAAGACTTAAGCAGATAACGAAGCATTCCTAGTTCTAACTACCTGTACCTCATTGAAATTCCGACTTAGTTGTACTCGTGCTACGTGTCTTTTTGTTGTGATTTTATATTCCTTTTAAAAGAGGTGCATTCCGCAGATAATTCCGAGAGGTGATATTTATTTTCGATTTTATTTAAGGTTGCCTAACCATTTGTAATATATATTCTTTTAGTAATATTTTATTTTAACTTAAAATGAGATAGGCCTTTAAAAACACCATACAGTATACTTAATAGGATAGGAATACCAAAGGTACATTAAATTTCCTATTTCCCTTTTTGGGTACCTAAGAGCTCCACCGACTTTAGTCGCTTATCTCTAAATTAGAGAAAAATATATTCAACTTAATGAAATCAAGAGTTTAAAGATGTAGGCTTTTTATAAATATGTTTTATCGGACAAGTCATGAGCTCGAGGTTAACTGAGATATATCTAGATGCATAGTACGCCGCAGCCTTAGTCCAAATAGTTATTTTAATTTGTTGTTAGAATAAAGTTTTCAAAGTTTTCCGCCGAATGCACCTCATCATCTGCGATTGATTTGCCAAATAAAATATAGTCTTATGAATCTGTCACAGCTTGTGTATTTTGTTTATTCATTGTCTGCTGCTAAAACTTAACTAGAGTTCTTTATAAATAGTTTATATTGCATACTGTACGACTAATAAGGCCCCATATTGGCGAATATGTCTCCTCCTCATACTTGTCCCAGGTTGTACTGATCCCAAGAGACCTACGCTTCAGCCTCTGGCTGACAATCAAACAACCTGGGCAAGGAACCCCTCGTTCTCCTCCGTCACAATAGCATCGATGTTGTAGAAGATAGCGTGCATCGCTATTACAAAACAGGAGGCGCCCAGCGTCCAAAAGAGAACTGAGCCTGCACCCACCAGGAAAAGCACGGGCGCCGTGGCCAGATTGAGAGCTATGATCTGCTGACTGGGCGTCAACTGAAGTCCCATAACGGTGATGTTGCTATTGCGCATGCGCAGCTTGTGGCAACCGAATGCCGCGGCCGCGATGACCAGCAGGATGCAGGGAGCAGTAATGCTTTAGGAGATTACCATTAGATATATATCTTTAGCAAGGATTGGTTCCACTTACAGACAGTAGATCATCAGTACGAAGAAGATGAAGACATAGTTGGCCTGGAAGTAGGAGAGATTCCGAACAACCCGGTTGTTCAGCCGCTGCATGCTGACGGCGGTTTTGAAGTTGTTGATGTTAAAGAAGACCATCCAGGGTCGAAGGGAGTTGCGCACCATTTGGAATATCTGCATCGGTGATGGCAGGTTGGATAGGCTTGGAAGGCTATGGGTGATATGGGGAATAAGTTTAGATACTCCTTTTGTTATACGTATGTCACTAACCTATTAAGGTCCACAGAGAACCTGCCTCCAGGAGCCACTGGCTGCTGCATGTTCCCAGATAAGTTTACGCTTGCTTGAGCCATTTCGGGATAAAGTTTTTTAACCTCTTCCTAATACTAAGACGTGGGCGTACTACTAGTGTTATGTATATCTTCGCATTCGTTCCCCTTCGTTCGAGAACTATTTTTTGGATGCTGTAGCGTTTAAGCGACGGCGAGGAGTTACTTTGGAGTTACTTCTACATGGGGACGACGCGAGACTAACAGCTGCTTTCGATGTTGATACTACAATTCACTCTTAATTTGCTATGACATTGTTTTTATTTTGAGAAACAATACACAAGGTTTGAAAAAATCTGATGTGGCAGATAGTTCTAAGATAGAATTGGGTGGTGTGACCAGAGTTTGCTAATGTGCCAATTTACTAGAACAAGGCAAAGAAAACAAACCTTTTCTGATAATATTTTACTAACTTATATAAATGTATTATTCTTAATAGGTCTTAAATGAATTATTTTTTAAAATCCCTAAATCTAAAAATCGTAAAAACTGAATTATACATATTTTTATTATAGGATAAACAAATTAAATAAATCATAAATAAATTCGCAGAAATTGTTTTTGTTTAAATGTAACAGTAATATTTCCAAAATCTTTCCAAGTAAATAATTATTAACGAACAAAAATTAATTTATTGAGGATGAGTATTTTGAAACGATTGAAATAATTAGTACGTAAAAATAATAAGGTCGAAAAAAACAATCTGTCATCTATTTTTTCTTACACATGTATACAACTTAAAATTACATTGAACGGCTTAGGGAACTTTTGCGATTACATGAGGGCAAGGCGCACAGAAAAGTTAATATTTCTAAATTCAAAAAAATACAAACAAAAAAACGGTTTTTGATAATTCATTCAAAACAGCGTTATAAATGTTCGATACCAACTGCCTATCGTTCGCTTTGTTCCCGCATTCTTACGCCAGTCGCGCTTCGGTCACATTGCACGTATTTGGTTTTTGGAAAATTCCCGAAATCGGTGCAAGGCTGGAACTAAGTCGATCCTAGCACAAAATTACTTAAAAGCACAAATCCCGCAGATATATATACAAATCCGCAGATATGGCCGACGATTGGGGTGAGTTTTAGTGGGTGTGGATGAGAGCGTGGGCGGTGCGTCATCTGCGGCGGACAATAAACGTGGTCGCTGTCGTGGTTGTTGTTGTTGGAGTGCCATGCAACCAGCCTTGATGAGTATTTTTAGCCATTGCCAGCTAACCGTATTCGAAACCCCTTTTAATTTCTTCATTTTTCTGTGATCTGGTAGAATCTGCAGCAGACAGTGAAGTAGTCATCCGCCCGAATGCCGCCAGCGTAAACAAGTGGGAGGGCGAGGACGAGGATGAGGATATCAAGGTGCGTTACTTCAAAAAATTAACTGATACCGAAAGCAATGCTATATGCAAAATAGTCAACTGAACAGCAACAAAAGCAAGCGATCAAAACTTGTTTTCGTGCACTCGGTTTCACTTTCATTTCGCTGTACACGTGTGCACTTTCGCAGCAAACTGATCCGATCTTTTGTTTATTTTTAACCCATAGGACAGTTGGGAAGATGAAGAAGAAAAAAGGGACGAGGAGAAGCCCACAAAAACAGAAGCCCCAACCAAACCCAAGCCTAGCAAAGCGCTTAAGGCCAAACTGGAGCAGCAAGCGGTAGGTAGACCTCTTCCTGTTCTTTGACTTCTTACTAAATTGTTATTCTCCACAGCGCCTGGAGGAAGAGGCTGAGGAGCAACGATTGGCCAACCTTACGCCTGCGGAAAAACTAGCAGAGAAACTACGCCTGCAAAAGATTCAAGAGGCCTCGGACCTCAAGCATGCTCAGGATGCTTTCGGCGTGACGAGTACGTGCGGCGGCCTGGACGCCTTCAATCCAGAGAGCAAGGAGGAGTTCAAGGAGTTTGGTGCCACGCTTAGCTGGAAGGTATCCCAGTTACGCGAATCGGAGCATTTTCCACAGTTCGTTGAGGACCTAGTGCGCAGCTTATGCATAAATCGTGAGTGATTAGTTGGCTTACACCCGAATACTCCTTATCTGATTTGATTTTCTACCTTATCAAGTGAGTGCCACTGACATTAAAAAGGTCAAAATGAACGTGGAGATCTTGCACTCGGAAAAGTTGAAACTGGAAAAGGCCAATGCCAAGAAGCCCGCTGGCAAGGGAAAGGGCAAGGTCACGCTTCGCAATAACAACGATGTGAGTGTTTCGAATTCACTTTATATTTATTAATTACTAATTGTATACTTTCGCAGGACATTGACGATTACCAAAAGTACGGAAATGACTTCACTGGAGACTATGACGACTTCATGTGAATAGGATTTATAAAGTAGCCCCCATATATATAATTATTGAATACATAGTTGCTTGTTGAACAGTTCTTCTTGTTAGAGATGCTGCGCAGGAATATGAGTCCTTTGTTGAATATAAAATAGCAGAACCTATATAAATATGTACATATATATTTATATGACCATACAGAACACAAAAAAAAGTCAAGTCAAGTCAGGCAATCAAGAAACCTCAACGAAAATGCAAATCCAACTCCAAACCGAAAGAATATTTAGGCAACTGACTTATGGCAACTGCATATGTCGTATTCGGAATGGCTTCTTGTGAAATTAACTTTTGTATAAAGAATAAAAGTACAGAATCGATATTAAACAGTAAAATAGAAAATATTGGTTTACTTTATTAATTTCTAATCGCTTTCAGAATCCGTATTTTTATGAAAGAATCAAGGAGTTCCCATGTATTGAATAAAAATGCATTGATTATCTATTGATCATAGTTCCCGTCTTCAACTTTTGGAGAGTGGATACCCTAACCTTAGGGTAATTCGCTGTGAATGGTTTTGTTTGTAGGTGCAAGAAGAAGAATTAAAAGTAATGTTGTTTGCTTTGGCTTGAAACAGACTACCAAATAAGTAGCTAATTTGAGTTTGTGTCACTAAACTACTTGTAAACTAATTTATTTCATGATTTCAACGTTTTCATGAGTTAAAAAATGGAATGAAATTGTTTCTTATCGTAGTTTCTTATTTCCTTTTTGTCCATCTTTTTGAATTTATCTAACTTTCAGTCAGCTCCAAACTAGCCAGATTACCATCGCTGTCGTAATTCGACACACGTGCGAGTTATCAACAACCAACAAGAATGACGGATTTTAACAAGTATTGCCAAGGTTTAACAAGTTTTTATATCTTCATAAACGGCATTAAAAACCCTTTATCCTTGTAGAGGCGGCCGAAGAGGAGCTGCCGGACTCCGAAGACGAGGAAGACATCGGCGACGAGGATACTTGTAGCGCTCAGGAGCTTGCAGCTTTATTTCAACACCAGTACAGGCCACATGATGAAACCGGTGTTTCCTTGCAGCGAGAATATGTGCTCAATCTGTCAGCAGATCAGGGATTCACGCGGATTGCCGCCGGATTATCTAGTTCCGCCGTTCATATCTACAACCTGGATGCAGGCGCTGGAAAACTAGCCAACTTCAGCTTCTTGCCGCCTACAGATTGTCCGAAACCAGTAAGCGTTTGTGGTGTGCGCTTTCTTGATGAGGGACCACATAACGTCCTGGTGGGCACCACCGATGGCTATGTGCGCCTCTATGATCTGCGTCTGAAGGGAGAGCAAGCAAGGTTTAAATACACCCAGAATGAGGGGATTGCTCCGGTGCCCAAGTCCATCACGTGTTTTGACAGGAACGGCAATGGTCGAATTATATGCTGTGGCACCGAACAGTTTCACAACAACTCGTTCCTGCTGTTCTATGATGTCCGGGAGCGTCGGCAAATGGGAGTCTATTGTGACAGCCACGAGGGCGATATCACCTCGGTCCGGTTTCATGAACAGAACCCTGATCTTCTGGCCACGGGCAGCGTGGACGGACTTATTAACATATTTGATGTTAAGGAGGCGGACGAGGATGAGGCCTTGCTCAATACCTTTAACACGGAGAGCAGTGTGGGCCGCCTGGAGTGGCACAAAAATGTCTACGACAAGGACATCATATCCTGCATCACGAACACTGGTGATTTTAAGAGCTACGAAAGTGAGGAAGGCGACGAGGTAGCCTCCTTTGAGCGGTCTTATGTCACAGAGGCTATTAGGCGGAAAAAGGCAGCAAATTTCAACTTGATTAGTGCCCATAACCAGGAGGACGGAGGAGTCTTTCTACTAGCGGGCACAAATTTCAACAAAGGGTGTGTTTCATAACAGTTATTTTTCTAGAATCAAACTAACTAAATATTTTTCAGGGAGATCCTGCGATCCGTGAGCGTAACATCGAAAAAAAGTTTGCAGCCGTTGGCCAATTTTCAGGGAAATAAGCAAATCGTTAGAGACAGTTTGTTTGATAGCAAGAGGGGATTACTGTTAACAGGTGGCGAGTCCGGCATTGTTACAGTTTGGACACAGGAATCAAGCGGGGCAAGCGTCAGCAGTGATAAGCTTAAGGTCAAGAAGGAAAAGAAGTCTCGCAAGCAGGCTCCATATTAAATTTTTTTATAAATAAAGAATTTAAGTAATTTACATTTATTTGATAGTCTGGCAACTTTGGGAGTAAGATGTGGAAACGTTACTATTTTACCAGGTTACTTTGATACGTTGATGTTTTCTGGCTGACAGAGACTCGCTGATGTGAAATAGGGTCACTGACGTAACAGGCTTACGTTTAATGAAGAAGGAGTAGCATACTTTTGGTATCACTTTTTTTGCCTACATGTTTTAATATCTACATCTACATGAATTGAGGGTAATAAATTTGAATTAACTAATTATTATTAAGTAATAAGCAAATTACAAATTAGATAAATTACATTTGAATATTTTAAATATTCATTATATACTTATTTTTGTAAATTTAAAAAAATGAATTTTAAATATATTTTTAAAGCTTACAAAAATGTATTTCCGACATTTGTAAATTGTTTAAAAAATTCTGCTTAAGTTAATACATTGTTATAGCTTAAATCAATATTGTTTAAGGCTTAGAAAATATTTCTATATCATTTGCCATGAGAAAAACCCACCACCACCCTACCACCGGCGATAACTATTCCATTTACCCTCTAACCTGTGCACTCATTGCTCATTTTCCGTTTGCAAGCTGTGCTATGCTGGGTACAAAAAAATTAGCACATCCTCAGCGCAGATAAACGCATCCTTAGAACGGCCCCTGCCCCTCCCACCAACCATTCCATACATCCCTTCGCACAGAGAGCGGCCCAATTAGTGCTGCAGTAGGCATTTCGAATCCGTGCCCACAAATCGGACTAATCCTCTGCCACTGCCTGCCTGTCCATATCCCAGATTTCCGAGTCTCAGAGTCTAAATGTTGACAAATACAACACCTACGATACAAATAAAATTGCTACAGAAGTACCACCTAAAAACGGGCACAACCGGAACGACTTAATTTTCTCAAATTTACAGAAACAGAAACAGAAATGGGAATGGGAATGGAAATGGAAACCTAGAAAGATATCTCGACGCCGCCGCCACTGAAGCTGTGGGTTTACTCCTGCCGAGCGAATCCAACGCGAATAGGGTCCCATTCGGAGACGGAGTAGCCAGAGTCCTGCAGCTCACTCGAAACCGCCACTCACCGTGGCTAATTGCCCATCAATAAAGGCTCTGACTGCGAGGAATTCCTTCGAAACCGGAGTCTTCCGTTCTCCGGCCGAAGATTTCGTCGAGCAACCAAAATATTATGGTGTGCCCCGCTGTTCTCGCACAGTCAGCGCGAATTTGCTGCGGTAAGTCGATGTGCTGTTTGTGCAGTTACTTCTTTCTCTTTCTGGTCCCTATGCTATGTTTGGCTCCTTTGGCGGCACACAGTGTCCTGTCGTCGTTGTTTTTCTGTGATTTGACATGTCTGTTAGCAGGATGCCTGACCCTGAGTCCGATTCTTCGGCTCAGTGTTCCACTTTGATGTGATTCGTCAGTGCGGTGGACTACTGCTACTGCACTCCTCCTAGGACTATGTCTTGAGTCCTTTTTCAGGCTGCCCCCCTCCAGTGTCCTGTGACCCTGCATTTTGCGGCTTTCCAACAGCGTTTGTTGGCGAATCTGACCCCGAGCTCCTGCTGCTCCTCCGCTCTTCTTCGCCCGAATCCGAATTGGTCACAGGTTCAATTGAATTGCCAGAGAGACCGCAATGCGCTGTATTTATAGTAAACGTGTCCGATTGATTTGGCCACCCGTGGGGAGTCTGTCACAGATGCCTCAATTTGCATCTATCAAATGGTTTTACCTTGCTATAAAAAATAGCCCTGGATTGGTCATCAAAGTTGGGTCCTTATAATAAAAGAGCATGCTTATTAACTTTTAACATTTAACCTTTTATTAATAACTAGATAACATTTACAAGATGCGTTTGCGTTTCTTATCCAGAAAATCAAACATTTTTATGGGCCTGTAAAAGTTAAAACTCAGCAAATGAGTTCTGCAAAAATAATATTTAGATATACAATTTATTAGAAGTTAATGTATTGATAAATATATAATATTTGTTTAGTTTTTTATGTGTGTTTTTTTTTATGATTTTAGAGTAATGTAACCTTTTATCAAATACCTAATAAATCAAATCAATTAATTAATTAATATATTTACGTTCTTATCTTTCAGTTTTCCCTCATTGATAGTTTCCCAAGATGATGGTCCTAAAAATCCCTCCTCTCCAAAAACATTATCCTAAAAAAGAAACCGCTAATCATTGGACAGCACAAAGGACAGACAATCGCTCACCTAATTATTTGGCCCGATTGTGAGGGCCGGGCTAACGGCTCGTGGACGCTTTTTGTGGCCTCTTTTTGTTCGACAAAAAGCGAGCCAATTTTTTTTCTTTCTAGGCCACTTTGTTGCTCTTTTTATGAGTTTTTACCATTGTCACAGTTTTTCCCTGCCTCGATCCTCGGATATGCCTGCCCTACAAACCTCCTAATTACGGCAGTTAGTCGTTGTCCAGCGGGAACGGACATGCGGACATTCGGAAGGACATGCGTCCGTTTTATTGCACGCTCGAATTTCCACTAAAAATTGGACCGAAAAAAAAAAAATATAAAAGAATAAAAACTAGGTAGGACTTTGGGACAAACAAGCCAAGCAAAGCGGACGCGCCTTTTTATTGGTGCACCTTCGGCGGAACCGCAGGACAACGAAAACGACGATGACGAAGGAACGAAGGAACCTCGATCGCGGCAGGGAAATCGAGAGCGACCTCGCTGCATTAGAAAACTAGATCAGTTTTTTGTTATGCCCTGCTCTCTTTATGGTTTATGGCCCCGTTTCCATTTCCTCCTCAGCCATGCTCCTTTGTTCCGGGCCAAACAAATTCTGGATGGAATTATGGTATATGCAGATTTTTATGGGTCCGACGATCTAGTTCGCGGAATGCGGTAGTGTCCTGCCGCGAGGACCATAGCGACGGTCCACGTCGGCCGTATTAGGAAAGTAGATCACGTTTTTTGTTTCCATTGTTTGATTTTTTCGCTGCGCTAGTTTTTTTCCCCGAACCCAGCGAACTGCTCTAATTTTTTAATTCTTCACGGGTTTTTATGTTGGGCTCCTGGAAGAGCGCGGACAAGGTTAGCGCTCTACTTACCTGTAATTGTGGCCATAACTCAGACTGCTCTCGTTTTTAAGATCCATTTGTCTGCTTTGGCATTCATATTTTTATGAGGTCGTTCCTTTTCCCCCGAGCTAGGCATAAAATATATGCCAGTTTGTTTTGTCATAGGCAATTATTGGAAAATTTTAGTTTCGATTTCCCTCAGGGTTGTGTCATAAACATCTCCAGGGTTCAAGTCTAGTGAAGCTGCCTTGTATAACCATTGGCGAGATGAGGCAATGCTTTTGCTTAAACTTTCATCAAGAGCTTCTTTTTTTTATAATTCCCATATAAACGCTGCTAATTTGTCGATTGTCTGGGAAGCCTTCTCAGAGCTGAAACCACTTTTTTATGATGTTTGTAAGAAAATTAAATTACTTATGTTGTTATACACTCCTCAGACATTTTATGGTTATTTGAGTGCGGGGAGTAAAGTTGTGTCTTAAGTGGAGGATGGAAACCACCACATTTATTCGAGGGATGATGTGCTCTAATATCCGAAAAATAAATGGCATGTTTCTCCACTTCTTTCTGCAGAGAGTGAAGTGGGGTATAGGAAATCTGAGGCGGAGTTAAGCGAAAAGTGTAAAGGAAACTATAAAATCTTTTAAATGTATAAAAAGTATTAACAAATCATTTATAAAATTATCAAAGGTTATTTTTAACCAACAAAAAACTTAGAAAATATATACTAAAAAACTTTGACAGCCTAACAATGAAACAAATGTCTGCATATGAAGAATTTGTTTAAATAAAATGAAAAGAAAAATGAAATGAAAGTTTCGAGATTATTCCCAGCAGTCTCACCATTTCTTCTCAATAAATCTTAAAACCTTAATTTGTATCATATAATATGCATTAATTTACCTAATCTTAAAATATATATTAAAGAAACAAACACATAATCACTATTAATATAAAAAATCAGGCAATAAATGGCATTCTGCCCAAGTAGTCAGCCTTTAAGGATTCAGCATTGAATCACTTACTCAACCCATTCTGTCGTCGCAATCATCATAAATTTTTCGGCCCCTTTTTGTTGTAATTGTTTTATTACAGAAATTACTCAATCATCAAGCATAATTTGCCTCGTTTTCGTCGTTTTATTGCCAATTTTTGCACTCTCTTGCCTTTTTCCTTGCCCTTTCCAACGCGTTTTGCGAATTTTTCTTTGGCATTTCTATATTGCGCGGACAATTCGTCTAGTGTGTTGGCCATTTACTTGCCAATGATGACGGGCATAATCAGCGAGATCGGCGCTTTGTGAGTGCAGAATGTGCAATAAACTGGCAACAAATGGCTAGGGATTCGCTTCCGAGTATTCTCCGTAGACCAATGCTATAGCCGGAGAAATGCGAAAGTGTTTGCGGATCGAGGTATTGGGATTGAGTTAAGGGCAGGTACTTCTTCAGCCAGACACTTTCGCCTAACCCGAAACTCAGTAACCCAGCAACCCAGCAACCCAACCGATCGCCATAAAGGGTATTTACTGTCGCTGCCGCAGCATCGCTTGACGACTTAACCCAAGCGGTCCATTCTCCGGACACAAGACGGACGGAGTCAAAGACAAAAGGGCCAAGGCGTTGGACAATAGGCAAGGTTGTAGGTTGTGGGTAGGGTTTCGAACGAACCTTTACCGGTCAAGAAGGCTTGTCTGGCTGGGCCTTTTCCAGGTCATGGTATGGTGTGGTAGTGGTAGGAATGTTAGGTAGATCCCAAAGAGGCACCTCGGCGAGTTAATGCCAATGCAAATTGCGGCGCAATATAACCCAATAATTTTAACTAACTCGCAGGAGCGCGATATCCTTCTTGGTTACCCGGTAATGCATAACAATGGAAATGAGAACAACCGGGACAGAAACTGGGACAGAAACAGAGATCTTGGTGATCGTAGATGGGAGGAGAATGGCAGAATGACAGATCGCAGATCGAAGGTTCCTCTCGCTCTGTGTGTGCCGTGTTAATCCCTTTGCCATCAGCCAGATTATTAGTCAATTTTAGAGTTTTCGCTTTTAGTCCCTTCGTTTCACTTTCGAGTTAGATTTTATTGCAGCATCTTGAACAATCGCCGTAGTTTGGTAACATGCTGTGCTCTACTTTCTTCGTCTTCAATTGCACGGAATTAAAGGGAAATGCTCGGAGGTTGAGATCGAAGGACCCTGACTATATACCGAAAACCGGGTTGCAAAGTCAGGGGATTCCAATATATCAATTCCGCGCTATCCTATCGCACTCGTTTTTGTTTGTTTGTTTGCTGGGATTAGCCGAGGGCTTGACTTGGCTTCGAGCCTAGTCCAGGCCCATGTCCCTCTGCCCTTTTCATTAGAAAGTCATAAAAACACATAATAATGATGTCGAAGGGATTAGAGGGGCATATATGTCCAGGCAGCGCAATTAACGGACTAGCGAACTGGGTTATTTTTTTGCGCCGACTTAACCCTGATCCCCGAGCTTAACCCGTTTGAGCCGCATCAGGTAGTTAGTGGACCCTCCGCACTTTTTTGTTACTACTCTCTCCGCCATATCCATCCTCACTTGCGCAAATTACAAGACAAGTTCGCTGCCCCAAAAGGACACTCGCTCCTCGGTACAGTTGCCTCTGGGCATGATTATATCATCATAATAAATGTTTTGCCAAACGAATCCGAAAACTTTTCAAATTAAGTCCCGGCAACTGCGTCCCATGCTTTTTTTCCTTTTCCAGTTTGGAGCAAGGCAGCCATTATCTTGCCATGGGATTCTATACCAAATGGTTATGGGTGGAAAGTGTCCCCCCCCCACTCCTTTCGAGGGGGTTGATGAAGCTCACAGAAAGCCAGAGATACCCTTGTAGTAGCTGCTAGTGTGAGGCTGTTAAACGTGCGGCATAATATTAAGACTTCATAAAAGCGCAAATAATTCGCTGGCAGCCGATCGATAAATATATATATATATATATATAGCTGGGTACATGCTATATACAAGATACAAACACCACCCGACTGAACGGCATAATGCCATATCATTCTTGATGAAGCCGATAAAATCCCATTATTAAGGGGGCCCGCCCGTCCCGCTTGCTCCTGCAGAGATGCCGCCTGCGGGCGGACGAGACAAAAGATTCGCTCATCCGCTATGAATACCAAATCTGCGCTCTCTCTCCAAGATTGCCATAGCTAGGACAGGACAGGACAGGAGGTCCTCCCGAGGAGAGTTCAGCTCCATCCCGCTGCTCCTCCGCTTTGTCCCGCCTCGTAATTGCCGCTCAGCATCCCAGCAGCAATCTCTCAGTACCGCAACATTAGCACCGCTCACATGCTATCCCTTTCACACTTGCCTGGCCCGCTGTGATTGGCCGACCCAACGACGGCGGCCATTTGCCTGCTGAGCACGAGCGGTATAAAAGGTGGCGGGGTGGCTGAGAGCAGCACACTCGAACTGTGACCGCCGCACAGTCAACAACTGCCTCTGAATATCTAATCAAGAAAAAGAAACACTTTTCATCCACAACTTTAAAGAAAGCATACGAAAGATGCACGGATATCGAACCTACAACATGGACAGCCATCATGCCCACCAACACGACGCCAGTCCCGTGGACCAGAAGCCTCTGGTTGTGGACCTTTTGGCCACCCAGTACGGCAAGCCCCAGACACCGCCTCCCTCCCCAAATGGTAAGTTTAAAGATGCAACCTTCAATTTGTGGCAAGTTACTTACTCTTGATCTCTCTTCTCTCCAAACAGAATGCCTATCCAGTCCGGATAACTCTTTGAACGGCAGCCGCGGCTCGGAGATTCCCGCCGACCCGTCGGTCCGTCGCTACCGCACCGCCTTCACTCGTGACCAGTTGGGTCGTCTCGAAAAGGAGTTCTACAAGGAGAACTATGTCTCCCGTCCCCGTCGCTGCGAACTGGCCGCCCAGCTGAATCTCCCGGAGAGCACCATCAAGGTGTGGTTCCAGAATCGCCGCATGAAGGACAAGCGCCAGAGGATTGCCGTCGCCTGGCCCTATGCCGCCGTCTACTCTGACCCTGCCTTCGCCGCCTCCATCCTCCAGGCTGCTGCCAACAGTGTGGGCATGCCCTATCCTCCGTACGCTCCTGCCGCCGCTGCCGCTGCTGCTGCTGCCGCCGCCGTGGCCACGAACCCCATGATGGCCACAGGAATGGCCACTGGAATGCCACCGATGGCCATGCCCCAGATGCAAGCCATGCAGATGCCCGGACATTCGGCCCATGCTGGACACCCCTCGCCCTATGGACAGTACCGCTACACACCCTACCACATCCCCGCTCGCCCGGCTCCGCCACACCCCGCTGGCCCTCATATGCACCCGCACATGATGGGATCCAGCGCATCGACCTCTTCATATTCCGCCGGAGCCGCCGGTCTTTTGGGTGCCCTGCCTTCCGGCTCCTGCTACCCCGGATTGGCTGTGGGTGTGCCCAAGACCCAGACACCGCCGCTGGATCTGCAGTCCTCCTCATCGCCGCACTCCTCCACGCTGTCGCTCTCGCCAGTGGGATCCGATCATGCCAAGGTGTTCGACCGCAGTCCAGTTGCTCCTCCAGCTCCCGTTCCATTGACCACCACCAGCCCGCTCCCTGCTCCCGGTCTCCTGATGCCCAGTGCCAAGCGACCAGCCTCCGACATGTCGCCGCCACCAACGACCACCGTGATTGCGGAGCCCAAGCCGAAGCTCTTCAAGCCCTACAAGACTGAGGCGTAAGCCCCTGATCTCGATATCACGCATCCTGATTCCCCAAAGATTGTACAAACTAGTTTTAGTCAGCCCCTGCTATTTATTCCCGAAGATTGTACCATACTGTAAAGTAAAGTCAAAGTTAAAGTTAAAGTTAAAGTAGCTAATTGTAGTCGTAATTAAGGCACAAAATCAAAAATAAATGCGAAAATATTTGAAAATTATATGACACATCTTTTAAACTGACTACCTGGCCAAGTGGTGGGAGTTATAGGAGTGTACCCTATACCTGAGTTGCTTTTATGGACCTGGCTTTTTGGATTAGCCATGGAGAAACCTGGCGAGACAGCTGCTGCTTCGACTGCTTAGGCTGCTTCATTGCGACCTTCGTAGGGAAACTGTGGCAAATCGAACGGCAGAGCGTGTGTCCGAGTGTCCTTCGGAGTGGCCACCCACAATCAGGAGTAAGGGTTTCCAAATAGGGATATGGATGCCCCGGCGGGGGAATGACAACGACATCCACGGGGGTTTGGCACAAGCCAATGGGTAGCCACCCCGCTGGTCAGAGACCTTGGAGTGGAATTGGGCCCACTCCCTGCCACGCGTCAGGTTGCATTGTCTACGGTATCAATTTCGGTGTCCTCGGATTGGATTGGGCTCGGCTAATTAATTGTCACCTCACCCGTTGTGCTAGCTATTACCAATCTCTGTTCATTCTTCCCTGGCCTTATGTTTGTTTTCTCTTTTCCGGTCGTCAAACAATTGTCATAATTGAGAAATCATCAGAAAGGATCATAACGGGAGAGTAAGAGGTGGAAGTCAAGTCCTTCCTAAATCAAATCCTCATTTAATTGCCAGGCAAAACATGTGTTTGAATTGCTCAGCCTCAGGACAGGACAGGATTAAAGGGGTGTCAATTGCTCATAATCCCGCAGCTAAAAAACCAGAGTCGACAAAAAGGCAGGGCCATGAATCGAAGTGGAGTGGGTAAACGATGTGAGATAAAAGGATATACAAGGATACAGATATAGATAGCCGAACCCAAAGAGTCACCCCTGATCTCCCGGGCTGTGTCTAATATCTAATTGAGGGCCTGGCATCAAAACATGTTTTGACACTTGCCAGCCGAGTCAGAGGCGTATAAAAAATGGTCCGTGAAGTGTTATCCTTGGAGTTGGAGTGGCAGAGACGGGCAAAGAGTGACGGAGTGTGGCACACCCCTTTCTTTTGGTTACTCCTGGTGTTTGGCTGGCTGGTGTTCTCACTTGGGGGATGCAAGCACACAAGTGGCAGCATTTTATGATTTGATAATAAAGATACGCGCCACGGTTTTGCCCCGGGGAATTCCCCCAGCAGATTCGGATACAGTAAATTAAAAAATAGCCAAACAGGAAATCTCTGCAGGATTGTCAGAGGAAGGGGCTGAATCCAATTGCTGGGTGGTTGATATAGCGCAGGTTGATAATTAATCATGTGGGGATTAGGGATTAGGTATGTTGAAATACGAAAATCATCAACTTGTTTATGGCAAAATTATGCGACAAGCTGCCGAAATGGCAGGCTAGAGGATTAGCTCGACCAAAGTCCAGATGGGTATGGCTGGAAACAGCTGCTCATCGTTCTAGCGGCATAAAAGAGTTAACTGATTTCGAGTCGAGTTGAGGGAATAAATGCGATATTATTATCAATTAGTCATTCGACTCTAATTCGGCATTGTCTCCGCGGGAGAATCTTCTTTTATGGAGGCAATCAATGCTGAATACTGGATCCGATGGATACATGAGTTGCGCAGATGCTTAGATACACAGCCTGCTATGAATGGCTGCCACTTCATGCGAAGTTCTCCCACGTCTCCCACGAAACAATGCATTATTCAAGAGCCCAAGGCTCTATACGTTTACCATATGATGTGCAAACAAAATTAAGTTTTATTGGGGCGTGATGAGTGAGGGATTGGTTCAGACTTCAGGCTTCAGGCTTCAGGTCTGGGTTTCTGTTTCAGTTTCTGTTTCTGATTTCTTTTAATAGTGAATTAGCACCTCGGAATTGGCCATTTATGGCCCTGCTCTCCGCTTTCCAGCTGCGGAGCCGACAAAAGGCAGCTTTTGTGGCCAAGACGACCGCATTTTCGGGCTCTCCATCGATTTATGAGCTACGAATTTCACACTAACTGTCAATGAATATAAAGTGATCATCAGAGGGCCTAGCCAGGCTAGGGAGATCTTCAACGGCAAGATCTGAAGATGGAGCCAAGGGATCCAGCTGTTATCCAATCCTAGAGAGAGAGAGAGAGAGATTCCCAGAGCTCTGGTCTCTCCATTCACATAGCAATTGTGGCCAAGAGCTGAGAGCGCTAAACGAAGTTGAAAATGCTTTATGACTCCGCCAATAGATGCCTCAAAGGTGAAGATTAGGGGGTTTTGCAATCAGCCAGCGGATGAATAAACATCTTTGTAAAATGATGATGCCAGCACTGAAATAATTTCACACGTTTCTCGCACACACAGCATATACTCTAGCATACGAATATATGCGTCATGTATCTCAGAAAGACTCAAATTCAGATTCATATATCTGTGTATCCATGACATGTTAGCCAATTTGCACGCTGTCCATTAACGGACCCTGTGCCGTTTATCGGATTCGAATTAATTCTGCCATTCGTTTTCATGGTTATTAACGGACTGATAATCGCGACAATCAAATTCATGTTTTGCCAACATTTCCATACGGCTGGTGGTGGGTGATTCGCTACCATTGGCAATTGGTCAGGGTTCACTGTAAATGGTCGAGTCAAATGGGAAGCGGCAGTTAAAGGCCCGAATCAATTGCCCTGATGGATGCTGCGGCTGTCCAGAGTTGCAGCTTTTCGGGTCATTCAGAAGGGGGGGGCAGAGCCAGTGGCAGGAGAGGGAGGACTATAAATCTGCAGGCCAGATAATGAAACTAGAATGATTGCGGCAATCACTGGTGTGGCCAGCAGTCAGAGGCTGTCCTCTGCGCATGTCCTGCATATATGTATATACTCTCCTCACATAGCGATAGATACAGATACGGATACATAGAACACTTTACATTATGTGGCGAAGGACTGCCGATTACCGATTCCGCAGTTCAGGGCCTTCAGACTTTCAGATCCTGCGCACGACGTGTCAACTTTATTGCGGTTTGACTTTGCCGCCGCCCCGTCAAACCAGGAATACTGGACCCAGCCACCTTAGACTCTCGCTCTCTCTCTCACTGACCCTCCATTTCCATGATTTACAATTCTCGTTTTTTTCGCGTTATTTTTTTAGGGGCTTTAATGGCCATCGTAAAGCCGCAGGAGGACTAGGATTCGGATACGGGCACTCTCTGCTCACATTTCGCGCACTGATTCTAAAAAATGAAATCATTTTTTCTCGAATTTTACGAGCAGGACTCTTTGTCCTGGCCAGGCCCTCGTCCTTTTTTGAGCTGGCCTCTCAGTTTTTTTTTCACGTCCACTGGGCATTACCTACACGGCGTTTTATGGCGGAGATGATATTCGCTCGGGCTCGGTTCCGTTTTTTAGGCCATAAAAATTAGGCGGCATAAAAAAACTGCATTGGAATTCTAGTTCTAGTTTCAGGTTTTTAGGTTTCCAGGTTTCTTGCCAGCCCGGATAAATTCGCAATTCGCAGAATTCGGAAGCGGAACAGAATGCCAGGATGAGGATCCTCGGCTGACCTTGCCTTTTGGCCAGGGGCCGTAAAAAAATTGACTCGCTGCGGTGCGCGCGAAATATATTTTTTAAGAACTGACTTTCCAACGATCCTGATCTGGGTTGGCAATCGTAAAAAAATGAAATGCAGAACAAAAAGCGGGCATTTCGACTGCAAATGATCTGTTAATGGGCCGGGCTAAAAAAGTAAGTCACAAAGTCACAAGGTTGTTGAGGGCAAATCGACCTGGTTAAGCATGGTGTCACATACCAAGAAAGCGGCAGGACTCTGTGGACTTCAAAGCTTCCACCGCCCGAAGGATTCCCCAGAAGAAGGATTCACACGACTGGCGGGGATCCCCCTTTTAACTGAACCGCTAACAGCCACAAAAACCAAGTGACATGCAAATTAGGCGAATTAATTGTGGCCAGTGGTCATGCCCATTAAGGGAGTCCTGACCTTGCCGCTCTGGATCTCCCTCCCCGTATTTTATCAGCCAAAGGAACCGCCAACGGCAGCAGCAGCAGCACCACCACCACCATCAACACCACAACCACCGATCGAATGACCTTCGACCTTCGACATTGTTATCTGCGTGCTGCGATTTTTGTGTTCTTTTTTCACAGGCCATTTGCCTTCGCTCCTGCTGTCCTTCGTGTCCTTTTAGCATGCGTGTCCTTTTTAGCATGCTAACATGCTAAAAATCAAGATCTCGAAAATCTGCGCGATCTTAGCCGGAATTTCTAGCGGGATTAGTCGTTTATGGCCCACGCCCTCAATCCTCCATAAAACACTAAGCGCTTTCGCCTAATGTATCTCCGAATATCT
This sequence comes from Drosophila eugracilis, assembly GCF_018153835.1. Taxonomy (NCBI): domain Eukaryota; kingdom Metazoa; phylum Arthropoda; class Insecta; order Diptera; family Drosophilidae; genus Drosophila; species Drosophila eugracilis. The sequence continues at coordinate 6,170,890 of NW_024572605.1, forward strand.
GGATATCTGAGTATCTGGGCATCTGTATCTGTATCTGTCGCCTCTGATGAATAAATAACTTTTTAATATAGTTCTACTCAAAATGGCTCCCACTCATCCATCCCCATTGGCAGCTGGATGAAACCGGCATCCGGAAGCAAGGGAGGGGAGATCCAAAAATATCTCATGGATGCCATCAATTAGCATACAATTAAAAAATGCTTAAACAGGGAAATCGACTTTTGGTTGCGAGTGGTTTGGCCACAGATGCAGCCGCAGCCGCAGAGAGGAGATACATTTGTATCTCCAAGTGGCGGGCAGCAGATCAAAGCGACGACAACATAATTGCTGCTTCACTTCACAGTTCTCAGGCACTTAAGATATATAGTAGTAGTCCCGAGTCCGGATCTGCAGCTCCCATTTATCGATCTTATTTTTTATGTCTGACTGATGGTGGGCCTGTTGAGGACCGATGGCGCCTGCTAATTGAGATCGCGGCGATCCTTTTGGGCAGCCACTTGAGGACATGTCCTTCTGCTTAGCAGAGATGCGGAAGTGCAGGACTTCCTAATGTCCTTGAGGGATCAAAAAGGGGATCTAAATCGGTATAGAGATCTGCACTGGAGTGTCACAACTCAGTAATGATAAGCAGGAGGAAGTACTGGAACATCCACTCCTACCTGATCCCACTGATCCGCGACAAAGTCCGAGACAAATCCACAAATATTTTCAACTCTTTGGCTCTAATCTGTGGCCTAATCACTTCCCTGAAATGCATAATTGTGCCGCGGCTTTTGATACGCTCCTAGCTAGGAAAAGGGATGCCGAGAAAGGATGCCAAAAGGAACCGCAGCCAAGTGGCAGTCGAGATTGGCAAATCCGCTGGCGGACAATGCCCAGAGAATGGACAACAAGTAGCGGCGAATTAGCAATCCTATCATGCTTTTATGGCCAGGCAACTCTTGCCCGCGCAGTTCAGTCCAGTTTCAGACCAGTCCAGTTCAGTTCATCCGAACCGGGACCCTTTCAACCCCTTTAGGGCGATAATCCTTCTAAATGTTTGCATTAATTTCGAGGCGTAGACGGATTAGGGCGTGCTGGCTGGGCGGTACCCGCAGCAGAAACCACCGAGGACACTGCACCGACTGACCTGCTCTCTGCGCTCCTATAATCTTTAATCCTTTCGCATTTGCAACTGACTTCTGGACTGGGTCCGCCCCTAATCCTTCCAGCCAGCAAAGAAGACAGCTCGCGAGGTATCGGAGCCCGAGTAACCGGATTATCTGTGATTAAACCCAGATGATCCGCAGAAAGTCAATCTGGCTCGGGGCTAATTGCTAGCGAAAAGTCAACTAAATCCAATCCTTTCGCGCCCCCTGTTCTGTTTATTTGTTTATTTTCGTTTGTTTTGAGAATTTCTGGCAATTAAGTTGGACGATTTGATGCACGGGGGCGGGTGCATCAAATCCTTTAGCCATAGCCCATACCTGTCCTCCAAATCCCAGAGAAATGGATATCCACTTCCAAGGCTGCAAAGTCAACAAGTCGGCAGCAAATTTCCCTTTGTCCTCCAATGCAGTTTTCTTTATTTCTTATTTTTTAGCCATAACTCTCTCTTTTGTTTGGGCCAAGTTTTTCTTCAGCCAAATTGCGGAGATGATGCGGGAATTATGCGCTGATTGCGTGCAATTATGGACATCCTGCGAGGCCGGTAACTGCAAGACGGCGAAACTTCCTGCTAAATCCTTTCATAACCCAGCAGAACCCCTTTGTGTCCCGTTCAGCCAGAGTCCTTGACGGGTCCTTCGCCGTTTTTTTTGTTACAGCAGCTTGCGTAAAATTTCATAACCCTACGTACGGCACTTCCGCAGAAATCCTGGCCTTATCCTTTTTACCTCTTGCCAATCCGTTGGCTAAAAAACAGCTACGACTTCCGCGTAACTGCCGGGCAGCAGCAAAAAACGGCGAAAGGACAACATATTCCCAGGTAGCATTGCGAATTCTGGCAAAGTAAGGACCGGTTATATAACGGGTTTATATGGCCAGGATCTCTAGGATCTCCAGTATCTGCGAAAACAGGCAGCCTCTGTTTTGATTTTGGCAACTTCAGTTAATTGCCCGAACGGCCAGCAATTGCCGGCAATTATAAAACAGCGCAGATGTGACGCAGCTTCTATATCTCTATATCTCATGGCAAAAATGGGGAAACAACAAGAGGTGGGAGTTGCGTGGGTGGTTGCCAAGGGGGTGGGGCTTCAACCGGTGATAAATGTGCGTGATTTGGAATGAATGCGCATCGATTAAAACCGCAGGGCAATCAATTTAGCGCCTTTTACGCCAAATTGGCTCGTACACAACCAATTAATGTCAGCGGGTGAACTGACACCCTCACCAGGAGATCCCCAGCCCTTCCCTCCGCCGTTCTGTCCATCCACCCCCGAAAAACAATTACAACAATGAAGACAGGCAAGAGGGAAGGTGCAGATTCCGCTCAATAAACCTCCAATAAAACGAATCCAGCGTGAGGCGTCGACGTCTAATTGCTGTTAACTCGTCAGCTAGGAGAACTCTCCATCTTCGCCTGCTTTTCCCCTCTTTGGCTGCCTGATTAAACACATTGCAGAAGCGAGATTACAGTCGGGCATCTGTAAGTCTAACCAGGCTATCTAATGGAAGTAATTGTTTGTTAAAAACTAATTTATTTTTGAATATATTTTTTTTAGATTCAAAAAAAGGGTTTTAATAATTAAGAAAGTACACTAAAAGCGTATCGATTTAGCAAAATGTATCTACATCAAGGAAATGAGGCAGAAGAAGTCTAGTTTAACGATAACAAAAATTGAAAATGGAAACATTTATTGCTGGTTATACAGTCATGTGTACTCAAGAGAAATGTGTTGGAAATATTTTCTGTATAAATTCGAGTTAAAGACGTCGGACTGTACAGAGCAAGTTTTTGGGTTGGGGATTGGGTCGCGGCAAGAGCGCTGTTTGCATCATACACCGCAATGAATGAGTGCCCCATAATTGTGACTTTGAGTCTGAGGCGATTCCACCGCTCAGCTTCTTAACTCTGCCTCTGCTGCATCCTCTGCCGCGAAAGGCGACGGCCATCTTTATCAGCCATCCCCACCACTCCCTCCATCTTTTCAAATAAACTGGTTTCCGCTCGCCACTTTCTTTTGCTCTCTGCGCAGGCGCTCTTCAAGAGAAAGAGACTTGCAGCCGATTGGTGCACTTCATCTGACGTTTTCATGGAGTTAGCTCCCATTTTATTTGGGGTAGCAACCACGCCCAATGTTTTTTACTCTCTCCTCTGCCGACTTCACAGCCAGTCTTGCAAAAAAAAGGAAAAATAAAAGTAAAGCCAAATAAAACGTTGCCATAATTGGCATCGTTAATGCCAAAACCATGAATACTAAAAAGTTTTTACGAGCTTAAATGTATTTTAAGTATACAACTTGTCTACCTTTTTCTTTTAACTTAAAAAGTAAACCTTAAATTCTTTATTCAGTTACGATTCGGTTAAAATATGTACCTATTTATTTAGAAATATAAAAAAAATATTATATATTATCCGTTGAAACTTATTCAAATTCATTTACATTTTAAACCTTAAATTCATTTTGTTTTCTACAACATTCTTACGTTTATTTTACATTTATGACTAGGCAATGTCAAAAAGCACGCTACATTTTTTTAATTCACGTAAGTCTGTTACGTACTAGACTAGTTTTATATCAGTGAGTTTTTTTCAGCAAAAACAGCGAAGACTACACCCAATCAGAATTGCCAGCTGTTTGTTTAGCAGGGTTATAAACCACAAAAAGCTGCCACCTTATTCGAATCAGTTACCAAGTTATAACACATCGATAGTTCCAAATAGCCACTGATGATTATCTAAAAATTGCCATCTCCAATCTGTTTCTGCTGCCTCATCTTTGAATTTGACTAAAAGTGCCGATTTCCAGCTCAACGAATAGTCCGAGAAAAGCCGAATTCTACAATTAAGTTAAAAAGTTTAACCTCTACTAGTTTATCATGGCAGATTCCAAGGGGTAAGTGAACTGGACGCCCAAATAGACGCCGATTGGGGCGCTCCAAGTCGAAAATCGTCAATTTCGCGCAGTCATTGAGCTGAAAAAATACGCAAGGGCCACATAGCAGACATATTATTATTTAATTGTGAAAGACTTTTCTCGATGGCTGCAAAACTCCGCCATTTATCGCGAGTTTTCCGCTATCCGGTTGCAAAATGTTGCGAAAGTAGGGCAAACCTAAAAACTCGAGAAAAAAAACGCCAGCGAAAATCGCCATTTGCAGTCCGACGTTGTTGTTGTTGTTGGTGTTACTGCCCTTGCAGTTGTTGTTGCCGCATGAAAACTTACGATTTTTCTTTGTTGTCCCGAATTAAATGACGTCCTTTATTGAGGATTTTTTTTTGTGGGAAGAGAATAAAGTAACAATTTGTATCTAGAATTTTGGATATACAAAAAACAAAACGGGATAAATTGAATATTGACTATTTGCTTAAAAACTATCCAGGAATTCATATACAAAAAGATAAGTAAATATGGCAATTGATACAAAGCATGCCCCATGAAATTTCATTACTTCTAGAATAATCAATAGACCTTATCCTTATATTTTTAAAATTGATAAACAAATATGTGTGTATCGATAAAAACAAATATATTTATTAAAATAACTATAAATAAAAGATATTTGTTTTTAGAAAAGTTGTTGGCGCCAAAAGACTTGGCATCAAACACAGGAAATACAGAATTACTCTTATAAATAAAGCCACCTTGACCAATAAAATAGTTTTTCTAAACGGAAATATAAAATACGATGGTCTTAGTAAGATCTAAAAAAAAGCAACAAAACCTAGTAAGCTTCCAAAACCCAGTCACCATCATCATGTTGGCTTTGAAAGTGAACCTTCAAGCCGACTTGTTCAATCGTTTAGTTTCGTTCGGTTTTGCTTGGAAAAGCATGTCCATAAGTTTCAACAAGATTGACAATAAAGAGGGAAATCCTAGCAAAAAAAGAAAACGCAGCATGTCTGGTAGCAACAGTGACAAGATGGATCAGGATGGGGACCCTAGGGACTTTATGATGGGTTATCACAGTGAGCAGGATGAGAAGATGAAGCCGAAGCCGTCGTTTGAAAAACGGTTAGGGATTGGGATTCAAATTGAAAATCTCTTAGATTAGTTTCTTGAAATTAATTTCCTTTCGTCTTCTTCTTCACCCACAGTGAAGATCTGGCAACAGCAATCCTGAAGCGCAAGGACCGTCCCAACCGTCTGATTGTGGAGGAGGCGCAAAATGATGATAACTCTGTGGTGTCGCTGTCGCAGGTAAGATTCACCCGCCCGAAGGCCACGTCATCGCATGTATTAATGACATGACTTGGCTATGCTTTTCTTTTATGAAACATTTTAGGCGAAAATGGACGAGCTGCAGCTCTTCCGCGGTGACACCGTGATCCTCAAGGGCAAGCGCCGCAAGGAGACGGTCTGTATCGTGCTCTCGGACGACACCTGCCCCGACGAGAAGATTCGCATGAACCGCGTAGTGCGCAACAACCTGTGCGTCCATCTTTCTGATGTGGTTTCGGTGCAGTCCTGTCCCGACGTCAAGTACGGCAAGCGGGTACGCATCCTGCCCATCGACGACACCACCGAAGGCGTCACCGGCAACTTGTTCGAGATCTACCTAAAGCCGTACTTCCTTGAGGCCTACCGGCCCATCCACATGGGCGACAACTTCATTGTCCGCGCTGCTATGCGTCCTATTGAGTTCAAGGTGGTGTTAACCGATCCTGAACCATATTGTATCGTGGCTCCCGAAACGGTTATCTTCTGTGATGGAGATCCGATTAAGCGTGAGGAGGAGGAGGAGTCGCTAAATGCCGTGGGCTACGATGACATCGGTGGCTGCCGCAAGCAGTTGGCCCAGATCAAGGAGATGGTGGAGTTGCCTCTTCGTCATCCGTCGCTCTTCAAGGCCATCGGTGTAAAGCCACCCCGTGGCATCCTTATGTACGGACCCCCGGGTACCGGTAAGACCCTGATTGCCAGGGCCGTAGCTAATGAGACTGGAGCCTTTTTCTTCCTGATCAACGGACCGGAGATCATGTCCAAGCTGGCTGGAGAGTCAGAGTCTAATCTGCGCAAGGCCTTCGAGGAGGCTGAGAAGAACTCTCCCGCCATAATCTTCATTGATGAGATCGACGCCATTGCTCCCAAGCGTGACAAGACCCACGGTGAGGTGGAGCGTCGTATCGTGTCGCAGCTTCTGACACTGATGGATGGCATGAAGAAGAGCTCCCATCTGATTGTCATGGCGGCCACCAACAGGCCCAACTCCATTGATCCGGCCCTGCGTCGCTTCGGACGTTTCGATCGTGAGATTGATATCGGCATTCCGGATGCCACTGGCCGTCTGGAGGTGCTGCGCATTCACACCAAGAACATGAAGTTGCATGATGATGTTGACTTGGAGCAGATTGCTGCCGAGACCCACGGCCATGTGGGTGCTGATCTGGCCTCACTGTGCTCAGAGGCGGCCTTGCAGCAAATCCGTGAGAAGATGGACCTTATCGACTTGGAGGATGACAAGATCGATGCCGAGGTGCTGGCCTCGCTGGCCGTGACAATGGAGAACTTCCGCTACGCCATGACCAAGTCCAGTCCATCGGCGCTGCGCGAGACAGTTGTGGAGGTGCCCAACACCACCTGGACCGATATCGGAGGCCTCGAGAGCGTGAAGAAGGAACTGCAGGAGCTGGTGCAGTACCCGGTGGAGCATCCAGACAAATTCTTGAAGTTCGGCATGCAGCCCAGTCGCGGTGTTCTGTTCTACGGGCCCCCCGGTTGCGGTAAGACGCTGCTGGCCAAGGCCATTGCCAACGAGTGCCAGGCCAACTTCATTTCGGTCAAGGGTCCCGAGCTGCTGACCATGTGGTTCGGCGAGTCCGAGGCCAATGTGCGCGACATCTTCGACAAGGCCCGCTCGGCGGCTCCTTGTGTGCTCTTCTTCGACGAGCTGGACTCGATCGCCAAGGCCCGTGGTGGCAATGTGGGTGATGCTGGTGGCGCCGCCGATCGTGTGATCAACCAGATCCTTACGGAAATGGATGGTATGGGAGCCAAGAAGAATGTGTTTATCATTGGAGCCACCAACCGTCCTGATATCATCGATCCGGCCATTCTGCGTCCGGGCCGTCTGGATCAGTTGATCTATATTCCGCTGCCCGACGACAAGTCGCGTGAGGCTATTCTGAAGGCAAACTTGCGCAAGTCTCCGCTGGCCAAGGAGGTGGATCTCACCTACATTGCCAAGGTGACGCAGGGCTTCTCTGGTGCTGATCTGACTGAGATCTGCCAGCGCGCTTGCAAGCTGGCCATCCGACAGGCCATCGAGGCTGAGATTCGTCGAGAGAAGGAGCGTGCCGAGAACCAGAACTCAGCGATGGACGTAAGTCTTTTTGGTTGGCTTTAAAAAAAGAATATTTATTTTTGACTGCTTTCCCTTAATACCAGATGGACGAAGACGATCCAGTGCCGGAGATCACCAGCGCCCACTTTGAGGAGGCAATGAAGTTTGCCCGTCGTTCGGTGTCCGATAATGACATCAGGAAATACGAGATGTTTGCCCAGACTTTGCAGCAGTCCCGTGGTTTCGGCCAGAACTTCAGGTGAGAAAATAAAGAGCTCTACTTTACGGAATAGATTACTTAATGAGAATTATATGTCCTTTTAGATTCCCCGGTCAAACCGGCAACACCTCAGGAACTGGTAACAATTTGCCAGTCAACTCGCCAGGCGACAATGGCGACGATGATCTTTACAGTTAGATTTCTAGTTTTACACTGAAAAACAAAACCACAAGAAAAAAAAGAAACTTTTTAAATGAATTTTTCCCCGTAAAACCGAGCAAGCAAAAACAAATCACATTCGCGCATCCTGGAGGCGGTAAACTACAGCAGCCACTGGCTAAGACCATTCAGCCGACAGCGGAATAAGAGATCCCATTACCCCAATACAATAATCAATTCTTTTGATACTATCCTTGATCTTTGTCACGGATATATTCTAATTTGGACTTAGGACAGGCTAAATCCGGAACCATTTCAATTGGCTAATAAATCCGCGCCTCACACTAATCATTCGTGCATTGTCGGTAGAGTGGCTCCGATATATGAGTTTCTATAAACATAATTATAAACGATACACATACACACATACATTTAAAGATAAATACATATATTAAACACCGTAAAATTATAAGTGTATTTGGAGCTACGTTTTTAAGTGAATAAAATTATAAATTCAATACAATTATCAAAGTTTATTTAATGGAAAAGGAAGCTAGTACTATAGGCAATAGGCAATAGATGATGTTTTGGCCTAAAGCATAATCCTCCTTTATTGTCCCCCATTCCCATAAAATTAACAACATTTCATTTGTTTTATCGCATTTATTAAACTTTTATTCATTCGTCATGTTTGCTTTTTTTTGCTTTTTATTTATTTTTTCAGTTTTATTTTTATGATTTCTTTGCGACATAACAAGGACATCTTCTTAATATGAAGTTAGTTGAATTCTTTCATATTTTAATAATCATCGCTTCTTCGGTCTTATAAATAAACTTTTATGCCATTCTATTAGCTGCTGGTTATTAAAATCAACATTTTGGCATCGGTAAATGAAGATATAATGAAAATTATAAAAATTTTATTAATGGCAAAAAGCAGGAAACTTTTAATTTGATTGGCTTTTTTTGTAATGTGTTATTGCAGCTTCTTCGGCGCTTAATTTAAATCAATGATTTGTGTTTCCTTTTTCTTTCAGTGTCTACACCTTCAAAAGTTTTTGTTTTCTTTCCTCTATTTAATACATACTCTTTTTTGTTTTTCTTTTCGTTTGTATTTGTTTTTAATTTTTTATTTTTGTTACACATACATAATTAAATACGCTTTATGCATAATTACAACACAACAGTTAAAATACGAATAGGCTTTACTATTTTTATTTAATGTATCCTTTCTCAGTGACTTGAAATTTGAAATTTGCGCGTTAAGAGTTTTGTCATCGGTGATTTCAACGATTCTTTATATATTATCTTTGAGCTTTGCTTGATGAAAGTTTTTTCTTTTCTTTAATATGGCTTGTGTGTGCGTGTGTGTGTGTGTATTGGCTTAAGTGTGTGTATGTGTGTGTGCGTGTTGTTGTAGTTGGTATGTGGAAGAAAATGGCCAGCACTTTCTGCATCTTAATTAATTTCTATAATTTTACTCGCTTGATATAATAGTCATTATTATTATTTATGTTTTCCTCATTTTCATTTTGCTTGTTTCGAAAATTTCCAAGAATTTGTTGCTTTAAAGTCTTGAACATAGACTAGACACCAATTAAGATTAAAAACATACTTTTTATATATATATATATATATTTTTTGTTTTTAGTTTTATTATTTTGCTTGCTGACAATTTTTTTTGTTTGAACGATTTGTAGCAATTTTACATATATGATATTTTCGGTTTCTTTATATGTTTCTTCTTAGTTTCTTTTTAGCTTTGAACACCTGTCGACTGCTGGTATGCCAGTTGAATTGATTTAATTTAATTTAATATTATACCTACACATATGCAAGTTCTCTTTGATTATCCCACTAAGATTTGTTTAGTTACGCTGTTTTGTTCAAAACAATACGGTTACACTCATATAAAGTAGTTGGAGTCATTAAGGTTTAGTTTTAGGTTTAGGCTTTAGGCTTTACCATACGTTTTTAAGCTCATTCAGTTATATAAATAGAGATATAGGTATAGGGTATAGGGTATAGGGTATATTGTATAGGGTATAGGGTAGTACAGTACAGGTATTGTGAACAGCAACAAAAACAGGGATATACTAAGTACACATTAACCAGGCCGTCGATATTGCTTTGATTCGTTTTCGCTATGGCCTGACAAATAAAGAATATATGTATATCTTTATTTATATATATTTTTTAAAGCGGCTTAAGCAAATGTCACCCTGGTGCACACAACTCTTCCCCGTTCTCCTCAAACCTCTGCTAAATTTCGTATTTTTTCGCTAGTTTTTCTCAAAGTTTTTTTGTTCTAAGTTGATCCCATGCAACATATTGATTGTGCCTTTAGCATTACATAATTTGTTTTCTTTCCGAGTTTCGAGTTCCGAGAACTGTGAATAACAATAACATCCTGTGAGATCGCTTTAGGAAGTGGAAAACCTACATCTCGGGGGCTTGCAAATCTGATATATACTCATTCCCTACACACTCTCTCTCTCTCTCTATCTCTCTCTCTCTCCGATGGCCGAAACACCTGCCCAGCTGTCCAGTTGTTTCATGTATAGACTAGTACATACATATACATACATTAATTGGGGTTCCCCTAGGCGAATACTTGATATTTTTGTTTTGGGGAAACATTCTTCACTGATGTGTGTCTGTGTGTGTGTTTGTTTGTTTTTTGTTTTTGTGTTCAATTTGCTCTTATTTGATATATTTTGTTGTTGCTTATCAGTTAATTAGCAGCCAATTAAACAAGTGTTTGCGTTATTTTCTAAATTAATTATGAATAAATCAATGGATAACAAAAAGGTTATGAATAAACAAAACTTAAATTAGTACGTTTTTCTTTTAACATTCCCGTTGAGCCAATCGTTCTTGTTGTTTTTCTCTCATTGCTGATTGCATTTGAATTCATTTTTGCTCAATTTTTAAATACATTACAAATTACAATTGCTAAATACATACAATACAATTCTTAACTTGCTTTGTTTTTGTTTTTTGTTTTTTTATGATTAGAAACATTGCTAAGCTTCGCCCCAACATGATCAACATTATCATCATCTCATCATCATCATTATTATCGTAGTATTATAGATTAATTTCAATTATCAAATATTCATGATTAAGTTTAAATGATTTTTGTGTCCTTGTGTGTTTGTTTGGTATTTGTGCTTTGTTGTGTTTGTTGTTTTGTTTAGTTTTCTTTTTAGCTGTTTGTGTATTATTATTGCTCAATTTCAAAGAAACGTGGTTACAAAATAAAGTCCTAAGAAGCCTGCAGGTGACCTTTCTTTAAGTTTTAGTTGCTGTTTTTGTTGTTGCTGTTGCTGATGGTGGTTTGTTGTTGTTGGTTGGTTGGTTGGTTGGTTGGTTGGTTGGTTGGTTTTGTTGTTCAGACTTTTTATCGTGTATCGGTGATATTGTTTTTGCTGCCAAATATCTTCACCAACTGCGACTCGTAGTCGTCAATATTGCGCTTCATAATATCCATGCAGGGACCCAACAAACGCTCAAATGCCTTCACATCGAGGACTAAACGGAAAGATAATCATATTATTAGTTATATAATTAATAAATATACCATCAAAAACACTTAATACATGCTTGGGTATGGGATTTTCTGGGGGATAGGAGGTTTAGTAATATTTATTAAACAACATTTTAGCAACATTCTTAACCAATAGCCCATCTCATAACGCATTCCTTGATCACCACAGGCCCCATACTGTTTATCATCTTCATTATCCTTCTCTTACCGATCCATTAACCTCTTAGATGCCTGTGTCAGCTTCAGACATTGAAAGTTCATAGTGCTGTGGGTTTAAGTTTTGGGATGGTGCTGGGGATTCTTGCCCTTAAGATATATACTCATGTACGTGTGTGTGTCGAAACCAAAAAACACTTTTTTATTGCTCATTTTGCATAGTCAAATTGTGAATTTTGAAAATATGTTTAGGAAATTCCAAAAAAAGTATATGTTACTTTTAAGAATTTAGAATAACAATAACCTAGAAAAATATGAAACAAAGTGTACACTCGAGTTCTTCACAAATTGGTATTGCGGCGGGCCATGTCGGTGAACATTTGCTCATAGATCACGACATTGCGCTTGAGTACATCGGTCAGGAAGCCCATGATGCGTTCAAAGGCCTCGGTGTCTAGGACTGGACGGAGTTTTGGGTTTATATAGGGCTTAGTCAGGTATTTTTAAGAATCTACAGAACCATTTTCATGACCGCATTGCTAAGGAATGTTATCTTTAGGACTCTTTAAAGAATAAGTAGGTTTGTTTGGTTTATGAATAAAACTGGAAGTCATAGTCACGTACATATTTCCATTAAAAAAGTTAAGAAAATATGAAATTTTTTAACGAATTTATTAGAAAATTTACTAAAAAGAATTTTCCCATAGTTTTCCCTCAAGCCTAGCAAATTAAGGTCATGAAAATGGGTATATCAAGTACTACCACTACTACTACTTCTAAAACTACTACTAATTAAATTACAAATTGCCAAAATATTCGCGCAGATCCTCTTCCAGATAGCGATACCCACTAATGCTACGCTGAATGCCCCCACTGCACTTCCCCATGAGGCGTTCGAAGCAAATGACATCCAAAACTACACACACACACATACACATAGTACACACAAAAATATAGAAGGATGGGGACGGGTGGGTGAGGGACAGGGTAGACAGGACAAAGAACAAATAAACAAAAGCATTAGGGATTAGGTCAAGCGGGGATCGGGGGTTCGACTGAAACGCTTTCCGTGTTAGCCATTCCGCCGGCCGGGACACTCACATGCTAGCTTAACAACGCCGCCCGTGGCGTAGACGGAGGCCGCTCGGGGTCGATGTGTCACCAGCGCCAGTTCGCCAAAGTACTGGCCTTTGCCCAGCTGCGAGATCTCCACCTCGGCATCATCCTGGTCCATGCGCACAGACACGGTGCCCTCCTCGATGAAGTACATGCCATCGGCGGCGTCACCTGGGAATCAAGGAGAAAAATCTTTGATATTAGATAAAGTTCTTAGGGGGGAGGTAAAAACAGGGGGACTTCTTTAGGTATGCCATACTTATATTTGAAGGTATTTCATTGCAGAATTTGCGTTATCATAATGCACGTTATTTCCTTTTAAAGAAGTTCCCCTGTACCTTTGTCAATCACTTACCCTGCTTGATGATGCGTTCGCCATTGTCGTAGCTCTTTGAAACCAAAGCATCCGCCAGATTCATGCGTTCGTAGTTCTGCAGTTAGAAAGATATATACATAGATATATATATATAATATCGATTTAAGAAAGAAGTGAGAGTGGGTGAAGAAATGAAAGTAGCAACCCACCTGCAAGGCCTTCAGCATGGGCACGCTGTTCAACAGCTCCTCGTACATTTTCCGCTTCCTGAAGGCCGACTTCAGCAGGATGCGTCGGAAGGTCTGGCGATCCATGGCCCAAAGTAGACCACTCGTTTCCGCCTGCACAGTGGCCGCTCTAGATATTTAAATTCAACATTAGATACAGCTCTACACTCTATATATTATATATGTAACTATATATAGGCATAGTATATATATATATAGCTATTAGCACATTGTAATTGTGGTTCAGACAGCGCGGAAAATTTGGCATAATGAATCAATCAAATACAGGGCGGCGATAGTCGTCACTTACCTGGGCATATTGTAGAGCAGCGCTAATTCACCAAAGAGTCCAGTGTGATTGTAGGTGTTAATGTGCTTGTCATTAATATAGACTTTGTAGACGCCACTGGGGGAATAATATGGAAAATATATTCAGGGTGTTAATCAATACCAGAGCGAGACAGAGAGAGAGAGAGATGTGACGAAAAATCCACTTTAATTGAATGCAATTTATAATTGATGGTCCGATGCTGGATGTGTGTGTGTGTGCTTATCAATATGTAAGTACTCATTAATTGCCATATCAAATACTAATTCCCATTCAAACACAAATTAATTAAGCCGCACATAAATGAATGAGCTTCGTTCTTCTGCATGAGTAATTATGCGGTTCTACTTAAACGAGTTCATTCTAAAACGTTTAATTTGCTTTTACAGAAGATGTGGGAAATTTATGGCTTTTAGTTTACTTTTAACTTTAAAAGCTTTTAGCTGCTTAGGTAGACTGATTTTACCTTCGGTAAAACGCATATTAAAGACTTTTACAGTAGGCAAGTTATCTAATCAATGTTAAAGCTAATTTATATTAAATATTTTCCAAGTCTTGTAATAAATTTCGAACAAGTTACATACAAGTTATGCCACCTTTAGGCAAACCAAACAAAAATCACCAAAAAGTTACCCCAACTTGGGGTTAACTTTTGCGCAAACAAGAAATGTGCATTATTCATCGAGTTTGATTGGAAATTTGTTTTGTTTTACTTACGATTCAATAACATAAAAGTTATCGCCATCGTCGCCCTGGCGGATGATATAGTCGCCCGGCTGAACCTTTCGCTCGAACATCGCATCCAGGACTTGGTTCATCTGCAATAACAAATCAGTTACAAGGCGATGATGATGATGATTTTCGAGGGAAATGTGGGAAGTAAGGGTGGGGGCCTCTGCCTGATGGGGGATAATCCCCAGTAAAAGGGAAACCGCAGGCACAACACACATTTATTCGGGTTAAACGCTGTTGCGTGATGTATGCCGGGGCTCCTTCCCCACAAATCCTTTCCCCGAGAGACTTATGATTTATGTAGTGAATACGAACCTGCTCCTTTTCGAGGGATCGGAAGAGGAGGACATTCTTCACCGACTCCACCAGTCGGGCACGCTGTTCATCTGTCTTGGGGAAGACGGCGGTGGCACCATCATCATCGTCATCCGCCTCCGGATCATAGGCCTCGGCGAAAACTGATTTGCGGCGCGAGCTGGCCATAACTGGTGGTTCAGCTGTAAGGAAACAAAATGAAAATATAAATCAGATATTAGAGATTTCTAATCATTAGCAAAATCTGCAAATTGAAACCCATGAAGAGCTATGTCTTCATTTAATGATCAAAATGACAGAGTTCTCTGGTATCTAAACGTCGGGGCATCATTCAACCTGGAATCTGCTGCTCTGGCACATCTCCTGCTGGGCCACCGCAAATGCAATTCAAATGAAACTGCCGAGGCGGAGCTCGGATATCAACGGCAGACAGCATAATCCAATGGAATTTGCTGTCATGTACGGAGAACTAGAAGAGCATGTGGGCAAAGTTTTCACTCTGCTTTGGAATTTTTACACAGGGAAAAGAAGTCTTTTCATGTCTTTTGACTTGAAAACATGTTTATATATTTTTATTTATGATTATTTATTTTGTTAACTGTCAAAAAAAGGTAAATAGTTAAGGTTTAGATCTCTTAAAATAAATATAAAATATATAAGAAGTCTAAAAACTCCAAAAAAGGTTTCAAATAACTTTTCCAAATGAAAATTTTCTGAGCTGGTAAGCAGTTCTCTTATAGAATTTCTCCTAGTGTTTGACAATCTCTAAACCCAGCTCGTAGCTTGCGTTTCCGACAATTAAAATTGCATAAATATGAGGCATTGTCCAGCTGAGATTGCCATGCCGTCTCATATTTGTCAAACATTTTTCTTTTCCTTCTCTGCTGCGGATATTTAAATGTTTGTTCAGATTCACATGACCGCAAAATCAATTGCAGTAATTCCACACTCAAACCGAACAGAAAATGAAACACCTTAACTGAACATATGTTTTATTTTTTTGGTCAACGAAATTTGGTTTTTGATTTGGTCAAGCCAAAGTTCCACCCAGCTACTACTCACCGGCCAATAAATTACCAGACACCTGAGTGGACATTTTCAAATGCTGCTCTCTGTGCGTGTTTCCGAATTTAGTTACGATTTCGAATTGGTTGCAACGAGCGCGAAAATGAAAACCAGTTAGGCATGAACACGTTTAAAAATAAGTAGAAAAAAGGTAGAAAAAAATAAGTACAAAAAAATATAAGTCTATATAGTTTTTTGATAGCTGTGTGTATATGTAACCCAAGGTGACTGATGTATAGACTCAACAATAACAACAAAAAACAAGACTGAAAAAACAAAACAAATCCAGCGCAAACAGCGAGCGCTTGGCTTTCCCGTCACACGCTGCGTATGCGTAATAAATATTTATGCACTCGAATGTTTGGCGAAGCCTTCAGCAAGTCAGTTTGAAAATGTTTGTATATATAGATCTATAGATGTGTGTGTGTATATATATAGCAAAATCACAGAGATTCGGTTTGGGATTTGGATTGGCTACAAAATGATGTTTGCACTGCAGCCCGCAGTTTTCCACTCGCAGTCGTGTCAAGTTGCCAGTTAGAGTGTCAACCTAATGATGCAATTACCCAACAGTTGCACAGGCACGCATTCTAAAGTTCTCTATCCTATGCCCTCTGAACTCAACAAGAAAAACCACAAAAATTGTAAGCCAAGTGGCACGTCTATTTTCCTTCTACACAGAAGTATGTTTATCCAAGCCGCTGACTATATATATATCTATGAGTGTAAATATATACCCCACGACTGTTTAAATTGTATGGACGCCCACGTCTTGGACAGAAATTGCCTCCACTGGCTCTGCTCTGGTTTTTATTACAACCTAATCTGTGCACACAGCAAGGTCTGTTGAGATTTTTGATTTACAATCTGGTAATTAGAAGAAGATTTTCGTATGTCCATCAATCAGGCGAATTTCCGTTTCCTAATTTATGGCAATTTTAATTTCTCAACTTGCTTGGATTTCTATCAAACTATTTAGTCGATGAAATACTGCGTTCTTGATTTTTGAGGTTTTCGATTTGTAGTTACAACTTTGCTTTTACTTTGGAATTTTGATACAAATTTTAACTTTGATTTACAAGTTTTCCGAAGATCAAAGTTAACAGTCAGCAGATTATACTTTAAAAACTTAAATTTCATCAAAATAAAAAACTATTTTATTAATCGCTTTAATTTTAAGACAAACACCCAAAGATTTTCTCGCGCCTAGATAATATTTTAAACTCTGAAAACTTTCAGATTTCAACTCAAACCCCTGGCAAAGAAAGTTAAAATATAATTTTGGTAATTGATGCACCGAAAGTATTTCAATTAAGTTAGTTGCTTGCTCTACGAGAACACACACACATGCACTCTGGCAAATAAACTGGGGAATTCAATTAAGAATGGCAAATAAAAAGTTGTCTGCATTAATTTCATTAGCAGAATGAGACAACAGCCAACGAGGACGACTGCGAGTGACGGCAACGGGATCGAGATGGATATATATATTTTTATATATAGGACGACAACTTCCGACAATGACGACGTGAGGCGTAATGAATGAATGAATGACTGACTGAATGAATGGTTGGCCACCAAGAGGCACAAACTGACTTAAAAACTGAATGACAAACCGACTGAAAGACGGCTTTTAGGATGTGCGTGCTATCCTGGTGACGTTCTACGAGCGACTGAAATGTGCCAATGGTGCCACAAGAGGCACAGCATCACCACATCACCAACCATCCTCATCATTGTCCGCTGGAGTCGCTGATGACAGGGACAGGCAAACGTCAAACCAAGGCGGAAATAGTGCCTGTAAGTAGGCAGCACAACACGCCACTCAAGCGGTCCAGTGGTTGTCGGCCGTCTATTTATACAGCTCCATATATCTCACTGTGTGTGTGTGTGTGTGAGTGTGGGTGTGAGTGTGTGTGCCAGCTGTCTGTCGCTTTGTTGGCTAAACACTGAGAGAAATGGCAGCTTGATTGGGTTATCTAGAATGGCAATTAACAGACATTGGTAAGGCGCTTTCTGATCTGCAAATCAATAACTTTAGCCATAGAAACCACCTTTTACCCCATAAAACATGTTTTAGTTTAGTAATAAATACATCTTTAGCTATACAGAACTGATAGTTATCCAAAATAAGTAAAATGCACTACAATTTTCTCTCCCTGTAGCTTTATAAATAGCAGCAACACTTTGCTTTGTCTTGATTAACATGAGCATTCCCTCAGCTTTTTCATATAAGCATTCATATACACATTATTATTAAGCGCAACAGGAGGATGCTATTCTACAGAAAGAGACAGCGAGTGAGTGAGCAATAGAGAGGGGGTAGATAAAAAAAAAGTAAAAGAGACGGCATTTCCGTTCAGGTTTTGCCAGCGAACCAGCCTAGAATCCTGCCACAAACGCTGCTGGCATGTCAATAATGTTGAAATGTAACTCACTCCACAACGTGCCACTCCCCCTTCTACAATGCTTCATCCTGAAGCATTCACCACCCACTGCCCCCATCCCGGGGCGTGTCATGCGCCCTGTGTGCCCGATGAAGCGTATGCGGCTGCTGAGCTGTTCATCAGTATGCTTCAGTGGTCCTGCAAGTCCTGCAAAACATAACCCACCTTCTCCTACTCCTCTTCCTCTACGTCCCCCTCCTCACCATTTATCCACGTTCCTCCCACCCGTTTGCTCCCGGTTTTTCCCTCGGTTTGACGCCGTGGCCAACAGGAGTGTTAATAAAATGTACCATGGTCAGTGCATACCTTTGACCGCCTCTCAAAGAACACACACACACACAGCCACACCTTAGTAAGCCACAAAGGCCTACGCGGCGTATGCGCGATATTAATGTCACATCAACTTTAAAGCCCAAAGTTAAACGAAAAACTTTGCAGCACAAGGTTTTCCGGCCACAAATAGACATCAAAGCATAAAAATACAGACTACGATCGATGGAAAATCCAAAAAGGGTGAAGGCACGGCGGGGCGGTAGAGCGTAGTGGGCGTGGCCCATAGCTATTTGCGTGCCATTTTCGCTCCAGTTGAGTTTCGAGCTTGAAGCGATTTCGCTGGCTTCACTGGGCAGCCAAAGCGGATAAAGTTGCCCATGGCAGCCAGACATTAATAGTGAGACAAAGGTCTCAAAACTATATAATACTTTTAGCCTTATTAAGAATCTTTTGTGGTTTTAGTTTGAAATGTCTAAGGAAAGGCTTTCTGGGGGTAGTTTATACTAAATTTATTAAATTTTGCATTTTATGAGTAAACTTTAAATAAGATTTTCCTAAAACTTAAGTTTTTCTAGTCATAAACTATATTATTTAGCAAATCAGTTAGGTTTCATAGAGAAACTTCCTAAGAATATTGGTTAGAACAGCACTTTTTGATGGTCAAGTTACATACTTTTTAAGAACTATCAACTTATCCAAAATCCTTTTGGCATTTGACCAAAAGCTGTCCAACTTTTAAGCCAAGTAAGATATATTTCTCAAACTTAAAAGTCAATCTTTCATAATCTTCAAAGGAAGGCTATTAAGTTTTAAAGGAAGGGCTATTTTTATTTTATATCTTCCAACCTACACTTTCTCAGAACTTTTCCACAAAGAATCCTTTAGCTTTTGACCTAAACTAAAGCACATCTAATTGGCATTCTAAGTAACTCAACTTAGAGATGAAGCTCTTAAAGTCCGACTGTGAGTGGATCTAATATTCCAGAAGCGAAAGGATTGACAGCTGGCAAGTTGGCTCAGCTCTTTCACTCTGCTGCTGCTGCTATGTTTGTGTGCACAATTAATAGATTTTTAATGACAGGAGCAGTGTGCCCCATTTCATCTGCTGCTGCTGCTGCTCTGGCCCCCCCAAGCCCCCTCTATCCACCCACATGACATGGCATCCAGCAGCAGCATTCACCTCATCCCCCGAGGGCTGCGTGTTTGATTAACCGGAAGATAAACACGCAAAAGGAAGCTGTGAACAAAAGCCCGCAGACGGAGAGGGCCAACTAAGAGGAGGGCAGCAGGGGGTTAAGCTGGAGCTGGAGCAAATTGAACTCGGCTAAAGCTTCATCATCATCATTATTTAATTTCGTATTTTGTATGCTCGTAGTGGGAGCCCAAAGATTTATGGCCATATGCGTGGCCCCTGCTAATTATCACAAACACGTGCCGAAAGGAAAACCAAAAAGAGGGTAGGGCGGGAGGCAGCTGATGGCCCAAGAAGAAGAAAACTTTTCAATTTCTGCCAGCCAAATAAATCTTGATTTCCCCCGGACCAAGACTAACTCATAACCCAAAAAAAAAATAGAAAAAGAAAAGCCAACAACAACCAGAAATTGTCGGGGGAATTACAGCAGCAGATTGTCTATATGTCGAACTGAACTGACATTGCTGACGTCAGAGATTTGCAGCCACTACGCAGCAGTTCACAGCACAAATTGCATGACGGAAATAAAACACAGACTGTGGAGAAAGCACAGAAAAAGTTGAAAAAAAAAACAGAAACAGAAACGTACACAAAAAGTAAAAATATCCCAGGCAAGAATTTTGCAACACGCAGCAGAGGCAGGAGGAGCAGCAGTGGAAAATGTAAAACGAAGGAGATTTAAGCCTGGCAGTTAAGCCAAGAAAAAGTTGACAGAACACGCAATCGAATATCTTTAGAGCCAGTACAAAACATTCCTGAAGTTGAAAAAGGGGAAAGGAACAGAAATAAAACTGCACTTACCATCGGCATCCTGTGAGTTGACGCTCAGTTGGTCATCGGTACTTTGATCGGTGTGAGAAGCGCTTGGACGCTCGGCCTGGAGCTTGGTGAAGTATTCCACGGCATAGTCGATCACATCCGGTGGCTGTTCCACCAGGAACGAGATCGAAAACTGCAGCAGCACCTCCTTCAGCTCCTCGGGCACCTGAATCCTTCGACTCGAATCGCTAGACATATTTGTGCTGTAAGAAAGGAGAGAGAAATCGGGAAATTAGACTATGATTTATCTTTAGGTTATATCTTAACGAAGTTAATGCAATCTTAATATATTTTCATTAAAAACAAAACCCTGTAAAATGTTATCCTACGAAGAGTAAATCCTTGTCATAATAATCACCTTTAATCATATTTACTTTTATACTCATAAGCTTATGTGTTTTCCCAGAAAGATATCACAAACATAATTAAAACTACAACAGAAACTCAATGGAAAATGTTGAAAAAACGCTGAAAATGATGGTTGTAACCTCACCCCCTCACCCTGTTAATTCACTGCACCACACGAACTGCAATGAGACACCCCGAAAAGTGTACATCCAACTGGGTTTTCATGGGGAAGATGTGATGTGATGTGATGCGGCATTGGATGGAATTCCGAGCTTAACCTGCGGCCAACGGTCACCTGCTGGCTGTCGGTCATTTAGATGACAATTACCCAACCCCGTCAGTCCCTCTCAACCAACATCCATCATCCATGTTTTTGTTGTGATCAGCACTATAGCACACCCCGCCACCACCACCCATCAGTCAAACCCAAACACAAACCCAAACCGAATCCAACTCGGCTCATGATTCAACATTGCACAATTTGAGATTTTGGTCTGGTTGGGTCGTTCGGCGAAAACGACAGACGTGAGATTCATGTTAAATTTCTGCTCTACCCAAAACCAACAAAAAAATAACAACAAAAAGCAGCAGAAAAAACAAATAAAACGAGCTGCGACAAATATAATTTACGAGTAATTCACTTTTCACTTGGGTTTCTTGATTTTTATAGAAATTGATTTCGGTGGCAAATTGTCTTTTCGATTCGCAGTAAAGAGGCTACATGAGGTCACAAATGCTGATGCACTTAAAAACGTGCTTATGAAACACTTTCAAACTATATATTATTATTGTTATATACTTTGATTAATGTTTAAAAAATAAACAAAAAGTTAAACTACTTTACCTGAATAAATTTCACACTTTTTCTGCGCTTAAAAAGTGAAAATCCGCAAAGTTAAAATTATAATAATTTTTCCTGCTCACACATAGCTACTTAAATAATTTTCCCATAAACATAGAGCTGCTTTTAAAAGCTTAACTATAGATGAAATATTTTCCTGCCTGGGCATAAGTTGTAAGCCCCCAAAACGCCTGCCCTCTCCATTTTCATCTAGAAAACCCGCAACCAAGAACTTAATTTTTCACCATCAGCATAAATATTTATAAGTTTCCGTCAAATGTGCGTAATTATGTAAATTGCGTATTGAGACTTGGTTTTTGTTGTAACTTTCCTCCCCTTTATCCCCTCCTGCCCGCAAACATTTCATTTGCCTCAATTTGAAAATGAATTCTGGGCAGGGCCAAAAAGACTCGAGGATATTGTTCAGGTTTGCGCTGTTGTTTTTAGCCCAACTTTTTCAATTAAGCTCATTAATATTCAACTTGCCCGCCGGAGGTGCTCTCACTCAAAACAGGAACAAATAAATATTTAAAACTAATAAAGGTTTGCCCACGCCCACGCCCACGCCAATCGAGTTCCGAATGGCGATGAAAATTTAATCGAAAACCCAATCGACTCAATAACCAATTGGGCGTCTGTTTTAAGTGCCTCTGCTGAGTATTTTTTGCAGGTTTTCTTTTCACTTTTTTTTTGTATCTGTCTGAGAACATTAGACATTAGGCGGCGTTGCAGTTGCAATTGCAATTAGAGTGGGTCAAGGTGGTTCACTCAACGCACTGCCAGCCACGAATGGCAATTGCACAAACATCTGAGAGAAACTATAAATAGTTTGGGGCGGCTCAAGTAATAAGAGGCTGAATGAAATGACGCCCCCCCCTAACCCAACGCCTTTCTCTACATTTTTCAACCATCAGTCAAGGATTTAGGTGCGGACTGGAAAAAAAGTAACGGAGCGCACACACAAGAAAGAAAAGTTAAACCATTTTCATTTCCTCACAATTTCCGCAGCTGCCGGTGAGGGAAAAATAAAAATGCACAGCCATTTCACAGACAGTTATAGAAGGTTTATATGTATATATCTATATATATATATATCTGTACAATCGTAAAATAGTTAGTCAGCAGACTCGAGAGATTTCTAATGCCCGTAGACGACGAAACGGTAAGCTAATTTTCAACGTCTTCAGGTAGTTAAGTTAAGTTAAGTTAAGTTAAGTTAAGTTAAGTTAAGTTAAGTTAAGTTAAGTTAAGTTAAGTTAAGTTAAGTTAAGTAAAGCTGATTAAATTTTATAAAAAGGAAGAAACTTCGTGATTACGGGGGAAGTTAAGTTGACTTTTCTTTCATATAAGGACAGAGTGTCGTTTTCCTGGACTGGGAAAAACTATACTATGAGAAGAGTATATCATTCCATTTCCCAGCCTATCATCTAAACCCCAATCCTATCTTCATTCCGCTTTATAAATTTAAGAAAACTTTATAATCAGCCATAAGTGATTTCTATAGAAAGAGATGTTAATATTTTCCCTCAATTTCCAATAAAAACCTTTAATAGAAATTCGCTTGTGTATCTATCGAAAAAATATATATATTTTTCCCATCTTTGGCTGCATCTGTTTTATGTTGTCATTTCTATTAACATTTTCATTTATATTCGCGTTTTGCATTCGTATTCGCATTCCCCTAATGGAATTTCCCCCAGTTTGGGTTCATTTCTCTATCCGCTGGCCAGCATCAGGAGCAGCATCATCGCCATTATTATCGCCATCATTATCATCATCATCAACGGTAGCCAGGGTGCAACGCTTTTATGGGATTAAGGCAAACTAATTTCACCGGGCAACCAGCAACCAGCAGCCAGGTGCCCCCTCATCCTCATCCCTCATCCACCACATGGTAAACTGTTGCACCCAAAGCCATGGAGTTTAGCTCTTCCATGGATCCAATCCGACCTCCAGAGTGCCATCAAAATGATTACGGCTTGGTTATGCGTGGCAAGTTAACCATGTGCATATGACTTCCATTTTAATGTCATTTTTACTGCAGCTGCAGGTGGTGGTGATGGTGATGGTGGTGATGGTGAAATGTGAAAGCACCTAACCGCTTATACACACAGAAAGCACCCACTTTGGGTGGAATGTATCCTCTGGATATCTGACCTTTCACCTCTACCCACTCTACCTTCACCTCCCGCATGTTTGCGCTTTTACAAAATTGCAGAATTGAGTTTGGTGCTGGCAACGAAATTGAATCCAACTTTAAAATTGCATTTACATTCGGAATCAGTTTCCTCTTTTTTAGCTGCTCTCCCTTATCCATAATTAATTGCTGGATTTATTCAAGGGGTTTTACGATGGTTTTTATTAACTTTTGAGTGGTGCTGGAAAATATCTGAGAATAATACTTTAAGCCTTGAAATATACATTAAAATATTTCAGCTTAATATTAACTATTACTTTCCAGTTTTATGTTCTTTACTGATTTCATAACATCAAACTCACTCCACCCATTAGCCACTTCCCATTGCTATCAAATTACAAAGCAGCAATGGCAATCCTTCAGAAATATGCAACAGCATAACCTTGAGGACCCAACAAACAACAACAGATGACACCAAATCCTGACCAACTGGCGTTGTTTGTGTTGCCCCCCCAAAAAGCACAACCTGTTTTCAGGATCCTTCACTGGAATTCTGTGTCAGTTGGCCTCTCCAATTACGTCAACAATTCAGAAATGGGACACCTGTGCGTGGGTTTTGGGTTATTTTCTTTTTTGCTTTTGCCTTTGCTCTTGAACCCGAAAAACGTGGACAATCCAAATGACTTCATTAAGGAAGGGCAAACTGTATAGTATGTGCCTAATTAGCCAAAAACTACATGGACACATCTCGAGTTTGATGGTCAGTTCGTGTATTCAACAGTTGGAAGACCTCAAAACAAAGAAGCACTCGAGGCGGCCTAATTATTATGCATGTCCCATGACCATATATCGAGGTCTGACCGTGTCATTGACAGTGTTTCACCCAGACCCAACCCAACTGGTCTCACTTGACCTCCCCTCCTCTACTCTCAGCCACCACCCCAAACCTATTGAATTCAAATTGGGTTAAGTGTTTTAATGGCAGAATGGCAGGAGGAAATTTGGTTTTTCTGCAAGGAAAAGCAAGGCCACAGCTCAAGTGCAGTGTCATTGTCTATTGTCTTATGTTATATACTCGTTTATATATATTTGCATATATGCATATAAACGAAGGATCTGGCCAAAAACGAGCCAACAATAGCCTCAATTATGATTTCATGATTTTGTACAGTTTGCAATTAGAAAATCTAATGAAATTGATATTCAATATGGGGCAAAAAGTTCAAATTGCCATTGGATTAGCAGAAAAGGCAGTTAGCAAAAAGTTTGCCAGTGGAAGAAGACATTTTCTCGGACATTGTCCTTTATGGCAAAGATTTTAATTGTCTTCCGAGAAATTGAATTTTAATTGACATTTTTTGGGTAACTATTCTGGCTTTACTTATGCTCAAAATTAGTATTTTTTATTACAATTTATGGATTTGTAGAAAGATTCCATTTTAAGTTGAGTGTTTGGACATCTTTGGCCTAGGATACCAAAACTATCTTACAGTTTCTTATTAAAAAGGATATTCGTTTATTTAAGACTAATAAATACAACCACTTTTTATGTTATTAAACAGAAAATAAATTAATAAATACAATGCCTATATGCCATGATGTTCTTTGGGTTTAGCATTTGGTAAGATATTTTGTGGTATACACTTTTTGGTTTCCCAATTGAGTTTTCATTTTGAAAATAACTCTCTGCTTTTATAAGACTTCCTATAATTTTGTAACCAACTCAGCTTCCATCTGCTCTTAATTAAGCTATCTGAAAAGTTGGAATTTACCAGGTTTCAGTACCTGGAAATTTGACTACAAAAAGTTTTGGGCCAAAGTTTGTAACAACATTTAATTTTATCCAAAAAGCAGACATTAACTAAATATTACTTGCCTTGCTAAAAGCATTTCCCAAATATTACCTGTCCTCTTTGGTTTCACCTTTAATATTTCCCTGTGATGTTTATCTTTTCAAACCTCGATTCAAATTTTCTGCCATCTTCAAGTTTTTCCTCTTTTTTCGGGGGGGCACAAAATGTGTTCCCTTCCGGTCAATGCGTCAAAGTGGCAGCTCAAGATGGGGCAAAATATAAGGCGGCGAGCACTTAATTCTCGTTGACATTTGTGCCCCAGGCGGGGGGTGTGTTTTTGGGATATGCCCATATGAATACAAGTTATATATGTGTGTATGTATGTGTGCTTATACATGTTAGTATTTTGACAACAAAATATCGCATCCACATCAAAGCAATTTCGGGGCATACTTCAGGGCGCCGCCGGCACTTGAGCTCAAAATGCGCCGCATGACGAGAGAGAGGTTCAGACTTTTGGGTCGTTTGCTCTAAATGTCAGGACTTTACATATATATATATATATATGCATATATATATATCCTAAGCAAGTAGAAGTAAGAGTCCCGCGAGTGTTTGACGCAAATTTCACTTCGTCACGCAACTTTAATGGCGAATTTCTTATTTGTTTCTGCCACTGCCATTTCTACCTTTCTCCTTTTCCCTGCTGGAAACTCTAACCATCTCTTTCCCCCAGCCCTCTTGAGGCTTTGGAGTGCCATCTCTTTCTTCTGACGTTAAAGTAAAAAGGTTATCAGCTTGAAAATGTTTGTCAAAATACAACGCCTGGGTATTGATTTATTAACGCTCAACAGAACACATGTCGTATGCGTAATGAGCGAGGCTCACTAAACGGTTGGGAAATGTGGGGGGAAATTGGTGGAAAATCAAGGGAGTGGTAGTGGTGGCAAAGTGGGGATGATGCGGTTTGCTGACTCACACATTTCAAATGCCTTTTGTTACACGGGGTTATGTGTACATGTTTTTTGCAGAGGAAAAATGTATTTTACAGTTTTACACGGGGAATAATAAGGAGGAAGTTTATATTAAAGAGAAATATTATTATTAATATTATAATAAGTTATAATTTTAAGCAAAAAAATACTCATTTGGTAAGTTAAGGATTATATTTCCAACTTTAAGTAGGTTAGATTAACTTTTGGCTGTCTATAAATGCTATTTAAACATTCTTATGGAGATTAAATAGCAACTTAACTTAGCTCAGCTCTACGGTAGGCTATGAAAACTAACTCCAATTTCTCCCAGTGCATGTACATATGGATTTTCACAACTGGAATGGAACGCTTAAAGCTGTCAAAAGGAATTTTACAGCCCACGCGAAGCGAAAAAGAAAATTCACCAGGGCATACACACGATTTTATATCGAAGGCGAAACGCATGCCAATATATATATGTACTGCTATATATATCTATATATATATACATATTCGCATACAATTTGAAACCGGA
This sequence comes from Drosophila eugracilis, assembly GCF_018153835.1. Classification (NCBI taxonomy): domain Eukaryota; kingdom Metazoa; phylum Arthropoda; class Insecta; order Diptera; family Drosophilidae; genus Drosophila; species Drosophila eugracilis. The sequence continues at coordinate 6,197,858 of NW_024572605.1, forward strand.
ATGAGATGGGTTTTTGGGTTGGCAGTGAGACAACGACTTGTCAGTTAACCTTTGCCATATCTTCTCGACTTTTTCTCTGGCCCTAAATCCCCTCAGTCTCAAGTGCTCTCTGTTCTTCGTTTCGGTCTGAAGTAGATTCAATTATTTTTTAATGTATTGGATTTGAAAAGACGCCCTTGCAAAAGATGCATAAATCTGGAAATATGTCTGGCAAATTGTTCTAAAAGTTCACTGAAATGTCCGAAAAGGTCTAAGACACTTTGTCTTGGCCAGACTTTAAGTCCTGCTCCGCAAATGATTAACAAGATTCTTAGTTACGAGTTAAGCTTCCAAGGAAAATTCTATCTAAACTTGTCAGGGGCCTGTCATCTGTCTCTCCTGTCCATTCGAGACAGGACAGACATCTCATCTGTTGGCTATAAATAGTTAAATTCTCAACTCAAGTCCTTCCTACGCACAATTTTAAGACATCCTCTGTTATCCTTCCTCCACCCGGCATTCTGCCTTCCTTCCTTCGATTATAGCCAGAATGATAAACTGCTGGATGGATGCTTAAATTGATGTCCATTAGCGTTAAATTAGTGAGCAATTATGTTGCCTGTTCGCCGAGGCGGGCAACAGATACAGATACTCCTCTCCAGCTGGAGATTGAGATACTTTAAAGGTGGCAGCGCGAAAAGCAACAGCATCTAGCCGGGGAATACATACAAAGCGAGTGCTATGGTACAGTAAGTACTTTATACATGAACTGGAGTATAAAAAATACTAACAAAGTGCAAGAAAAAGTTTTTGATATATGAATACGTCGTTGCAGTGAAAATTCCATTTAAAATGTCATTAAAATCACTTTATATCTTCCCCATTACGAGTTTTTCCTGTACCTTCTACCCTTCGAAAAGTGAGTAAACGGATGTGCTTGTATCTGTATCTGCGTATCTGTATCTGGTGTATCTGCAGCAGCCACCCTAGGAAAAGCGATTATGTGTTGTAACAAAACGTTTATCTACATTTGTTGCTGCCACCGCTCTTGCCCCATAAAAACATTTCTATTCTCCTCTGTTGCCTGTCGTTTTCTCAGTTTAATTTTAAACACGATTCTTCTTCCTTTCCCTCAACACCATCATATCTCTCTTCTCTTCACCAAATAAAAACGAAAAAAAAAAGAAGAAAATTTGTTGCGCGTGGCAGTTTTTAACGGCGCGTGCTCAAAGCAAACAAGCCCAAGCTAAAAGGCAGAAACAGATGAAAAAAAAAACCCAAAATAAGTAAAATATCAGGGGGAAAAAATACTGAAAAACAACAACAAAAACACGAAGAAAAGTAAAACTTGTAGCCGAGTTTTTCGGCAATTAACAACATGGCAGTATAGATAAAAACGCGAAGCACACGGTAAATAGCTGGGTGTATTTCGGCCAGTTTCAGTTCGCTTGCCGCATTGATTGCCGTTTTGGCCAATTCAAGACGATAAACTACACACTACAAGCCCCAAAAATGGGGATTACAAACAAAACAGGCCAATTTGTGTGTGTGTGTGTGTGTGTGTGTGTGTGGATATTATCTGTTTGGATGTTTGCCCCACGGGTGTGAGTTTGCCGATAATTAAAAGTGTTCCAAAAACGCAATTAACAACTTTGTAAGAGCGTTGAGAACCACGTTTCTGGGTTGGCTAAGATTGGAGTTAATATTTATGTTAATTACAGTTTTGTTTTTGTTTATTTATGGATTTTAATTAGTTCTCACGCAGCATGTTAGGTTTATCTTTAAAAACAGTGAAAACATTATCCTAGAAAGGTAGTTTTTGGCATGTGAATGGAGTCTTGGGTGGATTTTTATGAGATTTTCAAGATATTTGTTAAGAGATTAGAGATAGCTTAAAGGTTTTTAAGGGGTTTGAATATCCTTGATTCAGAAATTTATTATTTATTTTGTAATTCATTAAACATTTTATAACTCAATGCAAGTAATTAATTGTAAGATTAAGTTTGCCTTAAGTCCACCATCCAAAATCCACATTAATTTTGTCAGCAGTTTAAAATCATGTAACTAAAGTCCAAAACCCTTTCTTCCTACATACATCTCCCCCACTGTCCTTACACCTACTCCACACCTTACTTAAACCCATCAACTAAAATCCTTAGCAAACTTCTGATTACAGAGAACACAACCATTGTCCTGGAATATGAGATACAAATGCGGCATATGGCATTTGCAAATTTGGTTGCAATTTGGCAATTACTAAGGCATACATTGTGGCATCACAGAATGCAAATTGGAAAGGCAAACTGAAATGAGACTTACACATATGTATAGATAAATATATATATATATATAGAGAGAGAGAGAGAGAGACACACCTACGCAATGCAATTAAGGCGACTCAATTAATTAGGCCCCCAAACAAGGAGGCCAGTTAAATAAACTGGAAACTTTGTAACAGGGCTATAATTATTCCTGGCTAAAATATCTAAATATAAGCCATTGCTTTTTCGTAACCAGGTCGCCTTGTTAAATGTTTTTCTTGTTGTTGTTTTTGCTGTTTTTTTTTCTCTACCTTCTGGATAATTATGCAAAAAGCCGTTTGAGAAAGGTTTCTGCCTTGAAAATGGCAAAAAAAAAACAGAAAAAAGAACGTGAACAATAGACAAAACAAGGCTTTCCTTGGCCGTCCCCCTTTTTTTTTATATATTTTCCATGTGGGTTAATGTGCGAAATGTGCTAAGCGAACGCAAATTTTGTGTTTTTTTTAGGTTTGTGGCATTTTTGATGATATGCATGAGGCTCCCATGGCCGCAACTTCAGCCACTTGCCACTCGCCGCCACTTTATTATCCACCATTCGTCCGCCCGACATTTATGCAAATCAGTTTCCTCCACTTGGCCTGCATTGCCTTGCCGACTGCATTGGAAATCACTTAGCCAACAAGGAGGCAATGACGTCATGTGTACAGGGTACATATGTACAGTGTACATACGCTGACAGGTCAAATTGGATAAATGGGATTTTTTTGAAAATCAATTTTTCAACCAGGAAGGCATTTTGGAGGAATTTTTTAAATGAAGTTTTGGGAATCCAAAGAGAGGTTAGAAAATCTCTCAATAGAGATTTTAAGACAATGTTAAAGAGTTTAAAAACCTTCAATATCACATGATCAATAAACTAATTAATCAGAAAAGGTTTCAGAATCTTCACGTAAAGGATAATAATTTCTATACCTGAAAATATGCTCAATTTTTTAGCTATTTCTGTAAACTGTAAACATTTTTCAGTAATATTTCTCCTCTAAGAAAGCATCTCAAACTCATTCAATTTTTAATGCATAACAAAAGTTTGCTTTACTGAGCGTTTCCTGTACATCCCACTGACAGGAAGTCCGCTTGACAGGACAAACAAGGCTGTAATAGTAACTGCAACTGCATTTGTAATTGCAACTGCAACTGGCGGTGACATCGAGGACCTGTCCTGCTTTCGGCCCTACTAAATGGGCACTTAAAATTAGCCCTATACGCTAAGAGAAAACCAAAGCAAAAAATCACAAACAATCGAATAATTTTTAGAGCTTAAAAACAAGCAAAACAAAAACTGTGTCAATTTCTAAGCCGATGACGTGTAATACCTGTCATTGCACCAAAAACGACCAAATAATGTTTGGGGAGAGAAAAAAAGTAAAAAAAAAAAACATAACGTGGCAAGTATGACAGGCAAGTTGAAACGCTCGAGTGACATTTGTCGTGCGATAAATAAAACTAAGGCCATTTAGTCAACGGCGACAACGAGACTTCCACCAACCAACCGACTGGCTGGCTGACTGAATGCATATTTAAATATTCAAATCGCTTAGAAATTCTCGCCATTCTACGCTGAGTGCCGCACGAAAAATTGACGGTTTTTCGAGCATTTCGGGTACTTAACTCAAAATATGTGCGGCCCAGACAAATGGGACAGTGATTAGACACAAGCCATTGACAAAGGCCGCAAATTAATTGCATAATTAGCAACGTATCGAGGGAGCTCTAGCTAAGCGACAAACAAAAAAAAATGATGATTAAACAAATTGCAAATTCAGCGCTGTTGTGTTAAATGTCCCAAAAAATGACAGGGGGAAATATTTTAATTGATTTCTAAATAAATGCTAAACGAAGCGTGTTTTTTGGTCTAAATAATTGTACAAATAATGTGCTAATAAATCAATGGGAAAACAAAAACAAGACTTTATTTAAATGGCAAACAAATTGCAAGTTAATTGGAAGGAATATTGATTGGGTAAATTAGTTTAGTTAAAGTTAAAACTTAATTAAGTAGTGAAAGAACCATAAAATTTGACAGAAAACACAGCAATTTCCATTAAAAGTCTAATTAAATTCCTTTATATTTTGCTCAACTTAATTTAATAATTTTCTCTGCCAAAGAAAATGCAATTTAGCAATATTATTAAGTGCACAAAACTGACTAATTAAATAAAAGCCATTCAGCTGTCAGGGAATATTTGAAATCGCTAAAACAAATTCCATGAAAAATCAATAAAATTATTTTCAGCAATACAATTAGGGAAATAAATCAACGGAGTAATAAACTGCCAAGCTTATTAAAATGCAATAAAAATTACTAACGAAGTAGGAATACAGCGAGGAGAAAACATATTTAAATTCAGAAAACGTCTGTGAAAATAAAAATAAAAAGACTGCCTTTCCTTCAGCCCTTTCAACCCTCTCGAAAACTTTATTTTTCCCCTTTTTTTATTTCGCACTCCCCTTTTTTTTTCGACCGCAACAACAATGAAAATGGAATAAAAATCATATGCATATCTATGTAAATATATACGAATATGAATATATATACTCGTATATAAATATATATATTTGTGTATAAAATGTACATATGAAAGAAAATGGGGAAAATAAAGAAAACTGTTGCTTGGCGCCCATAAAGAAAAAGAGCAACAAAATGGGAACACCAGCGACAACTTATGTTTATTTATGGGTTGCATATGTTCTCAGCGAGATTCTACATATGCCTCTGTGGGTGTGGCATCTGTATTTGCAACATACATATATATTTGTATATCGTTTAAAGAGTCAGCTTGGGAAAGCGCAACATGTAGCTGGGATTTTTATGCCCCCAAGTCCTGTTTCTATCCTGGCAAATATTTTCACTTGCCTCTACCTCCTCCTCCTTCTCCACCTCACAACTTTGGTATGAAAAATTAAATTTACTCAGCTCATCGTTTTTCATTTTTCTTTCTGGCCTTCTGGCATTACTTTATGGCCATTACACGTGCCAGAATTTGGCAAAAACTTTTAAGGTAAAAAATAATGTTGGTCCCAAGTCTTAAGAGAAGGCAAAACATAATGTACATACCCGAAAAAGGGAAAAGGCTGGCAGTTACAGAGTCAAATTTTCAATGAATTTAAACATGTTAGAAACTTGTTTCAACATTTTAAGCCGCTTGACAATGAATCAAAGGTCCAGGACCTTTTCTGGCTATGTCCAAAAAGGACCAAATAAAGCAAATAAAAAAGCCCCAAATCACAGGACAAGAGATAGCCAAGACATGGACAAGGACAATGGATTCAAAACGTCGTAAGTAAATAATCTTAAAAATAACAAACAAGAAAAGGAAAAACTGAAATATATTAAGGAAAATAAAGAAAACCATTCGCTTGGCCAAAATAATGTCAACAAGAAGACATCATTTTGGTTGGCAAGGGACTCGCACAGGATACACATGCTCCCCAGGATTAAATAATAAAACAGATTTCACATCTCAGTTGAATAAATATTCCATAATTAAATTGCCTGCACTGTCTTTGGGGTCAGTACAGAGGGAGATCTCATCTTCTTTCCTTAATTTGCAAACTCAAGTTTGGGGCCAGACAGAAAGCCCTTAAATTATCAATTAGGCTGCCCCCAAAGTCTGCCATGTGTGGGCTGTCTATTCAAAGGAAATTCCAGAGAAAAGGTCACCCAAGTATTTCATAAATACCATAAATGCCAATGGCCAGGGGGGGGCAGTTTGTTTGTCAGGGGATGTAGCTAAAGTCTTCTTTGAACATTAACAGCAAGGATACTTTAAAGCTACTTTTCCGGACCCTCTAATCAAGCTTGGAAGCTTAGCAAGTTAATTAGCAAGGGCTTCTTGAAATATAAAAACTTAAATTTGGAAATTATATTAGATTTGTATTCATATTCGAACTTTTTAGTTCAAATATAAACAAAGTAATGTTGATATTCCATGAAAATCTGTTCAGTAAGTCAAGAACTCTCTACTTTTGATACATTTTTATCGATTTTTTAGCTGCTTTCACGACTTTTACAAAGAATTACTAAGTTTACATACCAACCTTCCTATGACCTACTAATTCTGAAACCCTAAGACTTCATTTTCTACTTAATTACTATAAATTTACTACAATACCTTCTTATAACCCTCCAATCTAAGAATAACTTTCAAGTAACCAACCTTAACTTTATATTTAAAACCCAAGCTAGTCAACATGTCACTCGACTGTGGTGAAATTGTTTGCCTTGGCTTCTCGTGCTTGAGCTGAAAACAACTACCTTTCGTTTGAACAATCGAATCTAAAGCAATTATCCAATTTCTTCAACATGTGCTTGGTTATATAAGATACATATATATAAGACATATATATATATTTGTGTAACTGGGAAAGAAACTGGTCAACTGGCCAAAAGATTACACACTTTGTACGTGGGCAAATAGAAGTAAGTAATGCTTTACCATTTTGGTATGATGTTTGGGTTTGTGTGGGTCGTTCTTTTGACCACACTCTATAAGACGGGATGAAGAGATGGGGATAGGGGAATAGAAGAGGAGGGGGAGCAAACAACTGCCACCCACCTTGGGCGGCCTTCGCTTGGTGGCTCCATCCAATTGACGTCACGCAGCTGCTTGACTTTTGATGTTTGCCTGTGGGCAACACAACAAGCTAGTCAGCTGGCCTTCGGGGCAGGGTGAATGGTTAGTTGGGGGGGTATTCAGAGGGTTCACTGTAGGGGTTAAGGGAAAAATTGTTAAATCGATTAAAGTCAAAGTTTTGTCAGATACCCAGCAGCAGTAGTGCGTGAGTGATACAGACTATCAAAAGCAGAAAGATAATGCCGCTGCCCATCAGGCAGTCAATCATTTCCATCCATCTAGACTCTGGAAAACCATAAAACCAACCATCCTCTGCCCCTCATCTGGCCACTATAAAAAGCAAAGTTTTGCAATCAACAAAAGTTAAAAGTTACCAACGTACTAGAAAAGTTTTTCTAATTAGCAAGGACTCGGAACCGCAGGTGTCATCAGTCCAAAAGGCGTCATCAAATCAAACTCATTTCCCCCCAGCACATACACAAATTCACGATATAATGATAAGCTGTTGCCTTGGTTAGATAAGTGTGGATTGTTGAATATATTATGACTAATTTTCTTTAAGTTTTTTAAGGAGATTTTGAATATTAAATTTGGAATAATATCACTAAAGTGGAATGAAACTCAAACTCTTATGTTAGCTTAGCTTATACACTAATATAATATGACTAATGGATATGAAAATATTTCTTAGAATGTTTTGAATAACACAAACCTACTCATAAATATATATAAATACATATATCTTTATATTATTTTCATTGCTTAACAAACTGCAGATATTTTTACCCAAAGTTTTATCAACATTTCAGCCTTTTTGAAACCCATTTCATAGTTCTCAAGTTATGGAGGGCAAAATTGTAAGAAAACTTAATGTGTTGCTTATAAAAGTTCATTCTAACTAAGTTCCAGCTATAAGTATGATATTAATACATAGCGATAAGTCACAACTAAGGATATAAACCCTACATAACTATATAATTTACTGATATTAAAAATATAGCCAGTTAAAGGCACAAAAAGTTAGAATCGAAGGCAGGCGGCGTCATCAAATCAAATCTATTTAGCATGCACATAGAAGATATATGTATATATACAGTGATAAGCTAAGACTTTAGATATAAGTAAGTCCATGGCAAATGCGTCAGTGGGCGGTAGAAGATAAGTTATCAGTCGCTGGGGATTTCAGATTGAGACAGACTCGAGACAAAAAAGAACTCACTGGGTCAATCTGGCCGAGTCTATACGGCCATTCCTCTTTTCTCAACAGACTGTTGACATATGTACGACTCAGATATATATATATATATATCCTATGCGTGTGGGTGGTTTTTCATTTTGGCATTCAGTGTTGAGCATTTTCTGCTGAGCTGCAGACAAATGCTGTGCATATTAAAATCCACACAGAGAGAGACAATGAAATTTATGAGTTTCGCACAAAAAGCAAGTCCAAATTTACGACTAATAAACCGCAGCGGGCAGAAATTAAATGAAAATGCGGCCAGCTTTTAGTATGCTTTTTGGTCGATGACACATTTCAGGGGACCTGTCATCGGTTCAATCCCCCCGCCACCCACCGCCATCTCCTTAGAAAAAGAAGTGACATCTGTGGCATATTGACAACCTGGGAAAACTGAAACTGCTGAGCTGCTGAAACTGAAACTGTAACCATATGAAAACCGAATGGGATCAATGAGCTTGTAGATCGCCAGTTAATTGGCTGTCGGTGGCGTATACTTAATCTATTTTGAACTCTGTCAACTAATAATAGTTTCTGCCTCACGTGCCGCGCGTCTGCTTATCTTGGCTTTGCAACTTTATCGTTTATTCAATATATATATATATATATATCTGCTATATAGGGGGAAAAAAATAAAACTTAATCAAGATAAGTTTCGCGGGAGCGAGGAGGCCAAATGACTGGCATCAGGCGAAGGAAAGCCAATGGAAACTTTGGCTTTGCCATCAAAGCAAAATGCGGTTGCCCTCCTAATTAGTTCGAAAAGGTCTTAGACGAGGCAAAGCCAAAAAAGAAAACTAAGGAAAACTTCCCAAGTTCATGTAATCAAATGAGCTAAGAAAACGCAGCTGAAATACAAGAAGGAGGATGTTTTTCTTCCCGGGAACACGACATCCAAATCCCATTTGGCATACAAAAGCGCCAGAAGTTGACAAACAAATTTGTTTGGAATTTTAGCTTTTTAAGGTTTTAAGAAATGAGAAAAATGAGATGCAGAATTGCAGATACAAGCACATAGAATGTATTCTAAGTTCTTTAGACTGCATCTAATAATTTTAATATATTTTCTTTTACATTAAAAAAGAAAACAGAACCCAAATCATCTGTTAATAATGTGTCTAATTTCTGCGGCTGTCTCGTATCGATTTTCCCATTCTAATTGCTGGAACAAAATTGCGTCTCCGGCATAAAAAAAAGGCGAATTATTGAAGAGCTTCCCGAATCTGAATAGAAATCTGGATCCCCCTTCGCACCCACTATATACACTCAACACAAATACACCCACACACATATTTACAAAGAAAGTGGGCTGTGGGTTGGATGGTTTTGGTTTGATTTAATTTTTTGTTCGCTTTTTTGCCTGGGCGAAGGTCGTGGCTTTTATTGGCCGTTTTCATTCCGTTCGTTTCGTCTTTCCTTTTGGCCAAACAATTAAATTTTTGCTGTGTGAATATTTCTTTTCATTTCGCTTATATATTTTTTCTTGCTTTGATTGTCGACGGGGAAAAGCGTTAGCGGGGAAAATTATGATTATTTATTCAGGCAGTCCCGAAAAAAAAAATGTGTTTGTTAGCCACTTTTTGAAGAAGACGCAAATTATGCGCAATAAGTTTTATTTTGGAAGAGAGCGAGAGCGACTCAGTGTGACTCAGACATGGAAATTTCATATTTACACATAATTTATCAACATCCGTCAAAAAGTTGCTAGGCATTATCACTGAAGCTCAAAAACTTGTGCAACTAATTAATAATATCAACTTAAAGCTGATTCCCATGTTCAGTTCGTTTTTGGCCAGGTGGAAATTGAATACATAGCAAATATTGCGCATACGCCGTGTGTTGCTTTTGTTTACGCGATGCGTTCTATTTCTGGATTGCGAAATTAATTGCGAATCAGAATTGAAAAACAATTTTCCCAGCCAATTGTTTGGCATAAAGAAGAATGGAATGAAAGATGTATATCGCTGGGAATAAAAACAAAAAAACTGAAACTGAAAAAAAAAACAAGGACAATAAAAAGGCTTTCCTCGCCGCCTTTGTCCTTTCGTTTTTATGATGAGTTTTTCACGTGCCGCTGTATTCACCCTTGTCAATTCCAGTTTCAGGATACCTAAAATATATATATATAATAAAAAAGTTGAACATGAAAGGAAGCCAAAGGACTCTTGTCAATAAAAAGTGCCTTAAAGCCGACTGGCAACTTTTTCATTAGTTTCGTTCATTTTTTGGGGGGGAGAAAAACAGAAGTTGAACTACAAATTTCGTTTGTATTTTTAGAAACATTTCCCATTGCCGAGGCAAATATTATTGATGACTTTTTATTCCTGTGCACGACGGGCCGGGGCCCATTATGGCTGAATCAATCAATAAACGAGGAATCCCAGCTGAAACTAAGCCGGGACATAAGCTCGATGGGTCCAGGAAACGTGAGGACATGACAGGAATCTGTTCTCTCTCTAGTCCTACGACAATGAAAGGAAAGGGAATCATCCCGAAGCCATAAGCGGAATAAGGACCTTTCAAGGATGGTGGCCCCCTAGGCTATTGAATCGAATACGCATTGAAGTCGCCCCGTCCACCGATCTATATACGTATGCACGGGTATGTATATATTCCACCCACAATCACGCCCCTCTTAACTTGGAATTGAATTTGGCTTGGAAATTGTGTGTTTTGCCGCTGATGGATGGTTGTCTTTCTTGCCCGTTGGCCAGGTTTTTTTTTCCATTCACATTTTCTTTTTTTTTTTTTGCGAAAATGCCAAGTATACAAAATGGAATTAATTACAAATACAGCTCATCGAGGACGAGCACGAGCCCGAGAATTTGTTATCGGGATTTCATTTGGCAAAAAGGAGAAAAGAGGATTTTCAAAAGAAGAAAAGTAGTTGGATTACGACAAAGACCGTTCTCTGATGTAACTAAGGGCTAAAGCTTTTGCAAAGGTGTATTTGAAAGGCCTTTGTTGATTAAAAAACAAAGTATTGAGTGTCCAGTGTAAATTGGTGTTTCAATTTTTATTATTTAACGGTACCAAGAAGGTATCGGATTGATTATTTTTAGCACTCAATTTCCTATAAAATCTTACAGTAATTATATTTTATAAACTTAGACCAAGCCCTGCCTTAAGTTTTCGGTAATTTATTTACAGCACAATAAACAGCTCCTAAAGCAATTTAAATAATTTATGAGTTTATACTGGGTTACCTATACCCGAGCACCTAGAAATCACCTGACTGAAAGATAAAATCCATAATATCTTTATTTACCCGTTCTACTTTTCTGTATATCAACAATGGCATTACTTAACTAGTTAATAATATGTGAGCTTAAGTGTTTTAGTTTTATTTTTAAGATAAGAGATGAATGACTTTTATAGTTACAGAGAATAATCATTGATTTACAGCTCAAGAAGGTAATTCAGCTATCAATAGGTCTATTATTTGTGAATATCTTTTTGGATTTTTGAGCACTCCGATCCTACCATATCACCTACGCCACCCACTTGCTTAAGTGGCTGGCTTATTTAATTTTGTATTTGCTTTTTAGTTGTGTTTGTTTATCAAGCAATGCCAACCCTTGAGCAATTGATAAGCGCCTGAAATATTTAATCGCACGGGGAGGCAAACAGAAATGGCAGCAGAATCGGAATAAAAAAAAATGAGGAAAAAAAAGAAAATGTGGAACTGGAATTGGATTCGAAGTGCGACTCACCTGACTTTCTGCTTGGCTGTCACCTGCTGGCGATGTTGGTTTTTTTTTTGTTGTTTTTCCTTTTTTTTTTTGTTGGGTGGATAAATCTCCTACGTCCACCTGTTTCACCTGCTCCTCTCTCCTGCTTTTCTTTTGGCTTTCCTTTACGGCTTCCTCTTTGGACGTTTACTACTCCTCCGCTTCTTTCTTTCGCTCTTTCTGGCTAAAACCAAATTTAATTTGTTACTTTCGTTGATTTTGCTACTTTTTTATGGACTTTTTGCTTTACTTGACGCTTTTGCTATTGTTGTTGTTTTTGTTGCTTTCAGCATGGACTTTGATGTTTTAACAGAAATTCGTTAATAAAATTTTGATTGGAAAATACATATTTACTGAGATTTTAACGATTTATATAGTTTTCGTGCTAGACACATTTGAAAAGCCAATAAGTTGAAAGTACTGCAATTAAGTTAATTGCCATGGTGCACAGCGCATGTTTTAAACTTCAAATAAAAACGAGTTTTGTGTCCACAAATTGTTTCGTTTTTCGCTTAAATCAACAATTTGGTTTTTATATTTCGTTTGGCCAGCTTAACTGTAATGGTTTTTGTCAATTTTTTATATTTTTAAATCATATGGGAAATGTTGATATTTTCCAATTTTATTAAGGTTTTATAATTGTCTATCAATTAAGGTTTTGTTTAAACTTTAAATAAAAATGTTATCTGTTTTTCGTCGAGGTAACAGTTTAATTAATTGAGCCACCGAGTAAACATTTTTGTTTTTGTGTAAATTTTCTGTGTGTGCTTAACTGTAATTGTTGCTTATTTTTAAACTGGTACACTGGTCAACAAATATTCATTTCTTTGTTTTAAATTATATGTATAAATAAAAGTTATTGACTTTCTGCACAGCGCATGCTTATCATGGATATATGTTTCAATTTTTGTTGTTAAAACTTTTAAAAAAGAAACTGGTTTTTGGCTTTTCGCCCATGTAATTGTTCAATTTATTTGGCCTAAATAAACATTTTTGTTTGTGTAGATTTTTGTTGCCACCTTAAATCGTTGAGGTAAGTGAGCTTTTTTTTTTTTGCTGATTGCAACTCCTACACTGGCCCCCAAAATTGTTACTGTGTTATTTTTTGTTGAATTTCATTTTTTGGCTTGAAATAATATACGGGCAAATTCTGATTGGCATCTTAAAAAGCTGTCGCCCCTGACCCAATTGTTGATTATCGATCGATAGACGTCGATAACGCAAGTTGCAGTTGCACTTGCAGTTCTTTTTTTTTTTTGAAAAGTTTATCTCTAATTACTTTTCATATCAAATGAGATATGATCTTGTAAATTAAATGTCTGCTAATTAGGACAAGTAATTAGTTAAACGATCGCTGCACTTGTTTAACAATTAAGACATGGAAAAAAGACTGAGCTTAAAACCGGCATTTGAATCATATGCGCAAGCTCCTCTCTCTAAACTCTCTTTTCCCGCTCTCACGTACGATCCCCTTTTCCCTTTCTCCACTCTCTCCTTTTCTATCCATTTCTATATCTCTCTTTTTCACACGCAGCTCTCGTGTTTATTGATTGTCCCCCACCGAAAAAAACCTTCAAGTAACAACAACAGCAGTAACAACAACAACAGCAACGGATAGGTAGATTTCTGTATGTATGTATATTGTATTTTCGGTCGGTGAGAGGGTTGGGAGGTTAGGCCACCTACACCACCCCCCGCCCACAGCCCACCTTGTTTTTTATTACGCGCACGTAGTGTGGTTTTTTTTTTTTTTTTGCTCTCCTCTCTCACATTTTTACATACACTTGCACAATTGAAGAGAAAGAAAGAGAGAGAGAGCGCGAGAGAACAGGTGAGGGGGCGGTGGCGGGGGGCAGTCGAAGCTGGAGTTAATTGGCGAGCACGCTTTTCGGTTTTTCGGGCTTTTCTCTTCGCTGCAATTACTTTTTTTTGTTGAAGTTGTTAAACGCACATAATTCACCGATCCACCGACGCACAACGGCACACGTTCTATATCTTTACCACCGGCGATTTAAGCGCTTATATTTGCTAGCTTTTTTATTTGAATTTTTTTAATGGCAAACGTAAACAAGTGCGAACGGTGAAATATATCGTTAGCAGAAGCCTCTATATTCCGATTCCGTGTCAGGCAAAAAATTACAAAAAGTTTTGGATTGCTGGTTGCTTAAATAGACTTGCTACCGCAAAAGCTCGCTCTAAGCGAAAGCTCTCTCTTTCTGTCGCTCTCTCGCAGGTGTGTGGGTGATAAAATACTAGGAGTAAATACCAAAACGGGGCAATCGTGACGTCACTTTTGCAGCATGAAGTAAGTGTTGCAGTCCAAATACATTCTAGGTTAATCAGTCTAATTAAAGTCACATAATTACCAGCAGTAAAAGCCAGTTTCTTATTTTTCATTTCAAAACCATAACTTTCCTTTCGGCCAAAAACGACCGTTAAACAAAAAATACTAACTACCAAGACTTTTGATAGTGCTTCTGTGAAATATATCGATACTATCGCACACCTCTATTGTGCACGTGTGTGGTGTGGTTTGTTGTTCAACTATTTCGGCACACTTATTGTTAATTAAAATAATGCCTGCCGCCCACGCAGCCAGCAGCAATGGGAAGCCCACCGAGCAGCACAAGTCCTGGAAGAAGGTGAACGAAGAGAGGAAGGCGCTTAAGCGTCAGCGCAAGCAGGACAAGGTGCTTAAGGAGCTGCAGCAGGCCAAGGAGGCGGAAACCAAAGCGGAGCAGGCCGCCAATGAAGCCCAGAGCAAGAATCAGCCCTATCCGTCCACTCTGAGTATAGCTGTGCCCGGCTCCATCCTCGAGAATGCTCAATCAGCCGAATTGCGGGCCTATGTTGCCGGTCAAATAGCCCGTGCTGCCTGCATATTTCGGGTGAACGAAGTAATTGTCTTTGACGACGTAGGTATAGCAACGGCCCGCGAAACAAAACGCAGTTACGAGCCTGATGCGGAAGGCAGTGGCACAGGCACTGTGCGAAGCAGCTCCCTTCAACTGGCTCGGATCCTTCAGTATCTGGAGTGCCCTCAGTATCTGCGAAAATACTTTTTCCCGCTGCACAAGGACCTCAAGTACTCTGGGCTGCTAAATCCTCTTGATACTCCGCATCATCTCCGGCAGCAGAGCAAGTTTCGGTACCGTGAGGGTGTCATCTGCGACAAGAAGGCCAAAGAGGGACACAGTTACGCCAACGTTGGACTGCTCAACGATGTTCTGGTGGACAAGGCCATCGAGCCGGGCGTCAGGGTGACCGTGAAAATGGAACCTCAAAGTGGTAAGTCAGTCCTATATATAAATATTTTGCGCTCCCAGACTAAAACAAATATGTTTGCCTACAGAGAACAGCAGAAGGCAGCGGGGAACTCTCGTTAGCCCGGATGAGCCACGCCGGGAAACTGGCGTCTATTGGGGCTACCAGGTGCGCATTGCACATTCACTGTCAGAGATTTTCACCAAATCACCATACGAATCCGGCTACGATCTTACGCTGGGAACCTCAGACCGCGGCACCAACGTGCACGAGGTGCCCAACCGATCGTATAGCTTTAAGCATATGCTGATCGTATTCGGAGGACTGCAAGGTCTGGAATCTGCGCTGGCCAACGACGAGAAGCTAACCGTTGATGATCCAGAGTTGCTGTTCGATCACTACGTAAATGTTTTGCCACGCCAAGGATCTAGAACCATTCGGACCGAAGAAGCCTTGCTGATTGCTTTGGCTGCTCTCCAGGAGAAACTACAACCGGCAGTGGCTGATGTGGAGACCGATTTGAGTGATCTTTTGCCTAAAAGTGAGGATACTGGCATTGCTGTGCGACGTGACGTTTTAGTTAGTAAAAAGCAAAAGAAAAGGAAGGCAGTGGATGAGACTTCAGTAACACCAGTGGAAATCGAACCCACTCCTCCGAAACTATTGCCTAAGGTGGCTCGAAAGACAGCAAATCCCTTTGGAGAACCCCCTGAGAAGAGTTTAGATAAAACTACCATTGTAGATGATGACTTCGAAGTAGTTACATCCACCACAATTCCTGGAACAAAGCAATCAAGTGGAAATGACGACTTGAGTCGATTCGATTGAATGAAATAGTTGGAATTTTTATTTTTGTAAATATACAGATCCATATATGTTGCTTAAAGTTTCGTTTTTGATTTTATTGTTTTCCCACTAGGCATTTAACTATATTAATTCTATATTCTGTACTTTGTTGTTGCATAACTAGCTTTATTCCGCGATATAGACATCAACTTTTGTTCGAAACGTTCTAATAATTTGATACTTACACACTAAATTAATACGTTTTAAAATTTTCAACGCGAATGTCAAAGCAAGAATTTAGATTTCGATCTCCCACCAATCACTGCCATTATACTTACATACATATACATTTTAGTTGTCCATCCACACTTTGATAGCTTAAACATAATGACCTAGTTTTCCCTATAGGATGGACTGCCTCTGTCTATCTGTTATTTACACACTGACGATGAAAGTCGAATGGAGAGTCTTAAGCCGTCGAACAAGCCCTCACAACTGAATCTCTAAATGTAATATGTCGCCACATTGTCGCTGGTCATGATTAGCTATGGAATCGAGTCTTGGAACCGCGGCTCTGGCAGAAAATCCTCCTCCAATTCGATGCGTGTGTCGCTATGGTAGCCCAGCAAAGATTCGGTGTCCTCCTCCATGTGCCGAATGGGGAATGTTTTGCCATCGCCAAAGCTAAAGGATGTGTGGTGCGTTATATTTGATCAGGACAGGCATATATGTTATATTACAGAGCATAGATCATAGTAGGAAAATGATTAGTTATGAGTGCGTTATTTTGTATTCAATTGGTGATTCGGTGCTGTGCAACGGAAGCAAAGCTGAAAGATTTCATTGCTTTGGCAAATTAAAAACAAACCTTCGTTGCTGTTATAAATGTATTTTAGAATCCATCTTAAGTTCGTCACTCGAAGACATTCAATAAAATATGTATTTAGTTATAATTTAGAGGTGTACAAAAGAATAAAAAGTATAAAAATCAACTTGCAAACAGTAACTAACTAACTACATAAATTAAACGCATAGAGAAATGCCTGAATTTTGTGTGTGATAATAGTGTGTACTGAAATCTCATTGCTTATCATTAAGTTTAAGTCTTGAAGATTGGTTGATATCTACAAGGATTATTGGTTCCACGAATGTGTTAGCAAGGTACACATCTCCGAACGGGACAACCGTCTTAACTACCAGGATTATCCATATTCGATGTTTCTAATTTCCATTATAAAATTCGTGTGATTAGAACAGCGATAAATGCTAGTATTGAACCAATTAGATATTTCTTAATGTTAACTTAGTCGAATGTAGCTATGTAATGATATAGTATATAAATATCCGACGATTTATATAGTGGTCCCAGCCATTTAAACATTTAAATAGCCATTACTAAACAGTTGATGAATTGCATAGAGGTAACTTATTGGCTTACACAAACTGCAACGCTGACAAATGTGGCAGTTTACTCGGCTTTACAGTACAAATACATAAAACATTCTACGGAAACATGGTAAACGGGAAAAAATCAAACTGGCAGATCGCCGTTCGGTGGGCTTGTTGAATCCTTGACTGGATTAGCGCCTGCTAACGGATGATCACCGATTATGTCGATATATACGGCTGCCCCATTAGCTCCTCCCTCCGCCAGTTGACTAGACTTGACTGCTGCTGTGCTGGGGCTTAATGACTGGCCGTTTGCCAGGTGCTCCTGACGTTCGTCCAGCTCGTCCCGGTATGGAGATGGTGGCTGCACCACCTGCAACTGTTGCGTTGGCTGGTCGCTGGTGCTTCTTACTTGATGAGGCGATTGGTTGTGATGATGGTTAGTGGTGTCGAGGGGACTAGCGCCAATTAACTTATCTGTTGGATTGCCATCTAACCTGCTGGTGGGCGTATCCCCCATGGCATCGTACCGTTGGACGGGCGAGGTGGTGGTCACTCGACTCTGGTCACTGGATGTCTTATAGCTGTAGCCACCACCGCGGCTAGTTCCGTGATTGTGAATAAGCAGAAGGTATGGGGTATTGCGTTAAACAGAGAGTTTTAAACAGAAATATTGTTTGTTTGTTAAATTTTCAAGTTTTTTGTTGTTTTTTTAATTACAGTTTAGCTTGTTGTAGTTGTAGCTGTTGTTGTTGTTGTTTGCAGTTTGTTTGTAATATAATTTTGCACAGATGTGTGGTTACGAATATTAAAATTGGTTCAAGTGTAGCAAGTGTTTTGGTTTTTAGTAAGCTTTAGTTGGGATGATGAAATTCCACGGGTTCTCAGGCAGAATTTCAAGCGAACTTTGGCATTTAAAATTAGTCACTTAATCCCGCGGACATTTTGAAACTAAGCTGGTTTTTGTTAGATCTAGATCTCTATTTCTAAAGCTCGCTGGCATTGGGCTTCTCTTTTTTATTTACAAACAGAAACAACGAACGCAAGTGAAATGAAGTTTAAATTTTGATTATACTTAAGACTAGATTACAAAAGGAGATCGACAACATTTGTTCTTTGCTTTTCGCTCTCAGTTTTTAAGCATATACAGTTATTTTTTTGGTATTACATAAATTATAAGTGTTAAAATTGCTTTGAATTTATCTAAAATTAGTGATTTCCAGCAGTCTTTGCCGTTTTTCTCTTTTTAACTTAGCACACAGAACACACATCAAGAATAGGAAAAGGTTTTAACTACGAAGCAGTGGCTGTTCAGCATGCCTTTAATTTGCCAAAATCAATAAGAAAAACCAAAAATCATAATGAAAATCAAATCAAATTCAACAAAAGCGCACAATAACAACAACTAAAGAGTGAGAGAGCTTCAAGTGCAGCACAGATTAGTAAGAATGGGAATGTGAGAATGCCAAAGATCAAGATGTTGTGGTAGTAAAAGGACCGACACATACCTGGAAAAGACGGGCAGGAACCAGTACTGCCAATCGTCGCCGAATACTTCGCAGAAATTGGCATAGCGACCCAAATTATAACCATTCTTATCAGGGCCGCCAACACGAAAGATGGGCGCCCTAAATGACTCTAAATGAAAGATAAATAGGATAGGATATTAGTATGTATAATTGGATTGTCAGGCTTCAATTACTTACCCAATGTCGTGCGATTCACCAGCACCAGGTATATGTGGTATCCAAACAAACTCACCAAACTAATTGCAAACATTATGGCAATGAAGAAAAGGAACAAGATGTGGAAACGTCCCATTCCAGTGGCATTAAGTTGTCCCTGTGCCGAGTAACCATTATTATCGTACTTGGATCAGTAAGTACATAGATTTTAGATAACATTACAGCGAAACGAGAGAATACATTTATTAACTAACAGGTCATCGCATGCAGAGGGCATATATAGGGAGGTAATAAAAGTAGAAATTTGAAACTTACGGCACCTACCTTCCAGAACTCTACAAAGTCGTGCAGTGAGGTAAAAGCCACATACAGGCAGTAGACGAGCGCGTAGCCTAGGAACAGTACGAAGTACTTGTAGTTGTAGAAGTTCACGCAATTGTTTACCCAGGGGCAGTGGTGGTCCATCTTCAGCACACAACAACTACACACGCTGCAGTGGTGCGCCCGGTCCGGCTTGATTATTTTGCACTTTTCACAGAACCTCACCGAGCCGTTCATTGTGCTGAAACGCGGATGTTTCACGTATTATTTATAAATATTAAACAATGAAAAGTTATAACTAAGTATGTTACAAACATAATTGCGATCAAAAAATATTTTCTGGGGTGTTTGGTTATAAGTGTAACATTCAAAAGATTATAACAATTGCGAATTATCTAAATTCCACTTCCGCATTAAATACTTGAAATGAAATTGTATTGGCGAAAATTGACTTGATAACATCGTGAATCCCTACCGATTAGTGACTGGTAAATCGCGCGCAAAGTTATTCAGTATGCGCTTTTGAGTTTCTGGGCTGTCGGCTCGGAATAGTCGCGTCACTTCCTCGTCTGGTATCCGCCACTAAACAAAAAGTGTAAACAAGCGTATTAGTGAGGTTTCCCCATTTCTTTTGATAACAAAAGATGATAAGGCGTTTGATTCACTCACCTGATCCGGTATTCGGCCCACGGAGGTCATTATGGTGCGCCAGTAAGACCACATGAACAGCGTAAGGAAAAGGTGGTAAAACAACAGCATGAAGATCATGCCAATGCTATTCTGCGAGTTTCCTATTAAAGGGGAAGATACAGCTAGATATATATTGCGCTCCTTCATAGTGGTATGCATAACTCACGGATGCACAGCTCCACTACATAGGCGTAGTAAGACCAGGCTATCACAGCGGTGATAAACAGCACCGGAATCCACTTGAAGACCGCCATGCAAAATCCGCAGGGTGTCTTTCGCCTTCGATGGTCGTCGTTGCCCATTCTATTTATGTGGGCCACCACTTCGGAAAGGGCGCGTGTATCTCGGGGCGTTGGAGTTACCTCCACCTGCAACTGAAGTGGACTAGGGGTAACCGATGGACCTGCTATGATTGCTGATTTTCCAACGGGCTCTGCTCTGCCAGTACAATGTCTTTATCTGCCAATGATTCACTAGCTCCGCAGGCTGTTGAAAACTTTTCTGCGCTATCCGAAGCTTGCTTCCCCTTGTGGGCAGACAGGTGCTAGTTTAAACCTTAGCGCTGTGACATTTTTGTTATTATTCCCAGTTTTTCTGCTTTTCCAGATGAAATTAACAAAATTTGGCTGTCAAATTGGAAACTCGAACTGGTTTAGTGATGGACGATTTGTGCGTTGGAGGTGGTATAGTCAGCGATGCGTGACACGGAATTGTCAGTTATAAAAATGATAACAATGTAATTTTAACAGAAATAATATTTTTAATCATTGAAAATCATTTAATCTTTATTTATAAAATAATCAAATAAAAAATTATTTTTAAATTATTTTTCTAGTCCTTATTTTTTAGTGTTTTTGGTATTAATTCAGTACCACCTAAATATGACTTACCAACGCGTTAGTACATTTTTTTCGTAGCCGGCAGACTTTGCAAAGAATTTCATTTCAATTCGGGATATCCCCGTGAATTTACGAGTGCTCCGGATTTTTCATATCACAATGAGTCGTGAAGTTCTATCGCCTCCTGTCCAAACGATGAGCCACAACCGTCAATATAGGGTCAATATTGTTCACGAGGATTTCGGAGGCGACAAGTGGAATGGCCCAAATAAAAAGGCTAAAAAAGAAAACAAGTCCTACGAAGAGCCAGGTGAGTGGCTTTTGTGGTAACTTGTACCCAAGTAAACCCCTTTTTCCAAGACTTATATGGCGAGGATGACTTTGAGGATGATCCTGCTGTCAATAATATTGAAGAATCATCCAATGGAGAATTCAAGCTTGCGCTCCATGTGCCCAAGTGAGTATAGTCTCATACTGAATTCTGATTAATTTTATATGGCATATTCTTGAAGATCGTTTTACGGTGGATTAATTGGCCTTAAAGGGTCTACAAAGCGTCGCATTGAGGAAGAGACGAAAGCAGAGATCTACGTTCCTCGACAGAACGAGAGATCCAACAATGTGATTATCAAGGCAAAGCAACGTAGCCAAGTGTGCGCTGCACTTCGTCAAATTCGTCATCTAATAGTCTCCCTACGAAAGAAGATGAGACCGACCCACTTTTTGGCCGTGGCTCTGAACTCTGGGGAAGTCCAGGAAAGATATGTAGAACTTAAGGTACAAGACCATATTTTTTTTAGAGAATATGTAACTATTAATAACTGTTACAGAAAAAGATCATGGATGCCAAATTGCCCGGAATTGATGAAGAATTATTCATATCCGAGCGGAAAATCCACCTAACTTTAGGTGTTTATGTGCTGCTGGATGACGAAGAACGCCAAAGGGCCATTAATGAGCTAGAAGTCTGTCGTTCCCTACTGGCTGATTTAAAGACACCTTTGGAAATGAAAGTCAAGGGTCTGGAGATTATGAACGATGATCCCAGCTCCACTCGGATTCTATACGGTCGCATTGAGTCCCCGGATCTGCAGAAGTTCGCAGATCAGGTTCTAGCCCACTTTCAGAATACTGGACTATGCGCCACGGACAATAACGAACGTGAATCTATCAAACTTCACATGACCTTGATGAACAATCGCTACCGTAAGGAGGCCATGAAGTCCGGAAACAGCTTTGATGCCCGCGAAATCCTGAAGAGCTTTGGAGACACGGACTTTGGAACAGCCCAGTGCGATGCAGTGCACCTGTGCGTATTGAAATCCAGCGGTGATGACGAATTCTATAAGATATCTGGAAGCCTGAAATTCTGATAAGCCTGGAATGCTTTTATTTATAGTCCTATAACTTAGGATTATGAGGTATGAACCTTTGTATATAACTAAATAAAATTCCACACAACTTATTGTTTGTTTAAAAAAATTTCTAAAGGGTTTGTTTTCTGTACCTATAAAATCTTTATTTCTGAATTTGTTGGAAGAAAAACGATTCTAAATAAGAAAAATCTGCAACCGAAAGGAATGACACCAATATTAAAAAACGTAATCACAATAAAGTACACATATACAATTTATTTGTCGAATATCAATGCTCAAATTGGTTTTGTATATCAGTTGCAATTGGACTGCATAACACCTTAATGCTTTGTGCCTGTCGAGATTTATTCCAGAATTTTACCAGAAAACATCCACGACAATCGAATCAAATGTGCACCCAAGACTAGGCTTACGGTTAGTGTTTTTTGTTTCTGTTCTGGTGTTACAATAAATATAAAAATATATCGTTTATATATGAGGATTTGTGGCAAAAATGTTTATTGGATTTAAAACAAAATAATGGGTAAAACAAAAAAGGTTATATAAAGAGCATGCTTAATAGCTACGGAGTAGGAAGCCACAAGTGGAGGACACGAACATTTACAAAAAAGAGGTGGACCAGCTAAAATGCCGATTTGGAAAGGATATACATATATATATAGTGGAAGCAAGCTGGACACTCCGTTCCATACACACTCACGCAGTTGTACAAAACTTGGTTTAAATTGAATATCAAAAACAACTTGACGGCTTACTAACTAACTTTAACTACGCACGATTTGCTTGGCTTTTTGCTTATTTTTTTGTTGCTTAGTACTTGTCAATAGCTTCAGTCTAAAGTTAAGATTTGGTTGACTTTTGTTTTCGCATTTTTTTTTGCTTGCTTGAAGAGGATTTCATTGGTTCTACATGTCACGTTGCACTGACGATTTGTTATCGTTCTTTTGGGCGGGATTTGAACTACATTAGTACTGATGTTGGAAAATTGGTTTAATTGTTCGTACATAGACTATATGGAAAATATTTTAACATATGTAGGTTTACATACATATATATGGATTAGTTTTCGATTAAAAGGCGCGAGTCAAACAGTGCATTTCAAATCTACTGGTAGTAAGTGTGTTGAAAACAACTAGTATTAAAAAGTATTGGTTTACATTCAGTCGGCTGCTTTATATTATTAATAGATTTGTTGCTATTCTTGTTAAACGTTTTACAATTTGCTTGTGGATATGTGTAGAGGTATTCGCTTTGAAACACACTGTTCGTTGTTGGCCATGGGATCTTAACAAACAAACATCTACAAACGTACATAGATTTCTTTTTAACAACAATTAGAGTTTTGGTGCATATTTAGTTAATTTGAACAAAGGTTTTGGCTGCTCATGAATATACCGAATATAAAACTGTATATTATTTATTATTTGGCTAATCCGCCGCCTTAAACACTTAATTTAGTTTAAACAATCTGTGTACTTCAGGACTATCTAAAGAAAAACACTCGATTTAAATCGAAACCAAAAGTGTCTGGATCTGTGTGTGAGTGTGTTCTGTGCGTTTATCGTGTGCGTGCTGGATAAATCTCTCGGTTTAATTTATCTATTAATCAATCAATCAAATGTGCAGCACCCATTTTGGCCCCTGACCTCCTCCAATCCCTGCCGTGGCACCTTCGTCATCGTTGTTCCTTTGTTCGCTCTCCTCACACTTGCTGGTCTATGCTACTATTTTGCATGACCATTGCTAAGCACTGCCGGCACCGCCTGCTGGACTACCGCATTGATAACTTCGATTTCCTTCTTCAGAAAGGCAGCGCCGTTCTCCTCGAGTGGATGATGGAGGTCAGCGGGAGCATTACCAGGATCTGTGCCATTGTCATGGACAGAGGATATGTTGCGTTTGCGAAGACCGCCGCCAGTTGTCGAGTCCAATGGAATGCCGCCGTTGCTGCCAGGCAGCTTCAACTTGGGAAACTCAATATCCCGCATCAGATCCTTTTTGAACTCTACAATGCCGCTGACGGTCTCGGTTACAGTCTTATCAATAAATTCCTCAATGTTTTTGGTCTCGGCCTCGATCTTCTCCTTTAATTTGCTAGACAGCTGGTCCATTTCACACTGGTCATGGGGCACGCTAACCGCGTCTCGAGCGCACCTGGTCATCGGCTTCTTCTCCAAATGTGTCTGCTGCTGCTGTGGGCGTGGTCGAAGGTTTACATTGTTCGGTTGCTCAGTTGGTTGTTGTTCGGTTGTGTTGTGTAGAGCAGCAGCTGGCTGCTGGTGTATGGGCGTGTTGACTTTACATTGAGCGTGCTTATCCTCCTCCCTATCATCGTTGAGATCATTGCCAGCGGTCAAGGCTGCTGTAGACTCCCCATTAGTGGTCACCACATCCTTGACATTTCCGCTGCCGGCCAGCCGTACGTTTCCGCTGCCATTCGTGGTGCGGCGTTCGCCGCGTATAAACTTGGGTAAAATAAATATGGTCACTAGTGAAATGATGTGAAGGCACAAATAAAATCTCAGGTACAATTTGATGCTGCCCTGTAAAGCGAAAACATGAAGTTGGTTAATAAGTGATTTCTGAGAAAACATAATATAATGTGTGGCGAGTCGATTTTTGTTTATGCTGAATAAAAAAGATAGAAGAACATTCCTGTAAGTAATTAATGGTAAATGTTATCAATTATTTTTTGACAACTCTTAGTCTTAGTCTTCCATTAGATAGTATACAAAAAACAAATTCATATCGAATTATTCCATTTTTCTTTATATTCATTGACAAAATTGACCGACTCGCTGAGTAAACTTACCATAAATTCAAGCAGAACGAATGGGAATGTGGCGTAGCCCAGTACGACGCGTGTAATCAGGCAGGTGAGGATGTCGTAGAACATTCGCGTGACCTGCGTGCTCTGGAAGCGATGACGGAAGAGTCGCCGGCCGGTGCGCGCTGCCGTTACAACGACGGCGCCGGTGGCAAAGGTCAGGTAGTAGCCCGGATAGAAGCCGTGCCAGACGGCGCTAAGGGCGAACGTAAGGAGCGTGCCGTACTGCTTGGGCACCCGTTCATAGACAAGCGTTCGCAGCCAGCGGTTGGTGCCGCAGTTCCAGTTATTGATGGCATCGCGCATGTTCGTTGAGAACTGTCAATAAAAAACGATATAAATATCTTAAATTATATTTCACATTCAAAAATACTCACCTCGAACGACAACACATTGATATTCGATATCAGATCCCATTTGGAATCACCATCCTTATCGTAGCCAGTGAAACCTAAGCCTGAGTTGTTACATATAGCATCCGCCAGGAGCCAGGCGTGATAATACTTAAAGCGTATGCAGGTGGTAGCCATCATGGCATACCAGTACTTGTATATCATGCTGGTGTTGTTCAGAAAGTCGTCCTCCTTCATGTCTTTCACTGGATATATTTTCACAAACTTCATAAATATGAAAGCACACACAAGACTGCCAACCACTTTACGAATGACCGCTTTAGTAGGTGATGGTTCTATCACTACTTCTTTCTGGCTGCTGTCAAGATTTCCCTGAAAACAAAAACGCAAAATAAGTTAATTTTAAGGAAATATTTTTTAAAAAATTTCAACTATCTGCTCTGCAAAGGTTAGGTGCTTTTGTATTTTTAAATAAAGTTTTATGACTTCAATAGTAATTGCAACCTTCTCTCATTATTTTCATTGTTTTTCTGATTTGGCAATTAAAAATCATGAGCGTCATGACCCAATTGCAGTAATAAAAGAGAGAGTGAGGTCAAGTACTGAGCTGACATTCCTACACCTCACTAATGAAATTACTGCAGTGGTTATTAGGCAGTCAGGTGACATAATTAAACTTACGTTGCCCGGTGGACTGCTCAGTAAATTGTAGCCTTCCACGAACTCAATGTAGTCCTTGTAGAAGACCAGAGGACCAGCCAGAATGCTCTGGAAGTGCCACACGTAGGAGAAGTACTCCAAAGCCGAGGGCATTTTACGAATGGCATGGTACTGCTGAGCCTTTGTGAGTTCCTGTCAGGCAAGAAAAAAGAATATTAGCCACATGATTGATACTAATTTGCTTTACTTTCACTCTGCACTCACCTCATCTCGCCGCACGAAGCCATCGTGAATGCTGAAGGCCAGACTGGTCACCTTCTGCGTGATGATCATTAGGGGCCCGGTTATGTCTAGGGCATAGGATCCATAGTCGTATAGCTGGCGCATCAGATGCACGCCTAGCAAATAGCTCATGGCCACCAGCAGGACGGCTCTAGAGAAGTAAAATTTTGAAGCAGGGGCTTTTGGGAATCATTTTTTTATTTTCCTTACCTTTGGACAATGCGCGGATCTTGGGTGCGGATGACGATATAACATACTGCCGGCAGTCCAGCAATGTGGATTGCTTGTGAACCAAAGCAAAAGTAGCCAAAGGCCAGACCAATCGAAAGGGCGAATGTGTGGCGCAATTTGCTGGAAACCTTCGAAGGATGCAGCACGGACCGGAAGAGAGACGCCAGGAAAAGGGCTGATATTTGGCAAATTAAAAAGTTTACCTGTAAAGATCATGATTTCGTTAGGAATTACTAAAAACGAATTTAAGAATGCGTTTGATTAAAAAATTCAGAGATTTCACTTAATTTACATATAATTGGAATAAATTACACTTTTCTTGTAATTAATACCCCTCTAAATTGCCGACTTTAGGCAACGAGAGATCTTTGGACCCATTTGCCAGCGCGGAGCACATGCAGCCAGCACGTGTCTTGCTAGATTTGCAATTGTAATGCGAGTACAGCATCCCCCACTCATTACCTCCCAGATCACCAATCACCCATATACAACCACCCAGTACCAGACAATTGCGGTCACAAGTGCTTGTCAACCATTGCACTTGATCATGGCGATTGGCGATCACGATCACGCGTTGTGATCAATGTTCGTTCTCCTCCACTTTTTCTGACCCCCAGCAGTGGCATTGGCTTCTATTCCTATGCAAATGTTTAGAACCTAAACCCCGAAATGTGTTATGTGCCTGTCATTGGCATTGAAGATCGAGGGTTTTTTGAGGTATTTTCCGCTCGATTTCCTTTTCGCACGGGTCTGGTGTCAATGAATAAGCAATGAGGGGACCCCAAATTAGACCCGTTTAGTTCCCTCCCGTGTTTGCCATTAAATTGATATCAATTGCTCGACGTTTTCAAACTGATTCCCATTCCCTGAAACGCACTTCCAACTGTCCTCGATAAGGTGCGATAAGAAAAGGTCTTAAGAGACAGCTGAGACCACACCTAAGCTGGAGTAAATTGGGGACAACATAATCAACGAAAGCGGATGCGACGACTTTGCTTTCTACGAGTACTTACTCTTATCACTTATCAATTACCGAAGCAATTACGAATTATTTGCCGCAAACACAAAACTGTGCTATTATTAAAACATGAGTTATCAAACAAATCTGCAGTACGTCAGGCATCAAATCAAATACTTATACGCCTATATGAATCGCATTCATTAATTACCAATTTGATTGCCACGAGTGTGGAGTCAATGGCATTTAATCAAGTTTAACATTAATTCAGTTATATTATAATGCGCAGTTAAGCTATTTTCCTTTGTTCCGAACAATCCAACTATAAAAAATCGCCATATTAAATAAAAAGAGCTATAACCAGTTGAGAATTATAATCTGAATGGCCCTTATAGTGCAAAAACACTTCAGAACGGACTTTGATCCAGGATGGACATCCCATTGAGTTAATGGTTTAAAGCAATCGTTAAAAAATTTTAATACAGGTAGAAAAATGTGTCTACCCTGTAGTTAGATAACGGGTATATTATAGTCAAGGGACTGCAGTAGTTGTGATGGGGTTGCAGGAAGTTGGTTGTTGCCTGTTGTGGGGTTGTCATTGTTGTTGGGGCACTCAATGTTCCCATAGCAGAGTTAGTCGTCGTCGCAGTAGAAGCTGGAGCACACGTTGTTGCCGTTGGAGACTAAACGTTCTTTGTCGTTGTCCTTGGAGCCTCGGTTGTGGTTGGGGAACATGTAGTCGTCGTAACTTCAGTCGTTGTCGTTGTTGGAGAGCATGTTGTCGTCGTAGCTTCATTTGTGGTTGTTGGGGAACACGTTGTCGTTGTTGGAGAACACGTTGTCGTTGTAGTTGGGGAACACGTTGTCGTTGTTGGAGAGTATGTTGTCGTTGTTGGAGAGCATGTTGTCGTTGTAGCTTCAGTCGTCGTAGTTGGGGCACATGTTGTAGTTGTTGGAGAACACGTTGTCGTTGTAGCTTCAGTCGTCGTAGTTGGGGCACAGGTTGTCGTTGTAGCCTCAGACGTCGTAGTTGGGGAACACGTTGTTGTTGTTGGAGAGCATGTTGTCGTTGTAGCTTCAGTCGTGGTAGTTGGGGAACACGTTGTCGTTGTTGGAGAGTATGTTGTCGTTGTTGGAGAGCATGTTGTCGTTGTAGCTTCAGTCGTGGTAGTTGGGGCACACGTTGTCGTTGTAGCCTCAGACGTGGTAGTCGGGGAACACGTTGTCGTTGTTGGAGAGCATGTTGTCGTTGTAGCTTCAGTCGTGGTAGTTGGGGCACACGTTGTCGTTGTAGCCTCAGACGTCGTAGTTGGGGAACACGTTGTTGTTGTTGGAGAGCATGTTGTCGTTGTAGCTTCAGTCGTGGTAGTTGGGGAACACGTTGTCGTTGTTGGAGAGCATGTTGTTCTTTCCTGGTACAGATCCATTAACATTTTTGATCCTGGCCTACTGATTGTGTGAGCAGATCCGTAGCAGATAGTGACGGATGCCACGAGGCCCAGAAGGATAAAGCTGACTGAAATGGAAGTTTTAGGGTAGGGTTCTCTTAAACTAGTCAAAGGTCCACTTACATAGACTCATCGTATATATGCCCCTAACTAGGCTCGGTTTCTTTCCCTATGCAAATGGTAAGGTACGGGTTTGTGAAAAATGTTTCCTTTTCCTGATATTATCATTAAAGATTAAGCGCAGTGGTAGTTACCGCTGGGGTCCTGTGTAATTACAGCAGTTGAGTTCCCTCCGTGGGTGCCGTTAAAATGATATTAATTAATATACATTTTCTTACCTATACACATTTTCTAAAACCCATTTTCAACTGTTCCTGATAAGTTGCGATAAAAAGATATTAAAGGAGATCTTGGAACATACTAAGCTGGGCTTATTTGTGGACAACATAATCATAGAAAGCGGATGCGACAGCTCTACTTTCGACTCACTCTTATCATGAAGAAGGTTTTGCTATTATTAAAACAGGAGGATCAAACATACTAGTACGACAGAAAATGAATCTTTTTATCAATTCATATAATATGAGTTAAAGTCATTTAGTCAAGTGTAAGAATTACACACTCTCTAACTTACTTTACTTACTCTTACTTCAACTAAGAGATAGAAATTTTATCACCGCCAAAGTTAACAACCAAAGTCATAACTAGTTTTAGGGCTGAACTCTGAATGGCCCTTAACACATTAGAACAATAATCTATTGATCTTCTGATTTGAAAAGGTAAATCCCGTTTAAGATTATTATGCTGTTTATTAAGTAGGTGGTGGTTACTGTTGGTTACGGATACAAGTTGCAATACAAGCTCTGGCCTCATTCCAGTTGATTCGACGTAGCCAAAGAGGCTTAGTTACGTTGAGCAGGGCAGTTCAGCACCTGGCTGCGGGGAAGGCATTCTCCAGCCTCCGAATCATACCACAGTCCGGCGCGGCACTTGCGCAAAAGGCGACGTCCACCGCGGCACTCATAATACCTCCTGCAATGATTCGGGTCTTGGATTATAGTGTTGTCAGCACGTCCAACGCACATGGCGCTGGATCCGAGCGGGAGGGTAACCTTGGTGGAGCTGTCCAAATTAGCGAAGAGATCCTTAATTGGCTTTGGAATCAACTTAGCGGGAGCACTGTCATCACGCTTAGTGTCGCAGGCCGGTGTGGTTGTTTTTTCGCAAGGTGGTGTAGAAGTTGTGGTGGGATTGCAAGGAGGTTTTGGCTTTGGAGTAGTTGGCTTACAGGGGGGCTGTCGTTTGGTGGTCGTTGTTGTTGGAGCTGGGGTAGGAGCCGGAGTTGGAGCTGGAGTCACCTCAGGCTCACATGGAGAAGGTGGCGCTGGAGTTGGCGCCGGAGTCGGGGCTGGAGTTGGGGCTGGGGTTGGTGCTGGAGTCGGGGCTGGAGTTGGGGCTGGAGTCGGGGCTGGAGTCGGGGCTGGAGTTGGAGCTGGAGTCACCTCGGGCTCACATGGAGAAGGTGGCGCTGGAGTTGGGGCTGGAGTTGGAGCTGGAGTTGGGGCTGGAGTCACCTCTGGCTCACAGGGAGAAGGTGGCGCTGGAGTTGGGGCTGGGGTTGGAGCTGGAGTCGGGGCTGGAGTTGGTGCTGGAGTCGGGGCTGGAGTTGGCGCCGGAGTCGGGGCTGGAGTTGGGGCTGGAGTTGGTGCCGGAGTTGGTGCTGGAGTCGGGGCTGGAGTTGGCGCCGGAGTCGGGGCTGGAGTTGGGGCTGGAGTTGGTGCTGGAGTTGGTGCTGGAGTCGGGGCTGGAGTTGGGGCTGGAGTTGGGGCTGGAGTCGGGGCTGGAGTCGGGGCTGGAGTCGGGGCTGGAGTTGGAGCTGGAGTTGGAGCTGGAGTCACCTCGGGCTCACATGGAGAAGGTGGTGCTGGAGTTGGGGCTGGAGTTGGAGCTGGAGTTGGGGCTGGAGTCACCTCTGGCTCACAGGGAGAAGGTGGCGCTGGAGTTGGCGCCGGAGTCGGGGCTGGAGTTGGTGCTGGAGTTGGGGCTGGAGTCACCTCCGGCTTACAGGGGGGTGGCGCTGGAGTTGAAGGAGCCGGGGTCGAAGGTTGGTTGGGTTTACAGGGCGGCTGTTGTGGGGAGCTTGTGGTCGTTGGAGCCTCTGTCGTTGTGGTAGTTGGGGCCTCAGTTGTTGTCGTCGTAGGGGCCTCGGTTGTCGTCGTCGCCTCAGTTGTTGTCGTAGTTGGGGCCTCAGTTGTTGTCGTCGTAGGGGCCTCGGTTGTCGTTGTAGCTTCAGTGGTTGTGGTAGTGGGGCCTCGGGTGTTGTCGTCGTTGTTGCCTCAGTTGTTGTCGTAGTTGGGGCCTCAGTTGTCGTGGTAGTTGGGGCGCACTTTGTTGTTGTCGTTGTCGCCTCAGTTGTTGTCGTAGTTGGGGCCTCAGTTGTTGTCGTCGTAGGGGCCTCGGTTGTCGTTGTCGCCTCAGTTGTTGTGGTAATTGGGGCGCACTTTGTTGTCGTTGTAGCTTCAGTGGTTGTGGTAGTGGGGGCCTCGGTTGTTGTCGTCGTTATTGCCTCAGTTGTTGTCGTAGTTGGGGCCTCAGTTGTTGTCGTTGTCGCCTCAGTTGTTGTGGTAGTTGGGGCGCACTTTGTTGTTGTCGTTGTCGCCTCAGTTGTTGTCGTCGTAGGGGCCTCGGTTGTCGTTGTCGCCTCAGTTGTTGTGGTAATTGGGGCGCACTTTGTTGTCGTTGTAGCTTCAGTGGTTGTGGTAGTGGGGGCCTCGGTTGTTGTCGTCGTTGTTGCCTCAGTTGTTGTCGTAGTTGGGGCCTCAGTTGTTGTCGTAGTCGCCTCAGTTGTTGTGGTAGTTGGGGCGCACTTTGTTGTTGTCGTTGTCGCCTCAGTTGTTGTCGTAGTTGGTGCCTCAGTTGTTGTCGTTGTCGCCTCAGTTGTTGTGGTAGTTGGGGCGCACTTTGTTGTTGTCGTTGTCGCCTCAGTTGTTGTCGTAGTTGGGGCCTCAGTTGTTGTCGTCGTAGGGGCCTCGGTTGTCGTTGTCGTTGTCGCCTCAGTTGTTGTGGTAGTTGGGGCGCACTTTGTTGTCGTTGTAGCTGGGGCACAAGTTGTTGTTGTCTTTGGTGCCTCCGTTGTCGATGTCGTAGTAGTTACTTCGTTTGCACATGGAGGGGTGGTCGTGCGCCTGCATGGAGGCCTGGTGGTGGTGGCCTGACACGGCTTCTTTGGAGATTCCGGCTTTGGCCTACTAATTCTATGGGCAGATCCCTCGCAGATAGCGGCGGATGCCACGAGGGCCAGAAGGAAAAGGGTTGCTGCAAGGTTGGGGCGGTGATTTTGAGGAGTCCTTTGACAGTATTCAATGAGTCACTTACACAGATTCATCGAATATTTCGGGCGGCGCAAAAGGATAACTAACTGCAGTTGGCTACTTTACCGCTTTCGCTTCGGTGCTCTGACAACTGACCCATCTGCAGCTTCTTTTTATAGCCATACCGTTAGAAGTGTAAAATGTTTTGGGCTACCGGGTTACAAGTTACACATTTCCCTGATAACTTCTAGCCAATTTGCAAAGTGCAGTCAGCCAGAGTGTTCTAATCAAGTTATGCAATACACTTTTACCATTTCTAACCGTGGTTTAGATAGCATTCATATTGCATAATAAATGTACTCTTGACCTTTATTTTTACCGAACTTTCGGAAATTTATCCTTTGGCTAGACTTTTGGTTAAGACCTGATTTTTAACACTCATTATTGGAAAGCTTTTGAACATATTATGATTGCCAGAGTTTTGCCAGTGTAACAAACTGAAGCTAAATTTCTCTTTCTGCAACAATCTTAAGATTTTTTTGTAACATCTCAAAAGTTTCGCTGTCGAATTTGATAATGGGCAGGCACACTTCAGCTGTCTACCGATAACAAGTCTTGTCATATATGCAGATATACTTATATATTATCTGCCTTTGTATATCGGAAGCTAGCGCCCACAAAGGGGCCACGTCTCCCAAGTCACCCTCACGCCACAGGTCAAAAACAAAGGCAACCCTGAAACGATTTCTGATAGCCAGTGATAAGTCGGGCCGAACAATAAAGTCTGTCAATATAGAAGGCGGTTACCACAAACTTACGATTAAAGACTTTGGCTATCGAACTGATTACAAGGTGAGTCACGGCGGTAAGAAGTATAGGCCATCGAAATAGCAGTTTTCCCATTCGGACGCATGTTGTAATCATCATCCGAATACCTCATGCGCAATAAGTGGGTTCGCATTGCTGTTGGTCAAAACCGGTTCTTTGTTGCCTCAGCCCAAGCTTTATGGCTTAAACACAAGAGCAGAGCGGCCCAAACGAAAGGAAAATCTTGCTCAAGAATTTTGCTTCGGGCAGACATGGGAATCTAACAAAAAGCAAAACGGGCAACAAGTGGGTGGCCAAATCGTTGGCATGTAACAAAGAAACGCATCAATTTTGCTGGCTTCTACAGAAAAAAGTATTCTATTCGTCAAAGAAATAGATTTTTTAGTCTACACATTTTCCTTTCAGTGCACGGTACCTGGGACAAGTATGCGGAAGACGGGAAGTCATATTTCCAGCTTTTGTTTCAGGTTGGACGATGAAAGGGGGTCTCGACAGTCCAAGTTCAAATTGTACTCGTAATTACATACATTGAGGGTTTCTGTGGGGACCTCGAATACAATACTAATGTCTCTGCACGGCGCCCAAGGTGAAATAATGAAATCGAACATAAATTCAGTGGCACAGCTTGACGACCAATCAAATTTCATTGCACGCAGTCTTAAAGTCACAATGCGAATTCCAATTAACAAGGGCTTCTCTTTGAACATCCTGCAGGGCGTACATGTACTAACGTGCACCAAATGAATACGGCAAATATTGTCTATTGGGAGGGCAAACAGTTTAAAGTCAAATATGTGGACCCAGCCCTTCATCTCCCGTTCAGAGGCGCATTGTTTGCACCATTATGAGGAGATAGTTGCCTTCATGTCAAGATAAGATGTTGCCATAGTTCCGGCCAGCAACAATGCAATATGGCTTGCAACGCCAGCAATTTGTGGGTACTCATCTGGCATTGTTCACTGGGAATCGTTAGATACCAAGCTGGGCTTAAGTTCCTTGACTTAGCCCACTCTTAACCCAGGAGATTGTCTCATGAAAGCTATTAGATTGTCTTGTTCATAGAAAACTATTTATTGTATATTTACGTCTACATACACAACTACAAAGTGGAAAAAGTCACATCAATCAATTTTGATGTGAATTGCTTTAATCAGGACTACTAACAAATTTATGTACGTACAGATATGAGTGAAGAAACCCACGTGCATTGCTAATAGCAAATAAATCATAAATCATTTAATTAACACGCCGCATTTCCATTGCCAAAAATTGTAAGTAGGAAGGCAAAAAGGGGGCCAACAACAAAATTGGGAAAAGGGGAATGGTACATGAATGTGCGAACTGAAAAAAAGTGGCGTGATCACTATAAATAAAACAATAAAAGAACCGCCAACAGATATACCCAAGCAACAGGCGAACGCACGATAAAATCAAGAGTCAAAACAAAGACAAATTGCGAAATTAGTTAAGAATGCAGAGATATGGAAATCGTTAGAGAAATAACAAACCAAAATAAAAACAAAACAAACAAAAATGAAAGTAATTAATACGAGATGATTACTTCATCATAGACAATTTATGATTTATTGTGCATCGCAAATACCCCAACCGAATATAAAAGTGAAGGGTATGCCAACAACCGTTAGAGGCGCCAAACAGCTGTCAAAAGCAGAGAATATAACGAAGACCGCAAAACAGACGACAAAAGCAAAACCAACGAGTTCAAACAACTGCGCCAACCCAAACTCAAGGTCACAAAAATAATAATAATAATAATAAAAATAATATAATGCATAGGTGGGCGGTGGCAGAACTAGGGGGCGCAACAATTGGCTTGGCTCGCCCTTTATCTCTATATATATTATACTTTTTTTATTGACTTGGCATGCACTACGATTTCAATTGATATTTGCTGGCTATACAGCGTCTTTACTTGCCTTTTCCGTTTCTTTTTTATTCCGATCCCATCAACCGAACCGGTTAAAAACTTCCTCAGCAACGCAAATGTTGGGAAATACGTTGTACATATTTTTATTATATATATGTAAGTATATGCCAGTAAAACAAGCAAAACAGCGATGAGTTGTTTATTGATGTTTATTAATAAAATTATCGTACCACATAGTACAATGGCAGCGGGAAGATTATCAACAAGGTCTTCAAAAATAAAATAAAGTTAAGATGAATAAAATAACAACAATAAGTGAAATTTCAATGTATTTTTTTAGTAATCAAGTAATTATTTTAGGAGTACTGCTTATTTTCACAAGCATTAAACTTATATAGGAATATAACGTATAATCTTGCCCTCGACTGTAACAAGAAAGTGCCGGGCGTGGGATGAAACTCAAGACTGCGAGAGAGTGAAGCAAAACAAAATGTTGAGAATAAACCACAAATGACCGGCCGAGACTGCATCATTGGCCATTAACGCCTCTCGCGATACTATTGAGAATATTTTTTTTTTACTTTTTAAGTACTATATGGATGCCTTAAACGTGGGGCGATTCCACGGAACAATTGGCCAATTCACCGGCATTTGCGCAGTTGCGTGCTGCGGCCTTCGCTACGAATTAGCGTAAAACGAAAAAAGCGAATAAAATATCAGGCGCAGCGATTTCCAAAAAAGTGTCGCCCACCCACGAAAACCCCATTACGGAGTACAGGGGACTATGCTTAAGATAAACTTATAAAAGTTCCTTCAAATTCATTCTTTGAATGAGTGATAAAGGGAATTAAAAAAGTTCTATGACTAAATTTTGTACATATTTTGTGTATCTGGTTAACTTTTGAAAAACAATTGTTCTTCTTATACCCTCAATAGAACATTCACTGTTTTGACTGACTCATTCGGTCGACATCAGCTGAGTCAAAACAACAAGAAATCGGCTAACCAATACACGAACAAGCTGTTGATATTTGTTTGCAAACAAAAGAAGCGCTAAAAATTCAATTATCTTTGATGAAGAGCGGGAATCAGAGATATATATGTGAATATAGTAGGGGGCCAAGTCACTCAAATTGGATTTGATAAAGACAACTGCCAGATAGCTGAATTAACACATGTTTTCTGTCAGTGCGCTTGTGTTTTTTTCCTTACATCGGATGTTGGCATTAGGTCATCGGAATTGAAAAATATGACGATTACGTACGTGTGTATGTCACTTGATTTGGGCCAGAAAATGCCTCCGTATTCCGTATGAATCACATTTCTATACGCCAAGCCAGCTGCAGTTATGCAAATTGCACGATGCGGCAAACGAATGGGGTTTAAACATGGGGGGTAATGGTAAGTAAAGCTAGGTAATAAGTGTGCCTCTGTGACACTCTCTGTGAAGAGAGTAGATTAATCACAATGCCCCCCTTAAGCCCCACCACAGCATTAAGTGATGCAAAACATTTTAAATTTAGCGAAATCAACGATGCGTCAGTCACAATAGTAATTTCAAAACTTAACGCTAGACAGCTTGCGGCATGGAAAATTCCACTGACAGTTCTTGCCAACTGATAAGCTCTTCATATAATTCAAGTTGTCTTAATTACATTTAGAAAGACATACAAAAACTACAAAGTCTGTAAAATATAACCCAAATGCCAAATGCGATTAGCTGCCAAATGTGGCGAACGTAAATATCTTTAAATACAGTGAACACTCCTATCATTGGTTTAAAATTACTAACTTAATAAACATGTTTGTTTTTAAAGCTAATATGTTATTTGTAATATATGTACATTAATTCTTTTAGATAGAAACCATAAAAATATTTGTTCGCTTAAAATAAGTCTCAGAGATGATAGTTACCTCCATGGATTTCCTACTGTATACATAATCTTTGTTTGGGCAAACGGCAATGGAATTTATTTACCTAGCCGTTGCCAGGTAAATGTAGTTTATTTCCCAGAAAATACATTCCTTTCCTGCCAAAGGAAATCCCCTTTTTGTCTTTTAGAAAATGCAATATTCTCAAGAAGAAAGATTTATATAGCGGCTTTTATCCCGTATGATTGGCACACAAACACTCGTATACACACACGCACACGTGCACACGCCCGTGTTGGAATGAATGGTAGGGGGAATTCAAGAACCCATGGACTTTTGTCTTAAATAGTATCACTTACCAAGTCGACCGATAGCCCAACCATATCCGCCAGCCAAGTGAAGGTCCGGCTACCGTCGTAGCAATCATTCTCGACGAATTTCGGCGGTTCTAGCATTTTTATATCTGTTTTCTTTATCCCGTTCTTTTCTGTTGCGTTGTTTTTGCAGTCGCTGTCGGTCGTTCCGAAATCAGCGCTTCATTGGGAAAACTTCACGATTCACAGACACTTTTCTGGTATTCCTGGGCACCGCCGAATTAACGAGGTCCCCAAACTGGCCGAGAGGGGGCGCGCGGGGCGTTCACTTATAATTTTGTGCAACAATTTTGGAAGTTTTTGGCTGTTCAGATCGGATCTCCCGTGCCCGTGCGTATAAAAAATTCGAAACGCAGTAGTGATGGGCGCTCGGTGTGTTCTGTTTGGCTAGGGATGGTTCTCACAGTCGATAGTGTGGTGACTCGATATCTGGTTAACAGAGCTCTAAGTGACTGATATGTGCATTCAATATATCGGATGTATAATTTAAATCTAGGTTGTTTCCACTGAGATTACGAATGAATTATATTCAACGAATAAACCCTGCCTAATTAGATTTTTCGAAACTAAAATAAATTCTTGTGTCAGATATGTTATAAAAAGATTAAATATTTACGAGAATAAAATATAACATTAGAAAGGCGCTGTTTCGATAGGCAATGTTAACAGCACATCTGACCGCTGTAATTAACAGGGTTGCCAGGAAACTATCGAAAAGCTGTCATCTCTAATTCGCGCACCAACTGCTGAGTTTTTCTGGAATTATTATTAAAATAAACCAAATTACAAGATGTTGGGTCGCAGCAGTGTGATTGCACGTAACTTTTCCCAGTCGATGGTTCGCATGGGCGGACACGGTGGAGTTCCCGGCGAGGTGAGTCCCGGAAAAAGAGTGCTAGCCATGGGTTACATAATTTTTGAGACCACATAGAATTTAATGAAAAATCAATCTTAACGGCGGAAAAACTGTTTTCTTGTTAGAACTTGCCCTTCGGTCTGACGAACAAGTACAGGATCACCGCCCTGTTCACCATCGGCTGTGTTTTGGGTTTCGGATCGCCCTTCCTGATCGTCAGGCACCAGCTGCTGAAGAAGTAAGGTGCTCCCCAGGCGACAGCAACAATAAATGTAAGGTTAGTTTTAATTTTCATATATCTTTACAACTTATTTATTAAATTATTTAATTTTCAGATGTAGCGTTAACTTGTGAGGTTGCCGGGAGGCCATTTCAATGTGTTACACCTTAAATTTAAGCGAAAAGTGGAAACGAAATAAAGTTATCCGAAACCGTATAATCGAGCGATGAATGTTTTCATTTAGTGAACTGGCAGAATAGTTATATTACAAAGACCAACCAATTGATGCTGTCTATATAAGCGGTCCCATCTAAATTGTTTTAATTTTTCCGATACTATCTAGTCGGACAATTTAACAATTAATAGTTTGTTTATAATTTAGATGATTCTGTAACCAACTTCTCTCCTAGACAGAGAAGGCAAATTATAGTAGGCTAAGAATCTAAGCGAAAGACTGTCATACATTCGCCAGAAATCGGGGATTCACTTTCTCATTTGAAAGCTATCAAATAGATTTGTATTCCAGTCTCTAAAAACTGTTTAAAATTTAGATATGTGGTCCACATTTCGTAAACCTATTAGCAAGTTTTGCGGCCCACTGAAGCGTCATGGGCACGGATATTCAGGAGGATGCCCTGGAGTGGTAAACTAAAGGAGATCGTCGCTGGTTACAAAATTTAGCATTGCAATTTCCTTCTATAGAATTTGCCATTTGGCTTGGATAGTCCTATGCGCTTCACACTGTGCTATGCAATTGCGGGAAGTCTCGGTTTTGGAGCTCCATTTTTAGTGGTTCGTCACCAGATGCTGCGTAATGTAACTGAAGATCAGTAAGTATTAGCATAGTCATCCAAAAAACATTTTATCCAAAGAGTTCGTTTTACAGCGATGAAGCTTAAACAAAAAATTGTATTAAACGTTGGTTAATAAAATGTTAAAGAGCATTGCACATTGAATTTATTGTCGTATCTACTTGTTAACGATTGGCTTGAAGGTTTTCTTTTTTACTTTAGCTAAATATAATATTCTTTCGAAAGATCAGTACAAAGATCAGCACTGGCGGCGATCAAGGAAATTCGTTAATTGACTAGGCTATCACAGGAACAAGCTACAGCTCCTCCTTGCCATCAAAGTCATATTCTTCCTGGATGGGCGACTCATCGCAGTACTTGGCCTGTTCCGAGCAGATCTTAATGTCCAGATCCTCGCCGAGCTCATCGGCCTGGAATGCCTTCACAAAGATCTCGTCATTGTCCTCAAGCACCTCGTTACAGAAGTGTCCCAAGCTCTTATTAAGATCACCATCCTGCACAAAGTCCACCAATGAGGAGTCGGGATTCATCTGTCCATTGACGATCATCTTCAGAAGTGTGAATTTACCATTGCTCTTGTAGGTGGCCTTCAGATAGTCGTCCATTTTTTCACCTAGAAGAAGGGGGAAATATTATTATTGCGATAATTAGCTTAAGTAATTATTGTGATTTCGGGATATTTCCGGAAATATACTCACAGATCTTCTCCATCAGTTCAGTGAGGAACATCTCAGATTTAACTAGTCGGACTTTCTTGCTGACCGAATTTCCCTGGGCATCCAGACGGAATCCACTGACATCGGCCATTTTATGGGAATCCTCCTTGGCTACGGCCTCCTCCAGTTCCGTCACCACAGCCTTGCACACTATAAATAATTGAAAATCAATTATCTGCAGTCCAGGGTCAACAAGTACATAACCGCCTGTTGCTGCTATGCCTGTTGGTTTCCAGTTCTTTTTTCTCACCATGACATTTGACCTCGCGCGAAGTGAAGCTATAACCTTGAGCCAAAGCCAGTAGGCCAAGCAGGATTAGCGTCTTCGTAAGCATTATTTTAATTGATCGAATTGATAATTTAAAATGTGGAAAGTAATTGCAGCGACCACGTCAGCACAGCGCGTTCGGTTTGAAAGTGCGGCGTTGATAAAGTCGAACGCTGTATTTACGGCAACGTCTTAAGAGCGACGTGGTTCTAATACTCTTTAGCGATAAGTGTGGAATTCTACTTAATTTATGCCCAAGATGAGGATGCGGGGCCGGGGACGGTGGGTTCAGGTCAGTTAGTCACAATAACTCTGGTAAATATTTCGAAGAAACCTTTTTGTTAATATATACCTATCGATAGGCTTAACTGGCAAAAATATTTTTAAGGTTACCGTCTTTTCAGATGTTGGTTTAATTTTTTGAATTGTAGTGATAATAAAAAACGCATTTAAATTAAATCTTTTGAGTATACTTAAGATGATGTTGTTTCCAAATTATTTATATTTTCTTAAACTGTTTTTTATGCTATAAGTAATATAAGTCCCTTAAAATATTGTTAAGTAAAAGCTATTTAGTTATACCAATTTAATAATATATTATTTTAATTGTTTTTAATTATATTTATAATGTTAGTTATTATTTTCTCAAAATAAGTAATTATTTGATGTTTTCTAATTTATTCAGCTTTCGATATATTGAAAGCTGAATAAAATATCGATGACTAACATGGGCGCGAAATTCAAACATGCTATCCTCTCAGCATCTCAGTAATGAGAACGTCAAATCGCTTTTCGGGAGAGCTACATTGTACACATCTCGATTTTCTCTTAGTTCTAGATTAAGAACGTCTGCCATCTTGGAGACTATATAGAGGTCTGATAACTGAAGAGTCGGTGCTTGCGAGTGGTTGCACGGTTTTTGGATCGCCATGTGAAAGAAATGAAACCGCGTAATTAACCGGCAAAAGCGTTCGTAAATTTAAAGAAACCCACAAGTCGGTCGCGTTCAGTGATAATTTCTATATACTCTTATTAACCAATGTAATTGGCGTTAATTAAGTGTCGTATAGCTTGCTCTCGGCGCGTGTTTCTCTTTCTTTTTTCCATCGTTTTACTTGCAGTGTCGATCGTTTCTAGACGACTGTTTGTTCGGTTAATTGATAAGAACGAATTGTAGTCGCACTTTGCCATATATATTTATATAGCAAAAACGTAAAAAAACGGAAATGCAATGGAAATTGTTGATATACCTTTTTGTTTAAGTTGAGGTTCGTTTTTTTGACCCCGCCAAACGGAATGCGCTGATAAGTAATCATTCATTGAGCAAAACTATGAATGAATTCGTGAAACATGAAGAGTTTCTTGGAGATTATATAGATTTCTATGCTTTTTTTTATTAAATGTTTAAAAATATTATTATTATTTTATGTTTTGAGTAATGTTTTTGATAATGCTATTATATAAGCATTACAACCGCGATCAATAGCAACGGCATTTTCTTCCCTTGATGCAGACACCTTTCAAACCCCGTGTTGAGCAATTGGCAGTACATTTTTCAATTTGGCAGTTGGCTCGTTTCTGGCGGACTTGCTCCCTCATATCCTGGAAGAGATTTTCCTGTAGTTCCTGCTGCAGAGGAGGATCCTCTGGAATAGTTTCCGCCTGCATTACGCAAATCGCAGCTAATGTTAAAGCCAGAATAACCGTGATCTTCATTGTTGGATCACAAAACGAGAGCTGTTCTACCTGGTTAAGCTATCAATAGTCTTTTATAGTCAATGGAATCGCTACCGGTTTATGATAATGAATCTATTTATTTGTTGTAAGAGTTGGAAATAGCATTGTTTATTTAAAAATTATGCGGAATACACAATACGAGTAATCGGTTTCCGTTTAGTGCATAACTGGACACTGACAAATTAAGGCGTTATGTGAGCTAAACGTTATTGCAAGTTCTAAAAATATAAATTTTATCCGAACAAAATAGACTTTGTTAAATTTAAAATGATTTCTTTCCATTATAGTTCATAAACCGACAATATCAGGTGTAGTGTCAAAATTTTTTTATATTTACAATTTTCTTTTTAATTTATTTTTTACATATT
The DNA here is from genome assembly GCF_018153835.1 of Drosophila eugracilis. Classification (NCBI taxonomy): domain Eukaryota; kingdom Metazoa; phylum Arthropoda; class Insecta; order Diptera; family Drosophilidae; genus Drosophila; species Drosophila eugracilis. The sequence continues at coordinate 6,240,059 of NW_024572605.1, forward strand.
TTATTTTTTATTTATTTTTTACATCTTGATACTGTTAAGGCTTTATATATTTCCTCGTTGGTTCCGGATTTAAGTCAAATCAGTTACGACAAACGCAAACGGCCTTGTCGTTGCAGTAACCTCCTTTGAACCCCTTGGCAATACAGTGGCCAGCACAGGCAGTATGGTTCCAATTCCACTTGGAGAGGAGGTCGCATGTGGCCCGCTTTTGGCGACTGTGCTCCACAACCTCCTGCTGGGGATCCTTAATCAGCAAAGGATTTTCAGCTGGATACGTTTCCACATCGCTCACAGGCTGAGCCTGGACCATACAAGCCACCAAAGCTAAGGCGATAGCCAAGAATGCGAAGAACTTCATGATGGAATATCAGTTGAGATACTGTTGTGGCAGATCGTGGTTTTACTGAGTTTATATAGCGATCTGTCAGTCAGATCGATACGCCCAGGGACTCCCATTCGGTGACTTTCTTTCCCATTGTTTCGTTTGCCATGCAGGAACACGCGTCTCGGGGGTTTTTAAAATTTTTAGATCACCGACAAGGGGAGAAACCCTTGTCGAGGCTATTAGTTCATTTGTATAACCTTCAGAATATTGACAATTTGTATAGATAAGAGCAGAATATTACTGCAAAAGCCAGAATTGGCAAGCAGTCATTTTAATTTATAGGGATTCTTTATGAACCTTAAATTTTGAGGCAATAAAGTATAAAAAACATATCAAAAAATTAAACTTCGATACATAAATTATATTTATGGATAAAGATTTCAAAACCATATTAAATTTAATCTTTAAGAAATTGATATTTTTCATTTCAAGTTATTCAAAGCTAAACGGAAGTAAGATGGGTGTCTTTTTTGGCACTCACAAATAGTTAAAACTCGCTGATCCAGGGGAATCCGGCAATCGCCTTGATTTCTAGCTAACCGTTTAATTGTGCCCCAGTTGAAGGGCTGCACACATAGATACACAGTTGCAAGAGAGATACCCACAGATACGAAGATACATAAACACTGGCGACAATAAATAATTTCTACCGAAAAGTCTCTTCATAAAACCAAGCAAAATAAACAAACAACAAGAATCACACAATGATTAGTTGGGAACAACACAAAACGGCGGCTGGGGCGGGTGTACTTGTATCTGAATCCCGTATCTGCGCGTATATACGTGTATCTATATCTGTATCTGCATCTGGTTCTGAACCCAGTTGAGCTGAGCCGACAATCCCGATCGAATCCCACGACCGAGGCTTTTTTAGTTTGCTCTGCGCTCCTTGGTTGCCCATTGCCCGATGCCCGTTTGGCCGTTGCCTGTTTACCTTTGTTATCGACCAGGTTGTCTTGTCTTGCATTTTGGCGTCATACTGTCTGCCAGTCCACTCCACTTGAGTTATTACCCCGCCCCTTATAACCGTCTGGAGTCTTCTTCGTTTGCCCATCTTCACACTTAGAAAAAATAACATCAAAATTTATGGTAAAATTAGATCTTTTACTTTTCTACAATTTTAGATCACAAAAGTTATATTTATAAGCTAACGTTTTCTAAGCAGAAAGAAAAATTGATAAAAAATTGTATTTCTAATTCAATTTTTCTTAAAGTGCATCTGCGATCTTCGAAGAAGACCACAAAACAGATTGTGGCACAGCCGAAAACAAAACGTAGACAGGGGCGGGTGTTCGAGGGGTTGGGGTTTCAAGATAGGAGGAATAGAAGGGGGGCAGTTATCGCCGCCGTCAGACTGTCTGGCAGGTTTCACACCGAAACGAAGACGGAGACCGGCAACTCCACTTTGCCTCCTTCTCTTTCTCCTTCTCAAAATCCTCTCCAGCCGGACTCCTTGGCCAGCGGCTCTATAAATCACAGGAGCGGGGCCCTCGACGGCTCACGTTTTCCCTCGACCCTCTGCCCTCCGACGCCTCTGCCCCTCCCCCGCTGGCTAAGCAGCTGGTGCAACTGTTGGCCGCTTTGTTTTAGATGTTTTTTGTTGCTTTTGTTGGTGAGGCAACCTCTTGAGATGCACAAAGGAAGATAAATTTCACACGCACACACAAGTGCTCTCACTGTCTGCCGGTGTGTGAATGTGATCGTTTTTATGTTGCTACAGTAGGGCATCTATAAATTAGACATCCCAGCATAAATTAATGTTATTCTTGATCATTTAAAACCTATTTTACTGCATTATGAAAGAACTGATAAGTTAAATTAAAGCGTTCCGAAAGAATAAGCGAACTTTTTTACGAATATATGTTGGATTCTCATCTTTGTTTTAACTATAATGTAAAATTTACAAGTACAACTGTCAGAGGTACCACTGTGTTGCCTGTCCAGTCTCCAAGAGTCGGAGTGGCAAAGATAAGATATTGGAAGCGACACGCCAGACACTCTGGCGGCGGCGTCGGGATCCCGCTCTCTCCGCCGATCTCTCTGCTCGATTCCGATTCCCATTCCGATTCTTCGCCCACAACCTCTCTCGGGACCGATCCTCTCTCTTGGGTTTTGGGCCACTCCACTCCAAGGCAAGGCAAATGGCCAGTCGTGTGTGGAACTCGGCTACGATCGGTTTGGTTTTTTGGCTTGTGTGCTTCGCAGCTCAGTGCTCCTCGCTCCTCTCGCTTCTTCTTGATCGTTTTCGGGCGGTTTTTCCAATCGAAACGAACCAAAAATCGCACACATAAAGACCCACATTATATAAACAGAAGATCTACAACACCTTAATGCACACGCACACACCTCTCCTACTATAAATAGCCCCACGGAAATCGGTAAATAAATAAATCGGAGAGCCGCAAAGTAAAAGTTCTAGGAAGAAAATCTAATTGCGACTTTGCGAAAAAGATGGTGAAATAAACGAAAAACTTGTATTATAATGAGTGAAGAACTGCACTTAATGTAATAAACACGCGTACTTAATTAATTCGTAAACACAAGAACAGTTAATTGACGAATTCGAACTGCGAAGTGAAATGTTGGCGAGATGTGTTTTGTTTGTCACCTGGCTGGCGGTTTTCGTGACTGGAAAAAGTGACGATCAGTTGGTAAGTTTTTACAAAAAAGTTTTCAAAAAACTATACAAAAATTTAGCAGTTTTAAAAAGTGTAATAAAGATATTGGAAATCATGTTAAAGAAGAAATAGTCCTTGATCTGATTAATAGCAAGTATCATGCTCAGGCTTTTAATCCCCGTAAAGTATTTCTGTGCTTGTAAGCGAAACCTGCCAAACTTTCTGCCAAGACATACAAATGTTCACTTCGTAAATCCCAAGAAAACACTTGAATATTCCAGGTATCAAAGGTACCAAAAGTCAGACAAAGAAGAATCTTCTTCTTTTACTCTTTCTACAGCTTGTCCGCCGCCGCGCTGTCTGCCAAACTCCGAAAAGAGAGTCTGCCGGCTCCGTTCTTCTCTCCACTTCTGATCTTCGCCTCGCCTCTTCCCCTGTCTTCAAACCCGCACACCTTGATTTTTGTTTTTGTTTCATCTGACCGACGGACGAACGTGTTTCTTGTTCCTGCAGAAAAAAGAAGAAGAATAATAATAAGAGGAGGTGCAAAAAGGAGAACAAAAAAAATGGTCACAAGTCAAAAGCGATTTCTTTTCCCTGCCTTCTTGCTCCTCTTTTTTTGGATACCCTATAAAAAGGGTATTATAATCACAATAGAACATGTGAAAAGCCCAGTCTTTTTCTTTAAAGGGTTATAATTTTTGAACTTATTTTTGCAATATCCTTTATAAAGAGTATCAAATTGTCATTATCTCTTTGGTTGTGAAGATAAATAGCTGATAAAATATCTACCATCAGCTAAAGAATCCTTATCTTTAAGGGTATTCCAACTTCGATCGACAAACCTGACAGTCCTTTCTTATTTTAATACTTTTTTTTTGTAGTTTTTGCCAATTCCACTAAGCTGGCTGATGATGACAAAGTGTGAAGAAGTATTTAAAGTGTGGAGCTTGTTCTTTTGATTCTTCTCTGCCTATCGCAGCCTCTTCTTCACCTCCTCGTTCGGCGAGCGTGAGAACTGTCAGTCAATAATTTTGTCGTTATCTTGGTAACAATCCTTGAGCTGTCTCCGTTTATAATTTGTGGCTCAGAGGGTATGGCAAAGAAGTGGCGGTGGAGGGGGTAAGGGAGACAACAGGGTGCTCCAGGTGGGGTATTTTTAATCCAGGCACGTTTACGGGATAACGCCCTATTTAAAACTTAGATAATCACAAACGAAACTGTCATTTGCATTCCCAATCAGACATTCCCTATTGCAGTGGTATGGTTAAATTATATTTCCAAGGGGTTTTATATATTTAAGGAGCTAAATGCTTCTTACCTTCAGCATAAACTTAAACCGGTTGAGTTTTAGGGGAGATACAATAAAATCAATTATAAGTATTTAGTTCTTCCATAACCAAATTTGTTAATTGGCTAATGAGGTATTCATGTTCAACTTAATAACCAGATGCCCCTCACACCCCTCAGTTCTGAGAACAGTCATCCGATCTGCCGATTGCAGCAATATATATAGTATGTATATCTGCTGTGTTTATATACTTTTCGATCGATATCTGTCTGTGCCCAGTCGGGAGTCAAAAAATCACCTGCACACTCCGATTTCCAAGCAGCGCGTGCTTCGCAGCCCACAAAAAGAATTCGAATTGTTTACAGACATTCTACATTATTTGTGTATATATGTTGGGGGCAACAAGATAACACTGGGACAGGTATTATTTGTGCTTCTCATAATTGTATAACATTTCTTGCCGAGCTTCTGGTGTTTAGTATCATTGGGGTACATATTGATTTTTGTTGGGTGTCTACATAAAAGCATTAAATTACTAAGCCGGATTATAACATATTGATAGACTTAAGCCCTTCATTTGATACTTTTTGGAATTTGTGGACAACTTTCTCTGTTCTAAAAATGTGACCCAAAGAACATGTTCTTTTTCATAGATATCTGAACAAACCTTTGTTATTTTATAGGGTTCCTAAGTTCTTTTAGTAATAATCTTAAGATAAAACATGTTTTTGGTATAACTAATATTTATATTACAAAAACTTAACCTATTTTAACCCCAAGTCAGAGCTCTGTAAATTCCATATATTATACAAAAATCTTGCAGATATTCGACATGGTGCCATAAAGCTCACATACTTTAACTACCATGAGCACCTCAATTAGTATGCTCATATCTTATCCGAAACATGTTTCAGTTATGGGGCATTTAGATGGCTTGACGCATTTCACTTTTCAATAACAGCGAAAACTAATTAATGTCCGTCTGACAAGACAAATAAATATCTGTGGGCTGGCCGCAGCAAATTGGCGACAAAAGGCGCTGCACTGGCAAATCCCAAAGTGCTGGGCCTCCCCATCTATATATATATTTATATATATATATATACAGACATATATATACAGATATCTACGATTTACATACACGAGTATTTGTGATTTTGTGGGCTAAACAAGAATTCGCGCACTCAGCGGCAAGTTGGTCGAGAGCAGCAGGCTGCCATAATTTTGGTGCGGATTTCGGGGCATTCGAGTTATGGGCCTGACAACTTTGATTTTCACATTAGCCGGCTATTGCAGGTAGCCCACCCCCAAAGCCCCCCTTTTCCATACAACCATCCATCCATCCAACCCCCCTCAAAATGCCGTCCCTGTCCCTGTCAGACATTGCCAACATTCGTATTCCAGTCAGCGTCAAAAGCCCAGACGCTTGGCGACTCGCAGACTTCGCCATAAGTGCAGTAAATCATTTTACGCGTGTTTGACTACCCCACCCTCCATGGAGCTACTATATGGCAGAGACTTGGAATGACACCTCCTCCACCTCTTGATCTTTACCTGCAGATGAAGCTACCCGCCTGCGCCGCTAAACAGGGCGAGTGCGATGATAACGAGGGTCCCGTCTGCGGCACCGACGGCCAAACCTATCCCACCAGGTGTCACCTGATGCGGGCGCAGTGCGGTGGCCACCAGGTGAGCCTCAAGTACAGCGGTTCTTGCAATGGTAAGTGCATTATATCATTTTATTCTTCACTAAATTTATAATCCAGAAATTTTATTGATTGATAAAAAATACTCGATTCCTTTGGGGTATAGACTGATTCTTAATGCATCTACTATTTTCAGCCTGTTTGGAGGCAGTGAAATTTGCGCGTCGTCAGCAGGAACGTGATCCGGAATACTTTGTGCCCAGGTGCAGGAAGGATGGCAACTTTGCGGCAATGCAGTGCTATGGGAAAAACGGATGCTGGTGCAGTGATAGTCAGGGTAGACCCATCGAGGATGATTCCAAGCAATTCCGGCGAAAGGGAAAGCTTCGCTGCAGAGCTAATCGACGTGACCGACGCCGTCTGGCCTCGCATCAGATTAGCTATACTCCGGATACCTCTGCCTCCAAGGGAAGTTCGGAAACAGGGTCATCTGCCCACCGACCCTGCACCAAATCGGATCGGTTACTGTTCAACAACAATCTGATGCGCATGTTCCGCAACGAGGCTCAGAGCTTTTTCCGACAACCATCTATGTCGGACTCCCATATCCTGGAGTGGAAGTTCGCCAAACTGGATACGAATGGTAATAAGCTGCTTGATCGTCAGGAGATCAGGGAACTAAAGAAGGTCCTCAGGCGGGTAAGATATCTTTGTCATTTATATTGTATATAGATTAAGTTATCCTTTTTACTTTTAAATAGAACGTCAAACCACGACGATGTGGAAGGACTTTTGGCAAATACTGTGATGTCATCAAGGACTCCAACTTGAATAGGTTGGAATGGAGCATTTGCTTTACTAAAGAGTTTCATAACCGTGAGTAAAAGTGGATTATATAGAATGGGGATAAAATAACATTTTATAGAATGTGTATTCTTTAAAATGAAAAATTGGGTTTTCCTCTCATTCCTCTCCTCGTTAAAATCTTAAATCCATTAAAAGAAGAAGGGATAATACTAACTTTGACAGCATGTTTAGCTTAAAGTAATATCATGATTCATCTTTTCGAGGCTTTAAAACATCTCCCATCTGTATGTCATCTAAATCCAGGTAGCGCTGTTGTTAATCTTCTAGCGAGCAGTGCAGCCACCGCGCCACCTCACTCTACCCACTATAGTATCCATGACACGAATGGCAATGGTCACCATCGTGGTCATATCAACACCATTGGCAGTGGAAACAATGCGCACTTGTACTCCGAGGATGTGAGTGGCAGTGATGAACACGAGGATAACTACGAGGACAGTGGAACGGGATACGGTGGTGAAGACGACGATTCGCAAGGATCGGATCTGCCCAGCTCACGAACCCACATCCCATCATTATATAGTACGTAGATTTGTGTGCAAACTAATCTAAGATATTCATTTTGAGCATGAAAAGATTACTTGATCTTAAGAAGATAGCGTTTCAAAATTATTTTTAAAAACAAAAAGTTTCTTTCGGCTTGCGAATATTCAACTCAAAAGTAGCAATCATCAATGATCATTTCAGCACTTATTTAGCATGAAACTAGATCCGATTGACCCTCATATCATATAATTTCCCTTCTGTGTTCGTTATCATTCTGCATGCTTCCAAAGGGCAGAATAAAATGTATGTTAACGCGCAAATCTTTACAGTGCTCAACTCGAAGCCAGAGGCAGCCAGTCAGGACATAGAAAATGACTCCAACTGCTGGATGGATCAGTCGATTACGATGGAGGAGCAGGGCGTAAGTCGTGGTTACACTTCGTTAAAGGAATCATCTTACTACTTACCTCACTTCACAGCACAGTGGGGCTTTTGTGCCGCAGTGCCTGCCGGATGGTCGCTATCAACGTGTACAGTGCTACTCCTCTACGTCCACCTCGTATTGCTGGTGCGTCAACGAGGATACGGGCAAGAGCATTCCGGGCACATCGGTGAAGAACATGAGGCCTCAGTGCGATGAGAATGCGGTGGTGCGACCCATGAAGGGATGCACTGAGCCGCGAAAGACGCAGTTTCTCAAAGAGTTGAAGGCCTACCTCAACACCTCACTCCTGCCCAGCAGTACAACCGGGTAGGACTGATCGGTTTCTTATAAAGTAAAGATTTGTTAATTATGAAATATTGCAGCACTAACTCAACGTGGAAGACAGATGATGAACGGATTGCCACGCTGAGCTTTGTATATCTGGACAAGAACAAAAATAAGTCTTGGGATCGTCGAGAGTGGAAGAACTTCCGGGATTTGGTCACCAGTGCCAGGTGAGTCACTATAGCAAATCATATCTTTAGAGATAATCTTTAAATATTATTCTATCCAACAGTAATCTGCGTAGATGTGGCAAGAAGATGCCGCGCTACTGCGACGTGAATGGAGACAAGAAGATCTCGTTGACCGAGTGGGTCAACTGCCTTCAGGCAACCCCGCGGGAAAGTGCCACCACAGCCAAGCCGGCACAGTCAAGTGGGTTTCCATTAATATATAAAATTATATCAATACTGAAACTGAGACAAATTCCAGATGAGACGGCCAGTCCAAAATTCCAGGGAGTAAATCCGGTGGAGCGATATCTGAAAGATTAATTGGGGAAAGATATTTCCCATCCGTGCTGCTGCTATTACTACTCATTAGATGTCGTCGTGCCATGACACACACAAAAACCACACGAAAACACATCCTACACACCACCATCCAAAATTGGGTGGATCGATTTTTGGATTAATACTGAAAATGTAGACATTTTTACAGTAAACAAGATTTTTTTTAAGAAATATAATTTCTAACTTTGGCATTTTCGAAGATCCTCATTAAAACAATATCAGTTTGTAATAATTATTGCAAATATTTTTATTTTTTAGATTTGTGTTTTGTTGTAATTATAAAAAATTGTACAAAATAATTAATTCAATAGGTATTAACATATAAATTTAAAATTACAAAAATACTTCAGCTATCAGATATGGATCAGTAAACTAATACCTTTTCTCAACATGTAACTATGTATCGTTTATGTAAAATTTCTTGTTCTTTGGTTTTAAGAGAGCTTAAGCTTATATAAGCCCAGAATTTATTGTCCATGAAATCGATCCACCCTGATCTTCACCTACACACAGACACATTCCTAGCATTAGATTCTATAATTTACATGTGTATGTTACTAATTCTTAATTAGTGTTGTAAATATTATCGGACATAAAAGTTTAAGCTTAGCTATGAGTGTACTGATATTGGTTTTAAGGCTAGTAATGGCTAGTGATGTTTGGCGCTAATCACATCCCAGTGGATTAAACGTAGTGGCAGCCGTTTTATGTCAACTTCATCCCACGTAATAACTCGCAGCAGCTGCTTGGCGGTATAGAATAGCAGAAGGATCACCAGCGTGGTCACCTCCATGATGACAAAGTGTGATATGGACGTACCGATGTCCAACCAGGAACCCTGGTTACGTACCAAGAACAAGAAATTCAGACCCATAACATCGCAGATGAGCAGCAGGCTAATGAAGATCTGCTCCTCGTGCTGGCGGACAAACTCGCTCTGGGCATAGACCACCGACATGACCAGCACAACCGGGACTAGAAGCTTTAGCAGCACTAGACCCATAATCACAAAGGGATAAAAATGGCTGAGATAGCAGCGAGCGATGTTGGGATCAAAGGAGCTGATAGAGGCTATGTTGCCGGATCCGAAAAGCGAGAAAAAAGTGTACAGCAGCAGGGTGAAAGCTAGTCGAAGCACTGACTTCTCTGCTTGCGCATTCTGGGCCTTCAGAGAAATGTTTAATTCTATGGTCAGCAACTGGACAAATACAGCCTCATATGAGGTACACAGTGTTGCGTATAGCGTTCCCAAATTGAAGCCAATCTGGGCCAGACGCAGTTCTAGTCTTGTTTCTTTGCTCTTCAAAATGGATGCGAAGGAATATATCAGAAACAACCAGCTGGCTAACTTCAACGGTAAAGGAGTTTTCAATTCACTTGAGTGGAGATAAGCACACACCATGGTCAGTAGCAGGATCAAGGCATTACAATATTTGGTGTGATTTTTGTAGCTTAATCTAGACTTCGTATTCCAAAGTGAGTTCATAAGGATCGTGATAACTCCAGCTCCAAGTAGATATCCATTCTGATAACCGACTGACAGTGGCAGTAAGGGAAAGCAGGAAAGGATCACCACCAATGCCAGCCAGGAGAAAAATTCCTTGCTCTTCCTTTGAAAATTGCTCCAACCATAGTAGCTGGCGAAGGCGAAGAAACTGAGCGAGATCAGGCGACGCTCAAAGAAAGTAAAGACCATGAGCTCCGCGCAAGCAATGATTAACACAAGCTGCCAAACGGTGGTCTTCAAGGCTGGAGCGCTATAAGCTGAAGCTGGCGAGGAACTGAAGTTGAGGTTCCAAGGTTGCAAAGCCTTAAGCCAGATGAAGTTTGGAAGCAGCAGGTAGAAGGATGTATCCAGCGGTGTTCGTTGGCTCAGCAGGAAAATAACTAGCAGGATCACAAAACATCCAAGGCTTATTCTCACCATTTTAGTGCTCTTTTCAAGGAGTAACTCCACTTTACCTGCCCTATTCCTCGAGAGCAGGCGATATAGATAGAATATCCATCCCAGAAAGGAGAAAGTGGTGCTTATTAAAAGCGCTCTACGGTAGTACCCATGGTAGTAATCGATGCCTTCAAGGGCTTGCAACATTACGAGTTGGCTTCTCGACATAGAATTTATGTACTCTCTGTTTTTGTGCAGCTTTAAAATTTCATCTTTGTATCTTTTGACTGCTTCTGTTGTAAGAATATCAAACTCGGATAAGACTGCAGCGAAAAAACCTTTCTTATGCTGCTCCTGAAGTGCCACATACTGCTCCAAAAGCTGCAAAGCGTTTAAATGCGAAGCCACGGCTTCGTACTCCTTGCTGACATTCAAGTATCCTAATGGCAACGTTCCAAAATTGTTCATTGGCGGTGGTAGACCCACCAAGGCGGACATCAAGGGTGTCAGTTGTGCCTGCTCCAGTTCGTACAGTGGCATAGCAGGTCCTTCATTGTTCGGCATAAATGTTCGGCCTTCAGGATTGGGAACCGAGCGTGAAACTCCAGCGCCCCAAAGCACAAAAGGCGTGTCCGTTTCATGTGGCGAACCAGCACCATGGGCACCTATAATATAATATATTAACTGAGAATTATTAATAGGTTTAAATTTTAGTTCCATACCCGAATCAGTCATTCCATGATCAGCAGTGACTAAGTAAGCAGTTCGCTTATCGGGAAAAATTCGCTCAAACTCCTCATATATCTGGTAAACTCCTGTCTCCGTTTTATCCACAGTCTGGCGAAACTTCGGAGCTCCCGGCTTATGCACATGACCGGCGGTGTCCAGTCCCAGGAGGTGCAGAAAGAACACCCCACCTTTGAGTCGTTGCAGGGGTAGCCTCTGTTGTTGGAGGAGCAACTTGACGCGCTTGAACACCCACTCGTCCTGTTCGTAGGCATCGTAGCCTGGCGAAAAGTCCAGATCGTCGGTGTAGGAGCGGATATGCATTTTGGTTTTGGACAGACTGGAAAACACACTGATAACATCGTCGGCGCCCCAAGCGTAAGTCTCTGAACTCCGGTTAAACAAAGTATCAAAAGCAATTGGGTTCTTTTTCCAGCCACGCAGCACTGCCGACGGATCCTCATACAGACCAGCTATAAGAGTTATGTGTCCGGGTCGGGTTTCCGTGGGCACACGTGTGCGGGACACGCCCACCACGCCTTCGCGCAAGAAGATCTCGCGTAGATGCGGTACATAACGGCAGTTCTCCTCGAAGAAGGAGGCGGCACGGAAGCCATCGGTCACAATCAGCACCAAACGATTCGCAGGCGCTTCCAATCCGTAATACAAAAGTGGTTTCTGGGGAGTAAGGCCCGTGATCACCGGTGAGCGGAAGTATATCACGAATATGGAGCCGAGGAGCAGTACGTGGACCACTAGGGCGTAAGCAATCCACATCACGGCCGGAATGTTTGTTATCAAATGTCAATCAGCTGTGAACAGTGGTAAGTAAGCGATTGAGTACGTGAAACAAACTGCTACGCAATCAGTGGTGACAGTCTCGGTGCTTGTGGAAATGTAAAATGTAAAACAGCTCCTATTTTGACAATAGGCACGATAAAAAAGCTATTATCTAAACTAAACAAAACTAGCTTCTAAAGGATACGAGTGACAGTTAATATTTGTTATTACACATTTTTAAATTGTTTGAAGCCAGGAACAATCCAAGAGGAGCAGCAGATCAGTCCAGTTAAATCGATAACCTTCCAGCTGTTTAGTTATCGGTGAGTGGGTGCCATCACTATATGTAAAAATGTCAGCGGCACGTTTATACGGAAGTTTTCGTTTATTTTCTTCGAGCACCGTTCAGCGCAATGCTGTTGGAGGCAAAAGCCTGGTGGAGGCCGTGGCGGTGACCAAGAATGGTCGCACCATTGTGGCCTGGCACCCGGACACGCCTATCCCCTACGAGAATACGCAACCGCTGCCGAAAGTCACAGAGATTCAAAGCTCGTCGGTGATCAAGGAATCAGCACTAAAGACTGCTATGCGGGCGTTTAAGACCAAGCATCCCGAGGTGGCGCGCCAGGAGCTTATGCAGTTGACCCACACTACCAAGCACCGTTGGTTTCCACGTGCCCGCGACAGGAAAGCAAAGCAGACGCCGATGGACCGGCCGTACCTATAGTTTAGCACACACTGCATTGCATAATGTTGAAATAAATTCGTTCTCTTTTAATCCATACGCTGGCGCTTAATGAATACATTAAGCAGATCTGAAATGGGAATGTCGGCCGGCGGCTGGGCAGGTGGAGGAGCCGTAGTATTGTTTCTGTATTGCGGGAAAGTGGGCATCATGCGAGGGTCACAAGCTTAAAAAAAAAATAGTTCGATCAGTTGGTCGGATCATTAATAAAAAATAACAAGCCAAACTCACCCACAGGCGGTTCCAAAAAGTACTTGCTATTCAGGCACTCCTCGGCAGTAGCTCTGGTATTTGGGTTGTAGATGAATAAAATGTTCAGGAGGTTCCTGCCTGATTGGCCAATCATATGAAACTTGGTCTTGAGATTATTGTATGGCTGTTGGCTTAACGTAAAATTCTGCAAAGCGGGAAGGTCGGAAAAACCAGGCCAAATGGACTCTGAAGGAGCTCCCAAAAGGTCAATAATCAAGTCGAGCTGCTTAATCTCCGAACTGCCCGGGAGCAGGGGCTTTCCAAGCAGCAGTTCACCCAATATGCAGCCAAAAGCCCACATATCCACCGCCGTAGTGTGTGTCCGGCAATCCAGGAGTAGTTCTGGGGCTCTGTACCACAACGTAACCATTTGTGGAGTCATTGGTTTTGGGGGAATGCTAAACATGCGGGCCAGACCGAAATCAGCTGGCATTTGAAACACGATTAGCTAGTAAGGCAGATAAAACTTATAATTCAACTTACCAACTTTGATGCAGCCCTTGTCAGTCATGAGGAGATTGGAAACCTTTAAATCCCTGTGAATAATATGGCGTGCGTGAAGGTACTTCAGGGCTTGTAGCACCTGTAACGTAATACACTTAACCTCGGACTCAGTAAAAGGCTTAGCCATGTTATCAAGCACGGCATCCAAGTCCTGCTCGCAGAAATCCATCACAAGAAATATACTATCCAGGCTTTTGCCCACAACCACCTCTCGCAAGCGGACTATATTCTCATGTTGGCACTGCTTTAGGATCATAATCTCGCGGAGCCCACTAACGGGCAGGCCATCCTTTTCCTGATCCATGCGAACCTTCTTTAAAGCTACGATTTCATTGCTGCGAGTATCACGTGCCCGATCTGTAGAGGACATCAGGTTAAGCATGTGAATTAAGTGCTTTAATAGCCAACATACAAACAATTCCATAACTGCCTTCGCCAACGCGGTTCAGTTTTTCAAACTCGGAGACAGGTCGACAGCGGCCAAACTAAAGGTTAGAAAAAACTTTCGAAATTCTGTAAAGAAATAACTAAAGTAAAGCACATTTACCAGATTCTGCTCGGGAATAGGCATTGGAGTGCCGGTGCTCATAGAAAGAAGAAAGCCCTTGCGAGTAACGGGAGCCTGGGGGTCCGGAGCCGGATTGTTGTCCATTTCGTTCGATTTTAAGCTGGACATAGCTCAAGAAGACCGGCAAATATATACAAGACAAGATAAACTAAAAATTGTTTAGAATATTGTATTAGTGATGGACGTTGTTGCACGTTGACTGCTTGCCCTGTCGATAACTCGTTAGAACTATTGGAACCGACACCTTTTGGCGCGTTTTTACATAACTTTTGAAATCTATTCTGCTTAAATCGCCAACCGACAATTACCTCAAATTTAGGCCCATGTTGTATAACAAGTACGAATTAAAACAAAAACAAAAGCGTCTAGAAACCCGGGCACGACTTAAGAAAGTGAAATTGCACCCATTTAAAGAAATTTCAAATGCATGTCTTGGGCATTAAACTCGTCATCGCCGACTCTACGCATGTGTGAAAATCTGCGCGCAAAGCCGCAACAACAGCGGTTTAATTATCACCCTGAACTTGGAACGGTTAACTGATGGCCGGTGGTATAAAAGCTGGATCCCCGGCTTGGAGCTGCATCATTCGGTTCTGCAGTGACCAACCAAAGCCAAAGGGATACCAGCTTTAAGTCTTCAAGTCGTTACAAACCTAAACACAAATCTACAACCATGCACAAGAACACCATTTGGTACGGAGCTGTGCTCTTAGTCGTCTACTTTACCCTGGTATTTTGCGAGGAGGCGAAGAACGAGGAACCTGCAGCAGAACTGGATAACCAAGCCGGGGATACCTGGGAGAATCTCGGCCGGGAATTGATGGAGTTCGAGGGACGCACTCGCCGCCATCGCCACCACATGTTCTGGTGTAAGTCTTGAATTATTTAACATATTTAAAATCTTTGGGTTTAAAAATATTTTAGTTTAGGTTTTGATATTATAAATCTCGAGCCCCTTTTTAAATCAATTCAATTCTTAGATACAAATTTCACCTCCCACTAGTTACCTAATACTTTTTTGCTTATAAAAATAGTAGCTATCTCCAGATGTTATCAAGTGATCCTAATTTTTATAACAATTAGCGAACGAGTACTACAATTATTCTGATCATTTTTGATCAATATAATCACATCACATACATAGGTGTAAACCATCCCACTTTCTTTGGAAAGTTTCCCCATAGTTCACATCCCAAGCCAGACGCACCTCATCCGAATTGGACGATCACGAATTACTCTCAATTAACACTTTTCACTTTCAATCTTGGGCAAAGATATTGTTTAATAAATTGTCGTGAAACACTCTTCAAAATGTAGAATTTCGTGCAGTGAAAGTTCACCAGGTCTGATGCAATGGAAAATTATTTAATCTTCTTGATGTTTATGTACTTATCTTCTATAACAGATCGTCACCTGTGGCCCTTGGCTATTGCTTACTGGATCAAGGTGAAAGTTGTTATCGTTTCCTTCTTCGTGGGCAGCGCCATTTATTTGGGTCTGCGCTACTTCTGGCCCCATGCCAGGTGCAACCAGGAGATCATCCTTGATCATCCGTGAGTAATTCTTTATACCACGATCAATGCAGGTTAATAACAATATACTTCGTGATTTAGACCATCATCCTTCTCCCATCACGATCACATTCCTTACTCCCTGGACCACGATCACTCGGATCACTATGATGGCCCCACTTCCTTTGACTCCAGTGCCAGCTTTGAACCATATTCCGGATATAGCAGCTATGCTGGTTCTGACATTGTCTCTGATGTGCACAGCGACTACCATAGCGAATCTCCCTCGGGTCCAACTGGCCCTGTAGATACCCGTCGCCGCGGAAGGCGAAGCACTGAAGATCAGGCCCATTTGATTCAGGAGGAGGAGCAGCAGGAGGATGAGCAAGTGGAGATTGTGGATGAGGAGATTTCAGAGAGTGTGGCTCGTCAAATGCCAGCCGAAGAGCAGTAAGTGAAGTAGTCCTAGTTTTCACCTGGAAATGGTTACATTTTATTGGTCTCTCCCTAGGATTGCCGACTTTATGTTTGCCTTTTTGGGTCTGGACTCAAAGGCCTGCCGTCGCCGCTTTGTGTGTGAAATGGAGTTCCGTTCCAAGTTGAATCCCATGACCAGCATGGCCTTCCGCATTGTGGGTCGTGGATTCTTTGAAAAGTACACCAATGCCAGGAACCCTAATGCCAGAGCAACAAACTTTGGTGAATGTGCTGCTGTCAATCCAGAGTGCATTTTCGTGGAAAACGAGAATCCAGAGGCAGAGGCAAATCAGGAAGAGCAACAACCAGAAGAAGAGGAGCAGCAGCAGGAAGATCACCAGCAAGAAGAGCAGGCAGCCACCGAGGAAACAGCAGTCGAGGATTCCCAGAACGAAATCAACCTTAAAGCTGAGAGGCGACATGCCAGACACAAGAATCGCAAACTCAGCACCATTGCAGAGCACATCCTGATGCAGTAGAACAGTCGTGTTAAATTAATCTATTTATTTGTATTTATTTATTTTAGCTATAAGAGTGGATAACGAACACAAAATAAACTTGCCTCAATCTATGTATGGAAAATGATAAATTTCAAAGTCTTCTTAAATGCAAATCAAAATTAAAAGTTTAAGTTACAACAGAGTTAAACAAAATCTCACAGAAAACAAAACCAGATGAATACCTACCGCGAATACCTCGAAATGTGACTAAATTGATCAACTAATGCGACTATCAGTCGGGACTAAATCTTCTTGGTCTTTTTCTTTTTGATGGCATTGATCTGGTCGGCCATCTGCTCGATCTCGCGTTGGTTGATCGGTTCGTTCTTGCGCACCTGAGTCTTGCTCTTCTGTCGTTGGGCAAGATCAGCGGCCACATCGTTAAGCTTGCTCCATACGAAGCTGAGGAAACTGGTTGCCAGATCCTGCTTGAAGAAGGCAATGGCCACCAGAGCGATGAGCACTAACGCTGAGATGGAATTTTGATTGAGATCCGCTTCGGCGGCGCGCACCTCTGGCTTGAATTCCAGCTGGATAAAGACGGACCCCCTGTCAGCCACAAAAGTAGATGATGGCAGCTTGTAGGTATAAGTTTTATCGGAGAGGGTGGACTGCAGTTCTACCACGTAGCTCTTGCCGTCCAGAGGAATGCGCGGGAAGAAAACGGTGATGCCAGGATTCAGTCTGGCCTTCGGATTCACTGGAGTTCCAACACGTTGCGAGAATACTGGGGAATCAGAGTTTCCTCTGCGATACATCACAATGCGCAGGGTCTTGTAGTGCTCGTTAAGTGTGGCTGTTACCCTGGCGGTGATGTCTACAATTTTGAGAGGACTAATCGCTACCAGATTTATGTCGCGCACATCCTCGCTGCCCACCTTCACCGAGTGCTGAGCGGGAATGGATCGCTCCACGTTGTCATTGTCAGGGACCACGCGAACGGAATAACTACAACCAGGTTGCAGACCGCGGATACGGTACTGTCCGTTCGCCTCGCTGGTGGCCTCCTCTTGCTGTTGGGGACAACCCTCCTCGGCGGTGGCTTGAACATTCACACCGGCAAAGGGATCACCATTCAAAGAAGACACTGAGCCGAATATGGAGTAAGCATAGCGTTTGCCACTGTAATAATAAGGAAATTCATTATAAAATGTGTTTAAGAATAACTAATATTTTACTTACATGAGGGTAACAGCAACGGTCTCGCCATCCTTGATCTCAATCATCTTGGAGTTGGGCTCGAATTTGTACTCCTTCATCATTGGTCGCAAGTAATATTGCGACGGCGATAGGGAGTGGAAGTTAATAGCACCATTATCGCCGGTAACCAGATTCTTGCGATAGCTTTCGCCGCCACTCAGCGAGAGGAGGACTCCGCCCAAAGTTTGGCCAGCCTCATCTTTGACAACCACGGAAATTTCGCACAATTTGTGGGCACTGAAGGAAGCAGACTGCCGGTTGTAATCGCTAAACACATACGACTCCTTTTCGGCTTTAAGATCGAAGGCCAAAGACTCCTCAATGGGACCAAATTTAAATTCTCCAGTCACTGAGGTGAGTACTTCCAGGCTTTGCAATTCAGGTTGATCTGGGAAAGACAGTGTGATCTTGGCATCCTTAATCGCAGGAACCACCTTTCCGCGCAGAATCAAACCCCTTGCGGCTACAAAATTAAAGGCAATATCCACACAATCGCTGCTACCAACAATCTCTTGTTGCTGAGGCGTAAACAGCAGGACATCGCTCACCGGTGTAATGCGAAGTACCTGTTCCGGTTTCAAATATGTATCATAACGGTAGGCGAACTTGCCATCTACTTTATGGGATTCAGCAATGGGTGTGATCACCTCCTGACCCTGCGACTCTGTTTCGAGCACAAGCTTAATGGAGTCAGCAGTAGGTTCTGTAGACAGAACACGAACGCCAGTCTTGTGGGCCACAGCGTTGATGATCAAGGTTTGCAGCTGATCTGGCTCTGGAGTTATGAACTTGCTGGGCAGCGAACTGTCATACGTATGGCATCCTTCCAGCTTGAAATCGTAGCTACCATACTTGTTCACGCAGAAGGTGTTCACTCCTGAAGCAATCTTCAGTGTTTCCGTGGGAGCCTTAGGATCAGAGGGTCCAGTGACGTGTGTGTATTTCATCTAAAAGGGAATTGGTATAAATTAGCAAAATGTTACTTATATTCTATTCGTAGACATACCAAAGCCCGATGGCTGGAGATGATCGACACTTCGTAGCCCTTGTGCACAAATGGTGGTGCATCTTCTTCAGCAGAGGCCACGTTAAGGAACACTCGGGTTGACTCATAGCAAAGATTTCCCTGGGGAATTGTGAGTTCATAGGGTCCTGGGAGCATATCCTTAAAGACATACTTGCCACCTACGATTTAAAAGCGTTAGTTGAATGAAAAACAGTTCTGTGATAAGAGAGTTAAGCAGTCGATTATCTAAAGTAAACCAAAGCTCCTACTTTAACGTTGCGTTATCTATGAATGTAATCTATGGTACTTATCAGCAACAATTGGTAGCGTGGTAATTTGTGTCAAATGTGTTTTAAAGTATGATTATGAGCAGACCTCTACACTTTTCCGGAATAAATTTCATGCCTTCTAAGATATCTTGCTTAAAAAACTGCCCCTTATTTCTTCTATTAAGTCGAAGGATCACACTTGCAATTGAATGTATCGTTTCTAAGGCTTAATATTTAGGAACATTTTTGATAAATTAACTCAATACAGAAAACTTACGATGAGCTTTGGCCTTCCACTTGTTCTCTGTCGGCTGGCCGGTGGCATCCAAAGCCTGCAGGGTGACCTCAGCGGATGTACAAGTGGCAGTAGCATCAGAAAGACACTGAAGTTCGCCGCGAATCTTGGCACGCAACTGGGAGAATGTAATGCCATTAACAGGTGAATCGCGCACCTCCGTTTGCTGTTGTACAGGGAAGAACTGAACTCCGGCCGCTTTGTCGGCATCTGTGGTCAGGACTTCAATGGTGTATTTGCCAGTGGGAAGGAAAGCACACCAGCTTCCCGTCTCTGCCTTTGTGGTGGCGGTCGTGTGGAAGGTGGAGCCACTCTTAGTCAGTCCAACGTTGTGAGATTTTGGGGAGATTACTTTGCCACAAACTTCATAAGCAGATGGAACAATTGTAGGCAGTGAGCCAATGTTTATCTGAGCTTTGACATTCAGAGGAGAAAACTGAAGCTGGGAGTACTCAGCTTCGATGAAGACAGCGCCCGCCTTAAGGTTTTCCAAAGTATAAAATCCCTTCGCATCTGTCTCGGCCACATTCTTTCCGTTCACTTTAATAACTGCAGATTTCAGAGGCTCTCCACCGGCCGAGGTCAAAACCTGACCAGAAACTGAGAAACCAGTAATCTTGAAGTCCTCTTTTAATTGCAACGTATCCTTAACAACTTCTAGTTCAAAGTACTCAGGACTTAAGTGCAGCTTAAGCTTGGGATCCAGGTTTATAGCCCTCAACAGGTATATGCCGGAAGGTACATTCTTGAAAATATATTCTCCAGATTTTTCCAACTTTGAGAAGCAGGAGGATCCAGATTCGTAGTCGGCATGAACATTATTTGCCTGCACTGTGGAGGATTTCTCGCATTTTGGCACTAGAGATTGCTGAAAAGTGGAAAGTTTTATATTAATAATTGCCAGGTAACGCATTTTTTAATTATATTATGTTTTAAGCATCGAAAATATGGAAATAATGACCTAAAAGTTCTAGATCTTTCTTATAAAGACCTATTAGTTCGTCACTTTCAATACTTACTCCTCTCTTTTTGTAGAGAGCCACGCCCAGGTTTCCGGGAAGCTGTGAGCTAGAATCGAAGCGACCGACGATATCGAAACCGGAGACCACGAGGGAGTTAGCTGGCAGCTCTGTGTTGCCGCTGACCACAACCACCTTGTGCTCCGCCTTGGAGAAATGCCATCTTGAATGAGAAGCCTTGACTATGTAGTTTCCAGGAATAATGGGTGTAAAGGAGAAGACACCGTTTGAATCGCTCTTAGTGCGTCGGACTTCGCCCTTCTCCGATTGCAGTTCCACGTCCACGTCATGGGCTCCGCCACCGGAGGCGAGTGCCACCTGTCCGGTAATTCCGAAGCCCTTGAACACAAAGTTCACATCGCGACCCTGGCTGCAAACGTCTGTTTTTCCGTCAAAGTTCAGCTCCACCTGTTCCGGCTCAAAACTCCATCCCGGTGGCGGAGAAATGCTAAGCAGGTAGTCGCCCTTATCATAAATGGGGAGAAAGTAATATCCATTGGAAGGTGAGCAATCAGTCTTATCCTTCAGAGATCCCTGCTTGGTCAGCCTGTGGAAAACCAAATGGAATTAGGTTAATCACATACGGGTCAGTTAATTTATTATTCAATTAGCGGCCACCATGCGACTAAAATCTTATCAGGTCATCCCCCATTCGAACAGAACTGACACTTACAGTTTGATCTCCACCCGGGAAAAGTCAATCTCGGCGTGGCTCTTGATGAATCCTCCGCAGCCGACGACTTCCACTTCGCCGGCGTTGGCATTTTGGAAAAGTTTAATTAATAAAATTAGAAAAACGCCGGAAAAAAACCTCATTTTGACTACGTGCTAGAGCTGGGTGACCGCTCACGATAGTATCAACATTATCGAATATTTACTGGTCAAACTTCGTAAATATCGAGTGTGACCAATATCGATGTTTTCCCATCTCTACAGTGTCAAAAATAATATACCAAACAATTTTCATTGAATTTAACAAAAATACCACACATCTACCACAAAATCTAACGGTTATTTAAATTTCATACACAGTTGAAAATTATCTACATCTTATTTACTTTAAAAAATTTGCAAAATTTGTGTATTCTGAAAATTATTCCATTTCAAATATATATATAAATATATTTAGCTAAATTTACAAATTTTCACTTTATATCTCTTAACGAACCTAATCGTATTATGGGCTTAGTTTAGTCATAAAATAAATGAAATCGCCCGATAAAGAGGATAACATTATCTTTAAGTGTTTGCCATTTGGCGCGACGGCATTGAAAACATTTTGTTAAAACAGATAATGGCTTGTCGTATATTAATTATCGTAACCAATTTCCATCATCCCAAAGCTATCAATAAAGCCCCACATCCAAATGTATATGGATGAGTGTGCGAATCAATCCGAAGTAAGCCGATCTGAGACCCCAGGCCCCGAGATATAGTTGCAAAGAAATTCATTTCAAGCATCGTTGGTGCTATTGGGTCGCTCGTCTAATAAATTTCGTCGATGATCGCGCGATAACGACTTGCACATAAAGAATCCACAATATGGTGTCTTCCTCTGACTGTGGGTCTGAGTTCCAGAGTCTCCGATTCGAACAAAGCCCAAGAGCTGTGAAGCTCTGACACATACATATGTTTGTAATATTCTATAGAGGGGGAGAATACATATAATGGGATGACTGTGTGTCTGTACATTTGCAACGTCAAGTACCCGGCATTGACTTTGAAAAAGTGCGCCTTGAGATCGTCTTGCCTCTTGGTTATGCTCGATTAAGTGCGACTCTGGTTAACCCTCTGTGTAAACACGTGATAAATCTAGATCAAACAAGATACATAAAGATATTTTATTCAGTAATAATAGGTCAAGAATTATATATCTAGATTAAGATAAAGTAACTGTTATGCAGTATCAACAGTTTCAAACTTATAATACCCAAAAAAGATATTTTAAAAAATATAAGCTGTCCGAAGATAAAATTCGCAATCACTTTATTTTTATTTCAAAATAACTTTAACTACTTAATTATTCTAAAAATAGAGAACGGCAAGATCAAGATTAATGGGTTAATGAGTGCACCGGAAGCGTGTGTCGCTCGGCTTCCCGCTGTTCTAGCCACAGCCTACCTGTGGCTACCTGTCGTCGCCGTCAATTCAAAACTAATTAGCTGACCATCGTCGGCATTTGCATCTTTCCCGGTTCGCTAAGGGTGTCGGCAAGATTTACGATACGGATCTTCTTGGCAGCCGCCCGGTCAGACAGTTTGTCGCGACGGTGGCAGATCAGATCGGATCAGCATTAGGTTTTATGGTCTGCTCACTGCTTTTCCCGCAATTAGAGTCCGTACTTAGACGTGGCGCTGATAAGCCGACGAGCGCACTAAGTAATAATAAATACGATTTTAATGAAATGCTAAAAGTTCACTTGGCTTATCGGTTTGGCCTGACGATTTTTGGAATTCAATTAGCTCTGCCACGCTGATCTATGATCAGGGACCGAAGTCATAAAGGAAGCACAAAAAAGCAAGCCACACATAAAAAACCCTAGGGATGTGATACACAACCGATTATAGTGGTGCAGATTTCAAAAAACAATCAAGCAACCCCTATTAAAACGTAGGGGGAGGTTTTAAGTACACACAACGCCATAAAAAGAAATAAAAGAAGCGATGGAAAACACTGCGCAAAAAGTCAAACACGCTTTGTTACTTAAGATCGCCATATGGACAAGGGGAAATCGAAACCGAGTACAGTATGACTTGATTTAGAAGGAACGAAAAGTTTGGAATAAAAATAATTAGATCATATAATAAATAATATTTGAAGTTAAAACCAATTTTGCCTTTAATATTTTTTGATTATTATTTCCCCCTGTTTCTTTTAGTCAATGACCACTGTACCGCCACAACAACAACCCCGGCGTAGCCTTGCCAAAAATTAATTACACCAAGTAAATAGCGCAGGCGCCCTTAAGTATGCCCCGCATCCTCGAGGGAGAGTAAAAGAGAGAGAGGAGCAATTTTGATCTGTCTCATTCGCTCGCGTGCCTGTTCGCACATGAGAAATCAAGTGCCGTTCGCTTCGCTCAGTTCCCGTTCTCAATTCACAATCATTCTCTTTCGAATAGTCGACGCGAACGGACGTTCAAAATAGAAATACAACAAGAAAACCGGTAAAATCGTGGATCGAAAGCAAGCGCGTGCGTGCATGCTAAGCAAAAACAAAAAAATAAAGAAGTTAACCGTTTCAGTTAACTACCATACGAAGATCGAATTTCGCCATCGGGCAAATTACTTAAAAATAAGTGCAACTTTGTGTCTTTTTTTTTCCTTCTTGCCTTTTATCGCAGCCAAGAAAGAACTGATAAAACGAGAAAAATATCTCGCGAAACTCGTTCTCGCTAAAGATATCTTGTGCAAATTTGCCGATCGCGGAAGGGAAAAATAAGCAGAAGTGCAAAGAAAATCTCCCTATCCACACAAAGACTATATCATCTTTGAAAAGATCATAGTCATCCGGCCCGAGAGGTTTATCTATATAGATGCGGCAGCTTATCATCTGTTAGGGTGTTTTCAGTGTTTGTGTATTATATATACCTACATACGAGTATATAGTGCGACAAAAGCTCGATTGCCAACAGCTGTCGAGTGCCCTTGAGTGGGTGGGCAAGATCGTCATCATCAGCATTATTATTATTATTATCATCAGCATCTGGAGGCCCCGGTTGCTATAAGATCTTAAAGCGTAGTGTTCATCAATTATGACTGCCGAGACCCTTAAGCCGTTTATAACGCCAACGAGTGCCAACGATGATTTTCCGGCCAAAGATACCAGCACGGCAACCGCCCAGCGACGCACCCGCCAGCTGATCCCCTTTGTCTTGGGGTTCATCGGACTGGGCCTGGTTGTTGCCATTCTCGCACTAACGGTGAGTTTTTGCCCTTTGTCGGCATACCGGGTCAGCTGGTCTACTAACAGCAAATATTATTGTCAGCTTAAATGGGTAATTTCTGTACTTTATTTACCAAATGGATGTTATATTAAAAGGTTATTTTAAAGATACTTTCAATCTCAATCTAAGTACTCTAACACAACTAAGAAGCTATCTTAAATAAAGAGTTGTTTTCTTCCCTGTTGTATATATTTTATGATATTTATGATAAAATAGATTAAGGCTGTTATTTTCAACTTGATAGGGCAATTTCAAATTAAACTTCTGTTGTTATTGTTACCTAGTGCCGATCAATGATACGTTGAAATTCCTAAGGTGTGTTGATATCAGTTACTGGGTGGGTGTTTTCCCAGAATAAAGATATGAATAAATCGTTATTGGCTATGTTGTTGAAAGGTATTTTCGGCTCCAAAGGTAAGCACTTATAATTAGGGCCGTTTAATGAGATTTTATTTAAGTACTAAAAGATTTCACAATGACTATTACCTATAACGGTTACCGAAAAATGGACTTAAAATAAGATAGTTATATTTAGTATGCTTTAATTATAATTCCAAGTTTAGTTTACTTTGGTAGTTAATGGCCACTAATTTATAATGATAACTTACCTTATCTGTCCAAAATCTCTGTTAGCGAGCTTTAAATCCAAATGGAGATTTCATTTAGCCATGAACTGGCTTCTAGACTCTGAACAGACTCCCGTTCCTTAGAAATGTTTATTTCAGTAGCTGGCGCAAATAAATTGCGAATAAATATATATGCAAATTGGACTTTAACAAAAATAAATACAATCTATAGACACCCCCGAAATCGCAATCTAAAAATGAATATTTAACCTCTGGCACGCTTCTTCTGCTTATAAAGCTGTTTGTCACAAAGTCTTTGTTGATGCCAAATTAAAGAAATATTATAAAACGAAACGTAACGTAAATTCCCCAGATGCATAAATTGAAATGAAAACAGATTTTATGATCCGTGACCGTCGCAGATACGTTAACTATAATTTGGCATGAAACTATATTTAGAGGCGAAAAGTCGCCGGTTTCTTGGCTGATCAAGCGATGTCATCACCGACACGTCTTTAGGCCAAATGGGTTCCTAATGATCCAGCTAATCCAAATAAAGCGGATGTGGATCGGGATGCAGATGCTAGAGAAATGTTTATCGTGTATAGTGTATAATAGTATATATGTCTGTTTTTTGTTTGTGTTGAACCAATTTAAATGCCACTTGGGGAATTGTGTTCTGCTGAGTTTTGCATTCTCCGTCGATAAATCTCTGTTGGGTCATGTTTTTTTTTTTGCTCTTTTGCTGATAACTTTGGAAATGACTGGGCTGGCTGAAATGCAGATTTGAATTGCAAAAGATGAAGTTTCTAGAGCTGAGTACCCATAGCCATCCCGTACCCATTCCCTATACTCAGATTATCCCCCATGACCCACTCAACTTTGGCTTAAGTGAACGGAAATCGTACAATTGACAATTGACTTGTAAATGATTGGCTTCAGCCACTGACGTGGGCCATGAGTTTTGTTTTCCCCATAAATCTCTGTTAAGTCTTAAAGTATTTTTTTGGTTTTTCTTTTGTTTTTTTGTTTGTTTAAAATCCCCCTCCAAATATCCTGACATCCAATCAAAGTGACCTCAACAACGAATGACCCTCATCATCTGACTGCCTCTGTGAAAGTGACAAACTGCAGGCGCTACGATCGATCTATAGATCATTCGATAAGCCCTAATGGAAAGTGGTTTGTGGCTTACTGGAAAACACAAAACAAGTTTCTTAAGTCCATAATTTATACAAGAATTCAGTACAAGTTTTCATTTGTACCTACATATATGTACATATGTATATATAATATTTCCCCTCAGTCTGCGTACAGTGGCTTAAGTTGAGCCATTCTTTCTTTTTTTTTTCTTGGGATTTTTGGTTGCCAGTCGAAACATGAGAAGTGTCTGACTGTATATAGAAGGCCTGTGCTCGGACAGAATGTTAATGATCCATTAAGCAGATTATGTGCCTGAGTGGCGATGTCGGTACCTCGGAAATCTTTCTCGTCTCGCCTCTATCTGTTTGTTCAGTTATATAGTTTTCGGGTGTCAAAAGTTCGCGGCACTTGGTGTTATTTTTATGATGTGCTTGTGCTGGGCCTTAGCATAGATAGACTTTTAATTGAGGCTTATTAAATTGATTGCTAAATGTGATAATGATTGAATGATTAGAAACTAGTTAAGATAACACTATATCAATTGAATTGTTTTCCAGATCTGGCAGACTTCACGGGTCACGCATCTGAACAAGGAGTTGAAGAGTCTGCGGCGAGTTGTTGATAATCTCCAACAGCGTTTGGGCATTAACTATCTGGATGAGCTGGATGAGTTCCAAAAGGAGGTGAGCTATGATACAAATCAGTCTTAAGCATCAATATTTGTGTTATTTGACGGGCAAGAGGCTGTAACATTTGTCTGAGGTAAATGCAGAGATCTCACCGCATTGTTTACAAAGTTGAAAATCAAATTTTGTTATTCTGCCAGGCAAGTACTTGTGTTGGGTATATCAGGTCTTTTTTTTTATTGTTTTATAGCAGCTTAAGTGTTAAAATCTAGAAAATGTATAGCTACATTTTATAGGCAAACAAACAAATAAGGTATTTCGTAGTCGGTAAAACATCCATTTCTCTTTTTAGAAAGAATGCCCAGACCATACTATGTGGTTATTGTGTGTGGGACATACAAAAATATTTATAGAATTATGTGCTAAAATATAATTTCAGAGCGTTTTCATCTGTTTTTTGGTTTTCTAATATTTTTCTTAAATTCTTTAGAAAAGGCCTCATGATAGATTATTTTTATTAGAATGTCTCTTTCCTCTGAGAAGCACTTAATTAAAATTATATGATATACAGTTGTTGGGGATCAGGCGCCAGCTGGTTTAAGTAATTTATGAGATACAAATCCTCAAGTGACAAAAGGCAAAAGCCTCAATAATTCAGGAAATATATCTATCTGTAGATATAGCCGTTCAAGGCAAAGCGATTGCTTTTCGTTTTTATGTGACGATTGATCCGATCTCATCAAATGGCCTAATGGCCAGAGATCGTTTCAAGATTTTAAGATTTATTTATATGTCTGGGCATCTGTGCAGGCAATTCTCTTGAGAGTTTTCTTAGCTTTTAAATATATATATATACAGTTATAGATATATATATCAAATATGTTTTTGAGGGAGGCGCCATCAATTAGGATGATGACGAAACAGCTTTCTGCCGCGGGCGTGCGTCTAAAAATGTTCGTCCCAAAAAATGAATGTGAGATATGTGCCAGGACTGTGCCAACTGCAGTCACGTAGTTGGCCAAGTGTTTTGACCCAAAAATGTTGACCCCATCTCTCTTGGTTGCAGTACGAGAATGCTCTCATCGACTATCCCAAAAAGGTGGATGGCCTCACGGATGAGTCCGAGGACGAAGATGAAGATGATGTTCTGGATCCCATTGAATATAATGGAGAGGATGATGAAGACGATGACGACGAAAGCTATGACACCGATTATAAGGACTACGCCGATATGATAAACAGACTTAACAATGCACAGACTGGAACCACGCCTACATCCGAGACTACAGTTGAGGGCGAGTCGGATAGCACTTCCGCCGCCTCGAATGATGACAATGTCTTCGATGACTTTACTAGCTATAATGCCCACAAAAAGAAGCATGAAAGGTGAGAATGGTTGGAATTTTCTGGGTTTATAAAGGGCATAATTTTAATATTTATATTTTTCTTATCACAGAAAATCTCGTTCGATTATCGATGCTCATCTAGAACAGCAGAATATTCAGGGAAATCACACAGAGCTGCAGGAAAAGTCATCCAATGAGGCCACTTCAAAGGAGGGGTGGGTAGAAAGATTCCAAAAAATATACTTTTTATACTAAATAGATTAAATTTAAATTCCTTTTTACATTGAAAAGTATATAATAAAATAATGAATTCCCTTTCAGTTCCACTCCACTCCACCATCGTCGCCGGATGCATTCCCGTCATCACAAATTCCTGGTCCGCAAAGGTGTGTATACTAGAAAAACCGAATCAATTGGCAACAAACGAATACCAAATCTCTATTTGCACCTCTGTTAATTTGCAGGTGAATCTCTTATTTCAGCCAGATCCGATGACTCCAAGCCGGCAGCCCATTTCCATCTGAGCAGCCGAAGGCGTCACCAAGGAAGTATGGGTAAGAAGGCGACTAATTTTAGTTCTCCTAACAAATTCATATCTATTTATATTCTTCAGGTTACCATGGAGATATGTATATTGGAAATGATAATGAGAAAAACTCCTATCAAGGACATTTCCTGGCCCGCGATGGCGTTTTAACAGTGATTAATCCTGGCCTATATTACGTATACGCCCAGATATGCTACAATAATTCGCACGACCAGAATGGATTCATTGTCTTCCAAGGAGACACACCATTCCTGCAGTGCTTGAATACGGTGCCCACTAATATGCCCAATAAGGTGCACACCTGTCACACCAGTGGACTGATCCATCTGGAACGAAATGAAAGGATCCATCTGAAGGACATTCACAACGATCGGAATGCCGTGTTGCGGGAGGCGAACAACCGTAGCTACTTTGGCATCTTCAAGGTGTAAAATGAAGAGATTATTTCTAATCAGAAGATGGATGAATACCAGCTCGTGAATGCGATTCATTGCCAGCGTGGATCCATTAGTTCGTAGTACCTAGTCTTAGTCACTCATAAACCTAATCTCAAACTGAATCACGCAATCACTGCAACGATGTGGCAGAATTCGCACAAAAATCATATTTATTTTGTATATACTCCTTCGACTTTAATTGTACGACGAAAAAGTGAATAAAATTATAGTTTAACTTTAGATAAATTTCTATGGTTTGCTAGGATAAGAGATTGCAGTTTCCCGTTTAAACTGCCAATGAAAAGGTCCATTCAAAAGGGATTTGTTTAATATACTAAATTCCATGTGCCTGGGTCCCAATAGAAATTCCAGCTTACGGTGTTCTTTATTAAAAAATTGTAAAAAGAATTTTGTCAAAGGTCTAGGGAATCGCATTGCAACTGGATAATATCCGGATTGAGAGTTGTGCAGCAGCTTGAGCTCTGGACACCCGGACATCAGCAGCAGCAGCATCTGCATCATCGCCATGGTAACCAAAGGAAAGCAGCGAGTTTCCCTCATCCTTACTGGGCACCTGGACACCAGCCCACTCGTTCCCGGGATTCCGACAGATGGACGTTTAAGGAGGGGAATGAATGGCAGCGATTGAGTGGGTCCAAAAAGTACAGTCATCATCAGTACATATGTACAGAAGTCACACTTACACGTTACATAGTCCAATCATATAAATGTGGGAATGTGCTGATAAGCTTGATTGCTCAAATAAGCAATTACTCATACGCAGCGTTGTATATCGTCTATTACTTGGCAACAATTGGAGAATAAACTACTACAGAGACATCTTTAAATGATTAAGCTGGAAAAAATATAGGCAATTTTATATATGTCATGTAAATAGAATGTTTTGAGTAACAATTTCATTACAATTGCTCATGAAAATTTCACATTTTATAAAAACAATTATTTTGAATAATTAAATAAAATTGAATAAAAAGCAAAAAGATTATGAATATTTAATTCTTTTCCAGATGATTTCACGCCAAAAACACATAAATTTCAAATAACAATATTGATTGAGAAGGCCAACGCCGGAAGCAATTTAAGGGCCAAATGCAGGTCGATTTGCGAACGGGCGGAGTAACAGGTGGCTCAGCCAAACAGCTCGTGATGATGGGAGAGCAACAGTTCGTTCCCGGAATAAGTATATGTGCTTTTGGCCTGGCCAGAATATATGAGTGTGTGTGTGTAACCATAATCCCCCAGCTGCAGCCTCGTCACATGTTCCTTGCCATGCGCAATGGCCGGAAAATCCGAAATCCCAATAACGAAATCGCTGGGGAAATGATTTTCAGTCAGTCGGCCGGGAAGCTTTTGTCCATTTACCTGAGTCTATTTTTGTTATTTACTCCACGATTGCATCCCACATCGAAGTGCATTTAGTTTGGTTGAAAAGCCAAAACATTTGCAGTTCGTTTTTGGTTTCGGTGCAGTGAGGTTGAGTCTTAGAGCTACTAGAGTCCTGGTTGTAGGATCTGCAAGGATTAAGTCTATCTAGAATGGTAAGTCAGCATTTTTTTAAGGCACAGTCAACAGGTGGCAACTTTAGGAGATTAAATAAGTTAGAATAAAGACATTTTACAGGTGTTTCCTTATAGAAAATTTTCCATTACATTTAACATTATCCAAAATACGAGTACATAATTTACATAGTTATTATTTCTGAAAATTTATATATAAATTTAAAGTCCATTCGTGAAAAAGTCTTGACTGTGGATTTATATCTTGTTCCAAAGACCTCTACTCCTTCTTCTCCCCCAACTTGGCCTGGATCTCGTTAAGCGTCTTGCCCTTGGTTTCGGGGATGAGAAAGAGTATGAAGAAGAAGGCTGTCAACGCAAAGCCAAAGAAAATTGCAAAACATGCAGCAGCGCCAATATGTACGTTTAACACAGGGAACAATAGGGTAACAATGAAAGCACAAACCCAATTCGTCGTGCCGGCTATTGATCCTGCCAATGCCTTAACGTCCTCGGCAAATAGCTCGGCCATCATGAGCCAGGGAACAGGACCAAAGCCCAATGAGAAGCCGATGATAAAGATACTGACAGCCATGAGGGCTAGCCAACCGATGCCGTAGGATTTCATAAAGCCGAAATAACATGCCATGATCAAGGTGCTCATACCCATCAAAAAGGCCGAAATCATTAACAGTATCTTACGGCCTAGTCTTTCGATCAATAAGATCGAGATGAATGTACAAATTACCTGCACCACACCAATGATAATCGTACAGAATCGAGGCTCCAATGATGATCCAGCCGAATGGAAAATAAATGTCGAATAGAACATAATCGCATTGATGCCGGTAAGCTGCTGGAACACCATCAGTGCAATGGATAGGAAGAGGCCCTTGAGTGTAACCCTTCGGCAAAGAAGTTTTCCAGCTTTCTCCTTCTCCTTTTGAGCCTCTGCCACCATTTCCTTCAGTTCGCCACTCACATCTTCATCTTTGCCACGCAGAAATTTCAATGATTTCTCCGCTTTCTCAATTTTGCCCTTTTGGGCCAGATATACTGGTGATTCCGGCATCCACATGAACATCAAGAAATATATAACGGGCAAAACGGCGCAGGCAACATTGAAGACAAAACACTTTGCGAAGGCACCAACAATGAAGGCATACAGAATCCCATTGACGATGAATAACTGAAAGAAGCATCCCATGATCCCGCGATACTGAACCTGGCTGATTTCTGTGGTGTACATGGGACTTGCCACACAGAATGCTCCGCCACAAAATCCCACAACGAAGCGACCGACCAGCAACATTGATATGTGCACCGCCATCGTAATGAGCATCCAACCGATAAAGAATGGTGGCAATAGACCGAGCATTGTGACTTTCCTTCCAATCTTTCCAATAAGTATTCCCACCGGAATGCATGAGAATGCTGCTCCCAGTGTCATCAGAGATCCCGTCAGACCCCATTCCGTTGTGTCCGGTACAAAGTCGTAGGCCCCGTTTTTCATGACCTCATCTTCCACAGGTCCCGACCATCCGATCACAGCACCCAGACAAAAGGCACCAAAAGCGGCAATTATGCCCACTAAGAATTGTACACAGGCACCCATATTCAATAGGTTAACTTAGCAAACACTACACAAATTTACAATGCAACCAGTTCGAAATAAATTTCAATACTAATATTCTAGGAGTTCCAAAAATGGTGATAACCTCAAATGAGATGTTAAAGATTTCAAAGCCTACTTGATTTTTTATCTCATAACGAAGACAATTTTTTACAGTGTCCTTCTGAGCGAAGCTTGGCTGCAGCTGAAAGCTTTCTCTCTTTCCATTTCCCCAATTTCCCACCTCCCACACACACACATATACACGAGCGCCAAACTCTCGCCAAGCTTCGTGCGCCTTCGGTCCTCGCGGGTCCTGTATAAAACATGGAAGCTCCAGAGACTGGCCGACACTCTTGGTTCCGCCTTGGCTGAGCACAGAGGTGGGTACAGTGACAACTGGCTGGCAGTGACGAGCGTTTCCTTTAGTGTTTTGCTGGCGTAGGCGTGACGCCATGTTGTGAAAAGTGTCTGGCAAAAAAAGAAAGTGAAAAATTCGCACGGAAAACTGCACTCGAACGTCGGGTAAAACAACAAAAAACAATCGTCAAACCAAACCAAGTGAGTTGAGAAAAGTGCAAACTTTTCGGCCAGTGTTTGTGTGTACCGAGAGGGGGGAAAAATTACGCAAATGTTACACAGGAATTTCCATTCCCATTGATTTCGCTGGTGTGGGCGTATATATATATATTGTTATATTTGTATGTGAAGAGGGTTAAACCAGAGCCGAAATAATTGCGTACAATTTATTTGCAACACTTTTTGTCTTCTCTAATTGGACAATGGTACTGATGAATTGTTTGCTGGCCTGTTGACAAAATACCTCGGGCATACCTCCCTGACTAACTGATACATACACACACAGAGACGCTGGCGCAAAAAAAAAAAGGAAAAGAAGACTTGGGTAACAAGTTGGTAACTTGCCCGAGGACAGGACATCTCCTTTGTTGGCTTTAAATATTTGAAGCCAGAAAAAGCTTTTCCCGGCCCCCTAATTAGCCGCTTCCTCTGCCGACAGAATGCATTCACATTCACTTAGTCGCCGGCCAAAAAGCCCGATTCAATTTGCCCCAATTTTCACCAAAAAAAAAACTATAAAAGGATCTCTGGCGCAAAAAACAGTCCTGATTATATATGTTTGTATGTATATATATAGAGCAATAGCCGTAGTATCCATGGTTGCTGCGACAAATTCAATTAGGACGCTAATTTAAATGCCCTGCTGGGTCGCATTTGTTCGGTCTGGAAATCTGATTGGCGGGTAGCAGTATGAACAGAGAGAGAGCCCTGCTCCATTGAAACTCAATAAATTATTACCACTGACTTCGTTTGATGTTGCAAAACCTAAGACGACAGCGACATCAATCAATATTAACCATACGCCCCGTGCGCCATACAAGATGTGGTTCCCTAACCCTTATATATTCCTACATTTCCTGGAATTGAACATAAAAGCAGTCGTTTAGTGTGAGCATAAATTAATTTATTAATTTAAAGATGTGGCTTTAAAGGCAGAGCATTTACATTAATCATACGCCATGGATGCCAGTCTACCAGCACAGACTCTGTTGGTTAGAATGTTCTTATTAAATAAATTAAACTTCGCAGAATATTGTTAATTAAGATCTTATGTCAGACAAGAAACTATACTCTAAATGTTAGTTAAGTTGGGGTACTTAAAAGTTGAAAAACAATCTAAGTTCAAGGCAAAAACAGAGTAACTTAACTTAATTTCTTTTTACAATTGAAATGTTTTGTAAGATTGTTCTTGGAGAACTGCATCACCCCAAGCAACAAGTCCAAGTTTTTATGTTTTTTTACAAAACCCCATTGCAATTGAATGGGTGGTGGAATCTGCTCTATGCAGCTGCGTTTAATCTGGATTACAGCCAGAGCACAGACACAGAAAAACATCAACACTAACATCAACATCAACAACTAGGGGACTCGTTTTCTTAGACAAAAGCCAGCCAAGCAGCAATAATACAATGAAAAGGGGCTGAATTGAACCAACAGCTGCAGGCGAGACGCAAATAAGGTTCTTCATCAGAGCAGGAGTGGCCATAGAGAGAAAACAGCGCTGGGAAAGCTAAAAGGGAAAAAGCGGAATGAAAAGCGACGGCTGCCTTGACATTTAATGGGTAGGAAAAATGAAAAGCAAAGCGTAGCTTCTACAGGTACGAGATAAGTGGGAAGAACTATGGAGCCAAGTAGGTAGTTGGAGACGCGATGTGATTACCATATATTTTCCTTCCAAGTCATATATTTTTTTCTTAGAAATGCGTAGCATACTTATGTGCGCCACCATAAAAACCCGTAAAAGAAGAGAAGTAGAGATGCGTAGGAATACAAATGGGATGAGCATTTCAATGGCAGTTGGCATCCGGGCAGCAATTCAACTTGCCCATAATTGTCAGCTTTGGCTTTTGTCAACGGCCAAGAATGCTGAAAGTCAGAGTGGGAGTTTTAATGGTGAAAGCTAAAGAACAAGACCTCCGATGAAGTTTTCGCCTCCTTCAAGCATGCTGGCACTTTTGGAATTTTATTGATTTATATAGATATTGTTCCTGGGTCCTCCTTTTGTATATGCATGAGGCTGTGGGATTTACTTCATTAGTTAGTCAGCTGTGATGGCCGGATTATTCAAATACCTTTTGTGCAGGCTAAAGCCCCAAATTTTTGGGGTACCTGCTGTTCTTACTGCTGCCGCTGCTGCTCGTTTGCATAATTAAGCGAGGAAATATGGAATTTCACACGCCATCAAGTGACCGCGAAAAGGTGACAACTGATACATACTCATACAGATACTAAGAGAAGTACCCCACCCACACACACACACACACACACACACACACACACACACACACACACACACATATATATATATATATATGTGCACAGCAAGGACCTCGCTTTAAAGTGCAAATGTAATTAAAAGTTTTTTACGCACCTGTCGGAAACGTGTCGAGCATTAAAAACCATTTTAATGCCATTTTTTTCAAGCGTTTAACTGGTTATCCTCTAACCCAAGTTTTGGTTTTCTTTTTCTTTTGTTTTTGCTCGCTGAAGAAAAGTTTTTATCAATTTAATGGTGTTTTAAATAAAGCTATAACCCTTTTTGTTTCGAGAAAATGTTTTAATAGTCTTCATAGTCCTCTAAAATAACTCATAAAGTAGAAAATTTGCTTAATTTGCATCGTATAAATCCTTAATTCCCACACTTTCTTACAGATTTAAAACCCAATTCCAGTGACAGAGAGAAAGGCAACTGCTAGCAAATCAATGGCCAACCAATTTGTAGGCCCCAGTGGTGCCATTGCGGTGGCGGTGCTGCTGGCGGTGGTGGTGCAGTCCATCCAAGCAATACCACAGCGCACAGCCGCATTTTCGCTGCAGGCAGCCGTGGATGAACTGCATCGTCGGGAGGCGGCCAAATACCCACTGAATTCCCCACCAATGCCAACCAATTTGGATGACTGGGATGAAGGTGAGTACAGAGGGCGGCCGTGGTTAAATCTTACCAGGAAATTGATATCCCTAAGGGAAAAGACTGAGACCTTAACCTTTGCGCACACGTTAGCTGGAGTAAGTTAATCAAGAAAAAATTCCCCCAAGAAATTTGAACTTTGATTAACCTTGAAGTGAAGGCAAGGCAAGAGCTCTCTTATTTACTTGGTAGTTTATCAATATTTTAAGACTTCCTGGTATTTGTTGATTAATTAACTTGTTTCGAGTAAAAGGTGTACTGTGTAGTTGGATAATTAATAGATTAAGGGTTATATCTTCTAGATAAATCATGATGAAAGCACTTTAAATATACTAGAAACTCTTCTACTTATGAGATACCCATGTCACATTTTGTATCTAACGAATTCATCTGCTCAGTGATGCAATCTTTATCCATAAGCCAAAACTCAGATACACCCAAATTATTATTATTATTATTAGATTTATGTGCCTAAAACCTTAGGATGGGCTGTCAACTGCATGTTCAGATTATATAAATTCAAGTCGTGGCTGAGATCTGAAAGTGATATCCATCATGGGCAGATGGTGGAAGTCAAAGTGGGAAGCGGGAAACCCGCATGTGGAGTGCACGTGCCTTGGATAGTCGAAACCTAAGCACAGATTTTCCGGATTTCTTTCCCCACTCACGAAAGTCACATGTACCGTTGTTAGTTTTACTCGTTTTCCTTTTCTTTTTCTCTTTCGGGCACACCAAAACCTAAATAATCCCCCCCACAATCACCAACACCCAACCCAACCTGCACAGATGGCGATTTATTTGGCAAGAATAGGAATCGGAATCGCCATCGAGTTAATAAGGCACTTGGCAAGTACTTAGAACGCGACGAGGATAACTACGATTCGGATCACAATCTGGGCTTGGGGTTGGGTCTGGGCTTGGGTCTAGGATTCGAAGATGGTGGAGATTTGGTCCCAAATAATCTTCAGCTGGCCGATGAGAAGAGAAAGCGCTTCTCCTCATTTCGGGAACGTGACGAGCAGTTCGGTAAGTAAAAGCCACAGCCCAGAAAAGCACGCACTATGTAATGGATACTCACTATGAAGGTCCTTTAAATAGCACCGCACTATAAATTAATCAAAAATCTAGAAAACTTAGATTAGAGTCATGTAGTTTAATAATCACATCATGTAAATATTTTATATAGTAAGCTTAATATTAAATCTTAAATTTTTCTAAATCTCTTAAGAAAATGCCTCTGCATTACGATAGCCCTTCCTTTTAACCAAATCCTGATTGAAAACCCGCACAAATGGACAAATTTTAGCACCTTACTCAAGTGCCTACTTTTGAATGCGAATTGCCGAAAATAATTTATGGCTCCCTAATCCTTAAGTGCTATTATACTGACCCAAACTGTGGAGTGTGTAGTTCTTCCAAGCATGTGTCCACTTGAGGCGTCGTATGATGGCAGTGGGGAGAGAGCATGGAGTGGATAAGGCCAACAATGGGCAGGCTAAAACCACTTAGCTCCGATTAACTTGTGAGTGGTGAGTGGGATGATGGCTGTTCGTCGTTGGTTGGTTCACTCCAGAGTCCCGATGATGAATGCAATCAGCTGGAAGCCCCTCAGAACCGACAGATCCTGCCTGTCTTCCTGTCATTTGATTTAATGGCCGGCCCAACAACTTGATGCATGTCCTCCACACACACACACACATAGACGGCCAAGATTTATCGACAGTTTTTAGACCGTTTTCTGGTTTTGCCAAGGTCAAAGTTAAGTCATTGCTCATTGATTGGGAAAACAAATGGTCGAAAATCAAGATATCTATTAAGTTTAAAGCCATGTTTTATAGGTATAATTTATTGAGAAATATATTTAAGTTTTAAAATATTATTAAGTTGCTTAAAACATGTAAAAATTACTTACAAATTCTGTGAATTATATAACCAATCCATTTCCCATAATGATATCCATTTCCCACCCAATCACTTTCAGATGGACCCGTACCGTCGGCTTTCCGTGAACGTGAGCACCAGCCTTTGAATGCAGAGCCCGCACACAATGAGCTGACAGAGCAGTTCCTGCGGGAGATCGAAGAGGCCAGGGACCGAGATGCAGTACGCCAGTGGTGGCGTCACCTGGACCAGGCCAAAAACCAACAGGAACCAGAAAACCAAGACGCTGAACTCTTTGAGCAGAAGAAACGAATGCGAGTGCCACCCTACTACCTGTTGATGCAGAAGAAGCGTTCCTACCCAGTTCTCCCATGGTTGCCATACAATGGTGATAAGAGGAAGCGTTTCCCGGTGGCTAAGAGGAGCACAAGCAATACCAATCCTGAAACTCCTCTTGGCAGAACCGATGAGCGAGTGGCCCAGGAGCTAAGTGAGCTTTTTGGCAAGCCCAGCGAAACCCAATCACATAATGAAGAGAAACGCAAGCGATCGGCAGATGACCAGCCCAAGGTGACAACCCATCTTCCATCTGAATCCCCACCAGCCACTGCCACCGCCTTGGGTGACATGCGTCTGGAGATCAACTTCCAGAGGGTAAATGTCACGCCAAAGGAAACCTCAACATCTGCTCCCCCTGGCGCTGGTGAAATGGTACAGCATGGCGGTCATGCCGGTCATCATGGTGGTCATGTCCCGGGAATGTCACCCGAATATCATCATCGAAAACGCAGTGATCATGCCCATGGTGAGAATGTTGAAGATCCGGAAGCAGATGAGCATGATGAGGAGGGTGAGGAGAGTTCCGATGAGGATGACCACGACGAGTTCGACGAGGAAGATGGCGAAGGGGATCAGGAGGCTGAGGATGCGGAGGAGCGACGTCGGAAGAAGAAACGTGCTGCTGCCAGTGGAAATGAACCTAAGCACCTGCATGCTC
Organism: Drosophila eugracilis; assembly: GCF_018153835.1. Classification (NCBI taxonomy): domain Eukaryota; kingdom Metazoa; phylum Arthropoda; class Insecta; order Diptera; family Drosophilidae; genus Drosophila; species Drosophila eugracilis. The sequence goes on from NW_024572605.1 coordinate 6,278,472, forward strand.
CCACTGTGGGTCACCTGATGCTCCGAGCCAAGAAGTCCATCGATTGGTCACAATACTTTGGGTTGGATCGCAAGAAGAAGTCCTCGCTGAAAAATGAGTAAGTTTAATATTTTAAAGATTTTTCCAGGACCAAATCTTTTACTTTTCTTTTAAAGGGATCTCAAGAAACGCAGTGAAACGGACAGTAGCTCCAATAACGATGATGAGGAGGATAATGAAAGCTCTGAGGCGGAGAAAAAGAAGCGAGATTTCGATACCGAGAAAATAGACAGCATGGACAAGAAGCTGCAGTCCATCGAAGACTTCATCATCGATGAAACTATCAAGTATACTGGAGCCCATGAGGGTCTTAACAGCAAGGATGATATCCGCAGGATCAAGGAGCATGTCCTTTCCCGCCTGGCAACTGCTTATAGTCTGGAGAAGATGCGCAGGGCATTGGATAAGCTCAGGAGATCAGTGGACAACGAAAATCATCTCATGCGGAATACCATCGAACCGGAATCGGAGGAGAATGCCTTGGACTCCAACTACTGGCTGGCCAAAAAATCCGTGAAGAAGGATCAGGCGGATGAACTGGAGGAGTAAGTTTTCTTATGGAATATTAATTTATAAAATATTAAAATTTATATTTTTAATCCATCAGAGATTCGAAACCCCCTAAGGACATGGAGAAAAGGAAACGCAGTGGTTACTTACGCTATCCCGAGCAGCCGAATGCCATGGATGAGGCTCTTAGTTTGGGCAGTGCACCCTATGAAACCCTTAACGATGCCTATCTGGGCAATAAGAACTACATCGTTGGCTCCAATCAGTGTCCCATCATTGAGTCCATGGCGGAGCGCTGTCGAGGTGTTGATCTCATCTCCGGGGACATTAACCAGGAGCTTCTGCCCCTCTGCGGAGTTCACCAGATATGCTACCTATGTGTAAGTGGTTTTGCAAGGAAAGCATTCAAAAGGATCTTACTAAATAAGTATTTCATTTCAGGGTGCCTCGCAGGTGGCCTGCGACTATCAATATTTGGCGGAGGCTGATGGCGTTTGCGGCGATAGCAACGAATGCCAGTCGGCAGCCCGCTCCATCCTGATGATCCTGCGGGGATCCCCTGGCCGGCAGCTAGGTCCTCGAGAGTGCTTGAAGAATCCCTGCTTGTACAGGGCAATGCGTGAGATTGGGCTATAAGCGGACTGTTCAAACCTGCCGCCCAGCGTTTTCCTAACGTCTTTTTGTGTGCGTTTAAAAAGAAAAACAAAAAATCGAAAATGAAAAAATGAAAAAACGTAATGCAACCCAGAGAGAGAAGATAAAAATATGAGCCCAAAAAATAACAAAAAACAATAAGAAAACCAAAAACAAACCATGCTGAACTAGCAAAAATCAAACGATTGATTCAAAACTAAATAGTCGTCGCATATAAAGACATAATATTTTGATGGATTTTCCTGTCTGCCCTGCAAGGCGGCAGCAGCCAACTAGAGTTTACCAGATACCTAAAGAGATACAACTATATTATATATATATACAATTTCGATTCAGTTCATCGCAGTAGACGCCCGGATGGAGGCCCGATTTATTTCGTTTTAAATGTTCAGTGTGAAAATGGAAATGGAATTTTTCGAAACATATTTGCACGTTTTATGGGTGTTTAAATGTACAAAAACGTGATCATAAGCGAAACCTACATACATATGCGTAACCAAGACATACAAGTAATTAATCCAGAAACAGCTTTTTAAGTAATTTAATTTGCTTGACATTCTGTGGAAAGCAGAGCTCACATTGGCAGCTAATTCTTCTAGAAGGCTTCTATTTGGTTCGACTTGGCACATCCCAAAAAGCCATTAACATTTACATACCACATACATAATATATATAACGATTTTAGCCTATACTGAGGAAAAAAAGAAACTATATATGTACGAGTATATCACTGGCAGAGTGACTAACTATCAGAGACTTCTCTCTCCCCCGCATTACTTGTCTACAGATGAACATATACATAAATGTGTTTCAACGTGCTTACAATAAATGGACATAACTAAGACAAATATTTAAAGCTCTAAACAAATCTATAGATGTGATTATTAATATATACAAGGAGTTTAATAAATGTGTAAATCTTTTAGGGCAAGCATATACCAATCTGAACAACAGCAAGACGTTTGGTTGCGAAATCAAAATATTATTAATGTATTTACATAAACGAATATATATATATTTGAACTTGATGTATATGCTACAGTTTCAAAAACAAAACAAAACCATAAAAAAAAAAAAACAGACGTATTTGAAAATATTTATTGCTATACAGTTATCATAAATGTCGAATAAATATATCGGGGATATCCTAAAATATTAATGCTTTTTCATTTGATCTAAGGCAGCTGGTCATTGTCTGTCAGTTTTTACTTTTCCTTTTAATTTCATCCCACCAAATCATGCTTATCAAGGTTTCGCTGGTCTTTCCTACATAATGGATCTGTCTGTGAAAAGTGTGGTCCCTAAAAAGCGAAAGTTTAATGACATCCAGACACCTAAACGAATTTCTTCTCCAATTTATCGTCGCCCCACAGTCCCGAAAAAATCCATTGCCTCACCTTTTACTGCAAAGTACTCTGGATGTGTCAAGAAAGAAATGAAGAACTAACGGAAATCTTGTTTCACCTATCATAAAATATCTCATAAAATATAAATCATTTTCTAAAGAGCACAATTTTCAGTTATTTTTTTTTAATATTCATAACTGACGGTATTTGAATTTAAATTTTAAACAAGTTTGGAGTCAATGATGTGGCAATGCTGCCCATGTTAGCAAATACACCCTCCTATTTAGTCGAGTAACATCCAAGCTATCGATTATAATTCAAAAACTGATAACATTACAAGACCCCATCGATTTTGTTTCATCTCTAACAGCCACTCTGAAAACAACCTTACGCGTAATAAATATTGTTAAAAATAAACAGTGAAAAATCAATTTAAAAAAGCAACTAAATAACCAGAAAAAACCGGTGACTAAAACGTGGTTAAACAAAAGTCAGCAAACACAAAAGTACAGTTTGATTTTATCGCATTAAGCGACCCCAAAAGTTCCCACCCTTTGGTGAGTAAGAAGAAGAGCGAGTTATTCGCATGACTCATAGCGAAACGAGTTTTTATCAGATTGTTTTTTTCTCCGTTTTCATTTCCTTCGTTCAACCGAATTAGTTTGACGTCATAGCCAGGGCAAACATGAAAACCCCCGTATCAGCTGCGAATTTAAGTAACCCAAATGCTGGCAGTTCCGGAGTAACTGCCGTGCAGATCGTACCTAAAACAGAGCCCGTCGGAGAAGAAGGCACTGGACCCATGTCGCTGGACTTCCAAACACCAAACCTCAGCACTTCCACCCCGAATCCCAACAAGCGCCCGGGTACCTTAGATCTGAATAGCAAAGGTGCCAAAAATAAGCGCATCTTCGCCCCACTGGTTATCAACTCACCGGATCTTCAGGCGAAAACCCTAAATACACCGGACATAGAAAATATTCTGATGTCCAACAACCTGATCCAGACACCGCAACCAGGCAAAGTGTTTCCAACCAAAGCGGGTCCGGTCACTGTCGAACAGGAGGCCTTCGGCAAGGGATTCGAGGAGGCCCTACAGAATCTACACACCAACTCCCAGGCTTTCCCGGCTGTTAACTCCGCTCCCAATCCCACAACCACTGCGGCAGTCATGACGGCAGTAAACAATGGCATCAGCGGAGGAACCTTCACCTACGCCAACATGACCGAGGGCTTTTCGGTGATTAAAGAGGAACCCGGCAATCCAGCTGGTTCACCCACTGTCAGTCCCATCGACATGGAAACACAGGAGAAGATCAAGCTGGAGCGCAAGAGGCAGCGCAACCGTGTGGCCGCCTCCAAGTGTCGCAAACGTAAGCTTGAGCGCATTTCTAAGCTGGAAGATCGCGTCAAAATACTTAAGGGAGAGAACGTAGATCTGGCGGTCATCGTAAAGAACCTCAAGGATCACGTGGCTCAGCTGAAACAGCAGGTGATGGAGCACATTGCTGCTGGCTGCACAGTCCCGCCAAATTCGACGGATCAATAACAGTTGGAGTTGTCAGACGGTGAAGAGGATAAGGGAGATGAAAAAGTGGCACTGAGGACTGAACCTTCTTCGAATCGAGAATTTTCCGAACAGACAATGCCTCTGGAACTGTTTCTAAGTGCCACCACGAGTGCCTTGGAACTGGAGGCATCGGCCTCGCAGGATATCTCCCTAAATAATAGCGATCTTCTGGAGGAGGATGGCGAAAATGAACGGCCTCTGGTGCTCTACATCCTCTCAGACGATGCAACCTGAGGTTTTGTGCCTTTTTTCTGTTTTAGCTGCAATATTTCAAATGCTTCTCAAGTGTTTTGTTTACTTAGTTATTAGTATAAGCTAATATTAATCAAGTATTATCTGTGTTGAACGTAAGATAATATATAATGTAATTTTAAAATATACGTATATTTTCTGTACTTGATATATACATAAAAAAATTAAATCTACACCTAAAACTAATTTATTCATCATCCTCCTCGTCATCATCGTCGTCGTTAGCTTCCATAGCCTCAGCCTCTGCATCCTCTTCCATGGCGCTATCAGCCTGGTCATCGTCGTTCACATCGTCCTCGACGTGCAGCTGGAAACCGTCGCTCTTTGTCCACGAACACTTCATGGTCAAACGGAATTTCGCCATGGGTTTGCCCACCAGTTTAAGAATTCTCGCCTGTTCAGGCGTTAGTACTTTGCCTTCTTCGCAAACGGTGTAGTCACTGTACAGAGTAACGATTCCCTTTTCTAGTTTGGTCGGCAGGCCCAGGGATCGCAAATGCGGCTCCATGGAATGGGCAAATTCTTCTAAAGGACCAGCTGGCAGGGTAACCGTTTCAGTGGCCACAAAGCCACTGCGTGCGTACTCCACCGCCCAGTAGTTTTCGGCCCATTCGAGAACTTCTTTCTTGGACTTGTCTGTGAAAAGCAGACCAACCTGCCCAGTCAAGCGCTTGGAGAGCTAATAAAAATATCATTATTTTTTTATATATTTCTTACATATATATTAACCATAATTTACCTTGTACAAATCAGACTCAACTTCCTCGCTTTTGGTGCGACCCAACCCGATCTGCATGACGCGATTCTTGCCAAAGATAAATCGGGAATTCTTTTTCCACTCCTGACGCAAATCCTTCAAAAGACTATTTCTCATATTCTGGACTTGAAAAACAAATATATTTGGGTATTTGCCAACACAAAAGCGAATGTCATCCACGATTCGCTGTTTCCAAGCCAGACCCTTGCGATCGGTTTTGGTCAAGGAAACTAAATGTAGGAAAGTAAGACACATTATGTACGGAAAACCATATGGAAAAATATCCAATTTCTTACCTTTCTTATCACGTTTGGAGCGCGGCATGTCTGTATCTTTTAAATATCAAATTTTTTTGTGCTAAAAACCAAGAACTATTTCCCACACAACGTAAACACGTGCGGCACAGATGGAGATGGCAAATGTGTCTAACCATCTATCGATAGTGCCCTCGTGTATCGGAATTCTCAACCGAGCAAGTTGGAAAATTCCTGCGGGCCCATCCCTATACCTAGTTCCGACGTTTTCTAACACAGCTGCGCGTTAAGAAGAAGAAGAACCTTCAGGTCCGAGCCGTAAGAGGTGAATTAACTAATTAATAAGTTGTCGCCTGTTAAAAAGTCAGTTAAAAGTCGAGTGTTGTGAGCTTAAGGAATACGCAAATATTCAAATTACGCTTAAAAACCTAGGCACAGTGAGTAATTTCACCTAGTGCGTCGTGTGTCGGCTTGCGACCGCCATATTGTCGGCGGATAAAATTTTCCCCGAATAACTGCGCCTACGCACTTTATCGATTCCGATGGCCACCTAATTGGATGCCAACTGCCCGTGGGGCTTTCAATAATTTTGGTTGCGTGCGATATACGCATTGTGAAAATCCCATTACAAACGGCAATGGACGTAGCAATTTTTCATTACCGCAAGCAAATAGGACGCCGATGACGTAATTTTCTCCGTCTTGTTCTTTGTGAGCTGTAGTAAAAAGTAGAGATGGGCGCGTGAATCAAGTATTTTCGTGTCACGAACGAGTTACGAAAATTATTATTTTTATTTATGTCGGCAGAACAAATTTGTTGTATTTATTTAGTTTCTTTTATCTTCCTGTTGCAATGAAAAATGTTTATACATTTTATTCATATATAACTGGAACCTTATCAATTTTGATTGTTCCTAGAATTCGTAAAGCTATAATATTACTTGTGGGTCAACAAAAACATTTTTGCGCAGTACTATAAATAAGTTCTTACCATGACAGAGCTATGAAAACTTATAACTTTTAGCTACATGTTAAAGATTTTATACATTAAATGTTTTTGTTTTTATATTTTTTGTTATTAGCCCTCAATGTTTAAACTTAAATACGGAGTACTTAATTTAATTAATTTCACGCCCATAATTGGCGGCCTTTGGCTCACCCCTCGTAAAGAGCATAACTGCCGCTGATATCTCGTTTTTACGTGTGAGTTCACGGATTCAATGAAATCCAAATTAGAATTAAGGCAATTTACCGCCACCCCCTTATCAATGGCATACATCTCCCGATTAGTTTCCTCCTTGCGGAGGCCATAAAGTCAAGATAAAAGCGTAATCTGGCAGCGTGATAAGCGCTCGAAAGTTTCAACAGGTTGGAAACGAACTATAAACTATTACTTCATAAATCGTGATAATACGGAGACTTGACAATAAAAGCTGACTCGTTATAAAGCTTTTTATCATCAAGTTATGAGATGGCTGTTAATTAGTATATTGTATCTCAAAGTTTGAGTTTTTAAGTTTAACCTGCACACCTGGCAACATTACTTCAGCCGGCAGGTTGGCAACCCTGAAACGCGCACTCTCTCGCTCTCGCCTGCAGCTTTCCCGTATGCTCCCTCTCTGTTGGCGGCGGCGCATGTGCCCCATGCAAGTGTGTTTGTGGGGAAAGAGCGGCAGTGCGAGCGAGTGTGAGAGAGCAGAAACACAGATACAGCGGCGCGGCGAATGTGTGCAACCTTTGCCGTCCGTCATTCTCATTCGTTCGTTGGTAGTGTTCGTTGTCGTTTCAGTTTCAGTTAATCGAGAATGTAAGTAACATTTTTGCTGGCCCAGAGTGTCTTGTATATATATGTGTGTGCTGCGACTGCCAGTGTGTGTGTGCTTGAATGTTGGAATTATAAAACGAAAAAATTGCTAAAATATCCGATGAAAAAAACGAAAAACACGTGTAAAACCGCCGATGAGTAATCACTTACATGCATCTATACTTCGGCCCGCAGGAAAATCGAAATATCTCAATCAGGCATCGATCCAAAGCCAAAAAAAATTCTACGCAAAAAGTAAAAAGTGTGAATTTGTGCAAAAAGAAAAAAAAAACGAAAAAAGAAAGAAAAGAACATTCCCGATTTGCCCGAGTATTGGTGCATGTATGTGATGCGGTGAGATTCGCTTGTAGCTTCGTATTTCTCATCATCATCATCATCATCATGAGCAGTTCATCGGTTAAGTTGTAGGCGGCGGACATAGCCGACTTCTATATATACGCATATATAGTCAGCTATATGTACACACAGTACGCCAAAGATATATACATATAAATATATATATCGACTTGGATGGGGACACGCGGTTAGGTGGGTTTCCCTCACCAAATTCAACACACTTGGCGGCCGCCTGTGGTAGATACATTTCAATCTCTCATTTTCGTCGCGGCGTTCTCAGCTCTCCTGCTCTCTTTCTCGGGCTCCCCGCTCGTTCTTTTACTCTTCGCTCCCCTTTTCTTCCGATTATTTTTATAATTCTGTAGCGCCGCACTTGGAAACACGATTGGCGGCCCCACCAATACCATCTCCAACAATCACCACCACCACCCAGAACGCACCAGCTCACTCATACATATAGGGGCGAACCAAAACGCACACGCACACAGCCCCCATAAAAAAGTTAGTAACTTTTTCGCCCCATGTAGAGTTCGTAGTATAGTAGCGGTATCTACAGTGTGTGTAGAGGAATTTCTACATCGTCGGGAGGTGGGTTTGGTATTTACGAAGGAGAGGGGATATTCTTAAGCTACTGCGCATGCTGTGTCGGCCGGCGCAGATAAAAGTTTAAAGTACCATGGATTTTGCAGAGTTTTTTTTAGCCCCCGGAATTATTAGCCTAACCATATGGGTTTTACCCTTCTCTAAACTCGTATCTAAAACATTGGAGAACCCCTTCTCCCACCTGTATTTTCAGCCTTTTACTAATTAATTCATTCAAGCAGATGAGCAATCTGCGTGGTTGAAACAAGTTTTTTGTTGTTTGTTTCTTTTGATTTATCCGATAGAAAAACTACCAAACATTTTTGTGCCCATTTTTGGGGAGTGTTACGTTAATTTACGTTACGCCTGGCTTAATGTTTTGGCATTTACTCGAGTAACCAGAAATAAATACATGTCAATTGACCTAAAAACGCGTTGGTAGACCGCACCCATCCCCTTCCTCCATACATCCCCTTGCCACGCCCCGCCGCCTTTGTTTTGACAAAGGGTCAATGCTTTTTCAATTTGGCGGTCGATCGCAATACAAATAAAAGCGTTTTTTGTATGTATGTTTCAAACATCTATTAATTGATTTTCAAATAACTGCGCAGCATACACTATTTTGAATTTTAGTCTACATGGAGAACTATAAACTAACTAAACTAAAGTATATAAGTTTAAAAAAAACCAACACTTAATTCTAATCTTAAACTTCTTGCCCTCGAGTCAAAGTACAGCTTTAAAAAATATAACTTTAAAACATCTTAAAATTTCACTACTGAATATAAATATATTTATCGCAACATTCCTTTTGTTAAACTTAAAGTTATGTTGCTTATGATATCAACAAATGAGTCATAGAAGTTTATTTATATTAATTTAAGATCTTTATGAAAGTAAACAACCTTTTAGTTGCCAGATGTTGTGGTCGCAGTTAGCCAGGCCGGACTGTAAATCCAATTGAATGCGGTATTTGTAGGATGGTCGGTGGTGCTTTTATGACGCCGATGTGTTGAGATTTTCCATTTCAATCATCGCTTGGCTGCATTAGTTGGCTGGCATTCTTGTGCTTGGTTTTTCGAGGTTTCCACCGGTCGGGCAAACAAAATGTTGTTTGTTTTTTGTCCAGAGCGCAAGTTGTCTAAAAATACCAGCAACGCCCATATGCATTTCCACACACACACACACTGATTTTCACCCCTCGGCCCATTTAGTTCTTGCTTTCAAGCTTTCTATAGGTCGGGCGGAAATTAATCGATTTTCCTTCCCTCTAACATCCCTTTCCTGAACAGCCAAGCCGGAAATTGATCCTACATTGAAAGTTTGGATAGATCCTATCGCGAAAAGAAACTAATTGGATTACGTGTGAGCGCATTAATGAATGTCGCATATTTTCCTGGTTTTTTGTTTTCTAATAATTACAGCACGTTTAATCGATAGAAGTTCACTGAGTGGGCAAATAATTGAGTGCGTCACTGTACGACAAAATATACAAACCGACAGTCTTTATGCACGTACATAAATGTCTATCTTTGGCGCACACACAAAAATATATAAAAAACGCATTAAGGCGAGCCGACTTTTGCTCCATTTCTCCCTCTCTCTTTATTCATGGGTTTATTTTTATCGCTGTTTGTCGAACTTGTCTTTTTTTCACATCTATCTAGTAGATACTCTCTACTCGCTCTCCACCTTCGGCCTTCCATAATCTATAAACTGGACTTCAAATAGTTGCATTTGCTGTCACACGTGCGGCCATGTCCAGTGAACGTTTTTTTTTCCTTTTTAAATTAGCCATTCCGTCAGCGATTAGTCAATAAAGACCTGCTGCGAAACCATGACTCATCGCAGCTTTAAATTCAACACTTTCGTCAAGCGGAAGCATGACAACAAACTAAATTCGTACGACCTACCCTGGAATACTCGCAGCAAGTGCATTGCGGGTATATTGGGTATGCTTAGAATGTCAATGTTATTACTTAGTAATCGTCAAGGTCTAAGCTCTAAGGTATTCAAATTTTAATCGTAGTTTATCAACAGAAAGGTATTAAAAAGTTTATGGGGGTGTGATTTGAAATATGTCTTAGACTATATTGCAGTTCCTTTTAAAGTTTTGATGGACTTAGTTTTTAAGGGATTCAGATTGATATATGAATTCCCTATATAGTCCATCATCTCCCAGTAAGTACTGTGTACTTATATGGCAATTCACTCAACTCAAATGATTGACTAACAAAAATTCGCAGTGTTGTGCAACAACAGCAACGGCTGGCTGTGGAATTCCAGCTGAATAACAGCCAGGTAATCCGCAACAGAAGTCTGTTAGTCAGTCAGGTGTTTGTAAAAGGCAAACTGCCAAGAACCGTTAGCCGAGATAACAGTTATAGGTGATAGCCTCACCTACATTTCTCCTCAGCTAAAAAACACACTAATACTCTTGTTTACGTTCTAATTTATTGCAGAAAGCCATCGTAAGCAACTTTTGAGCGGCATATCGAACTGTGTGGCGTATTTTATTAGTTTTGTGAAGTAACCAAAAAAAAAAATCAAACAAAATGTCGACAGTCGATAAGGAAGAGCTGGTCCAGAAGGCTAAATTGGCCGAGCAGTCAGAACGGTAAGTAAAGAGTCCTTTAAATTTAAGGTTTACCAACATTAGAATGTCCAAAGTGCCTTAGTAACTCTTTAAACTCTGACTCATACTTTGTCAAGCGTTTGGTATTTTGACATGAGATAATAATAACAAATTTGAAAGTGTTTACTCTTCTGAAATTAGCGTCATGTCTAAGACAATAAACAATACGTTTTGTATGTTATTTTTATTACTCAATTATTAGATATTTGTTTGTCTGAATATTGCCTTTTGATAGCATTAAGGTACTAGAGTTATTTGAGCTTGATATTCTAATTAACAAAAAATTTGATGAATTTCTAATTACTAATGAAATGTTATCTATACAGCTACGATGACATGGCCCAGGCCATGAAATCCGTCACAGAGACTGGCGTTGAGCTCTCAAATGAGGAAAGAAACCTACTCTCCGTTGCCTACAAAAATGTGGTCGGTGCCCGCAGGTGAGTCGATCAATCACCGTTTGATTAATGTCGCACCATAGATTGGAGTTCAAGTGCTAAACTGTATGTTTCCTCTTTATCTTTTTCTGTGTTTGTTTAACATGGCCAAACCAGGTCATCGTGGCGTGTCATCTCCTCCATTGAGCAGAAAACCGAAGCATCCGCTAGAAAACAGCAGCTCGCCCGTGAGTACAGAGAGCGTGTGGAGAAGGAGCTGAGGGAAATCTGCTACGAAGTTTTGGTAAGTGATGGTCCGCAAGTCTGCGCAAGTCTCTTTTTGACGGATTTATGGGGTTGTAATTGGTCCATCTAATTATTTTTATACCCACAACTCACTTGGGTGTTCATCTAAATTGACGGTGATGAAGCTGGGCAAACCTGTCAACCGCCTAAATATATATATATATCTTTTATATATATATATATAGACCTCCGCCCTTGGCAAGCTCAGCTGTGGAGGGTGTTGGTCGGTTGGTTGGCTTTTCCAGAGGGTGGGCCCCAGTTTTCTGCTTCTGCTCTTCTTTCTTGCTCTAGTGAAATATAAAATTTGTTACAATCAATAAATCTATTTTTAAAATGAACATTTTCCATTTTCCCCCACACACAGAGGTTTTCGCTTGTGTGTATATGGAATATATATTGCCATACACTGATCAGAAAATAGACCACGGCCAGGGTTGAACTTGGGGTTTCCCCCCTCTTATTCGTTTTCCTTTGATTGGGGTTCTTATGTTGGATTAAACTCAACTTGTGCCTGATGGATTTTTAAATGGAAAATGTGATACAGAACAGGGTTTACAATAAGGCAAACAGCTTATTTGGTTAATTGCTGTGGTTGAGGCTGCTGTAATCGAGCTGAAATTAATTGAAGTGCTTGTTCTCTTTGATTACAGGGACTTCTGGACAAATACCTTATTCCAAAAGCCAGCAATCCCGAGAGCAAGGTGTTCTACCTGAAGATGAAGGGTGATTATTACAGGTATTTAGCCGAGGTTGCCACAGGAGATGCACGCAACAGTAAGTATCATGGATAGGAACTCAATCACAAAAACACCCTATTACCATTTTGAATATACAAATAACAAACTTTATGAAAAAAAAACCAATACAACAAATATTATTGCAAACACAGCCGTTGTCGATGACTCGCAAACCGCTTACCAGGATGCATTTGACATTAGCAAGGGTAAAATGCAGCCAACACATCCCATCCGTTTGGGTCTGGCCCTTAACTTCTCAGTCTTCTACTATGAGATTTTGAACTCACCAGACAAAGCTTGCCAATTGGCTAAACAGGTTAATAACACACTTGAGACTTGGCTCGATTAAATGAAATGTATGGCAAGCAGCGAGCAAGGCACACACCAAAAAAGTCATTCTCCATTGATATTTAAGAATTTTTTTATGTTTCTTTTTTTTAAATGGTTTATCTAACATTTTGGTATATATTTGTTTCTTACTTTTTCAACATAATCATGTGTAAATCGTTAAGCCGTCGTTGAGGACTCGAAAAAAGCCTATCAGGAGGCGTTCGATATTGCAAAAACCAAAATGCAGCCCACACATCCAATCAGATTAGGTCTTGCTCTCAACTTTTCCGTCTTCTATTACGAAATTATCAATTCACCAGCGAGGGCTTGTCACTTAGCTAAACAGGTTCAGTTCAACTTATACATGTCTCTTCTATGTATACTTAATAGCTCGCTTACGAATACTAATCATCCAATGAAAAAGATACAATTTATTGTTGTTCTGTGACTAAACTGAGTAAGATATCTAGCGACTAATAAACCAACTAAATGAGCTTTAACCCTTAGAAAGATATACACTTAAACACAAAGGCGTTTCAAAAGTTTCATCAAAAGCAATGCTGCGATCAAATTTCCCTTTAATAACTATTAAAATGTTAAACTTTTCGACTGTAAAAGCTACTTACTTTTCCACTCCAATAACAAGTAAAGAACTAAACTTTAACAACTCTTTTTTACAAACAGACTTTTTTGTAATTCTACTGAAATTCCAAACTTTCTGAAACGCCAAGTATATCCAACCACCCAGTTTTCCCCCTCGAACTGCATGAGAAATGCCAAAAAACTTTGCCTGTGAAATAATTTACTTGCGGCCTTTGCTGGTGAACACTTTTCGTTTTTTATTTCGTTAAGGTCAACAAAAACACTTTTTGGTTATTTTTATTTTGATTTACACACACACTTTGCTTTCGAGTTTAGTTTGAAGAAGTTGTTTAGTGAAGCCAATTATGAATGTATGATGAACCTAACGCCAATTTGAAAATGCTTTTGTTCTACCAACTTGCATTCGCCTTGCCAAAAAAAAAAAAAAAACATTTCCTTTAATTCGAAACCTTTTTGGAGAATCAATACTAATAAGACTATTTTTATTTGACCACGATGATGTAGGCGTTCGATGATGCGATAGCCGAGCTGGACACACTCAACGAGGACTCCTACAAGGACTCGACACTCATCATGCAGCTGTTGAGGGACAACCTGACTCTCTGGACGTCGGACACCCAAGGCGATGGCGATGAGCCACAGGAGGGCGGCGACAACTAACCAAACAACTAAGCAAATGTTTCCTTTTTGACTATGCAAATATTATTCAGTAATACAAAACAAACAAAAACCAGAAACAACAAAGAGAAACAAATATTATAAAAAAAAAAAAACGCAAACCAGCAAAGCAAAAACAATTTGAAAATGAAACGATAATCCAGGCGAGAGAGAGAGAGAGAACAGCAAGCAGGCAGGCAGGAAGCGCTAACATTTGAGACATTTACATACGAATTGAAAGGCAGGATGCTTCACAGTTCTTCATTTAAGGCCGATGGGCCGGCATTTGAGGCCGTTAACCCCCCCGATTGTTACGGGTCAATTTTTAGCCGGGCTCTGGTTTCAAATAGAGCCCACAATCTATATACATATAGTCAGTGAAAATGTATGGACAGATGCCGGTCGATCTGACTCAAATGTAGCAAACTGCAACTGCTTAAGAAATACAGAAAAAATACAGCATCGCTGAAAGGGTGTCGAATGAATGCGGTGTATCTTGGAGTTTGGTAGGAGATTTTCCGGTGTTTTTCAATCAAAAATAATATAGCAGATAATTCGTAATTGTATGTGTGTGTTGTATTTCCCCTGATCGAAATGGCCAAACTCTAGATACCCCGAATTTGTTCACCCTGGGCGATGCCTCGTGTGGATTTCCTCCTTACAAAACAAACAAAATAAATAATATTCCTAACTGTATACACAAGAAATGAAATGAGATAATCGGTTATTATACGTTTTTTGCAAGAGTCTAAATTAATTATTTAATTTTTTCGTATGGCAACAGAAACAATGCAAAAGATACAGCAACAGCAACAACAACAGCAAAAACCAAGCGAACCAAATGAGAAAACAAAAACTTATGTATTATTTGTAATTCTTTTTCTAAACAAATAAAACCAAAAAAACCTAGTTTCCCATTTTATGTTTTATTTGAATTTACAATTTTTCATATTTTTTGGATTTTTGTTTTTTTTTTTAACCTCCCCCCACACACACAACCACTACAAGAACAAGAAACAGAAGCAAACACAGACAAACACACACAGACAGGGCTGCATTTATATAATGCACGTGCGGAAATCGGTTCAAATCCCATGAATCAGGAACCATATCTGTTAGAGGAACGTGGTGAGAACGGAAAAATACAGAAAATATATAATTGTTCATTGCTATTTTTTATACATGTCTTACATAAAACAAAAGGGTTAAATCTACAATTGCAATTTCTTTGTTGTTTTTTCTTGGTATAAACAATTGTGAAAAGCATAACTCATATAATACATACATATAACCAACTGTCTGTCAAATGAAATTTTTCGAACGAAATGCAATTATCCGATAACCGGAAATGAAATCATCCAATTTTTAAAATGTGCAACAACATGGCGAAAGGCACGAGTTTTATTGTGCGCAATGTTTTGCACAAGTTTCCATAAAATATTTTCCCAAAATAAAAAGAAATTAACCGCCATTAATTGTTCCTAAAAACTGGCGTTAATTTCTTAACACTTTAATTTGATAGTTCGAAAAAGTTTTCGACTTCTTAAATTTATGACAATTGCAGCCTGCGAATCAGCAATGGAAATATTTAACAAAACAATTTAAATGAAGATCGAATCAAAATACATAAATATTGTGAACTAAAAACTATTCAAATTTTTCATTTAAATACAAGAAAACTTTGCATGTGTATTGAAAGAAAATATATATTATTGTCCAACAAAACGGTAACATACAGAACATATGTATGTATGATAAAAGTAAATGTATATTTTCGCAATTGAATTTATCGCTATATTATGAATGTGAGGAATATAAAAACAAAAACAAACAAAAAATATATATATTTAAATAAATGAAAACACTTTTGCCGCAACGCTAATAAGTCGAATCCCAAAAAACATATAAAAATAATAATAATATTGTGAAACTGCAATACATTCATGAAACAGAGTAAATAACAACCAGATGAATAAAATTTAAAAACCGGGTGTAGGCGTAAATTGTATGCATATAACAGAGGCAAAGATTGATGTATGAGTGGAATATTTAAGTTTATTGAAATTACAGTTTCTTAATTACCAACAAAAAAAAAACAAAAAATTAAATAAATAATACAAAAAAACCAAACCAAATGTCTTTTTATCGGAACTTTCGTTTTAATCGGGGTTCACTTAGCTTAAAATGTTAAAAATTAACATAAATTGAATGCGAAAAGTAAAGATAATTTGGTAAGCTTATAAAAATGTTCAATATTTAGGAGCAAAATTTAATTTGGCATGAATTCATTCAAATTTCGAGTATTAACTAAATTAAAACCATTGTAAGTTGCATTCAGGGAACTGCATTTTCAATATATACATATGGTCTTGAAGCTAATTCTTTTTAAAGTTTTTTAGAAATCAATGAGAGAATATCAAAAGAGCGGTATTTTCATGGACTTTATATACAATTTTTAAACCCCGTCAAAAAATCTCTTATTAAGCATCAGGTAAAAATTAAAAATAATGTACTGATTTTTTTAAGGATTTCTTCCCCGATAGTTAACTGTTCCCAGGATCGATCACCAGTGCACCCGAAGTCAATTGAAGTGTCACTGTCGAAGAAATAAAAAAGGCTTTTATTTAACTATACAAAAAACTGGAAAACTTAATTTAGTAAAGACGCTTAGTGATTCTGGTGATCAAAAGAACGATTCTCCTGGTATAGATAATTCCATATTTTTCAAACCACAATGTGGACAACCCGGGGACTTTCGCAGTGGTTTTTATGCCCCTCAGACACAGTCTAAAAATACTGCTAAAAAGAAAAAGAAGGCGAAGAAGGATAACTCAAAAAAGAAATGTGCTCAAACTCTGAAAGACGCGCGAAAACCTTTTAAAACTTTGCAAGATGTTTTGGATGTGCATCCTTTGAGACCTTTTGTAAGTTTTTTTTTTTTGTATGTTTTATTGATCTACACAAAAAAAATATTCATGTAAGTCTAGTAATATATCAACTACATTTTCAAATCTTGAAATCGTTATCCTTATCGTTACATTCAAAAAGCGCTCTCATCGATAACGCTTATCGCACTCACCCACCACCGATGACAGCCCTGCTCCCACAATTTTGCCCCATCCCAACGGGTGAAAGCTCACGAAAGCTTTTACTCGCCCAGTGATAAACAGCTGATCAGCAGCTGACCGATTGTGGGCTGAACGTAAACAAATTGCTTAAACGCTATTTTCCGTTCGTTGCTACTCGCGAAAAGTCCGCTCATAACAGATCGAAACATTTAAATATTAATCTTAAACCAATTACGTTCGAAGAAAACGTGTGGGTGTTAACTTTTAGGATTTTAATCATCCAAAGTTTGCATTGCATCAGTACGCACTTACAGAAAGCCCGTGACTGTGTGCGTGTGTCGGTGTGTGTTGTGTATGCGTCTCTGGCCTGAAGGTCACCTTGAAACGTCAAAAGCAAAAGCGAAACTTGTGAATACCGCCTGTGAATATAATATCGCTAGTAACTGAAAAGCCACGGAAAGGAGCAGTAGTAGTATTTATAGGCCATTTCAACATATATATATAACCCAGCTCCAGCTGCGTGGTTAGAATAGTTGAAAAAATACAATCAAAATTAACTGGATAATATAGGAGAAAAGACTTTCCTACATCCAATATAGTGCATAACAGTTGGTGGTTCCTAGTTTTGTGTGTTTGTGCGATAATATCCCTTAACATCTGAGATACATTTACATAGTTACAAAATAACAAAAAAATAAGCAAAAATATGAATTCCGAGATTAATCAACGATTCCTGGCCCGTGGCTCGCAGAAGGACAAAGGATTGGCGGTCTTCACCAGCGGCGGGGATTCCCAGGGAATGAATGCCGCCGTACGAGCATGTGTGCGTATGGCCATCTATTTGGGCTGCAAGGTGAGTTTGTGACCTCTGTCAAGTACTTTCCGCCCCCACAGCATCGTGTCTGGTAACCCCAAAATGACCAAATATCAACCAACCCCACGTGAACCCAGAAATTTACGTAAAAACACCTGGTAATTTGCTTATCAACAGGCATTGAACCATAGCTATGCGATTGTTAAGCCAGTTAGATAATCTCTAATCGGTGCGAAAAAGAATTCAAGTATACGAGTACGAGTATATGTATGCACATTGACATTGGGTTTATTTTCGGGACCCACTCGCATGCGATTTATTTCGGCTAATTTGTTTCGTTTTTTGTTGTCGCTCTTGGTTTCTTTTCGGTTTATTTTATTTGCTGTTTTTTTTTTTTTTTTTTAATTTAAATAAGTTCTTATGTTTTATAGGGAAATTGCGGCTGGCTGGGCACTTTTTGCCCTCGAAAATATGCAAAAAAATTTTCAATTGGTGCCCAATTTAAATCGATTAAAACCTATTTATTTGAATTCAATTTATTGGGGGTCAATGAAAGTGAAATTTATGACACGCGACAAGAGAAAATTTATTAGCTATAGCCTATACATGCTTAAAATTTACATTTTTCATAATAATTTTCTATTTTGATTGGCTGCTAGGCAGTTCCACTTATCTTATCGGAATAATCTAATAATGCCCAGACATCATTATTGTTTACTTTGTTTCACGTTTTTGATTTTTAAGTGTTACAAACTTTTGATGTCTTTTAATGAAATTTGAACTGCTAAAAAAGTATATTAGATATAGATTTTAATGCATTTTAATGCAATGAGAGTTTAAAATATAGAAAGGGTTCTGGAATCGTGTTTTCTTCCATCGATTGTGTAATAATAATAAATTTTAATAATGAAAATATCGCGATCTTCGCAATATATAAATGAGTGTTAAATATTTGTTCTGTTAATTGAATTTATATCAAATGTTGACGATTCATGATGAAATTTCGGCTTATGATGTCATCCCCTGAAGAGATAAACTCTTTTCTGGTTTACACAATATCTACAAAAATTTCGTATCTTTTCCTGTCAAAGGTCTACTTCATCCGCGAAGGTTATCAGGGAATGGTTGATGGTGGCGATTGCATCCAGGAAGCCAACTGGGCCTCGGTGTCTTCCATCATCCATCGTGGTGGCACCATCATTGGTTCTGCCCGTTGCCAGGACTTCCGTGAGCGTCAGGGACGCTTGAAGGCTGCCAACAACCTGATCCAGAAGGGAATCACCAATCTGGTGGTTATTGGAGGAGATGGCTCTCTCACCGGCGCCAATCTGTTCCGTCAGGAATGGCCCAGTCTGCTGGATGAGCTGGTCAAGAATAAGACCATCACAACCGAGCAGCAGGAGAAGTTCAATGTGCTGCATATTGTGGGATTGGTAAGTTATCTATGGTAATCTTAGGGTTTCATTGCTTATAGAGATGCATATTTTCAGGTGGGCTCCATTGACAACGATTTCTGTGGTACGGACATGACCATCGGAACGGATACGGCTCTGCATCGTATCATCGAGGCCATCGATGCCATTTCCAGTACCGCCTACTCTCATCAGCGTACCTTCATCATGGAGGTCATGGGTCGTCATTGCGGGTAAGTTGATTTTGTAATAGGAAAATATCCAAGCAAAGTTGGGCTGGCATTGTATTAGCCTAAGTGTGAGTGATTAATTGGGATTTTAGCTAATGCCTGCAACGACTATCTTTAGCTATCTGCCGGTAGTAGCCGGCATTATCTCCGAGGCAGACTACGTCTTTCTGCCCGAATATCCTCCGCCGCAAGATTGGCCCGATCGACTTGTCCTCAAGTTGGAACAGGCAAGCCACCATAAACGGAAATCTGTTGAATGTCGTCGACTCATTTCGCACATTTCTGTTGTGTTTTGGCCAAATAAATATCTACTGTCGATCGATCTTAGTGTTCCCCAAGAATCCCACCCCCTCCCCTTTTTGACTAATATTTAATGTAATATATTTTTACAGCTATTTAGCTCTTGTGGGCGGACTGGCGTGCGAGGCGGATTTCATATTCATTCCCGAAATGCCGCCCAAGGTCGATTGGCCAGACAGGCTCTGCTCTCAGCTGGCCCAGGCAAGATGCAGCTCTATTTTCCATACCATCTGCACTGAGAAAAATTGCTATTTAGTATCAGGAATATGTTTTCGATATCTTAAACTATAAATATTATATCTGGTACTAAGATCGAAATGCTATCGAGATATTATTCCTGTTTTTAGATCAAGTTTTTATACTTCAGTGCAGTTGTCGTCGCTTAATGTTGATATCAATGCCTTAGTAGTACATTGGTACTTTTAAGTACACCATTTTTTTTTAAAGACACTGATTAAGAGCGACACTTGCCATACAAAAAGCTTTTTCTTATTTTCTGCTTACTGCACACGAATGATACTCTAAATACAAACGGAGATACGGAATGAATTACGCACAGTTTTTGTCTGTACCAAGCATATCAAATATCATATTGTAACTAATCTTAAGTTGATCCCAGATACTCCCAAATCCCCAAAAAAAAATAATATTTATACATCCCCGACATTTGTGAAACATTTTTTATTTTCTGTACTTAATCTTTTGTTTTTTTAGTTACTTAGCCATATCGGCAGCCATAGCCACAGAGGCTGATTTTATGTTCATACCCGAGGAGCCGGTATCAGTCAATTGGCAGGACGAGATCTGTCTCAAGCTCCAGCAGGTCAGGCCAAGAGTCCTTCGCTGTTCAATTAATTTCTAGTTAATCTTTTTGTCAAATTTCGAATTTCCAAAATTTTGTAATGCTTTTCTTACTTTTTGGCCCTGTATTTGGTGTGCCGAAATTTCCATGGCGATAAACAGCTTTAACAGCTATTTGATTTAGTTTGTTGGGTCTTTGGGTCTCTGTTTTATGTACTTCTCATGATGTCACTGAGTTCCTCTATTAACTTTCCCAACTCCACTAACATTCATCCTCTCGTCTAATCGATCTGTAAATCTTCATAAAAGTTTCATTTATCGACTTACTATGACTTGTGCGTCTGTTCTTCATATTTCAAGACAGTTACTCAGCTACAGTGCGTTTCATAAAGAAAAACAATATTATTCATCGCCATTTATCTTTATTTTGCATTTCAATGTTATAGTGAATGAATCAAACTCAATTTCATAAACCTATTTGACTTAAAACTATAAATATAGGTCAATATATAACATTCTGAAACGCACTGTATTCATAAGCTTGCTGATACACATATCTCAAACATCAAAAAGGCAAAGCATACATAAAATATACATCATAGATAATATGATGTACACATACATCAAGTCTCTTCGTAATTTGTTTTTGCTGTTGTAGTTTTTTGTATCATCCACCAATAGAATGTTTGTATATATACTTAAACATATATATTACCGATTTCCTAACAGGAGCGTTCTGCTGGTCAGCGCCTGAACATCGTGATCGTGGCAGAGGGTGCCATGGATCGTGAGGGTCATCCCATCACTGCCGAGGATGTAAAGAAGGTGATCGATGAGCGTCTTAAGCACGATGCCCGTATCACGGTTTTGGGTCACGTGCAGCGAGGTGGCAATCCCAGCGCCTTCGATCGTATTTTGGTGAGTATCAGCCTTAGGATTATCTGAAATAGTACAAAGGCAATTTCTGTAGCATACTTTTGAACGACTGTTTGAACGTCTTTAAAAAAAACACTTTTAAAATACCTTTCCCCCTTTTGTAGGCCTGTCGCATGGGTGCCGAGGCTACTCTGGCCCTGATGGAAGCCACCAAGGAGTCGGTGCCAGTAGTCATCTCGCTGGACGGTAACCAGGCTGTTCGCGTGCCGCTGATGGAATGCGTGGAGCGCACCCAGGCTGTGGCCAAGGCCATGAAGGAGAAGCGCTGGGCGGATGCTGTCAAGCTGCGTGGTCGCTCCTTCGAGCGTAACCTGGAGACCTACAAGATGTTGACGCGCTTGAAGCCCCCCAAGGAGAACTTCGACGCCGATGGCAAGGGTATCGAGGGTTACCGTCTAGCTGTGATGCACATTGGTGCCCCAGCTTGTGGAATGAATGCTGCTGTGCGCAGTTTCGTCCGTAATGCCATCTACCGAGGCGATGTAGTGTATGGAATTAACGATGGTGTCGAGGGTCTGATTGCCGGAAATGTCCGCGAGCTGGGCTGGTAAGTAACAGATCTATTGGTTCTAGTTTGAGTCTTTATTTTCCTTAACCTACTTTCAGGTCCGATGTCTCCGGATGGGTTGGACAGGGTGGAGCCTACTTGGGCACCAAGCGTACTTTGCCTGAGGGCAAGTTCAAGGAGATCGCTGCTCGCCTTAAGGAGTTCAAGATTCAGGGTCTCCTGATCATCGGTGGTTTTGAGAGTTACCATGCTGCCGGACAGATTGCCGATCAGCGGGACAACTACCCACAGTTCTGCATCCCGATCGTCGTTATCCCATCGACGATCTCGAACAATGTTCCCGGAACCGAATTCTCTCTGGGATGCGACACTGGTTTGAACGAGATTACGGAGATTTGCGACCGTATTCGTCAGTCGGCCCAGGGCACCAAGCGTCGAGTGTTCGTTATTGAGACCATGGGTGGCTACTGCGGTTACTTGGCCACCTTGGCTGGCTTGGCCGGTGGTGCTGATGCCGCCTACATCTACGAGGAGAAGTTCTCCATTAAGGACCTGCAGCAGGATGTCTACCACATGGCCTCCAAGATGGCCGAGGGCGTCTCGCGCGGTCTGATCCTGCGCAACGAGAAGGCCAGCGAAAACTACAGCACGGACTTCATTTACCGTCTGTACTCTGAAGAGGGCAAGGGTCTCTTCACCTGCCGAATGAACATCTTGGGACACATGCAGCAGGGTGGCTCTCCCACTCCCTTCGACCGCAACATGGGCACCAAGATGGCAGCCAAGTGTGTCGACTGGCTAGCCAACCAGATCAAGGCGAACGTGGACGCCAACGGTGTTGTTAACTGCAAGGCCCCGGACACCGCCACGTTGCTGGGAATCGTGTCGCGACAGTACCGCTTCTCCCCACTGGTCGACCTCATTGCTGAGACCAACTTCGAGTGAGTATAAATCTCTCTCGGGATTCCTTTAACAAATGTTAAAAGAAAAACCAAAACTAATTGTAATTATATAATCATCTTTCAGCCAACGCATCCCGAAGAAACAGTGGTGGCTGCGCCTGCGTCCACTTCTGCGGATCCTGGCCAAGCACGATTCCGCATACGAGGAGGAGGGTATGTACATCACTGTCGAGGAGGAGTGTGACACCGACGCCGTCGCCTAAGCGAACTCGGATCCGGACTCTATATCCCCACTTCTGCTTACCGCCTCCATCGCTGCATCGAAGCATCTATGTTCTCCTATCCGCACCCTCGAATCTGTCTCTGTGTTCGCTTTTTGAGTTGTTTTGGCACCGCATCCGATCCGTTTTATGGTTTTTCCCAAGATCAGACGAAGAGGCCCATGACAGCAGCACATACGAAAGTATTTCATCATCAACAGACGCATACAATACGCACAAATACATAACTTATTTATATATATATTGCCCGCCAATTGATTTTCTTATGATTTTTTCAAAATATCGCGTATTCTTGAATTTTGAATCTCGAATACTTAAATATCGTTAATAGTTAATTCTACATTGCAGCCGTTCCCAAGTGTCTGCAGACCTGTTAGCGGACACCGTTTCGTATGTTATCGTAAATTGTTGGTTCTTCAGCCCAACTAAATTAAATGTTAAAGTATTTACACAAATTACACCCAGTCAACGGAACAAATTCTATCTGCAAAGTGTTTTTCGAGTATTGTTATCGAACGAAGCAATGATCTATTTATATCGGTGTGCTAAATACATTATCAAAGACCTGTAGGCACAATTTAATCATGATTAGTTGTATTATTTGCATGTGGGAAAGTGGAAGTATATTTGGATTTCGATATCAGCCATAGACACTGAATAGAATACAGCCCTATAAAAATATTTGAAAAAGTGCGCCAAAAGGCAATGTGAACAATATATCGATAAGAAACGATTTTTACGCATCTGTTTTTTTGGGCTTATGTCAGTTGCATTGTCGTTTAATCAATCAATGATTAATGCAAAAGCCTTGCATTTAACTTTCTTACGACTACTAAATAGGTCATAAAGGTAGTGAATCACAGAATACATTACAAAAATGTTATAACCGAAAGGAACTATAACAAACAATCGATTTAAAACTATCGGCGCAGTGGATGTTGCCATCGCTCTTTCTCCAGCCCTAGCCACTTCGACTTTTTTTTGCCACGGATTGTGTATGTAGTTTTAATTGTGCTCGAAAAAACTGAGTTAAAGTGAATGTCAGCGTTAAGAAATTAAGCCCGAAAGTACTAGACACCTTGGTCCATAGTGATACGCAATTAAAAACGATGCCAATACAATAGTTCCATTTACTAAAACGGGTACGAAGCCAACTCGAATTCGAGTTTCGAAGTGCGTATCACAAAATTTCAAAGAAATTTTACGGGGGGAAAAATAGCAAAGAGACGCTACTATGTACATATATGTTTATATATATAGGATGTCGATCTAATGGATATATTCGATGTTCTTATTGTTTTTCGGGTATTCCATTTTTGCAGCAACTCCAAGACGCTGCTGCTAACGTATTCTGTCCATTAAGAACCGAAACGCCACTGGAAAGAAATGGTGTCCACCCGCCAAATGTGCAGTGGAGGCGGTACGTCCGCTTCAGAGGGTATTGCGGCCTTCCTAGCAGCGGGATTGGTACCTGGCGTGGCATCCGGATCAGGAATGGCAACCGGATCGGGAACTGGGATACAGGAGACCCCTGAAACCACGGCAAACCGTACCTCCGTCCTGCGGCGAACCACCAGTTATCAGGGTCAGAACCAGGCTCAGGGATCTGGTCAGGTGACTTCACCTGCCAGTTTGGCCTACTCAGCCAGCGTGGTGACCCGCCACCATTCGTACACTATCCAAACGCAACGACAAAGGTCACCATCAGCCACCAGCACCACCACAACTAACTCGCTCAGTTTGTTCGATCTGCCCAACGAGCTGATTGAGAAGATCCTCAGCTACTTGGACTTTAAGAAAGTTTCAGATCTCAGATTGGTAAGTGCACCGCCCTCCTCTGTCTCCCTATGTTCCACCCAAAACGCTGGCTATTAAATCAATAAAAAGCAATTTGCCCAAGTGCAAGCGTGGTACGGGTTGTGGGTTATCCAACCAACCAGCCAACAAACTACCTGCACTTGTATGCCTGTTTTGATATTCTGCTGTTATGTGTATTATTTTTCGCCATGCGTTGTATGTACATATAGTTAGTACTTTCCTCGACGGATTTCGGAATTTCGGATTTCCCTTAGCAGGAGGCAATTAAAACTTTGTCACGAGGGCACCATGCACTTGCGATTGTTTATATTTAGCAGCGCATTCGGCATCTTGACTCCGGCGGGGGGCGGTAGATTAGCAAGAACGAAATATTTGTACATAAACAGTTTCATTTTATGAATTCCACATTTTCTTTTCAACTTTCTGCAGCTACATATATCTGTTTTAAAACCGCAACATTGTTAGATAAGTAGGTGACGCAGAAAATATATTTTTAGCTAGAAAAGAAAGAGGTAAAAAGGACTTTAAGAAATGTTAATTTTTTATTATATTATTGATGACGATAAGGTACTTAAATTTTATTTTAATGTGCTGTTCATTTTATAACTTTCATCTTCAATGTTTTAGTTTAAAAATCAGAGAACTAAAGTTAATAAGAAGAACCCAGTACCAATCGCAAGAATCCCAATGTTTGACTTAAATCATCCTACAAAGATTAATCAAACAAGAATTTTTATTTTTATAGATTATAAGTACCTTAGGTAAAAAATAGTTTAAAGAATTGTTTTCAAGGCCGCGAGGGTAACTGCACTTCGTCGTTTAGTTCGTTCTCGTGTTGGCATTTTTTGCCTGCACCCGCGTCTCCCATCCACAATTCTTTGTGTATGTATGCATGATTATTTGTCGTAGGTAGCGGCGACAAATGTAATCTGATATAATTTAATAACAGGCAGAACCACTAGCTCTTGTAGATGGATGCGGGCCCAGCAGCCAAAAACGAAAATGAAATAAAAATCTTAGCTTAGCTCATACAAAACCCGAAAACATTTTTGTCCCTATACAGTCACGGTTACTTAAATTCCGGATGTGCTTATTTACAGGTGGCGCATCGCATGAACGATATTTGCATGGCCATGCTGAACGCTACCTTTTCCAAGCAGATCAAGACCACGTTAAGCCGCTTCCAGTCGATCAAGGCCAGCATGCCGCGTCGGGAATCAGCCCGTCGCAATCATACGCTGGCCTGCGAATGCGATATCATAGAGACTTGCTACATGCGTCTATCCCTGCTTCAAATGTCCATGGGGAAGCACATCGAACGGGGTCACTGCTGTTTCTTTCCGGGCGCCGTAAGTTGAACTTAAAAAACCAAACTAAATTTGCAGGGGCTAATAAGAATAATTTCCATTCCACCAGATACTTGACGAGGTGCAAGCGATTCTTAACTATATCAGTATTACGCCCAGGCTACAGCGACCTTATCGGGTAACTGACGAGCTCTTTGATCTCTCCACCATGGCCATGGAATACTTTAAGGACCGCATCGAACCCACGCTCCCTGGGCTGGCATACTTTAACAAGGATTTCTATACGCTGCCCACTACCACAAAGCGACGTAAGAACCCTGATCTTTTTTTGTCCTATCATAACTAAACTTACATCTATCCCATAGCCACGCTTGCCATTAGTTCAGATCTCGAGGACAGTGCCAGCAACTCTCCTCCCCAGAACCACATGGTGCTCCGCAAGGGCATACGCAAGATCAAGCAGGGCATGAAGATGTACAACAACCAGCTATCGGTGCTGCGCACCGAGCTTCGCAATTGCAAGCGCAAGGCCGCCGAGCAGAGCAAGCAGCTGGCAGAGCAATCAAATCTCCTGGCGGAGCAGCAAAAACAGACCCTCGAGTATGCTAATCGGCTGGACGAGAATGACAAGAAGAACGAGGAGATTTCTCGCAAGTTCTCAACACTGTTGCAGGTGCGTCAGGATGGGATCATCTAAGGAATCGCATTAATTTATTTTTCTTTTGCAGGAGCTCAACAAGTGCAAGACAGAACTGCAGTTCTGGCGCTCTAAGAGTCCGGCCATTCCTGCCGTGTGTAGCTCGTGTAACCAGAAGGTGGCGCCTGTGGTGCCGCCAGAGGATTTCCAAGTGTTGGTCAACCAGGGTGTGGATCCCGAGCACTTTATCATTATCAATGAAGATGCAGATGCCGAGAGTGATGTGAGCGTGGGCGAACTCAAGGAGTTTGCCTCGCCGGACGAATCCACCACGGCCAAGCTGCTGGCCGTGAGCACCGCAGCCAAGAATCTGAAGCGCAAGCTGCCTTCAGAGAGCCAGTTCAATGCCATAGCGTCCACTTCGAAGGCAGCGGAGGTTGCCCAATCCCAACAGCAGCCTTTGGCCGCCATCAATGGAGGAGTCGCCAAAGTTGCCGGTTACTCGCCGAAACTATTTTACGGCAATCATCAGCGCAGTGGCGTGATTGTTAGTCCAGTGTCCAAGAATCTGGCAGTGGCTACGCCAGCGGACAATGTGACGCCCGTATTAGAGGCTCTCGAGGAGCCAGAGGAGGCAAAGAAAGCACGTAGAGTACAAAAGGCCAACAGATATGTAAATACGCCCGGCAAACGCAGTAAATAAGCATTAGGATGTACGCATATACACTTTACATATTTTTTACCACTTATTTACATATAAAGCGTGCATGCCCTTGCTCACCTGACCCCCAGGATATGGGTTAGGGATCAGGGCATGCGCCGTAGTGTTAACGGAGGAATCAAATTAATATATACACATATATCTATTAATGTCAAATGCATTAGGCATTTCGAATATTAATCATTATTATTATTATTATTATTATCAAGTACAAGAAACGTGTCTGTATGTTCTTCGGTTTTAACGCCCCCGCAAAACACAAAAACAAATTCTAGTTAACCAACACACTACACGAACATCACATGAATCCCGTAGTTATTGGCAGAGCAAAACAGATAATAATAATTTAAAAGCAAATTAATTTTAACTAAGAAAAGCAAAACAAAAAAAAACGGCAAAGAAATATTTTAAATAAAACTTTAAAAGCATTCAAGACTTGTTGACTCTGCAGTGGGTCTTAACAAAGTAAAAATGGCTAGACAGTATTTATAGTTCGAAGGAGCCCTACGGTTTTGAATTCTTCTAATGACTTTCGGTCGCTAGATAGAAAAACTACTTGTACAAAAAATACGTTTATTTACATGGTCAACAAAGGAATACACAACTAAAGCTTTTGTGAGCGCTCCTTGCCAGCCAGCGGCTTGTTTCGCTCATCCCAAAGGGTGACTCCATCGCAGGCGCAGATTCTCTTGAAGTTCTCCAAGATGCCCGCCGAACGGGCAATTATACCACAGGCAATCCTGCAAGAAAAGATAGACTCATAGAACTTTGTATAAGAAAAACATAATAATTAACTTACCTCTCCCCGGAGTTGCCATCGACCAGGCTCTGTTTGTTTCCACCACATCCCAGGTCATCTGGATTGGCTGTTAGAACGACAGCCCTTCCAATAATATCCCAGACCTCCAGGACTGGGTCTACAAACCTAAAGGTTGCCCTGCCACTCTCATCAGCTCGAATGTTGCCCAAATCCCCAGCATGGCGCTCCTCCGCTGCAGCTGTGGGGCTTCCATGTGGCGACTGGCGGGGATTGTAGTGATCTCCCACAGACAAACAGCCGGAAGAGGTGTCCCCGCTCTCGTGAATATGAAATCCATGTAGGCCAGGTGTTAGTCCATCGACTACGCCATCCACCACCACTCCGGGCTCCTTTGCCGTGATAGTGGTAAAGCGGACAACTCCTTGGATAGGTGTTTTGTCTACAACACTGCCGGTGGTGTTGATGAGGGCCACGGCGGACTGTCCGCCGAAACCTGAGAGCACGGCCTTCCTTCCGGTGGCTTCTATCTTATCTTGTATCTCTGACCAAGGTCGTTGGGTCTGGACAATCACTCTGCCTTCTTGTGTGTCGATTTCCACTTGACCCACCCCATCCAGCGCCGAATATAGAGCTGTGGCGTAGGATTCATCGCCTTTGGGCATCTGAACTGCAAATTCAATCTACTCATTAACATGGAGACATGATTCCCGATCATTAAGATAAGTACTTACTTTAATAGAGCTCATTTTTATGGTTAAAGTGCCGAAAGACAACGATAAACAAACTTTGGCCCTTATGAGCTTTTTTAGTGTGACCGGAGTATAAAAATTAAAAGAGCCAAACTTATTGGTAAAAAAATAATGTGAGTTCCCCTAACGTAAAAGAAACTTCAAGAAAATATTTAAAATGTTATGTTATATAATGCCTTGTAATAATATGTAAAACACTATATATGGAACAAAATATATGAATTTTGATATAAATAATAATGTCACTCGTAAAAATCATAATTGTTTGAATTAATGATGACTTAAAATGTTAGATAAAAGTTAGCGTTGCCAAACTAAAGTTTCCGTTTTTAGCGCCCGATTTAAAATGCTAACCCCGAACTAGCTCAAATGCTAATTAATCTAATTTCTGTGCTAATTTCGAGACCTGTAATTCCATTCACTACTTATTACGCGTTATAATTTTTGATTAACTTTTCTTTATGGCCGCCGACAGTTTTAATCAATGGCCATAAAGAGTATTTTTAAGCCAAATGTTGCTAATTTGTGAAAATTAAGAGCACTAATTAGAGTCTCCAAAAAACCCTAAGCGACAGATGCTGGTTTAGTTGTGGTTCCAAAAAACGTGCAACCAATTCGGTTAAGCGTTTCCATGCGCGCCAATTTATTTGCAGCAAATTGCGTCTTTGACTTTCATTGTGCAAAATAAATTAATTTCACTTGAAGACCCCGTTATTGATGGCAAATTAAAAACAATTGAGAAATATTTAATATCGCTTTGCCTTCAATTGAAATGTATGTAAAAGGAAGCACTACAACAGGGCATGATATTAAAGCTGAGGCCCGTCGATTTCCCAAATTTCGGCAAATTCAGCACATGGCTTTGGTCAATTAAGAACACAATTAGCACGGCGTTTGAAGATTGAGATGAATGAAATCGGTGGACAACAATTAGTTGGCATTAGAGTACTGTTAGTAGGTCTAGAGCTGTAAAGAATTCGTTAATTAATATGATTTAGTAGGTCCACCTTAGCCATGGATCGACGCCATATGTCCAGAGCCACTCTGAAGAGCATTTGACGCCTACACAAAAAAGCAGGTGCGCTCGGCAACTACTCTCTTTAGTAGCTTCTCTTCGGAGCAGCGATCAAAGGGAACAGCTGTTCTTGTTGATAAATACCAATAAGACTCGTTGTTGCCTTTTATTTTTGGAGATCAACAAATGCAAGTCAGCATCCCGGAAAACTAGAATCCTCTTATCTAAAAGAAAAACTGGAAAAAATGTCTATGTATATAAACTAGCCTGGAAAGTGCGTGCTTTGGGAAATTAGCCTTGCCTTTGTTTTTTTTTATTGCATTCCATATCCACACACATATATACTCTTACATTGGTGGCAACCATAATGCATTAGTATTTGTGGGCCAAAGAGCGCCACGGGTTGTTGCTCTTTTGGAGCCGTGCGAGCGAGAAAGGGAGAGAGCGCCACAGAGAGAGAGCGGGGGAGGAGAGAGAGACCGAGAGCTACAACGGGCTAGTGTGTTTTAATATTAGCTTTGTGACGTCCGCTCACCAAATCAGTATTTTTCGTACCATCGGCGTTAAAACACACGTTCAGGCGATTTTATGCGGGAGTGTAAACTAATCTGGAAGAGCAACAAATCCAACAGCAACAACAAAAGCAACAGCATCTCACCAGCAAAAAAGCAAAAGCAAAAGCTGAAAATATTAACACGTTGACGGTTTTTTCTAGTGTTTTATCGCGAGCGGAAAAGCTTAATTAGCGCGTACTAGCGAGACCCCGAAATCTTTTTTCCTCTATGGTCTTTGCGTCTTTGAGTGTGCGTGCCAAATTTTAAATACGTCATCGACGCGCGCAGCCTTAAAACGAACTACAAAAAAAAAACACCAGCAGCAGCCACAAAAATTGATACACACAGCAAAAGATTGTAATCAATTGCAGGAACAACAAAACCAACTAAACAAACTGAGGAAAAAAGTTCCATAACACAACAATAAAGCAATAACTTGAATTAATTAACTTGTTATTGTGTATTCCACTGTTTGCCATTCACCACGAAACGCGGCTAACAAAAAAGAACGTGCAAAACAGCTGAGACGAGACTCAAATTGAGAGTAACGGAGCATCAAGCAACAAGTGCAGCAGAGCCCTTTCAATTAAAAGAGAGAAAAAGATAGACAGAAGGAGAGAGCGCGGATATATGTGTGTGCACTCCAATAAATACAAATACAAAACACAACCACATTGTTGTTGCCACAATCAATTAGAGTGATAGCAGCCAGACGGCAGAGGACAAAAGCAGCGCAGCAACGGCATTCGCATCAATTTACTGCTTGGTCAGCACAAGCACAAGCACAGCCACAGCATCTGAATCTTCGGCTTCGGCTTAATTCCGAAAAGTGTGTCTGTGAGCGTAGTTGCTCCCGTTCAGCGTTCCGCCTCCATAATCGCAAGTGCTCGTTTGTTGTTATTGTCGTACTTCGCGATCTGAGATCTTTCATTGGTATTTGTTGGCAGCGCCGTCGTCTTGATTGGAACGATCTCTTAATATAATTTTTTCTTTTCGCCGACGTACTTTTTTGATTCCGAAACTGGTGTATCTGTAGTTTCCCGCTAACGGCGAAAATTCACACAACTCATTGATATTTTAACCTCGTGTCCGCGTTGGCTGCCGCTCGACCAAGGTTCTGCCGCACAAAATGCTCGTCTCTTTGGGCTTTTCGAAGCCTGGCTTCGTCGGACTAAAAGTGCTCCTCTAGCACATTAGCAAGTCCGGCCATCGTAAAATCGAAAACACAAAAATTCAAATCGAAAACTTTAAACATATAAAACCCATTGAATTGGCAGCCAAAAGTTATCACCACCCACCGTTAAACCGTTATCGTTATCGCGAAAACACAATCCACAGATAAAAAACAAAAAACGTTCCGTTTCATCGTAAATACAGTGCTAAATCGTGTGAAACAAAACACTGCGAAAAACTCCCTAATTCGACATTATTTTTGTGAATAATTAAACACGAACAAAAAGTAAAAACCAGTTCGCAATCGCCTCAAAAATTAGGCCCCCAATAAAAATATATACTGGCATATGCAAAAAAAAAAAAGTGACGATCCAAAGCAAGAAACTGGCATCTCGCCCGCTTGATATATAACACCCCAACACAAACGTATTAATACGCGATAACACAAATACTAGAAAAAGAGCGAAAATCAAATCCAGCGAATCAACTTCACAGTAACGTCGCAAAGTCAGAGCTAAATCGTCAAGCAAACCGAGTAGTTGTGCCTAAAACCGTTGGTTAACCACCGTCGTTAAATCGCAAAAAAAGTTTCAAGATCGTTATCAATCTGGAAAAATTTCATTAACTGCAAAATAATGTCAACCTTCTGACAGTGTCTAAAACAAAATTAATACAAAACAACAACGCAAAACCTTAACTTACATAACCAGCATTGAAAATCTGAAATTTTGGAAGCGAAGCCCCAAAAGTGTCCACTGATTTAACTGCTAATTGGAATGTCGCATATCTGACAGTGACTAAACAAACACCACAACCAAATCCAAATCGAAACAAGCAAGAAACGAGAACTAAAACTCCGTGGAAAGCAACACATAAGCCTGTTATCAGTGAAATATATACATATTCGATTCCAGCGTAAACAACTGCTATATAATGTCCGTCGCCATCTGACAGTGGTCCAAACAACCAGAGACAAAAAAGGAGACAAGAATCGCATAGTCAGGCAAGTTTCACCGGACCGAGTGAAACCTGTAACGTAGGACCAAGCAATCCAAGAAACATTTAAATTTGCAACAACGGGCTAACCGATTCAGCAATAAATGGAGAAATCTGAAATACGACTGCAGCGCATGTCAAATGAATATCAGTCGCAATCGAGCTATATGTATCTCCGGACCAAAATGCTGTTAAAAATCGAAAATACCCTACTTCGAAGCCATCGTCAGCGCGAGACTACCGGTATCAAGAAACTATACAATTCGTTTTTCGTATTGTTTTAATTTGCCCCGACCCGGCCAATCCCGAAACCCTTCCAAAAAAAGGCCCTTAAGAACACTAAACGCACAAAAGCAACAAATTCCAATTCCACTCAATTGTGAGCCAAGTTAGCAAAAAAAAAAAACAAAAAAATACAAAAAAGTTACAAAAAATAAACGCAAGTTATACATGTTTTTAAACCCTATGTATATTAAATATATATATATATATATGAATAAACTAGAGATATTATTTGGTTGTTAGTAGAACTCACGTCAAGTGCATATTGTTAAAAAGCATCTCTCGTATATCCAAGTGCTGTGCGGCGATCGAACGATTTAGTAAGTGTGTCATATGAGCATTTTCAACAAGCTAAGCCAAAATGTTAGCCTAAGCAAGTAAGCCTTTAGTGTCGGTCGGTCCATAAACAGTTTCTACTTCGAATATTATTATTACCATCAATCAATCACTTTTGTTTGCATTTCGCGTTGCATCAAAAAAAAAACAAACTTGACTTCAAATTGCTGGCGAAAGGACTCCGGTCGGAAGCGGTGTTTCGTAATCCTTTTTTGTTTTGGTGTGACATTAAATCACAATCCAATAAATCAAGAGAATTATTTACTATATAATAAAGTACTAAAGAGTATATAGAACGCGATTATAAACGCCGTTAACTCACGTACCGAATGGCGCTTTCGTTTCTATCCCAAAACTCCGGTCTCTTGGATTTACAAAGCATCTTTGATCCACAATATTCTCATCATCAACAACAACAACAACTTTTGAGCCAACACCCACAACAAAATAATCAACAACAACAGCAACAATCGGAACAAATTCAACAACAACATCGCATCTTTTCATCAAAGTTCGATTTGAACCTTTTCAACGAACTCGACCAAATGGAATTCAACAACACTTTAAATCGCAGCCAATACCAGAATAATAATAATAATAATAATAGTAATAATAACAATATCAACAACAGCAGCAACAATCAGAGCAACAACACTAATAACAGTGTAAGTGAAAACCTAAATCAGGTGAGTTTAAAGTTTATCGGGGTAGGAATTTCCCTGATTTAAATAGGTCGGAGATAGTACTAGGTCTGTCATGATTTATATGCAACTTGTTATAAGTTAGGATCTATCAGATATTATTAAAAAACTTTTTAATCTTACTCCCATTGTTAGGTATTTTTCCATATTTTACTAAGAACATTAAGTAAACTAAAAAGTCTAGAGTTTTCAGTCTAATTATAGCTTTAAATGTTGATACAACTGTTTTCCAAAGCAACGTTAGTTTGTTTCTCCAATCAAAAAGCCTAGTACTTTAGGTTCTTAACAATATAGAAAACTTTTCATTATTCGCCAGCTAAATCTGTTTGCCTTGGGGCAA
Organism: Drosophila eugracilis; assembly: GCF_018153835.1. Lineage (NCBI taxonomy): Eukaryota > Metazoa > Arthropoda > Insecta > Diptera > Drosophilidae > Drosophila > Drosophila eugracilis. Next base: position 6,312,882 of record NW_024572605.1, read on the forward strand.
ATATAAATATATAGTTCAATTGCTAATTATACTATATGACGATGTGTATCATATAACAAAGTTGTGGCAGACAGATAGAGGGAAAACAACAGAACAGCGCTTAATGAAAATAGTTGCAAATGTTACGACAACAGTCAGTCGATATTGGTTTCTGTTTTTGGTTTTTTTTTTTTCATTTATTTTTGGATGTTTGTTTAAATATAGCCTCATGTTCTAGGTCTTCTTTGCCCAGCTCTTCAAGCTGAACCGTTTTTCGTTTTTGTTTACACACATTGAAGTTATCTTTCGGAGGCAAAACATGATGGAATCAAGCCCAGTCCAAGTCCTCCTCATTGGCAAGTAAACAAGAATCGATGCGCGGTTTTACCCACTCTCTCTCTCTCTCTCTCTCAAAACAGAGAGAAAGAGGGAGCTGCGGGGAGATTGTTAGCCACCTTATCAGCAAGGTTCGGACCTACATATATAGTATTCCAGCTGGACTTTATAGAGATAATGCTGAGAGGGCATAGCCTCGTTGGCGGCTAGACACGCTTTGTTACTGTTTTTCTGATTCCGATTCGGTTCTATAATTGATTACGGCTTTGAATTTCAAAGTTTTCCAAACTAAAATCCCTCTACGTTTTGGTTTTTCAGATCCAAAACCGCCACTTCATCAGCGGCTATCATCACCAGCATATTGGTTCGGATTATGAGCAAGTGATCAACTTTGTTGACTCGCCGCCAAACTCTGAGGAATCGTGGACAGGTAAGGCCATTGCAAACAGTTTCATCCAGAACAGTCGGCTCACTTACTTAACTCATCGCCACCAATGACAAACTCACCTATGACATCTGTTAAAATCGTAGAGAGCAGCTCGCTAATCGAACACATTACCATTGTCGTAGACGCCCAGTCGAAGGACTCGCCGGGACCGCAGATTATCGACGTGCAAACCATTTACCTGAACGGCGGCTCACGCAAAAGACGAATGGATTGGGACTCTTTGGATATTGTCCAAAGTGAGAATTCACCAACAGGATCCCAGAGCAGTGAGCTGCCCACCAAAGTGGCCCATCAAGAGAAGGACAAGCATAAGCGCGAGAAGCCCTCGGGTGAGAATAACTATATATTAACTTTAACATTAAGTCTCAAATTAACCATTTTAAATCTTTGCATTTGGTGGGGTGTCTAATTAAGACATAAACTCTTTAGTAGGATAGTAAAATTAGATCAGTAGGAGCTTAAGTTATATATTTAGAGTCATTAGTACATAGAATAAGTCGTCATAAGAATATTTAACGCTGCTTTGGTGCTTAAGAGGGGGACCAAACTTTACATTTCCAAATTCTGGAATGAATCTTAATCGGAATTCCCCAAAAGTGACTAAGCTTCATAATAAGTCAGCTAACAAAACTTCAGTCTTATCACTAAATAACTTAAGTAAGGCCTTAACTTCGGTATATAAAATTCTTGCTTAATATTTTTGTATCAAGCTAAGAAAGTCTCTTAAAGTCTCAAGTAAAGCCCAGAAGCTTGGGAACCGCATTTTAGAACAGGTTCATCCATTATTCCGAAAACCAAAAATACTTTCATGACTGGCTTATCAATTTGTCAAATCAAAACAAAAAGTGTCACACTCCCATTCAAAAGATGATTTCAATTTAAACGAAAGTATTAATTTGATACCAGAAAGAAAGATAAAATTATACGAAAAAAAAGTGTCATTATGATGTTCACTGAATTAGCTCGGTGATTTGCATAAAATGTAGGGTGAACCGCAATCAATGAAAGCCAGAAGCAAGAATGAAAAAAAGTCTCGAACCAAGTTGATATTTCTTCCTGAGATTGCAATTGGAATCTGGAAACAAGTCGTAAACCCGTTCCCATTCCGAGATGGCACATTAGAAGCCGGCGTAATTGAGAAACCCGTTTCCTCAGTTGCGCCTCTTTGATTATCTTGATCTTAGTATTTGTATGATATGTAGATATGATATATTGCAATGCCTAGACAGATGTATCCAATCTAACGACTAATTCAATTCCCAAACCTAAGCCCGTAAGACAAACGTGAGTCTCTCCATTGTTCGGTGCTAAGTGGCGTATAAACAAAGGAATACAATCGCTAATTACTCTGTATCCATCAGACATCGGAGATATATACGATTTATACGTGAGATCACAATTAAAGGTTGACTTTGTCAAAGGGTTAAGCTTGAGGTGTTTGAGCAAACTAAACGCAGGTGGAGTTGCACTCTAAAATCCAATCTAATCTTTAAATAGTTTCATAAACTGATTAACATGCTGGATCTTTTTAATTTTTGAAGTTTTTTTTTTTGGTGGCCGTAATGAAATTAACAGCGCCTGGTGTTGGGTTAAAACTCACCATAAAACCGTAATTAACTTAGCACTTCGGGTTGTGTTAATCAATAGAGCTTTAATAATAGAATGCCACTAAAAGAAATAAAATCTTCTCTCAGTACTTTTCCAATGGCCCGAACAAGCCCCTAACCGAGAAACCCTTTGTGAACCTTATAGATATGCCCTCGAGATAGCTCCAAAATCAAAATCAAAATCAAAAAGAAATCACGCAGGGTCCCTGGTCTAATTACCCCGAAACGAGTGACTGGCTCACTGATACACTTCGGAACAAAAACAGATTTGGGTAGAGACAAACTCGTGTGTGGGGGACCTGGCCATATAATTTGGACACCAATCTCTCCCTCCCTCTCTCTCTCTCTCTGATGGCTTATCAACCGAAAGGCGGCACTCGCTTGTGGGGGAGATAAGAATTAAATGCTAGTTGGTTAGTTTTTAGAACTCCACGATTATAGGGCCAACACAAATCTTAGATCATTCTAATGACCTTTGCTTTTTCCCACACAGTCGGTTTTTTATGTAAGCCAAGGCTATAAGCTGATATTGAAGCCATTTCCCCTAGCCATTTGTTAAGGGAACTATATAGTACATCCTATATGTCCACATTTACAGATACTTTTAATCAAACAATTGCCTGGGTGACACTATCGCGAATTTCAAATGGCCGATCAACAGCGGCCTTTCGATGTGCGTCATTCGGTCTTGGATAACTTTGAATCAATTGTGATCGAGATCTCTGATGTTTGTGGCAGCCACATACAGGCACAATTTCTATCTGAATTTAGATTAAATCAATTAACGAGACTATACAAGCGTTTGTTCATTAAAGTAAATTCTTTTTTTGTGGGAAATGTTTTTTAGGCTTTACTTGGGAGAATTACTTTTTCTACTTAGTTAATACTAGAAATTCTACGAATTTGTTTAATAAATCCAAGTCATAAAAACATAATTTAAGCGTAAGCCTCCTTATCGCTAGACCAACTGCATGGAAAAATCTGATTTTTAAGTCTTGTTACTTAGATAAGTGTTTATTTTTGGGCTACTTACTTCAGAAGCTCTTAATTTAGATACATATGTTAGTAATTAAAACCAAAAATTATGCCTTTAACAGAATGAATTGAGTGACACTTTTACAGCCTACAAATTTTCCAAAGTAATAATCCTAAAAATGTTCTCAGCACATTTCAAAATAAAAACTGACTTCCATAATTAGACATTATTGCATATTAATGGTGTGACCCATTTTTAAAATAGCTTTAGCTGATGTTTGTATAAAATTATGGTTACGTGTTTATCAATTTATTATTATATATATATGTACTGGCCTTACATTTGTCGCATGCTATAAATTCTTCAGAGAATTTATTTTGGCCAAGACACAAGTTTGACGTCAATAGTTTAAGGTCGTCAATGATTCTTAAGAGCGTCGCTTGTGATAACAGTTCAAATCTAAAAGAAATCAATAACGTGCCAGATATGGTTTAATATATAAAGTTATGTCGTATTTTTACAGGTCGCAGCAGCTGGAGCGATGATATTGGCTTCGATCTGAATGCCGAATTCAACAGCAACTCCTACTTGAACAAGTAAGTTTAACCCCTAGATTCCTAATTAAGTTACATCAAAACTAATTCACTTTTACCCTACCACCCTAAACCCAGTGAGAACTTTCTGTCGTTCTCGCCCACTTTGTCCACCCTAAAGCAGGAACCGCAGACGGAGCAGATCAAGCCCGGTCAAAAGATTTCCCTGGACAATGCCGCTGGCTCACCATCCGTGGCAATTGCCAAGTTGGATGACGTTCAGAACTCCCCGGCACAGGCAACTGCTGGCCAGGATTCGGGTTCAGCTAGCAAGCATGATGTTAACTCCGGACTCATCTGCGGATGTGGTTCACCACAGGGTTCACCATTGGCCAACACAGAGTATGAGCTAAACGAGAAGGGCAAACCACAGCAGCAACTTAGCGTTTTGGATCCAACTAAGATCGAGATTGTTTCGCCCAATGGAGCTGCCCATGGCGAGGATCATAAGTAAGTATCTTAAAGATACTTAAATATCTTAAAAAATCTATTTATTAAAACCCCATCTCTTACAGATTTCAGTACATTTTGGCTGCCGCCACTTCTATTGCCACCAAGAACAACGAGGAGACCTTGACGTACCTCAACCAGGGTCAGAGCTATGAAATCAAGCTAAAGAAGATCGGCGACCTGTCCCTCTACAGGGATAAGATACTGAAGGTGAGTCCAAAGTCCCTGCCCGCTGTATCCAATTGATTCAGATGGTCATGTGATGATGCTATGAATTATTCGACTGTCGAGTGAGCGTCTTGGTCAGCGAGTCATGTGTGTATCTGGGGGGGACTCAATTGATTTTAATAAGCCCCAATTAAGCCGTACGACTGGAGAGATGCGACTAGGAAGCGAGCCTCAAACCATGTGAAATCCGCGTGTGCGAAAAAACTTTCCGAGTGAAGTCACTTCTTTTTGCCACTATTGAAAACCCCGCCTCTTCCTCCTATCTTCTCTTGCAGAGCGTGATCAAGATCTGTTTCCATGAGCGCCGTCTGCAGTTCATGGAGCGTGAGCAGATGCAGCAATGGCAGCAATCTCGCCCTGGCGAACGCATCATTGAGGTGGACGTACCGCTTTCGTATGGCCTCTGCCACGTGTCACAGCCACTAAGCTCCGGCTCACTGAACACCGTCGAGATCTTTTGGGACCCGCTTAAGGAGGTCGGCGTCTACATCAAAGTCAACTGCATTTCAACCGAATTTACCCCAAAGAAACACGGCGGCGAGAAGGGTGTACCCTTCCGACTGCAGATTGAAACCTATATAGAAAACACAAACAGTACCAATACCAGCGGCTCGAGCGGTAGCAACAACAACAACAGTGGTGGTGGTGGAGCCAGTGGTAATAGCAACGGCAGTTCAAACAGTGTCTCAACTGCTCCAGCATCTCCAGAACGCAACACAAATGGTGGCAACAGTGGCAAACAGGCGGTGCATGCAGCTGCCTGCCAGATCAAGGTGAGTGTGGTTGTTACAGATTTAAGATATTTTTCCATTTCTTCTCGTTTTGTCATAATGAAATACATTTTTCCTCCTTAAAACTCAAATAACCTATATTAAATCTCTCTTTTTACAGGTCTTCAAGCTAAAGGGCGCTGACCGGAAACATAAGCAAGATCGTGAGAAGATTCAAAAGCGTCCACAATCGGAGCAGGATAAGTTCCAGCCCAGCTACGAGTGCACCATCATGAATGATATATCCCTAGATCTGGTGATGCCTGCCACCACTACAGGCTGCTACAGTCCAGAATAGTGAGTATTCCACATCTCCAACAAAATCTCCACAAAATGGAAATATATAGATATATAGTTGGGGAGAGAGAACATCTTCAGCTGGCATAGTTTCTGATACCGAATTAAGCAAACAATTTATTTCGCTGCGCAATGCCGCAATCTTTCAATTGAGCCCGCAAAAATTTTCCGCAATTCTTATTTATGTGACAGCTACGGGCCGAGCTTTTCGTTTTACGAACCAAGCGACTGCAGTTCCAGCCATTTACATAACATCCAGTTAAGATCAAGTGCAAATTACGAATCACGTATGTAGATACCGGTTTCTTATCAGCCCTAAGGTGGGGTGGGGTGGTATAGGTCTAGTTGTTATGTTTAGGTGGGAGAAGGTGATTGAGTTTAAATTTATATTATTTAATCAATTATCAGGAATATTTAAGGAATTAAATATGATTACATGTTTTATAGAGTCAATCAGGATAAGGCAAAAAGTCTAAAAGACAGTAGATTTCATTCAAAAAGTTAAGAATAAGAAAGATTGCAGAAAGAAGGTTCCACCTTGAAAATAGTTGAGGTTCGCATTTTTCTATCTTCTCTTCTAAAAGTAAAGTCTTCTTCGGGGTCCGAACGGGAACATAAAGATCTTAAACATAAAGTTTATTTGTTTTCCTAAAATATAAACAAACAATTTTGTGGTATCAACAACTTTGTGTTTTGCTTAGAACCAGAAATTACATTAAGTACAAGATGAAAAAGCAATTATAATATTTTGCCACAAGCAAATACAATGTGTGCTAAGTCATTGGCCTACAAGTATGGACCGCACTTTCCAATGGAAATTTCCCATAACGAGTGCCAGAGGAAATCATTTTGTTTGTCATTTTGCATGATCACCAGCAAATCATAAAGATCAATTGAATTGAGAGCGGCTATAAAGATATATACTCAGAGAGAGCTAAACTGAGAGATCGGGAGAAACGAGAGAAAGAGTTATATAGAGAGATCTGAGGAGAGAGACATTGAAGGATCATTGGATGCTAAGAGATCAGCTAAGAGCATTCTGTGCCGTTTGGCTTTGTTATTTCTGTGGCTGCTCCAAGCTATTTTTAGTTTAAAGTTGCTTTTAACCGGTTTTCGGTTTTCGTTTCTGCTCAATGATTTTGTTTGTTTTGCAGGCCGAGCACTATAGATAATAATAATGGCAAATGATATGGAGATATATTGTATAAGGTCTCGTTTTGTTAAGATCGATTATATCGATCAGCGCGCTGAAAAGCCGCTAACCCATCCTATGCTCAGGCATTATCCATTCAAAAAACCGGAAATTATTGTGTAGATTGAGAGGCGAAAGACGAAAGTCTGGAAAATTGTTTCAATAGAAAAGCAGCCATATAAAATAGATTCCAAACGGGTTTATCTGGCCAATCAGCCGCAACAGTCCGTATCGGTTAGCTTGTAAACAAGGCATAGTGGTTAACCCGAAGAGGAAACCAGATTATTCGGACAGCGCGGGGGGCTATGGGAAATTCGAATTGCGAATTCTACGATGGAGTTCAGGGCATTCGTGAACATGCGCTTGCATCTGAAGGATCGTCGCTCCTGCCAACATCAGAAACAGAACGTGATTTATTGGATTTGTAGGATCTGCAGGAAACGTCTTATAGCTAACCTATATTAATCCTTTCTTTATCTTTCGTATCTTTATCCTTTTATAGTATGAAACTCTGGCCAAATTCGCCTGTCCACATACCCAAGTACGATGGAATGCTTCCGTTTGCCCCAAGTGCAACATCGCCGGCTACCAGCAGCAGTCCCATAGCCATCAACTCGGTGACTTCTACCAACTCGCCCACCCTCAAGCTGATGGATGCCACCAATATGGTCTCCCCACAGCATGTGCCCGCTGAAATGGATGATTATGTAGGAGTCATTGATCTAATGCCTATTAAAACTTAAAAACTAACTAAATTGAAACTTTATTGTCCTTATCAGAACCAAAACATAATGCCGGAATCGACGCCCTCGCAAGTGACGCAGTGGCTGACCAATAATCGCCTCACGACCTATCTATCAACATTTGCGCACTTCTCGGGAGCGGATATTATGCGGTATGTGATGTAGTACTATATATATATTCTAAAGTTTCCATAAAAAATTTAAAAGATAACATAGATAAGCCAATGAGTAACCCATAAAAACATCAAGTTGGTAATCTAACTTCAACAAGCTTCCCAATCTACTTCCTGGTGACCCATTTCATTGCCTCAAATTTGGCTGAAATTCGTATGCTAACAAATCTGTTGTCTAATCGAAAAAGTTTATTGATCAATATTGTTTGATATACTTCGTTTGATAACAGTTACATAGCAAAACACTTATATAAGGATTGAGTATTTGATATCATTTCCAGACAAAGTGTCAACAGAAACCAGGCAGACTAAAAGTACTTCAGATTTTCTGATTATCATTTCAAGATTTCTGGAAAATTTAATATAATATTTTAATCAGATAACTTCTGTTGGGGTATTTTTGATAGTGAGATATAAAAGCTAACTAAAGGAATAAAAACTATAGAATAACAAGATTCCACAACCAATTAATCAGGGTCATTAAACTTAACTAATTCGATAAGATATCTTGGCTAACTCATCAGGAACTTGACTGGTTTCTAGGTATGGTCTAAAGGGGAATATATGGAATGTTTATATTTAAACCAAAGCTATTTTTATCACGCTCACTTATTTCATATTTGCATGTGATTTATTTACATTTTGTTATTTATTTATAGCATGTCCAAGGAGGATTTGATTCAGATCTGCGGCCTGGCCGATGGCATTCGCATGTTCAACATTTTGCGCGCCAAGTGAGTGTTTGAAAATTTCTGAAATTTTAAAATCTTTTCTAAACTTCTGTCTTCTTACAGAACCATTGCACCCAGACTCACCTTGTATGCCAGCTTGGATGGCTGCAGCTACAATGCCATCTACTTGCTGTCGAACACGGCCAAGGAGCTGCAACAGAAGCTGTTCAAGATGCCGGGCTTCTATGAGTTCATGGCCAAGGCCAGTGCCCAGGAGAATGGAGCCGGAGGAGTGGCTGCTGCTGCTGCCCTGTTTAACAATTGGGGCATGCACTCTAAGTACTCAGGCAGTGGCTCTAATATTTTCAATGATGCCAACAAGAGCTGCGTTTACATCTCGGGACCGTCGGGTATTCTTGTGACCGTCACCGACGAAGTGCTTAACAATGAGATCAAGGACGGCAGTCTCTATGCCCTGGAAGTGCAGGCCGGCAAGGTTATCCTTAAGCTGATCAACAAGCAGGACAACAACTAAGCGATCTTTTGGCTAGCTAATCACTGTAGTAGACACCACCCGAGCAAAAAGAAAAAAAAAGTATAGTTTATAGCATTTACACACAGTTCGATGGCACATCGATATCGTTTTCTATATAAGCTTCAATTTGTATGAGATTTCGCGCAGCAATTTTGAAACAAGTTAAAAAAAAAAGCAAGCAACCCGAAAACCTTTTTACCCTAAAACCCCCCTCCCAACCTCAAAAACTTTGTTAAAGAATTAGTGCAAAATATTTAAGATTTCGTTTTTCACATTAAGTTTTGTTTTATTTTAACATGTATTTTTTACCATCTACGATATACGACAACATATGCACATTTAATTCTCCGATGCGATTGCATTTCGATTCGTTTATTTTGTCTACTTTTAATTTCTTTTATTTCTATGGCCTATGCTTATGCACTTATATAACGATTATATATTTGTCTGTAGAAGAAGAACCCTACCAATATCAATTATTTGAAGTAGAAAGAAAAAAACACAAAAAAAAGGAACATAAAATTACATTAACGATTATTATTATTATTATTATTATTATTATTATTATTATCTTGAAGTACAGTACCACAAATACAAGAATTGAGCAATTGTTTCGAAGCAGAGTTCAACTAGCAACCAAACAACAACTTTTGTATGTGATAGAAGCAATAAAGTGTTATCCACAAGTGGACTGTCAAAAAAAAAAACCTCAACCTGTGTATTAATTAAAAATCTAAATCAGGTTCTATGAATGTTATTACTAGCCTACTAAGATGTATCGATAGTAATCAATTTTGCTTCTGGGATTCCCCGGAAATTTAGAAAGATTAAAAATTTCATTCAGTTTGTGCCTCCATTTGGAATATTTTCAAAATTTGAAAGTAATTAAAGTTGCCGATCCAATGAATGGATTTCATATCCTTTCTCTGATATTCCTATTTTCGATATGCACTTTAAGTGAGTTAAAACCAGATAAGAAATTCAAATGGATTTGCAACTTCATGTTACCTTTGTAGTCTGGAAAGTTCAAGGCGATTGCCCCATAGCCCAGTACATGGTAGAGCAATCGAATCGCATCTTCACCTACCGCGATCCCAGCGGATCTCTGCAACTGCAGCGCAAGGAAACTGTTCCATCAGGTGTTACTCTCCTGATGTACTGTAATCCCTCGGATATGGTGGAAACTCTGTGTCAGGACAATGGACAGTTTTCAGTTCCGCTGCCCATGATGTGTGGCAATCCAATGCAACCGATGGCCACGCGAATCCGGGATGGCGAATGTTCGGGTACCCTGTATTCCATAGGTTATACGATAGATGGGAAGAATCTGGAGCTATATCGAACCTGCTTTGATGTTGGACAAGGAAGGGTTGTGTACTCGCAGAGTGATGTCTACTTCAAGACATTTTGTGAGTGGATATTGAAATTTTCCGGTTATACCTTCCTTATATCCCAATCCATATAGTTCCCAAGCGTCCGTTCGTGGACTTTGTGACCGATGAGATGTTCAGTCCCCAGGAAGCTGCCGCCTATATGAAGTCCAATATATACTTTGCCTTCAAATGCATTTATGGTGATGACCAATCCTACTTGCGAAGTCCCAACGACCTGGTTATAAATCGAGGACATATGGTGGCATCGGCTGACTTCCTTTTTGTGGACCAAATGGGTAGTACCTTCCGGTATCTCAATGTGGTGCCGCAATTCAAGTCCATAAACGATGGAAACTGGGAGAAAATCGAAAGGTGGGTGCGCAGTCAGATCCCTCAGTCGAGTTATTTTCGCATCAAGACCGGTGGTATTGGCATCCTGGCATTACCAGATGCCAGAGGCTTTTCACAGTCAGCTTTCCTCGCCGGCTCCAAGATACCAGTGCCCGAGTGGACCTACAAAGTAGTGCGGGATGCTAGTGGTAATGGGCTTTACGTCTTCGTTACCTATAATAATACCTTCCGGCGTGAGAGGCCACAATGCCTGGATATTTGCCATCAAGTTAATTGCCCTTTTGGTCTGCCGAATAGCCCTGATGATGGTTTTACCTTCTGTTGCGATCCCAGCCAGTTCCCATTCTAATAAAGGAAACATTCCATTCATATTTCATCGAAGGACTATGCCAAATTATCCTGCGTAATAATCGTCGGGTGAATAATTTAGTATTTTTATTTAACAGACGCACATAAGCTGAAAATCCTAAGGACTAAGGACATGCACTGAGAAAAAAACATTTTTTAATAAATGATTACAAATATTTTCCAATTTTAAACGTTTTCTTAGATTTAAATTAAGGAAAATCTAATAATCCTATGGATGCAAGTACTTCTCTTTGGAAGTTTAAGTCTTAATAAATCAAGTTTTTCTCTTCCTAATAAATCAATTACCTGAAGCCCATTAAACTTAGCTTAGTGATGACCACACCAGGACGATTAGGCCACTATTAGAACTTGCTAACGACTTTTTAAATACTTCTAAGAATCCATATAAACACTATACAAAACCAATTAATCTTAACTTTAAAGAAAATTCCAAAGAAAAATGAGCAAAGGAGCGGAAATATTTTACCAAGGCCAGAAGGCCATTTTGAATCTCTTCTCGCTGTGGCCACAGACGGAACGCCGATGGAGAATCATTCACCAGGTCAACTATGTCCATGTGATGGGCTTCTGGGTGCTGTTTTTTGACCTTCTACTGGTAATTCACGTGGTGGCTAACCTTTCGTATATGTCCGAGGTTGTTAGGGCAATCTTTGTCCTGGCCACCAGTGCAGGACATACTACCAAGCTGCTAAGTGTTAAGGCCAATAATGTGGAGTTGGAGAAGCTCTTCAAGAGATTGGATGATGAAGATTTCCAGCCAAGAGGTGTCGAAGAAGAGTTGATTTTTACAGAGGCCTGTGAAAGGAGTAAGAAGCTGCGGGATTTCTATGGGGCTCTCTCGCTGGCCGCCTTGTCCATGATTCTTATCCCTCAATTCGTCTTGGATTGGTCTCAACTTCCACTTGGCACATATAATCCATTTGAAGATACTTCTGGTTCACCTGGTTACTGGTTTCTTTACTGCTATCAGTGTCTGGCTTTGAGTGTGTCTTGTTTCACCAATATCGGCTTTGATTCCCTCTGCTCCTCACTATTTATTTTCATTGAATGTCAGTTGGATATTCTGGTGGTGCGGCTGGACAAGATGGGCCGCTTAAACAATGATGATAGCTCCGTGGAACATCAACTTAAGGAAAACATTCGTTATCACATGACCATCGTGGAATTGACTAAAACCGTGGAGCGCCTTTTGTGCAATCCCATTTCAGTGCAGATCTTTTGTTCTGTTTTGGTTCTGACTGCCAATTTTTATGCCATAGCTCTGGTGAGTATCTGTATCTGATAGTCGGTAGTATCTAGGTTAATTTTTATAATTAATTATATTACTTATTTAGTTGTCCGACGAGAAGTTGGGTCTTTTTAAATATATAACTTACCAGTCGTGCATGCTGAGTCAGATTTTCATCTTGTGCTACTATGCCGGGTGGGTAAAGCTATATCTAAGATCTATTTAAGATAGATAACCCTTTCACCCAACAGCGAGGTAACTCAACGCAGCTTGGATCTTCCCCATGAGCTATACAAGACCTCTTGGGTGGACTGGAATAGATCAAACCTTCGGATTGTCCTCCTCTTCTTGCAGCGTCTCCACTCAACTCTTAGGATAAGGACCCTAAATCCCAGTCTGGGGTTCGATCTAATGCTTTTTAGCTCGGTGGGTTATATTCAAAGCTTATACATTTTCTGCACTGTAGCCAATTTTCATAATGAGCCTCATTAGGCCTTCAGGCTTGTGGCCTATAAAAGGCTTTCCTTAAGAGGTCTTACAAGGAAAAGTGAAAATCGTTGACATGTCTCAGCATCAGATGGTAACAGAGGACTTCTACAAGTACCAGGTGTGGTACTTTGAGATCCTGGGAGTTTGGAAGCTTCCCACTTGGGCCACGGACCATCAGCGACGCTTTCAATCCATGCGATTTGGCTTCATCCTGGTTATCTTGTTCATCATGTTACTGCTTTTTGCCTTGAAGCTGCTAGACAACATTTCCCAAGTGCGAGAGATCCTGAAAGTGTTCTTTATGTTTGCCACGGAAATATCCTGCATGACCAAGCTATTGTATCTGAAGTTGAAGAGCCGGAAACTAGCTGGGCTGGTGGATATGATGTTGTCAACGGAGTTCTCAGTTAAAACTGAACAGGAAAGACAGATTTTGGCATCGACAAACGTGACGGTTGTTCATATGAGAAACTTCTATGGACTTATGTCTTTTATTACGGCTTTCATGATGCTTCTGATTCCCTGTTTCGGCAACTATGAGGAGCTTCCACTGACAATGTACGAGGTGTGCGAAATAGAGGGAAGGATCTGCTATTGGTTACATTACATATTCCACGCGATTAGCTTGATGCCAACATGTTTCTTGAATATAACCTATGATTCTATGGCTTTTTCATTGCTATGTTTCCTGAAGGTGCAGCTCCACATATTGGTCCTAAGATTGGAAAAGTTGGGACCTGTGATTGATCCCCAGGATAATGAGAGGATTGCCAGGGAACTGCGTGAATGTGCCGCCTACTACAATAACATTGTGCAGTTCAAGAATCTGGTTGAGTTATTTATTAAGGTTCCAGGATCCGTGCAACTTGTGTGCTCCGTACTGGTGCTGATTTCCAATCTGTACGACATGTCCACCATGTCCATTGCCAATGGAGATGCCATCTTTATGGCTAAGGTTTGCATCTATCAACTGGTTATGCTCTGGCAAATCTTCATCATTTGCTATGCCTCCAACGAGGTGACCGTTCAGAGTTCCAAACTAGGTCATGGTATCTATAGCTCCGAGTGGACGGAATGGAACAAATCGAATCGCCGGATTATTCTGCTCATGATGCAGCGCTTCAATTCCCCAATGCTTCTGCGCACCTTTAATCCTACATTTATTTTCAGTTTGGAGGCCTTTGCTTCTGTAGGGCAGCGGAAAATTATTAATTTATGGTTTTAACTTATTTTTTTCTTTCTTTCAGATTGTAAACTGTTCGTATAGCTATTTCGCTTTGCTAAAGCGAGTCAACAATTAGATGTGGAAAATGGAGGAAATGTTATCCTAAAAACTATAACTAGAACCTTTGGATGGGAGCTAAGAAAGTCTTCAGAGCCCACGTTAGAATCGAAACATTCAAAATAAATATTTATTCGTAGCAGAAATGAGCAATTATATAGGCGTTATAGTAGACGTAGCAGTTTGTATTTGTCCATAAAGCTGTAATGAAATATACTATTCATAAAATATAATTGATAATGTGTCTTTGCATATACCTAAACTTAGAAAATGTATTTCAAATTTAAAATCCGTCTACAAAATCAAATTATTACAGAATTAACGGTTTTATTTAAAATGTCACAGCCATATGGTCACTCTGGAAAAATACCAGATTGGTAGCGGGAACAAAACTGTACATCATATAAAATGTCCTATAAATACCTTAACGCCATTATTATGCTGACGGACAAAGATTAAGATGTCGGAAAACGCGAAAAATAATAGCTGCCTGCATTGCAGCGTATTCAATACGAAATATCAGTACCAGGAGATATTCGATGAGTTTGGAATTGAACTGGGAATACAGGGCCTGCTCGCCAAGCACTTCCAATTCGATGTGTTTCCCGATCCGCAAAAGCAACAGCTCCTTTGCGAAGTGTGCGTCGATAATCTCATTCGCTTGTTCGACATCGATGAACTGGAAAGGGAACGCGAGGCGGCCAAGGCGGCGGGGCAAGATGATGCCCCCCGGCAGGAAGAACCCATCATTATCACCGAGGTCCATGTATCTCCACCAGCTGCAAAGCCCGTCAAGAAGGAAACTCCTCAAAAGCATTTGGCCAAAGTACTTCGTCCTATTCCCATTATTTCAACCCGGCAGCCAAGTGCTAGAATAAGGAATAGATTAGTTCCTGCTCCCCAGAAAACGGCTGGTCTATCTAAATCTCCTGAGCTAGCTAAGGATCCTTTACCGGAAACTTCTCCCCATCAAAGGGTAGCCAAACTTGTTCCCAAGGAAGCGGAACAGGAGCAGATCAGTGTTCTGATACAAAACATTCTCGATGAAGATGAAGCCATTATTGAAGATGAGGCTATTGTGGAAGAAGTCGCCAGAGATGTTGCACAGATCCACGAGGAATCCGAACCAACAAGACAAATGCTTCTGTTGAATAGCCAATCTGTGGCGGAACCAAACCTGGATGAAGATGTGTACATCTACGAACATGAAGGTGAGTTCATCATCAGACTTCTATCAATATAGCATGAACTTCAACCAGAATTCCCCATTTTCAGATATTTTGGATCCAAATCTGGAGGAAGTTAAGGTCAAACCAATGGTTAGTTCATCCAGGTTGGTAGTTCAAGCTGAGGAAAGCCAAAGCGATGGAGAAATCGACGAGGGTGAGACCAGCAATATAGTTCTCTTCAATTTTGTTGAAATCAGAGAAAGTGGGTTAAAAATCTAAAAAAGTATAGAAACAATTATAAAGCTAAATCTAATTTTTGCAGAGGATGAAATTGAAGATATTCCGGAGTACTTGTCCACCGTGGTGAAGACCAGCTTTGAAAAGCTTACATTTGAATGGTGTACAGTTTGCAAGCACTGCTCCCTGAAGTGTCCTACCTTTGAGAGCCTTCTATGTCATATTTTAAAAACCCATAAAACCCAAAGAGATATATATCATTGCCCCATTGAAGGATGCGACAAAGAGCTGAAGGGACGCCAATTTCTGGCCATGCATCTGGTTCTATTGCATGCACCCGTGGCAGAGTAACTATTATTTATTTCTCCCATACCGTATTTCTAAACTAATTTGATTTGTTTTTTACTTAGAATTCCGATATATGGCAGCTGCCCGGAGTGTAAAATAACATTTTCCAATATTTTGCAGTACAACAAGCACTCTTGTGCCCATGTTATTAAAAAGAAACGAGGTATACGATCATTTTGCGAAATGTGCTCCCTGGAGTTTCCATCCTGGAAGCGGTAAGTCGACTCCTTAGTGTGTCTCATATATTATTCGATTTTCTAATTATATCCTTTTTATAGATTTAATTTCCACAATCAATTCCACCTGGAAAAGCATAGACCGCGCGTTTGTTTCGTTTGTGAATTTGCAACTACCAACATCGATGAGCTTTTCCAGCATTTGAACTACTCCCATGAGCCAGTGGGCACCTTATTCTGCGATCTGTCAGTAGGCTTGATTGTATTTATTGTAATGTAAACTAAGTATTTATTTCTTATAGTTGCGACCGAACTTTCCGGGACCAAGCTGTTTTTATAGAGCACAACAAATCTCATGCTAATGTGAGCAGCACAACTTACTCTTGCGGCGAATGTATGGCAAACTTTGAATCCAGAGGGCGATTAAATGGGCATATGGTACTATCACTTTTCTTTAGCAATCCTTTATTACATAAATGATTACAACATGATTGGTCATAAACTTTCAGAGAGCCATGCATGGCAGCGTTATAAGTTGCGAGCTCTGCTCCCGCGAATTCGCCTCCGAAGCCACCTATAACATTCACATGAAGAAGCATCTGATCATTGAAAGAGATGTGCATGTCTGCAACAATTGTGGTCTGCTCAGTGACAGCCACGAGACACTACTTACCCATGTGAACTCTGCTAAAACCAAGTGTTTTGGAACCAAGATTTATACGGAACTCCTTCGGGATGCGTACGTCTGCGAGTTCTGTTCTTCGTACTTTAAGGAAAAAGACAATCTCCAAGCCCATCGGAACTCGGGAGTTCATAAGGATGGATTGTACAGGTGCCAGCCGTGCAACAAAGACTTTCCACACATGAAACTCTATCGCCATCACATGCGCAACTACCAACAAATTCGTGCGGATTCGACGCATCGCAAGCTGGAAATTTGTGTGTACTACATGTGTGATCACGAGGTGAGATGCCCCTTTTCGACCTTTTAAAAGTTTGAACTAAAAGTATTTTATGCTAAAGAACTGCTCGGAGGCCTATGTTAACTGGAACTCCTTGTACACTCATAAGCGACGCACCCACGAATCTTCCAATAAACAAGCGGATAAGACCTCAAAGTCTGCTCAGGAATGGATTTGCCAGTTTTGTCTTAAAGAGTGCCGCTCGAAGATGTCGTTGTCAGTTCATGTGGCAAGGAGTCACAACAATGGTGAGTGTGAAATTCTTTCCTACATATTTCCTTTGGGTTAATCGTTTAATTTTTAGACAACGTGGTTTGCCCTTTGTGCAATGCATCATACAAAAGCCAAGACGCTCTGGCCAAGCATCATGCGTATTGGCATGAACCCATCGAGTGTCCACAATGTTATAAAATTGTCAAAAATCGTCGAAATTATGATACTCATGTTAATGTGGTACATTCGAATAAGAAGCGTTATTCCTGTAGTGTCTGTCAAAAGGGTTTTTATCACAAAAGTGAAATGGAGGCTCATCAGAAGGTAAATATAATTGGCTTCCAATGATATGCCTTTAATTGTTTTCTTTCCTTCAGCTCCATGGACAGTCTTACAGCTGTGATCAGTGCAGCTTCACCACCAGAAACAAGAAATCCCTGTCTGTTCATATTATGTGCCAGCACTACAAGCGATTTGATTTTGAGTGCATTGAATGTAAGAAGAGGTTTGGACGGCGTCAAGGCTTGAATACTCACATGCAGCGAGCTCATGGAACCAAGTTCACGTGCCGCGATTACTTTGAGGGCGGCTGTGGACGCACCTTCATTAACAGTTCCCAGTTGAATGTACACGTTCGAAAGGTGCACAAGGGTATTATATTCCTGCAAGAGGATGTGGTCGAAGAGGATGAATATGTCAGCGATGATATGCCATCCACATCGAAGAAGCGCTGCATACGCATCGATGTGGATACCATTGAGTTTGAAGAGGACGCCGCAGATGATCCAGATGGCATAGTGATGGAAGACGGAGAGGATGAGGAAGAAGAATTCATGGACGAGATACCAGATGAAGATACCAAAAATTAAGGTAGACACATTTCGGTAATGTAAGATTTGTTGCTAAAGCAGATTTATTTGATTTGATTTCCATTTGTTTGCTACCAATTAATTGAACACAAATGATGTCCGAAAATGACATTTAGATGTATTCAATAGTACATAATACATAAGTCTAATGATAATGTAATAGCTACATTTAGGCTAACTTCAATTGCAATTAACTAGCCAGAGTCTGGCGGAAGCAAATTTGATTTATTAAGCGTTGTAGTTTGGTCATTTAATTGCTGAAGATTGTGTGCGGAGCTTACCTAAAATGGATTTCAAGTTTATTTAATTAGAGATTCTGATGTTATGGTTTAAAGAGATATTCCCAAAGACTTACTGGGCTAATTGGTGTTATAACAATGGCGGTGCGCGTGGCACACTGCAGCAGGGCCGTGTCCTCAGTGGACTCATCACAGTCGCCATCGGCATCCGCGTCCACATCCACTTCCACCCCAATATCACTGTCGATCTCCCAGGAGGGGAAATGATCCATTTCACCCTCACAGTTAAGATCCTCCTCCTCGAAGTCCTCGTACTCATCGATTAGTATAACTAAATGAGAGATTTTAAAAAAAGTTTATTTAAAGACATATCTCTTAGTTAATTTAAGGGTTATTTTGAAAAATAAAAAAATATTAGTTTTAAATAAAAAATAATAACAAAATGAAATGCTTTTACGTATTTATTCATGTTTTCTTTTGTTCGGCAAGCAATTTGCTAATTTATCTAATTGTCTAAACTAAAAATAAAGATCCAGTAAAATCGTTTTTAATTACTTGAACTATCTGGCGGCGTTGGCTTTGCACTGCTGTCCAGGGATTCAGCTCCCTCATCGGGTATGTTAATCCGTTGCTCCTGTTTGCTATACGGTTCCGATGTGGATCTATGTAGGCTATAGGATATTGTTTAATTATATATAAAAACTACATTTAATATATAGACTTACCTTAACGTAACACGTTTTTTGGTTCTATTCTCTAATTCAGTCATAAAAACATCATTGTGCTGCTGCTTCTCAGACCCCAGCTGATATGAGTTAAGCACGGAAGACTGTAAATTTATGTTATATATTAATTAGTTAAAGTAATTATAACTTAAGTATACCTTTGTATTGGTCGCTGTATGCTGCATGTGTGGCGGCATGGGGGTTTGTGTGGCGATCGCATCCGTTGTTGTGGTTGCCGTTTGTGTGGCTGTCAGGGATCGCATCTCAGAGCCATCGGTTACCGAGGGTGTGGTGGTGGTCACCTGTTCTGGATGGACACTGAGTGCCGCGGTCCGTTTCCACACATCGATCATGGCCAGATTGTGGGCATGGTGCAGGGGCTTGTGGCTAGGACTAATGGAATGTATTTTGGGCTTGGCTGGCAGCGGAAGAGCCAGGAATCTATCACGATCCTCCATGTACGCCTTGATCAGCACGTCCAGCTTCTCTTCGATATCAGCGACCTGTTAGGTGTTTTGGGAAATAATTTAAAAATATTTTGATTTATTGGATTTAATTATTGTTTACCTGTCGCTCTACCTTAACCACGCGGGAGGCTAAGCTTATTTTAGATGCATAAACATCCTTGGCCTTGGACCCTTGTTTGCCCAGGATTTGATCCAAGCTGTGGATTAGTTTTTAGTTAATTTAAGTTTGTTAATTAAAGGGAAATTTTTGATTTGTTCTTACCGCAAATGTAGCATTTTAACGCGACCCAACAAGTCAACGTGCCCTGAAATATAAAATATTTCATTTTATTTCATGGATTTATAAAGGTCCTTACAAATATCATGTACTATTTTTCTCAACTTTGTAGACTTCTTTCGATTTTAATCTAATCCATTAAACTCTGAATTCCACTTACCGGCTGCATATTGCTCCATAACATCCTTGACGTCGTAAGGTTTCAAGGCCTCCTTGAACTTCCGTCGCGCCACGAAGTACTTGAGCTGTTAGATAAACAAGGACCCATATTTTAGATGAAATCTCCAGTTAAGTACAGGGTATCTCCTTGGTCTAGAACCTCACCTTGCGTATAAACCTGATGGCTGTCTTGTGCCGGTTGGTTAGCTGCGTGCAGCGCGGCTCGTCCTCCTCATCTGCGGGCAATTTGTGAATCAGAGAGATTGACTTGTGCGTTAGGTTTTGGTTGCTAGCTTCGCTTGTTGGTTATTGGTTTTTTTTTTTTGATTTTTTTTTTTTTTTGGATATGGTTAATCAAGTCAACGTCAACGCAAATATACAACAACACATACAAAAGTACCGTTACACACACATATGGAACAATTAGTAAATACACATGGATTATCATTAATTAATATATATATATAGAGATAGAGAGCTTAGTTAGTTAGTTAGTTAGTAAATGCGAGGCCGAAGGTTCCTCCAGCCCAGATACTGAAGCAAGCGTTGTGGTGTGAGGTGTCGCTGTGTGATGGAGGGGGGTTTTATGGATTTCAGGTGGTGGATCAGGTGGTACCAAAATACCTACTTTAACTACAAATCATACTAGGGGGGTTTTAAGGATACTCTAAAAGGTGGTGGACAGCATGCAACCCTAGCGCAGGCGGAGGAGATACTTTTGCTTGGAGATACATTCGGAGATACGATTCTCTGTTTAGCACGCACTTGCCACGTCGCCAGCTGGATTTGGGTTGCTGAATCCGGTCTCCAGAAAGTGCGATGCAGCCGCAAAGAAGCGACCCGTACGTCCACTGCCCGGACTGGGATTCGGACTGGAACTGGGACTACCCGACTTGACGGGCAGCGGCAAGGTGTTGCTCCGCTGGCAAGTATCATGGTGGATTTCTTCATCTTCCTCACGACCAGCTTCCAGATCCCGATCGTTAACCGGAGCCACTCTTGGATTGCGCAGCGATAGCGTCGAGCCCAAGAAGCTGCCATGCAGAAAACCGTAGAGAACCACCGGAATGGTAAGGTTTTTCCTGGAACCACCAACCGCCTTGGCCTGCTCCTCAGCCTGATCCCCATCACGTTCCTGATCCCGATCAGGAAATTGAGCCAAGGAGCCGGCACTCGAGCTGAGCTTGCAGTTGGCCAGCCCCGTGGGCTGGCTGGCTAAGTTAAGTTAAGATTTCTGGATTATAGGACCCATTTTTGGGGGGGACGAGGGGGAGTAGTCGTGTTAGGCAACCAACCAACCAACAAACAACATCAAATTCAAAGTTCAATCAATCTTATCTCTGGGATGCATTGGATTCACAACATTGACACAACCACAACACTCAAATACAATATAGTGTGATATAATAATCGTTTTTTAATCGGTTTTTTTTTATGGATATTCGTATTGTAGGACCTGGGGGAGAGGACCTTGTAGACTTACCGTCTGAATTTTTAATATTTTTTAAGCAAGTGGTTTCAGCAACTGAATCTTCGCTGAAACTTGGATTCATGGATTTGCCGTTTTGTACTACCTCTGCAAAATTTCAAATCAAACGTTAAACTCGACAATCAAAACTTCACTCGAATTGCAAAACGGAACAGCGTTTCTGTAACTGTAACTGGAATCGGATGGGTTGCCAATATATATATATATATATATATGGTATATATATATATATATATCTGCGATTCGAGAGACACGGTACGGTACACTCTATATATGGGTCGTACAATATTGGAACATTCAACACGGTTGCGAGAACAAATTAAAAGTAATGCGCCACAGTGAGAAATCAAAACATCCATTTTCTAAGAACAACAACGAAAACTTAAATCCTTTTGAGTTAATATTGTATTTTAGATTCGTTTTTTTTAGATTTTTTAGTAACTGCATTTGTTTGTTGGTAATTTAAGAATATAAACTTAGGACTTAATGGGAATGTATTTTTAATGGGCTGTTATGATTAAGTCAAAGGTTACTAACAAATTCTGATTTGAAAACCTTAGAGAATATTTATTAAGTTTGAAGTTTTAAAATCTGAAATTTTTTCTGATTGTTAAATTTATTAGTACTTAATTTATTGCTTTGATATAAATATTAGTTCTGATTAAGCAATCTCCTTCAACATCTTTATTAATCTTCCTTAATCTGCTATTAATTGATGACAAATAAAGATCTAATGCTCAAATATCAAAGTCTTTAGTTATAGACTTGCAAAGACATTAAGGAACTGCAATATTTCAATTAATATCGCATCAAAGCTGACTAGTATGGCTTATTGCTTGATTAATGACTGCTTTATGGACAATTATTTTAAGTGGAATTTATTGCAGAACGCTGCATGCATAACAAAATAAAACGAAAGAAAGCAAATTCCCTTGAAATAAAATTAAGTTGTACTATTTTTTCCCAATTTGTTTAAATTTTTATCATCTTTTTTTGGAAGTGTGTTTGGTCTTGTTGGTAGATCTTTTTTGCAAACTGTGTAAATAGCAAAAGAAATCTTTAGATTTTTGTATTATTTGTTCAACGATAAAGTTGGAAAGAACAACATGCTTGGGCTGAACAGTGCGGTTCGTTGCTTTAAGGTGCCACTGGGGGTTTCTTGTTTAGAAATAATTTTATAGTTTTTTTTTTATTTATTTATTTATATAAAATAAGAACGTTATTATTGAAAATTAATTGTTTATTGTTTTATAAATAATATATATGTATTTTCTTTAAAAAGATATTTAAGAAGTGTTTAGTATATTTTTCAATTTATAAAAGAAATTTATTAAAATATTTTGTAATATATATTGAAATATATTGAACCCGCCTTATAGCCACGAAACGCACTTAAATATCCTCATAAGCTCTGTGTGTCTCTGTGCATGTGTGCTGTGTTCGCGTGTATGTGTGTGTGTGCAAACAGAAATTCGCAATGGAATGGAAATGGGAAACATAAACGGAAATCGGAAGGAGCTGCCCAAGCTGGCCCACCAACTTACCCAGATTCTCAACGGACGCATTGATGTCCCGAATGGTGCGAGTGTACCTCGTGGATGCCCTCGATGAGCCCGGCGGCTTGGACACACCACCGCCGCCATCGCCTCCGCCCGGTGTCTGGATCGTCTGGCTCTTGTGTCGCCGGATGGTTGGTAAACGAGCCACGAATGACGTGTTGTGCTTAAAGCTGGAGGATGCCCGTCTATATCGAAGGGGATGGGATAGAAATCTCTCAGTTAGCATTCAAATATTAACACTTATCAAATAGTTTGTCTTAATAATAAAGAGATAGGTTATCTGGCAAATAGTTAACAGGATACGACTGTGGTTCATAGTTAAGGTGTACATGTGTAGCTCTGTGTGTGTGTGTGTGTAGGTGTATTTGTGTGATTACGCATACATAGATACATATAGGTGTGAGAATAAGGACATTTAAAGTTAGCATTTTGGTGCTGAGGCAAGAACAACATTGAGTATTAATTCCAACATTTACAAGATAGAAATGAAGTGCTTAGGAGTCGATTATATTCCTAACTATCCGGAACTCAAAAAGAAAAGCATCGTTTGTTGAATCTATTTAAAATGAACATAACAGAGATATCTTAGTTTTTGTTTATGTACGAACAATCATCTTTTTTATCTGAGCGCTAAAAGTGATTCACCTTCCATAAACTTCATTTACTTATTTTTGGAGCGTAAACTTGCGAAATTCGTCAAGCAAATATTATTTTTCTTACACAAAAAACATTTGTATATGGTATTTTTACTTTTACTTAAAATAAAATATTTTCTAAATATTTCTTTTTGTTTTATTTTCGATTTTAAATACTTTTAGGCAATAAATAGCAAATCAAAAATAAATTTATAAAATTGTATTTTAATATATTTAATTTGAAATAAATTTTCAAATCTCGAAAGAACTTTAAAAAGTATATTAAATTGTCTTAAAAAGTTTTCAAATTCTTACAACGATGCTTTGATCTTTTAAGAATCGGGTATACTGGAAGAAAGGCATAGAGGTGCTAGGGGCAAAAATCGTAAAAAAGGAAGGGAAGGTGAGTGGGTGGGTGGTGTCTTCATTTTGGCATTTTGGATTTAAAGGGGTTAAAAGGAGCGAAAGAGAGAGAGAGTATATAGAATCGAATAAAAAGCTTTTCACTCAATCGGCTTCATTGAACTCACGTGTTAATTATAGATTACACACACATTTATATGCATTTTTATGGAGTTTTTTGTTTGGTTTTTGGCGCGGGGCAGCAGAACACACAAAATGAGAATCAATTCGTATCATATTGATTAATCGTACTTCGGTCATTGGAAAAAGTTTTAAAAAATTTAGCAAAAAATTCTTTCGAATTGCGGAAGACAGAGATGGAAAGACGAGGCGACAGAGCGAGAGCGATAGAACGAGAGAGAGAGAGATATAGAGAGAGACTGGTGCTGATGGTTGAAAAGCTGCGAATTAACTTGATTCGATTTAGATTTTGAGATGTGGGAGCCATGTCTACGAATGTGGGTGCTTTTTGGGGGGCTGAGGTAGACCTCCCGTACAGAATGATTTGGCAGATTGCTTTAAGTCTTTGCTTGGCTTGATTTTGATTTGCTTTTTTTTTTTTTTTGTTTGTTGTTTACGGTTAACAAGTTTTACCTATATTCAGTTATGTTTTTTAATAATCGCTCCCAGTTTTCAGAACTGAAAATGTTTACAAAAATTATATTATCTATGGGATTAAGTAAATTATATAGAACATAAGTTGTTAATCAGGTGGAGAGAAGAAAAACGGATAGATTGACAGTCGGGGGGTGGGTATAGTTGATCGGGCTACACTCTAGTTTATATGCTAAATATCTCTAATTCTAGTTCTGATCAGTGTTCTTGTTCTGTACATAAGAATGGATTTTTTGTTAGAATGTTCAATTTTATGCTCAGAGCTGTACATTGGCGATTTACCGAATTCAGCGCCTTTCTATGCGCTTCTCATAATTTCTAGCTGGCCAGCTCATAAACACACTCTCAACTTTCGTTTTCATTTTTTTTTCTTTGGTTATACACACCAATGCAGATTGTGTTTGTGTGAGTGTGCTAGTGTTTGTGACTGTGTGAGTGTGTGTTTTTCGTTACTGTACAATAGTCGTTGAACTTCTCCTCTGCAAAATATCCCCAAAAAGAGACTTCAGTTTCATACAAATGTTACGCCCCACCAAAGATCAGTTCGAAATCGAATTGCAATACTTACGAAGCCGGCGGACTAGGCAGGGCCACCCGATGGATATTCCACGTGGCCACCGATACGGAATGCTCGTCAGCCGCATAGCATCGCCACACAGCCTGGATGAGAGTGGCCGCCGGCTGACGGCGCCGGATCATGTGCTTCTGTCGCTGCTGCTGCTGCACCTTCAAGGCGAAACCACTTCCCAGGATGCCCTGTAAAAGTTTAAGGGTTTAGCTTGGAGTGGGTTGATATTGGCAATTGACTCTTTAAGAGAGTTACTATCTATGCCATTTTAATTGCCTCTTTAGGCCTTGTTTTTTCATTATCATTAAAATGATAAGGCTAGTAACATCACATTTCAATGTCATTAGAAAAGTAGTGAAAAGTGATAAGAAAGCTAACTAACTTACCGCAGGCAGAGCGAAGAAGGAGATTCCCAGAAGAGCACAACAGGAGGCAATTAGTTTGCCTTGCCAGGTGATCGGCACCATATCTCCATAGCCCACTGTGCAGAGGGTGATCTGAAATCGGGTATATAAAGATAATACTTCAGATAGTTACCATAGTTTTGTTAGTACTCACCACTCCCCACCAGAGGGCCTGGGCGAAGTTGCTAAACTTGTCATTTACGTCCTTCTCCCACATGTAGACCAGGAATGATGCAAAGATTAGACCTAAGAACCCTATGTACATGGTTGTTATCAGCTCCTGTATAGAGGAATATAATAGAAAGGATAAATATGTGAGATAAACATGTTTGTAATAAAGTTGTCATTGGTTTTTTTATGCAGTCATAAAATGTGTCAGTTTTATTATTAAAGCGCCATTGATATCTCTATTATCTTTATGATATATAAAGTGGTTGGAAAATTGTTTTCTTGATTTTCTTAATAATTCTATAAAAGTAATAAATATCTAAATCACCTGTCTATGTGCGTATACAACCGAGCCGAGCAACTTCCAGGTGCCGCCCCGCCGATCCATGCGCACCATCCGAAGGATCTGAAAGAATCGGAGGCCACGTAAAGCACTCGTGGCGAACACCTGGCCCGAGGTGCCCATTCCTAATACTACAATTGAGGCTAAAATGGTGACAATATCTGGAAAAAAAATATCTCTTTAAGTTTTCTAAGATCCTTGAAGAAGTTAAGATAGCCTACCTATAATACAGAATGGTCGCTTCACGAACTTCATCCGACCCAGGCATCCCTGGTATCGCGATCGGCAGCCCGATGACCAAAGTCGAGCTCCGAACTCCATCGTGAACCAGATGACTACCAGGATCTCCATGCGGAACAGGATGTAGACGGCGTCGTCCTCGTACTCCTTGATGGTGGAAAACACACTGAGCGCCAGGCAGGTGAACACCATCAGGAATCTTCAAGATTAAGTGGGATTTTCGGGAATTTTATTAAAGAGAAGAAAAGTATTTGGCTCAGTGTACTTACACCATCACATGGTAGAAGATGGCATGCAGGCCGCGCGGTCGCTCCAGGAAGTTGTAGAGGCGACTCTGGAGGCGCCGGTAGCGAACATCGCGGCGGGTGCCGCGGTTGTAGTTCAGCGGCTTTCCTAGGAGTGACATTCGCGGTTGCAGGATTCGTTCCGAGTTCGGCCTGCCCGGTCTACATTTCCTGTAAACCATAAATAGCTTTTAAGTATTTTTGCATTTTAAAAATCACTTAAGATAGTATAATTGTTTTAAGTGTAGTACCCCTTGTAGCCCTTTATGTCGTAGAAGGCATAAATATCGTTATCCGGATCCATTCTGATCTCATTCCACCCAAATGAGTTCTCAGTAAAACTTGGCTAATATTTTTTTGACACTTTGGACACGTCTGGCTCGAACGACGATTGGACCGCAACTCGATCGTCGGCTGAGCTGTCGGCCGGTTAAAAAACCTTCCTTAACAACTAGACTTTCAAAACCCCATGTGTAAATTTTATTAATTATCTACATAAACAGTTTTTTTTTCGTTCGTCTGTTCGATCCACACACCTTGCATTTTTATGATAGCAGCGTAAAGTCTGCGTAGACCTCTATTTGATTTTATTTTAATATATATTGTATATATACCCTAAATACGACTATAGACCAAGTATATTGCACCTCGTCATCAACAAAGTGCCATAAAGTTTCGCGTATTTTAGCGACGTTTTCGTTTTGGTTCTCCTTCGCTGTTGTGGGCGGGTTAGGTTCGCTTTAGTCACGATCTCTCGACTTTGTCTTTGCCCAACGTGCTGCCAAATAGATCGTACGTCATTAACATTAGCCACTTGCCATAATGCCCCCACCCAGGCAACCCAAATATGGGTGAGTTTTTTGGCAATTCGTTTGGGGTGTGTTGGAAAATTACCAGCCGCTAGTGGGGGAGAGTTCTGTTCGATATGGTTTTCCAGGAGGTTTCATGCGTAGGTAGGGAAATAATATTGGGGTACTAACGGATATTATATCGAAGTGGTTAAAAGCGTCTGATCAACTATATTTTAAATCAAAAGGTAAACAGACTACTTTTCATTTTATAAATGTTAAAGATCATTGAACTTTAATGAATTGAAATCGATTATTTGGCGTCTACAATAAGAAAGTATTTAAGAAAACTTGTTTTACAAAAAATATTCTGGGGATTTAGATGGTCGAAACAAGGTATATTAGTTACTAATATTTTATAACAAAACATGGTTAAGATATCTTTTAAATGCTCTTTTCAAATGGTATTTGAAAAATATTAACTAAACCTATGAAAACAAAGAACTTTTAATCAGGAAACAAAAAAGTAGCTTCTGTAATCATTATTGATTAATGCATTTAAGATTTTACTTTTTATCGGAACAAAGAAATACTCAACAAAGAAAGAGTTATATTGGCTCATCTTTGATTTACTTAATAAATTATTTCAAATCAGATATGAATCAGTTAGAAAACCAACTATGGGTAATAGAGACAACAATTATCGTGATTTCACTGACCAGAACGCGTAGTTTCCTGATAATTGTATAAATAAATACAGCAATGTTCACAAAAATAGTAACTATAATAGATTTATTAAATATTTGTTTTCTATTTTAAAAAGATTTTTTAAATGACTAAGTAAAGACAATAATATTCTGCTGTTTTTTTTTAAAGTATTAAATGTATTATTTAATATTTAATTAAGAATTTATTAATTTGTTTGTCCTTGCAAGCAAATATTAAATTTCTAAGAGAAGAAATAATTTAAAAAAAATATATATATTTTAGTTCTTAAAGTTATACTTTCAAAGGCAAGTTATGTAGGCATATGTATTTACAAAGCCCATTACTAGTATTTTAAACGTTATTCTACTTAGTACTTGTATGCCAAATGGGCATAAAACCATCAATGTTTGTTATTACTCTGCTAATTGTATGTGGGAAGCGGGAGAGCCAGTTCTCAGGTCTCTTATTTACAGGCAACTTTTCAAAGCTCTCCGTTCGAGCGAGATAATTGCGGTGTACCGAAGTCAGTTATCGACAGCAAGATCGCGAAAGCTCTTCACTATACCCCCCCAGACCATGGTAATGTGCCTGTGTGTGCGAGTGTGTTGGGTTGTTATGATTCCATTCCATGACTCATATATATCTTATCTTCCAGCGACCCCCCCAAAAAAACGGAAAGTGCTGCCCATCATCATAAAACGCCGAGATTCGTTAAATTTTAAAATTGTTTAATGCATTCTTGCTTTTTTTTTGTTTTTTTTGTTTTGTTTTGTAATTTGTGTTTTTGTATTTAAATGTATAAGTGTGTGGCTTAGGTTAGGCAGTAATTAAAATATACGTTGTGGGTGCGCAATAATGCTCGCTTGGCCGTTTTAGTTTTAGTTTTTTGTTGTTGTCAGAACGTATTTACACAGTTGTGATTCGCTGGGGAGAACAGAACAGCGTTAACAGTAGAAGTAAAGTACGTTAAGGTTTAAATGATTCGTGTACAAGATCACAAGTTGTAGCACCAGGCGGGGGGTGGGTTTTTTGGGGGTGTTGACGAAGCACAAAGGTTCGGGGGGATAATGGGGTAATCCTCTTTAGCTACGGAAGCCTATCATTTCTTGGCATCGATGATAATCTCGTCACCCGACTGAATATTGTAGCTATACAGCTGTTTGTTGGGAAACCGCATCTCCTCCGGGCCAAACTCCTTGTAGTCCTGATCCAGATAGTAGAGACGCATCTTGTTGGGCGCCAGACCCACCAGTTTCTCCAGCTTGGCCTTCAGATCGTTGACGGTCAGGTAGATGTCCACGAATCGACTCTCGCTGACATCGTTGTAGGTGAAGAGAACCTTGACCCGTTTGTCTGGTTTCAGGTTCACATTGACCAAGGGATCCAGTTTGCCATGGATCTGCAGGAGCTCTTCGTATCGCTCTGGTCGCTCCTCCTTCGGCTTGTCCATATAGTATCTGACAAATGCTCGTTCGGAATCTACTCGCTCATCGTTGCTGATCTTCCCGCCTCCATTGAGCATCTCCACATTGGGCAGTCGGGCTATTAGAAGCTGCCTTCGTTCGTGCTCTGTGCATTCAAGGCTTTCCCACAATGGCCAGTGTTTCACTCGAAGATTACGTAGTTGTCCAAACTTGGCCAGCTGATCAATGGCCGACCAGCTGTCCAGTTGGGCGGAACTCAGGTTAAGTAGTCTAAGGCTGGGGAAGTATCTATGGGTATCGCTGCTCTCCTCCGCATGCAGCGATCTGATGGGACAATCTGCCAAGACCAGGGCCTCTAGATTGGGAAACAGCCGGCCCAGCCGACATATTTCTTGCCAATGCTCGACGGGATTACCGGTGAAATGCAGGGTCTTAAGAGCAGGATGGGCTTTGGTGATTCGCCGCTCCGTTTCCTCTGGCGTTTCCGTTTCCTGCAGTCGCTGTTCCGCCGCCTCGGCATCGATCAATACCTGCCTGTAGTTATTCAGGCTGAGATGCAATTCCTGGAGCACGGGCAGATTCTTTAGAAGGGCATCCACGCAGGCCCAATCCAGATAAGTGCCATTCAACACCAGGCTTTTCAGATTGATCGTGGGAGCCGTGGGCAACGAACTAATCGGACTGGCCAGCTGGTTCTTGCTCAGGTTGAGGAACTCGATGCGCGGCATGTGCTCCAGTATGCTGAAGACCTCCGACCAGTCGCTAAGCTTGTTCTGGGCTAAATCCAGTTCCCTCACACGCTGGCACTTCTCCCGGATGCTCTCGAAGTCCCCGGCCGAATCGATGTCACAGTCGTTGAGGACCAGCAAGGCTGGCACACTAGTCAATGGCGATAGACGGGGTATGAAGATGGAGAACTCCATGCGTCCGCCGCACTTCGTGACCGTAAAGTCATTGGGTAGGTCACTCCGTTTGTGGAGTTCCGGTTGGTGGGCATTCTCGAATTCGCATTCTGCGAAATACTTGCGCTCCAGCGCCTCCAAAAGGGAAGGCATGTCGGGATGCACTTCTCTCACGAAATAGGGGGGTATGTATATATAGGATAGGTTCAGATCCCCCTATTTAGGTACTTTTTTTATAGGGTTATTACTTATTTCGGACCCCCTATTGATTTTTCACTTTTCCTAGCTCATAGACGTTTCTTTTTTTTTTCCCCCGTTAGCCCGTTCTGTCTTGGCTATGATGCAATTTTTCAGTTTTGCGCAGTTGCAGTCTTCATTGATTTTAAACAAATTATTGCGCACGTTTCGCGTTCGTTGTATTTTGTTGGTGTTTTTTTTTTCTGTTAATTATTGCGCACTATTTTGAGTCTTTTTTTTTTGTTGATTTCGACGTGCTGCGATGTTAAAAAAAAGATCGTAACAAAGAAACCCAAAGTGCGTTGGTCTTGGCTGGTTACTTTTTTTCATATGTCAGATCTCTCCTTCGCCAGCTTAGATGCGTTTTCCCTTTGTTGTCGTTTTGTGTTTGTCGCTGCTTAACCTTTGTCGCAGTGGCCAGCTTTTCCGCTTTTCTGCTTTTCCGCAACGCTCTCCGTCCGCTCGCAATGCCACCAAACGCTCAACTAACCACCGAGAACCGCGCCAACTCCTCAGCAGTCGGTGGTGCAGTTGCCTATATTTATATATATATACATGGGTGAGTCGTGTGCTCGTGTTCGGATTCGGATTCGGATTCTGGCCTGTTTAGTGCTTTTTGTGTGTAGGTCGCTCGACATGCGCACAGGAGCGGTTCGGGCCTAATGAGGGCGTTCTCAGCGAATTTTGGACCAGCAAAACGAATTTTAAATATTTTATATGCGATAAGTTCTCGTCTGATGTAGGTCCGAAATCCGATCAGACAAGAACATATCGGTTAATTTTGGAGAAGAAAAAAACTAAAAGTCAACCACCCTGGGGGCGTACTTTGCAAGGCCCCCTATTATTCACCATTAATATTGTGAAATTGGAAATGAAAATAAATGATATCATATACCAGTGATATCAAAGAGAACGGTAAATATAACCCACAGCTCTTTGTTTATTATCAAATAATCTCATTAGTATATAAATATATAATTTATATCAAATAATAAATGGGTTTTGCAGTACTTAACACTCAACGGCTTGTACTGTATTTTAGAAACGTAATTTCTGGGGCCCAATTCCGGCCCCCATGTAAACGATTTGACAACGACCTTGCCGACAAAAATAGATTCGATGTTTCAATTACGAAATTTTGTTTAAACTAAGACGGCAGAACAAATTATTTGTTTGATTTGCTCTCGCTTAGTTTTTGGGGTTTCTGGCGCAGGCGAGAGTAGAAATAGAATTTAGAGCATAGCGGGGCGGGGGGAAATATTAAAAATAAATAAATACATTTACAATGACCTTGCCGTGTGCACTTGACAGCGGCCCTAGAATATATTTAGAAAAATTAAATAGCATTCTTTTCGACTGTCAAACTGGGCGCCCTATTTATGCGACCCCGTGGAAAGTGAGTGCGCCTCTGGCGGGCCGTCAGGAAAACCGGTTATAAAGTCAATGGTCATGGCACAGTGGATACTCATTACGGTTGACAGGTGGACAACTGTAATGGCAAGTGACAGTAGCAATTGCAAATATCATGGGGGCAGTGCAAAATAACTAAATAAATAAATTAAATAGATTGATTTAGATTCGGTGTGACCTTGCAGCTGATAAAGTGCCGTTACATGGGGGTTGCATGGGTAGCATGTCAAAGGGGTTCCACTTTACAGCTTGAAAGGTGCGCAATAGATTCGCAAGAGAGGGAAGAGAGAAGGGGATGGAAGTAACTGATTGAGAGGGGCTCAGAGAGCAAAGGAGCTCAGAGAGCTCTAATTTACAAAGCTCTCACTCTCTCACTCTCTGTATGTCTTTTACACACTCAGCTGGGCTTTGTTGTCCCACGAAAACAAAGCAAAAACAAACAGTGGGGGAGCGAGAAGAGAACAGCACTCACATGTTTGTTTGCATTACGGTGCTTTAGCAGACAACAAAAAATTACGCAGCATTTGTATACTGTAGAGCTTTGGCAGCCACCAGCTGATTGTGTTTTGGCAGTAAAGCTTTACGATTCCCCCACTTCCCCACTAGGCACCACAATTTGGGCCCCGTAAAAAAGCTTTCGCGCCATGTGCAACACCAATCAACAAACAAAGAGCAAACAGATGGCAGCGCTGTGTCCGCTCTTTTGTGCTTTTCCTTTGTCATGGGGGGCGTTGAGGTTGCAGTTGTTGTTGTAACGCCGTCGCCGTGTCGAAGGTTTTGCTATACAGTAAAGCGCAGATAAAGGGGACTGAAAAGCTTAACAAGGTGATAGCAATTTATAAACTATAAGTTGGAAATATTATTTTTTACGTTTTGAGTAAATTTTATTATATTTTTATTACACGATTTAATAATATATTATTAATATTTTAATAAAAAATATTTTTTATACAAATTATTAAAAAGAAAAAATAATATATTAAAAATATTAACATGATTTTTTTAATATTTTTTAAATTTGTATAAAATTATTTGTTAGTGTAGAAGCATCCCTTTAAGGTGTAATCCATAATCCACAAAATTTTGAAAAAATAGTTATATATATTATCCCAATTTTATAAAAAATATTAAGTATAAAAATCTGAACAAAAATCTTGTTTACACTTCCTGACATTTGAAAATCTATCAATAATCTTCAAAATTTGTTGACCACTAAAACAGCGGAATAATCAATTTTGTAATAATGATTTTGTGTTTAAAATAAAATTGGAGGTCTATCTCCTGTTGTCAGAACATAAAAAGATTGATCTTTCCGGTAAAAATTGATTTGTGATATTTAATATTTATGTTTTTATATACACTTTGCTTCCTCAATACATTCCTAGATTCCTAAATCAAAATGAACTTAAGATGTATATTAGTTCCTTATGTAGTAAACCTTTAAAATATATGTAAACCTAACAATATTCAGCTGTAAAATACAAATTTATGTTGACTGAAGTGGAAGCAATATTATTTCAAACTAGTTTTAGAAATTCAATTTCAATTTTAAATTAAATTTGTTGAATTTCTCGTTACAGAATTTCGACTGCAACAGTTTTCGGGTTCTATTTTTTTTTTTGTTATGCACGAAATCGTTCCGCATGACTGAAGACAATTTGCGAATATTTTAGTATGCAGGCAGCCATAAATATGGTTGATAGATAAAAGAGCTTGTACTTGTAAAGTGAACAGTGTACTCGTACACACATGCAGGCTAATATTCCGGATTGACAGCCAGTTGCAAATTGGTCAATGTCTGAGGAGGGTTCAATCAGGTTACAGCCATATTTCGCTTTTCATTCCTTACCTATTGTCGTTGTTTAAAAAGAGTTTCCCAAAAGCATGAGAAATGGAAAAGTCAAAAATGTTGACAGCTCTGGAAAAAAAACATACACCTGCATCACCAAGGGTTTTCAGTTTAAATGTCGTTGATATTTTCTCGAACTTTGGTAACTTTTTCTGGTGTTTTCTGATATGATATGATACTTTGTCTTTAGCCTAAATATGATTTATATAACTATTATATGCTTCATAAACTCTTAAATAGTTTCTAAAAGCATGCTTAAGTGCATTTCACCATCAAAAATCATTAAAAGCCTTGCCAAGAAGTGGACATCCACTGACCATTCCTATATTTCTCACTTTATGGGGCTCTTAACCCCAGAAGTCAATCACTTAAGTAGGCCTGAACCTGTGCCATATAGCCAAAAAGATTGGGGACTCGTGTGTGTTTGCATCTATCAAGTCATCAATTATGTCGACGACCCACATCGTACATTAGCTACATATATATATGTATGTGGCACGTTTTTTTTGTATACTTTGCAAATTTCTAGCACCCCTTAAACATTGCGTCTATATTTAACCAAAATCGTTGCGACTTTTGCGCTTAGACTTGTTGGCATTTTCACTCTCTGCTATAATAGTTCAAAAAAAGAAAATATATATATTATATACTGTTATGGTTTGTTGGGAAAGGAAGAACTGGAAATAAGTCATTTGTCAATAGAATTTTCATTTCCCCCAATGACCATAATTCTCTGGGCCACAGGTCATTTTAACCAATATCAACATCGTATATCATCTCGCATCACATATCAATGTATATTAGCTAGAATTTATTATTTGCCGATCTTATATATGCGCATTGATTTGACTTTATTGGTGGAGAGTGTGTTTTGTTGTTGTTTCTCATGAAGATGGATGCGTTTGGTGGTAATTAGGAATTTTGTTGTTGCTTTGCAGCGATATAAATATTGCTTTTATGGCCACAAAAACGCTGGCTTTTGTTTACACATGGGATCGGCACAAAGGCCTGGTATAATCCAGCCCATTGAATTTTCAAATCGATTGCGTCAATTAATGCAGAAACTCAGAAACTAAACTAGACGTTTGTGTGTATGTTTTTTTTTTTTTGCTTCTTGTGGGTCGATCGTAAAGTTTCTAAAAATTAAAATCACCAACGTCTGCCGTCTGTCGTTTAATGACTTTAAAGCGAATGGCAAATATAACCTCAGAGAAATGGCCAGCGTAAACATTGTGATATGAAAATGGCACAATTTTACCCTCGGCAGCATCTTTATTTTTCATCTTCTTTGTCTCATTCAGAGTCTAGACGGTATTTTGAATTATTGCACGATACCCAGTGTCAACAGCATCCACTTTCTGTCTCTGTCTCTGATTCTCCCTCTCTCTCTCTCTCTTTCTCTCTAGCTTGCTGGTTTGGAGTAAATGTGTCTGGTCTGCGGCTAACCTTGCGTATGAGTAATTTCATTATGATTAGCCGCCTTGTGCTGCATTTCAAATGAGGTCTGTGGGACTATTTAACGATTTTGATATATGGAGAGTTGGGTTACATACTCGAATATTAAGACTAGTAAAAATGGTTTATAAGGAGTTGTTAACTTGTATAATTTATACCAAAAGTTAATGACTTAAATGAATAAAATTTTTAACAATACTTAAATAAATATTGTTGAAGGCACATTTTTTAAGTTTACTTAATTTCATGAATGCTAAATATAAATTCTAGGCCATCGATCACCATTTTCAGCTGATCATAGCTCTGAGCAATCGCAATATTGTCATTTTGCAAAAAAGGCATCTCTAGAGATAAATATTTTGGCCTTTGCTGTTTGAGTGATATGATGTATACCACCCGTTGACACATTTTTCAGATGCCAGAACTTGGCACGTAAATTCTGGCACAAACGCAAGCAAAACGAATGGTAAAAAAAAACGAAAGTTCCCCCGATAAGAGCTAAACAAATTGTTTAAATGATTTGTTTTATTGCTATTTATGTAACCAAAAAGTATATAGTTCTTAAACACTTTAATACCTAAGATAAGAAAACTGTTTAATGCCATTTTATCGTTGTGGCTGTTATGCTGTGCTCTTCTTCACGCTTCGACTAATTTGTTTTGGACCTCGAGAGGGTGGTTATGGGGGTCTGTTCTTTGGGGTCGAGGGTGCCTGTCAACTGGCAGCGTTTATTTAATATGCGACATTTGCACTTTTCGGTCAGACCCCAGCCAGTTGCCCCTCTCCAACGGACTTGGGTTCATCGGTTACGCTATCGCCGGCGGTGTCATGTTCATGGAAGAACTCAGAGAACTGGGAGAGAACACTAGAGAGGGGCCATCGGAGGTTTTCCTGGGGAGGTGTCTCTGCGGTCTGACCCTCCAGCTGCAGCGGCGGCAGCAGCAGATTGTGTTGGCAGCGTGCAAAAAGTTCATTTTAAGCAATGCACTTTCCCTGGTCTACCAGCTATCGTGGAAATTGTGGGAGTATGAGGGAGAGGGGTTCTCTCTGGTATATATTGCTCATCGTTTGTCATCATGACGATGTTGATGGCTGCCATAGCTGAGCATCACGCATTTTTATGAAATTCAAGCAGTTCGAGAGATTCACTTTTAAAGGAGTGCAGAGTAATGAAAATCGCTCACTTTTATGAAAAATGAATTTTGTGACAGTAACAGGGACGGGAATAATGAATTTATTATGCAAATGTGGAGTATGGAAAATATGTCTGAGTACTATGGTTCGAGGGTATTGGATATTGTTTGATAATTTTTTCTTGGGAAGGTAAAATTTAACAGCTTTAACTTGTATACCTAGACGTAGGAGAAAAATTCAGACTTATTTGGTGACAAAATTTGGAGGAATGGAAAGTTATTCTAGGAAATTGTACAAACATTTTGGGAAACCACAATTGTCCATGGAATTTCCAACTATGATTGATATTTTTCTGAATTTTCTTTATTTTGTTTAATTAAAAATTAAAACTGGTTAAAATGCTTAAAGTTTTTACTTTTCATAGATAAACCTTTATATTTTTGTGTCCATTCCAATAATCCTCTTAAAGTTTTACAGGCTTTCGATCAATAACTAGCATTAAAAATGTATAATATTTCTATATATTTTTATAATACCTTTCCCATTTTATTTAAATATAAAGCTTTGCTAACTTCTGTTGTTTAACTGCACGAAAATAAATGTTTGTGTGAAAGTTTTCCTAGAGTGATTGTGGTTCTTGAGCATTTCTGCTTACAATAATCCCATCTTTTGCTTATTGGGATTCTACTTTTGCCTCGTAGAAGGATTTTGCATGCTCGACTGCTCCGTTGACTTCCGTTGCCTGCTTTCTCTGCTTTTTCCTCACATTCCCTTGCCTTTCCGTGTTATCAGCTTAAAGTAACATTTTTATGGCCATAATATTCGGCTTAGTCACTGAGAGCTATAGTCGCACTCTCTTAGCCTTGATAAGGCTTATGCTGGCTGGTTGGCAGGTTGGCTATTTTGGTTGCTTTCGTTCGGGCTCTTTGAGAAAGTTTGCAGATAATGCCGTGGAATGTCTCGTATAAAAGTCAACTTGATTAGGCTGAAAATAGCTTAACTGAATCATTTGTTGAATACAGCTGAAAGAGAAGAGCAACAGCAGTTGAGGAAAGTACTCTCTAAGAAGGTCACTCCAGCCACCCACCTCAAACCTCTTTTCGAAAACCCTTTCTTGGCCCGCAATAGTGGCTCATTACGGGCAATTAGTAGTCGTCCTTTGGCAGCCATGGGCGTGTCTGGTCGGTCAAGTCAACAGCAAACAGAATTATTCATAACCCAGTAAGGTATAGATGCACTTAGAGAAAAATTTTTATAATATATGGCTTAGCAAATGTGGCTAAGACAAGTTCTAACTATCATTAAGTGCCACTTTAGGAAACTTTAAGCCAAAAAATACGAAACATTTGTAATTTAGCAACTTTCTTATTATTCTTAAACCTATTTTTTCCAAGTGTAAGTATAGTAAGCGGGCTGTGTTGGGCTCGGTGTGCAATTAATTTGCTGGCAATAATGAAATCTAGGACAAAATGCTGGCAAAAGGAAAATCGTTGACAGTTGACTGCATGCGGCACTCAGTTTTCCCTACTCCCCTCCCTGTTTTCACCCCCCTCTCCTTTTTTTCATTTTGTATTTCTCCATTTTTCTTGTGCATATGGAAAAAGTTGTCTCATGTTGTATTTTCCTTGGCATTCAATGGAATAATTTCATTCGCCAGGTGTGCGATTCTGTGTCTGCTTTGCAAAGACATTTGCCATGGCCTACATAGCAACCCTGTTCAGATGCAGAGTTGCCAAGGTGTTGGCGCTAAATCCAACATCCCAACTCACATTCCTTACTCCTCCCATTATATATCTGCATATCAATCGCCAGCAGGCGCAGACTGATACTAGTAAGTATTATAGATTATATACCTCCCCTCGCTTACTCTCTTCCACCTTCCTTCTCCTGGGCCATGTTTTTAATCAAACTAAAATGCCTGCAACGTCGAGTGTATTCTTAACTCCCACTCATAAGGATGGCAGGGAGCGAGGTAAGGGAAAATATCTCAACCGGGGAAGTCCCTAGTCTTGTGTTTTTGATTTGCTTAGGGATGAGCGATTCCTGGCAGGACTTGTTTACTCAGTACTTGATGGTCCACCCTCCCCCTGATGGTTCCTCACCCTTAATTTGCTCACTTAAATTTTGTATATTTAAGTTGAGAGATGAGTATGGGAGGCTTTATGCTTTGGTTTGAGAGTTTATTTGTTTTAGTTTAAGTCTGTGTTTTAATTTTTACTGTATCTAGAAAGCAAATCCATTTCCAATGACCTTTTTCTCCCCTAGGGGTAAGTAAGGGTTAAAAAATGTTCTTTAATATGAAGTTTAAAGCTCTTCTTATAAGGAAAGTATATGAGTTTAAGCATTCCCTAGCTAGTTTTTCTTCATTATTAAACTTAAAGCTATTAAAAACAAAAATTAAACACAAAACTCAAGCGATTGCCTTCAATCTAAAATCGCAATCAACCAAAAAGCAGTTAATGCTGATTGAGTTGCAGTCAATCAATGTGACTAGACCACGGTTGCATCTTCCCATAGAAAGGAAAATCCGGTTTAACCATGTCAGGAATGCATTCTCCACGCCACAGGCCCTGATTACCCTGCACTTAATGCCATTAACCCATTATCCATGCACTTGCCGATCAAGACCCCCTGGCCTTGCCACCCTTCCCACCACCTTTATTTTGGAATATCACCTCGGTGGCGGCTTTTAGCCCACTTCGATGGCGTGTGACACTGATTAGACCTGCACCGCTGCTGCTGCTACAGCTGATGATGATGGTGATGGTCATGGGACTGGGAATGGGTTTGGGGATTATAATCATATACCGACTTTGTCTGATGGCGTGCCAAAAAGTTATCAATGAATCACTTTAAGTGCTCTAATTTCCCTGCTTTTTCCCCTTTTCGAATTTATTTTTGGTGTTTGTTGATTTAAATTGTTAAGATCTTAATGCCATTGTTGTTGCCGCCGTCGCTGTTGTTGTACACTTGTTGATGCCTTTTCATCAATCAAATGTCCGCCGCTCTGTAAGAACAATTGCGAATTTATTGTAATTTGTTTGAACAGCTGCCAGAAGGCAAACATCAAAAGGGGGGGCGGGCGTTGAGAGGAGCTTTTGTTTGGCCAGAGATTACGCTGGCCCTCATCGTATTGTCCGTGGACTCCAAAGACCCCTCCAAAGGCCCCTCCAAAGGCCCCTTCTCAGACCTTCCTCAATCCTGTGAGTCCTGAACCACCGTGTACGTGCGGACACGCAAAAATTGTTCAGCAATGTCTCTACTAATGATAATTACATTCGACGTGGCCTTGCTCCTTTCGATGGGCTAAAGGGGGTTAGGTGGTGTTGCAGGGGGTGGCCTATAAGCCGCTTAAAGCGTTATTCGTGACACATCTCAGGGCCCCTCTAACCCCCCCTTTTTGGATGGCCAACAGCAGGCATAATTTTAATTATCGTCAAATTGCGTTACATTCTCGGCAGGCTTCAGCGGGCAATTATTTTACTTCCCCATATTTGATTAGCTTCAACATACAGTGCGTTTCATGATGGAAATATACCTTGTGAGATTAAGTAAAATTGACAGCTTAAGTGGGTCATCAATGGCAAAGAAAGTCTCTTTTACAGAGGTAACTTATAAAGACTTTTGGGTAGGGTTTTGTGGGCTAACTACTTTAAGTCTCCTTAAAATAAAGTTAAAATTATTTAACTTTAAAGAGTAATAGTACTTAAAGTCCTGACAACTTTTGTAAGTTTAAATCTTTACAAAAACCTTAAAGTATCTGCTTTAAAATAAACAAAGTAAATATCACAGAAACCCATTAAACTCTCTTTAATGTGTGCCAACTTTTCACTACAAAATCAAAGATATTTGCCTTATCTTTGCTTTTAATTTATTTACACCCACGATGGCTGATTGTACAAACATACATTCAAGTTATTTGGCAGTCAAATAGCAAATATTGCCCTAGCAGAATTTAATAATTAGATTTCCCCCCTGGCTTCAGTCAACCGGAAAAATTCTCTGCTTCGATGATTTGTGTAAACTGCCAACGATTTTATTCATTTTCCTTAAATTGAAAAGACTTTTTTTTTTGGCTAAAAGGTCACCCGCTGCCAAATTGATTAAAAAATATTTCAACTATTTTATGGTTTTTGGTGTTTTTTATTGCTGTTGTTGTTGTTGCTGTTGCTGGTAGTGTAACTTTTACGCTGCCAAGTTATTGGGCCAAGTGACAATGGCCAAAATGCAATTTATATTGTCAGCAAAATATTACACCACACCCTCGCACTTTCCCCATCACTTTATTACGTTCCACATCAAGTGACAGGAGCAGAGATATATACATATATTATATATATATATCGAGGGTATAGGAAGAGAATCGAGAACATGGTTTGGAGGACCCACCGCAGCACGCTTGGCAGCCATTGAAGTGAGTTAATTATTCAAAGTTGCTCATACGCAACGTTGTCGCTGCCATGCCATGCCATGCCATGCTATGCCATGCACCATATACCACGATATGCATATGCCATATAATACCATATATAGTGCTCGTGCGATTCGGTTTATGTAAGACCTTTTCCTAGATATTGGCGGCATCTTTCTGAGCTCGAATACTCATTCCATCCATTCGACCATTTGATACGCAGATCATGAATGTTAAATAAGCTGAAATTGATTGACAATTAAGATTTCGCTGTCGTTTGAAGACGATAGCACGTTGTGCAATAAGTTGCCAGGTGGGTGGCTCAATGTCGTGGACAACAGGTTGCAATAGCGGCCAATAGCCAGCCAGCCCTCAATTAGTTCGTTTAGATAGCTTCATTTAATTAATTAACCAAGCTCGATGAAGGGGATTCTATATGAGGTTGGGGGATTAGTTTGGTTCTTTATGATATAGCTTCTGTGATGTTGTAAAGGGATTGCAGTTATTTATGGGGAAATCTAAGGGGATTTAAGATATAAAAGTATATTAAATGAAGAGGATTAGTAAAAAGTAAAAAGAAGGCCTCATTGAGATGTCAAAAAATGAATCACAGAAAAGTTAACCTTATCTTTGTAAGCTATGGAAGAACTTCTTTTATAAATAACTCAACCAATAACCAGTTATTATTATTACCATTAACTAAATAATATGTAATATATAATACTCCTTGATTAAACTTTAAACTGACCTTCTTCAGAACCTCCCCTTACGAATCCTTGCAATTGACAAATCCTCGTCACTCTTTCTCCAAGGCAATAATTATACAATTGCAACATGATAGGAATAATTTATAGTTATATATATATGTAAATATATATACATATACAATGTGTATCGCTTAAGTGCAGGGGATCGATAATATTGATTTGATTTTTGCGCGACTTATTGCTATTTTCCCTTTTCTTGGTGCATTATGGCGGGGTCTCTGCAGGGCGAGCGAGTGATTTGAGAAAATATTTGCACTGTTTGTCATTACAATTGATTGCTGGCAATCAAAAAAGCTCAAAGCACATGTCAGTTTTTCCGGAACACCTCGCATGGAAATTAAGCAGCGTAATCAGGGTTTGGGGATTTTCCACAATGGCTAATTTGAGGCATTACAAAATTGTTCCCGCATCAAAGAAAATTGCTTGTTTTCTTTTTTTTTTTTTGTTTTCGTGAAAATCAAAAACAAATCCAAGACATATGAACTGATTTTTGCTTGTGACTCCCCTCCCCAACACTTTTTGTAGGCTGATAAAAGTTAGTTTGGCGTGAATAATTCTAGTAAATAAAATAAAAACATTTTGTGCCTGCGGCATTAGGAATTTGCATAGAAATGAAAGCCTCGCAGCCGGAACTGTGCCACAAAAAGAGGAGGAAAATGCAGAAAAAATAAAGAAAACGTTGATGAGTTTGCGGTGGGTGGGTAACAAGGGGGCAGGGGGTTGCAGGGGCCCTGCTTGTTAGGGGCTGTTTTTCCTGCTCCTCGGGCCGCGGATGTAAATAATAAAAAGCACATTAAACAGCATTTTCTTTTATTTCGAAACGAAAACGAAACAATTCCCCACTCGGACTAGGCCACACACACACACACACAAACTGCCATAATATGTATTATATATACACACACACACACACACACAGTTAGAAATACTGACCAGCTCGGCAAAGTATGCTACACTTGCGGCTGGCGACGCTTTGACACTTGGGCAGACGAACTACTTAGAGTGGGCCACGGTCCATTTTCCGCATTTCCCATGCACTCTAAAATCCCGTTGGGGTAACTCGGCAAACTGGCCGGCATAAGTTCCCGCTGGTTTTTCACTCGTAGGGAAACTCAGCTATAGAAACTTCTGCCATAAATTTTCTTTGTTTCCTTTTTCTTAAATCCTCATCTATTCGTTGGGAATTTAAATGTACTGAATAATTCGCTTGATGACTTGGCCAAAGTGAAAGTCCATCAGTGAAAGGAGAAAGTGTTTTACTCAGAGTTG
Organism: Drosophila eugracilis; assembly: GCF_018153835.1. NCBI lineage: Eukaryota > Metazoa > Arthropoda > Insecta > Diptera > Drosophilidae > Drosophila > Drosophila eugracilis. The sequence continues at coordinate 6,355,874 of NW_024572605.1, forward strand.
ACATTGCAATGATTTTATTGACATTATTGACGCCCAGGTAAACTTTTTTTGTGCTGAAATAAACTTTTATTAAGATGAACCAAGTTTATTGGGTAGAAGGTGATTGATTCGTATTTGCTAAGTTGATAAGTAAGTAGGGAATTTTCATGAAAATTCATAACTTTAATAGGAAAACCTTTCAAGATTCTGTAGTTATCAGTAGTTGAGTTTTTTAAGAAAATTTTCATTTTTTTATTTCTTTTATCAAAAAAATAATTTGAATTTATATCTTTTCCCTGACTTTTACATGTTTTTCTCTAACTTTTCATCTGTTCAGATTTTCAGTTGACCTCCCAAGTCTTGTGGTCATTTAATTTGGGTCCCCAATTTCCTCGAGGGCATTGCCAGTTCGTTGGGGAGTCTGGTCTTGTTTCGTTCTGCAGCAAAATGTGGCAGCTGCTACTTGTGCCACTTGCTGCTGCATTACTGCCACGTTCTGTGCGCTCCTTACCCGCTGCCGCCTTTCTCTTTCGAAGAGATTCACCCCTCACCACCCCTAAGAGCCCTTCATTTTCATGTCCAATTTCCACGAGCTGCGCCTAAAAGAGCTGCCTGGCTGCACTTGAAAATTTAGCAGTCTCTGCGCCACCTGACTGCTGCCAGTTGCCAGTTTGCCAGTTTGCCAGTTTGGCTTTCCCACAGCTTCGGCTGCCACCCCTTTTTTTCGGTGGGTGGTTGGTTTTGTGATGGGAAATGTGAAATGAAATGTAATCCAGTGTCATGTGCCATGTTTATTTGCCTGCTGGCTGGCTGGCTGGCTGGCTGGCTGTTCCCAGTGCAGCTCCTCCAGCGGAAACTCCATCTCTCTGCGGTGGCTGTGCCAATTGGGTTTAATTCGTTGAATGCTTTTTGACAGATTCCAAAATTAACTGATACCACACTCGAGTGCCCCGACAAAGCCAGCCAGTATGTTTGCCACTCAATGGCCAATAATTCCCAAAATCAGATTGATCGGATGCACAGGAAATAAAATTGCATTTCAAAAGCAGATTGAAATTCAGACTGATAGGTTTTCTCAATGCAGTATTAAAAATAACATTAAATGGCATTTCATTAACTTACGGAGAGCTATCATGACGGCCATAAAAAGCATTTTCACAGATTCAGAAATTAACTGAAACCAAACTGAAGTTTTCTGACAAAAAAAATCGGAGTGAAAGTGCAGAGGGAAAAAGGGGGTTTAAAAGTAGTTAAAAATGTAATTCTAAAAATATTTAATAAATTTATTTACATTATTCTTTCTAGATCTGAATTTATATCTCAACTTCCATCGTTTTCCTACAACCCTTTTTTCCAAGTGCCTTCAAACCCCCAGTTGACAAACTTTCCCATGTGGTCCAGCCTTATATTCCAACTATTTTTTCGTCTAGTTCTCGGTAATCATTTGGTTTACCTTAAGTTTGGCAAACTCTAATCCGATTAGAGGTTTTCCCATGCTTGCACATTCTCAGGTTTTCGGCTGGAAAAATTCCCTTTAAGCTGATTTAACAGAGGTGAATTGCATTTCCCTGTTAAGTTTTGGTTTTCTCTTTTTTTTGTTGGCCTAAAAACTTTCTTGATTTTATTTTTTTTTTCGGCTATCGTAATCTTGGTCAGAGGAAATTTGAAATGCAAGTCAAGTAATCAGGAATTCAGCCAGAGTCTGAGTAAATTTGCATTTCGTTTAAGCGGCTTTGCCTCGCTTCGTTATACTCAATTTATAATTAATATGATTTAAACGAACTGCGAATAATTGATTTCGAGGTTAAGAATAAGATGAAAAGCGGAAGGAGGTCATCGAGGTAGTGAAAATTCACTGATAATAATTGTTTTCGTTTCCTGCATTTAAAAGCAAAATCCCTTCTTCTGCAAACCGAAAAATCCAACCAAAAGTTGGAAAGTTTTTTCTTGAAGAACTTTTCAAGGAGATTTCCACGTTGTTCGACGTTTAATTTAAATCTTTCGAACATTTTCTTTTCAAACAGCAATAAGAAATTGTTGATTTCTCTATTACAGTAAGAGAATTGATTGGCTATAATGATTGATGATGAGAGTGATTGATCACTGAATAGAGTGAAGGAAAGTTGATAGAATTGGTAAAGATTTCCGTTTGATTTTGATTCTTTTTTGTTACATTTTAAATAGTTAAGTCTTTGTTATATATTTTTGTAAAAAATTTGAGTAATATTTTTCTTAATTTCTATAATTTATGATTATTTTTAAGTCTTGATAAAATGTTAAAAAATCTTTGTCACCTAAAAAGTATATCAAAATCTCTCTGTAATCCTTTTTGGAAGTACTAAGCATTTATCACCTGTTATTTTAACCACCACAACACTAACTCACTTCCTTAACAAAACATTTGAAATAAAATTAACCCACAATTAGAAGACTTGCCATCAATGGGGATTTGTTTATTCTACCATTCACTAATTGACTTCTCAGTGGCACAATGTGATGGCTCCGGCTTGAGTTGGCTTATCGAGAAGCCAAAACTATTCAAATACAGATTCCTAAGTCAAATGGGTGGGGGAGCAGTGAAAATTGAAATAGATACGTTTGCCATTCCGATTCTGGAAAGCAAACTGAGAGAATGCTTGATATTAGCATAATCTGCTGACCTATGATAGATAGCTCGACCGGGTCATTTGCATAAGCTGATGCCGCAGTGCAGAAGCAATCTGCTTCCTCTCGACCAACCTGCACACACACACACATCTATAGAATATATCTGCTTATTTATGTTTATCTGTTTGTTTATATATATATAGACATATAGTATTTATGCAGATTTCTAATGGCCAAGTACAACAAGCAACGGAGTCAAGTGCAGATTTCCTTTGGCAGGAGCAACCACTTCCGACAGTGAATTTTGATGAGAACCAAAGTGCAGTTAGCTGGCTGACTAAAAATAAAGTGCGGAAAACGTGGAGAAAACGTGGGTAAAACGCGGGAAAGGAAATTGAAAGTGCACCAAGTGAAACTCAAGTGAGTTGCTAAATATGCAAATTAATGAAACCAAGCCAAAATGTTGCCTGCAGGTGAGTAGTTTTCCCTTTGAACTATTTTCGTTAGCTAACAAATGTTAGCAGAAACGCGGTTTGAACAACAGCAACAGCTAACAATGTGACATCCTAGAGCGGTGGAAAATTTGTCAGCAACCCTTGACACAACAAGCCGCAATAACAACTAACTGCAAAGGCAAACACACACACACCCAAAAAAAAAACCCAACCCATAGCACATTCAAAGGACACAAAAACAGTGAACTGCACTAATAACTAACACCCAGAGCCATAACAATACAGAAACAGAAGCCACAGGAAAATAGTTCTAATAAACACTAGAAAACGTGTTCTACATCGTCTTTCTCTGGCGCTCCTTCATCTTGTTGTTGGCCCACTCACACGTGTTTTTAGCCAAACCCAATAATAACTGTGACCGCATTGCGTATACGTCATGTGTTGCAGTCAGCAGAAAGCCATTTGATTTGAAAATAGCTGCAGCAGTTGCTCTATGCGAGTATACTTTTACACTTTCCCCCATTTACATTTCCGGTATAAATTCATTTTAATTGCAACAACTATTCTGTGGCTTTTTAATTAATGAATAGTTAATACCCAGCAATGCCAAACGCTGGCTGCTCATTAACTCGATATATGCAGGGCGAAAAGTGTTTTTTTTTTTGTTTTCACTTGCTAATTGTGTAATTTGTTTGGTTGGCATTCCATTTCATTTCATTATGATTGAATTGCACTTTTTTTTAGTCCTATTTGCTTTGCTAATTGTTGATATAATATAGGGTGGCCCATGGAAGGTTTGCGTTTTAAAATTGCTATAAAAATATCAATATTTTTAAAAACCGCAAACCTTCTACTAAATAACTGACACATTGATAATGACATTCGAAATGAGAAAGTCAAAATTATCGATAGTTCAAAAAGCAAACTCCAGATGGGCCACCCTGTATGTATGCCAAAATATTTCCAAATTACACATATTTATGGCCAATAATGGCTGGTTTTCCCCTGAAGACATACTCAACTTAAATTTAACTTGAACCAACTTGAATATGTTGCTAATGAGCCTCTTGAGTATAAGGTTGCCATCTCTCTGGAGTTCTGCAGAAATCAATTGCAAGTATGAATAAGCAATTTAATAACCGGTTTTGGGTTACTAAGGTTTAAGGGTAACGACTTTTAAATGCCCTTTAAGGTTATGTTGATTGGGTTTTGGGTATGAATTAAGAACTTTTAAGAGTATCTAAGCTTAAATTTATGATTAAAAAACACTTTTTCTGAGAGAAAAATCATATTTCTTATTTATAAATTTCGAACATTTAAAAATCTACTAAAATATAAATAACAAAAATGGCAAAACTGTTAAATACTCAAGACCAACACTAGATTAACCCCCACTATCACCCCAATAAAAGCCATTACCAGCCACTGCAATAGCCTTTTTCTCAGCAAACACTTTTCTTTATCTTGAGAAAACCCACTATTAAACTAGCATTTTATAGGCTTATAGCCAGACGTATTGATATCTTCGAATGGTAATAAATTATTTTCAAATACTCCATCAACTAGGAGTCCTATCTTCACGTCATTTGTCATTCCGTAATGGAGGCGATATAAACGTTATCGAACAGCACCGACTAGAAATGCTTCATATGTTTGTTTTCATTTCGTGTTCGATTCTAATCGTCAATATAAATCACTTAGCACATTGCCCGCTATCGAATTCTGCCCACGCCACTTAGCCATAGCACGAAAATTAACTAAATATGTATATAGTCTAGTATAGCGAGGGTGTATTATTTAACTTTTGCTAATTAACCTTGCTAAATAGCTTTTTAATATCTATATAACTTCATATAATAAAAGAAACATTTAGTTTAATATCTCGACTTTTGCTAACAAAAATTTTACCAATTAACTGGTTTTTAATTACATTTCCAGAACGAAACGATTAATATGTGTCCGTAAACTGTTGCTAATTGCTGTAGAGAAGCAACGCCCACGCGGCTCACGGGAATTACCTGAAATTGATGGTCTTCGGTGATCCCCATGGGCTGGTACTGAAATTGTAAATTTATACTAAAGTTAGCCGCGTGCTCTTCAGCTAAACAAATCGATGGTTCTTATAACACCAACGCAGACACACGCAGACACCTGCGGCTGGTATATGTGCCAAAGCTCGACACTGATTTGGCTTAAACGATAAAGCCATGAGGAGCAAGGGAAAGAGCTGGAGCCGTAGGTCCTTTGTGCCCAGTCCGGAGCAGACCATCCGAGCAGACCAGGCCAAGCATAACAGTTTAAATGCGAGCAGGGTCTATTAAAAAACCAAATGGAGTACACACCGGCACATATCCACTTAGGTGCTGGATGAGAAGGGGGTCTTCGGTGAGGAGGTAGGTCCACGGGAGCGACATGCCAACACAAAAGCCAACATGCAATTTATGAACAGCTTTTTGCTGGCGGGCCCGAAATGCTCGTTTGAAGCTCTAACGAAACGTTCTAGTCTTGGTCCTGGCAAACAGGGGAGGCAGGCAGGGTTATTGGTGGTTAGGGAGGGGGGTGGTAACTTTGGCAAGAAAGCGTAAAAAAACATCAAGTACAAGAATGCCATTTGATCAACGGGCAGCCAACGAAGCGGAAATGCCCTTTCAATATGCAATTGGCCACTCTCGCGATTTTTTGGCCAATTTTTTCTCCCCCGTTTAGTTTTTTTTTTTTTTTTTTTGTGTTAGCCTACTGGGAGGGATTGGCAGTTAAATTATTCAGCGTGAATTTGGCACACGGTAGTTCCTATGCATATTTTACTAGAAATTCAATAAAGGTTTTTGGGGAAAATTGTGCTTTTATTTTGTTTTGACTAAATTTTTTCGTCTATTTTATGTAACAAAAACAGAAAATTATTTTTTTTAACTTTTTTTGGCAAAGTAAAAATATTTATTTTAGAAACAGAAAGTAAAAACAATGTTACAAAGTTTTTTATAGAATAAATTATTGGTTTTTTAATGTTTAAATTAACTTAATTTATTCTTAAAAAAGTTCTCTAAGTTTGCTTCTGTTTAAAGAAAAAAACTAAAATTGATTTATAAAAAAAAGTGGAAAATTAACATAAGAAAGCCAAACAAATTAGTTCAAGTTAAGCTAGCTGACTCAATTTGAATATTTAAAATGTATCTCCTGCCTATCAGAAGTTTAAGCATATTAAATTAATCAGCTTAGAAAGGAAATCTAAAATGAATTAAGCTATTAAAATCCAAAATGACTCTCAATTCTTAGCAATATTAACAAAAGTCTAAACCAATTTGCCACATAATACCAAAATGTTGAATGCAAATTCAGGCAATAAAATTAATTTATTATAGAATTGCAGCTATTAGAGCTTAATTGTAGGCAAGCAAAGTGAAACAGATAGAAATGAATTAGATAAATCAATAGAGTGCTGCCTAATACCATTCAGACTTAAGGTTTTCCCAAGCCAACTTGCAATTGAAAAGCCAACCAAAGGAGAGTAACTTTCCCTTAAAGGATAAGGGTATATGTGATGAGTGTGTGCGGCATTGGTCCTTAAGCCAGGTTGAAGGTGGGAGAGTGGTGGCCCAAGGGAGACCAGTGAAGTCGTGGCACGTTCTTGGCTGCAGGTACTTTTTGCTGAGCCCATTGTTTGTTGGTAACAGAAAGTACAGCAATAGAGAGAAAGAGAAAGAGAGAGAGAGCTAGAACTCTCTAATTTACAAGACTCATGAATTTATCAGGCTCGTAGGCCTAATCAATATCAACAGAGACACCGTAATTGGAGCATCTAAGTCTTTGTTCGTTTATCCTAAAAACTGACAAGAAATTTCAAGAATTTGTAAAGAAAACGTAGCCTACACATCAGGGCATTGCAATCTATTTTATTTTTATCTGCCAAAAACTAGTTAAGGGAATTTATTTAAGGAATTTTATAAAATCACGCTCGAAAATGCTTTCACAAAAATGCTGTCCATTACAAAAAACCGTAAACCACGATGTGTTATTATTAAAGTTATTTAAGCTTGGGTTTCGGACCCCAATCCCCCGAACTTTTTTACGTGGCATCCGTGATCCGTATCTCACGGAAAGGCCCGGAAAAGTGGCAGGACGTCGGGGGTAAAATTATATGTGTGCCAGGTCAGGGAAACTGGAAAAGTGGCTGGTTGGTTGGCTCTCGACTCCGCCACTGAAGTGTTGGCATTATTTTTCGATATATCGATGCATGTTGCGGCATCAAGTGCACTTTTCAATGCTGCATTTACTACGGCCGCAATGTTGCAAAAGTTATTTTCCACCCACCCCAGCCCTACTCCAACCTCTTCCTCCTGTTTAGTTTTGGTTTCCATGTTTCATATTTTATGGATGCCCTCAACAAAAGGTGGCTCTGAAATTGCTTTCGTGTCGAAGGCTGCAACTCTTTTAGCTTTTGGGTTTCTATTTCAAGTTTTTTTTTTTTTTTGGCAATTTAATTACAGTTCTCTTGTGTCCAGAAAAGTACTTGGCAGAAAATGAGGGCCTTGTATTTAGATTTGGAAACTATTTCATTTACTGCACGAGAGAAAGATGAAAACGAAAGTTTACCTTAAACTAGTTTCGGTTGACTTTCAGCTTGGTTTTTTGTGTGTGTGTGGAAATGATTGCTTTCGTTGGAAAATTTAAGCTTTCTTTAATCTTTTTTTTAACTTTCAACATAAAAGTTTATTTATTTTGATGGGTTTTTTCTGTTTCTAATATTTTTTTTACATTTTTTCCTCTCAAAGCTAAGGATTAGTTAGGAAAGTAAGAGCTAAAGCTGTTTTAAGGTAATGAAAATATTTCCAAGCCTAATTTGCTCTTTTGTTTCACTTTTTAAAACCATAAAAACTGCTATTTTTTGCTTATTTAAATTTATCCTAAACAATGTTGGTAATAAACACAGAAAACCAGTCATTTCTTAAAACAATTTTGAAACATCAAACTTCCATTTCGGAAAGGTTCATCAATAAAGCGTCGAATGAACATCAATCCGAGTCCCCAAAGTGCTAAGCTTTATTTTAGCCCCTTTTTTACGCATTGTCCTTTTCACCACCTTTTTGTCCAGCTGCGCGCCTAAGAGTATGCTACACATTTTTGTGTTTCCCCAAATCTGGAAGGGTTGGTCTACCCCTATTTCCTGACCCATTTCCTTCCCACCAACAAACAATTGTCCGCGACCTACAGCGAAAAGCAAATAATTTTTGGCAGGGAAATGTCACATTTTATTGTTAGCTCCATCATATTTGGCCGAGTCAAGGGAAAGTCGAAAAAGTGGAGCAGCAAACTTTTGGGCCAAAGTCAGAGGAATTCCATGCCATGGGCTAATAAAAGTGCGAACCTGGCTGGAGGAGTGAGGGCGAAAAAAAAGAGGAAAGTTTCACCATTTGAGCAAAACACGACCCAATTCCAGACGTGCCTTATCGCTGGCTTCGCGTTGGGACTTTCCCAAACAAAGGACCCACCAGGACTGGCTATAATAATATGGAAAATGAAAACAAAAATGTGTCACGAATCAAGACGAAGAAGGCTGAACTACAAGACGTCGTCAACATTTACAAATTATTATGTAGATTTCACTAAGGTGAAATTCCAATGACTTTCCCTCTCCTTTACTAAGGCTGGGAAAACCAGCTGAACTTCTTTTGTTTTTTTTTTCTTGCTCCAATTAAGAGCTATATCCGCGACTCTTGGGCACACGCAATGTTAAATCAATTATACAAATTGCACACTGTATGCCCACCCCTCCCCTCTCTTAGGTGAAAATCAATCTGATTACAATTGAACATAAATTTTAGGCTTTCCCCTTGCAACTCTGTTCGCTGGCATGAGTATAATATGCAAATTTTAATAAGCAGGCATACACACATGTTTTGGTCACTTGGAAAAATTTGAATATATTTATATTAAATGGCATTTTGTTAGTGTTTAGAGGTTGCATTTTAAGTGACCTGTTGAAGCTTTGAACTATAATTTATGATGGTTTTTAAGCTCTTGAATAAATAGTTATAAATTACTCTTAACTGGCTTAAATCTACTTTTATTTCGGAGTATTTAAGAGCTCTTCAGGGTATTATTAAACTCATTTGAGGTTTGCAAATTTATGAGGCATAAACATAACAAATAGAAGAAATTATATATAAGAATGTGAATATGAAATCTGCATCAATTTTAAGAAAAATCTGAGTACGTTTCTTCTCTTTTTTCAAGAGGTTATTAAATTTTTCTCTATGATACCCCATAAAGCTCACTTTGCAGTTCCTTTTAATATCCCAAAATCATCTGAAAACTACAACACATTTCCTCACAGTGTAACCAGCACCCTGTTTATGACAGGGTGTGTCTCAACCGACGTTGGCTGTAAAAGTAAGAAGAGCCATACCATAGCGGCGCTCAAATTAAAACCGAAAATAAAGTTGGGCGTAAATTTTCAATTTCGTGCAAAATGATGGGAAAATTATATTGAAAATTCAGCGTTTGCCTGGGAAAAGGAAAGAGAAGGAGAACTTGATAGCACCCCAAACCCCCATATTAAACTACCCTCAACTGTTTGTGAAGGGTTTTCCTGGCCGCAAAAGCCGACAACGTAAAAAGTTTTCATTCATCAAGGAAAATAGCTTTGAAGTTTGCCACGAAGAAGTTCTGGCGGGCCGATCCAAAAAAAACTAAGATGGAAATTAACTTGGAACTTGGAACTTGGAACTTGGAAATTTTGATGGTCTGCTAGCTAGCTGATGGTCTCTAGGCTAGTCTAGTGACGTCATCTACATAATTACGTATACGCAGTGTTGGTTGCTTTTTGCCATTGAATGTCATAAAAATGTGTTTGAGGTAAGGTTAACAATAACAAATAAACACACAGCATGTGTGTGTATGTGTTAGCTAAGTATAAACACACACACACACACACATGCAGATATGCAAAGAAGAGGCGAAAAAGAGAGAAAAGGAAATTGTAAACAAACATAAAGTGTTGGGCCGCCAATGTAAATGTAAATGTATGTGTAGGAGGAGGCTTCTATTCATTTACAAAATGCTGGCAATAAGACCAAGATGACGGCTACGACGTAAAAATAAGTAAAGGAAGGGAGAAGGAAAGAAGGTAAAGGAAATCCAGGCAGGAGCGGCATCCAGGCGGCATCCTTGTCAGCGATTTTTAGAAGTCTAACGCTCTTATTTACACATTCGGTCACATTTACATGTGTATGAGGGTCTTACTTTCTTTGGGAAAGCATCAGGTGGAGAAAGTGAATAAGCCCAGCCATATGCCAAGGCGTATATTTTATATTATTGGACTTGGCTTTGGCGAAAGGCGAAATGTATTTATGCCATTCGATATCAATATTGAAATGAAACTTTTGCACTCGCAGAAAGGGCTTGCCTATGTTTTATTTTCTTGTTTAAAAAGGTCAAATATGCTGGGTTTTTGGGGTAAAGAAAACAATATCTTGATTGCTGTAAATATTTTAATAATTCAACAGGTTTTTTTGTGTTTTTTTTAGATGCAAAGTCATACTTTTAAGAGTAAAGATAATACTGCTAGTTAAGTCTGAACTAAAAATAATTTTTTGACAAAAGAAAATGTTATCTTTGTGTTTTATCCCATGTGTCATGGCTTTATATTAATATATTTATGAATGACTTTAGTGACTTATCTTAAGTCATATGTCATAAAACATATCTTCCTATAATTCTCATTAATTTGAAAGCAAAAAGTACAAACTTTCTTCCCCTTTAAACAACCCCTCCTAAACCCATTTCCACAATTCCCCATAAATAATTCCAAAACAAAGTTATTTCAATTTATTTACCCACAAAAAAATAAAATTCATAATTTGCCAAAATTATTTACGCAAGAAATCAGCAAAAATGCAAACCACAATTTGATTTGGTTAAAATATTCAGGGGTTTGGCGTTTTGGCCAAAATGTCGGCACTCCTGGGAACATTCTCCCCAGGCAAACGTTAACCCATGGATGGGTAATGTGTGTAATGTTAAACCATTTGAATGCCAGCGAATGCTTTTAATATCTGCGATGCGAGGCCCTCACAGAAATAATTTCAAGTTGCGACATCTCAAGATGAATTCCGTTGGCATCTTTTTGTGATACTTTATGTACGAGACAACAATTATGTGACGACGAAACTCTTTTGCCCCGGAAAAGAGTAAAAAAGAAAAAAAAAAAAAAGAACGCAAGGAAAATGAGGAAAAGGAATCGGAAAAAGCGACTTGCTTAAGCGTTTTTCCTAGCAAAAATTATGTATACATGTGCGAACATATCAGCATAATTCCAAAATGTCTGCACACACACACAAACACACACACACATGTTAGCTCGCAGGACGATGAAGGAACATGTCTATTTGGCTTCACTTCTGGCCTGGTTTCATTTTCTCCGCCGCTCCCCTGCTCACCAAGCCTTCTTCGACTTTGTGGGCGTGTTCATAATTTATTTCTGGGTAATTGACAGTCGGGCTAAATGCTTTACGAACCCTCAAGTTCCACGAAAATGCTGTAATTCCTGGCCGTATTTCACCTTAAAGACCAGAATCGACCAGGCCATACTCCTTCCTATACAGGCCTTCCTGCCTGTTAAATGGTGCGTAAAATTTCACACTCAATTTGTGATCCTTTCGGGCATTATGCTTGTGGTTTATTAATGTCAAATTTATGTAAATACTTCAAAAATTGACAGTCGAGGACTATGAAATTAATTAATGCCCCATTGGGCACATTTTACAGTGGCAAATCCTTATGGTCATTCGGGGAAGAAAAGAGAGCAAAACGGTAAGTTCCTTTTTTTTCCCAGAACTTTTATGTTCACCGACTTGCTCAACTTGTGCCGGAACAAAAGTTTTCGTTTTCAACATAAGTTTTTTCACCGACTTTTCTTTTTCAGTTAGCTTTTCTTTCTGAAGAATTTCCCAAAGAATGCAGCGGTAAATGCACAAAAGTGAATTAATTCTGGCCAAAGGTAACGGGCGATGATAAATAGTTGCCGAGTCAGCGGCAAGTCAGGCCATAAGCAGAGGTTGCTTTTCAATTTCAATCTTTAAGTCATTTTTAAAGATGATTAATCAAGGCGAAATATGTTCTTAATGTGATTCGATTATGCTCTAAATCATTTAAGACAGGCTTGCCAATGGCATAAATAAGGTCTAGACTTTATTGCTATAAATACATTTTGATTAAAATGATAAGTTGAACTCGGATTGCCTTTTGATTTATGCGAATTTGTCAAAGTTTCTTGGCTGAAATGGGCTTAGAAATATTTTGGCTCATAAATTGTTTTTAATGTGGGTTTTAAAAGGTTTTAAAAGGAATTTTTGGATTTAAATTTGGAAGAAAATAAATAACCTAAGAAGTTTATTACTTCATTTAGCTGATAAAATTCTGTTGGAACTTGCTTATCATAAAGTCTAGACTGTTATTAGTTTAAGTTGATTATGATTAAATCAAGGTCTTGGTATTTCTTTATGGGCAGAAAGAAGTTGCAACTTAACTCACATTTTTGTACAGCCATTTCTTCCTTAAGTCATCTCTGCTTTTCCCTTAACAAATCTTAAATCTTCTTAAAAATTCTCCCTAAACAAACTTTGATTACAATCTCATTAATCCACTCCAAAACTCCTCAACCAACCCTCGCTTGTGTAATCATCGATTTTGGATTTATGCGATTATGCAAAAGTAAAAGTTCTTCACTTTCACTCCCACTCCCTCAATTAAAAACTGCTTAAGGGCTACATTTTGACGAGTTTTGATTAACCCAAATAAGTTTTTTTTTTTTTGTTTTTTGCCAGCGAAACAGAATTTAATGTTTTCTTTTTTTCGAAGACTTTTTGGTTGGAAATCCAATTGAATTGGCTTAGCTGGAAGCCGTTTGAAATCGCATTCGCATTTATCAAGCAAAATGCAGTTTGACAAGTTCTGCTTTTTTTGGCTGATCAAGAAGAACTTGTTGTCAAAGTGGGTCGTTAATCTACACTGCAATTTCAATGGTTTCCTCCCACTAGCACCCAAAAAAAAAAATAAAATAAAAACCCCTTAAATCCTTAGCTCTTTGTTCATTAAATTTTATCAAGGTCTGCATTATTTGGGGATTACTTTATCTATTCATTCGTGGTTTTAATCAATGGCAACGGGCATTAATCCGGCAACCAAATATTTTTTTATGTTTCATTCATAGCTTGATTACTCCGACTTTTGACCTTCATTGCGAGGGAGCTTTTTTACAGCTCAAAAGCTAGCAAATGGGAAGTTGAGATGGGGTCATCTGTTGGTGCCACATCCCTGACATTTGTCAACTGTGAAATGGCCAAAGAAGCTTAGCCTGGCTAACCAGACCAACGGTTATACAGATGGAATTGTCTCTGGGATTAGCCACCATCGAACCAATCGAACAGATTGAAGTGCTATCTAGGGTTGCTCTAATTGTTATATCCTATACTATATCTTACTATATAGTACACGAACAGATGTCTGATTGATGGGTGCAAACGTGTGAAGTGTGGAAAACGTCCTTGGGTCGAACTTGTTTCCATTTTGTGGGTGGGGTTTGGGTAATTGATTTAGCAAATGCAAATGTCATTCGTAACCCTTCAATCTGCTCGATACTGGGAGTTGTTTGTATCCCCAATTTGGATGTCAGGCAGGCGATATAATTTCAGGCACGTACCACATTTTCCGCTTTTCCCCTTAGCCCTCACCCTCTTATATTGCTTTAAATTTGTGTCTCCATTTCAGTTTCTGTTTCAGTTTCAGTTTCGGTTGTAATTGCCATATCGCAGTCCCATAGTTTGAATGGGGGGCTAAGTAAATTGGTTTGACAACCGCAAAGGGCACGTGAGGCTCAGAGCTGTATTTTCCCTTACTACCACCCCCCCTCGTTGTAGGCCCAGTTCTTCCTTTGGGTGACAATCCCCAGCACGTTCTGCCCATGAAAATACTTTTTCGGACCAAGAATCCAACACGTTTCAATACCCTATGGAGGGTCTATTATAGTTTTGTCTCAGTTTTGTTAACTTTTATTTAAGTTAAGTTTTGGGTTTGAGGTGAGATTGTGATATATATTTTAGGGATTTTTAAAGTGAAAGGTTGAGTATTAAAGGGTTAAAATAATGTAACTTAAATATACTCCTTGATTTGCACCAAAACTGAACTTAACTTTTAGTTTTAATATTTCAAAAATCAAGGCAAGAAATTTGTTTTTAAAGAATTTCCAATACAAACTTTTTTGATGTCATAAAAAGTGTAATAGTAGAAAAGTTTTTATTAAGTTTTAAGATAAGCTATTAGCAAAACATGTTGCTAAAACAAGCTTCTTATTAGACTTATCGTAAAATTCTTATATTAAGCAAAAAAAAAACAATCACCAAGTCAAGTTTCCCCTTCTACAGAATTTCTCTTTAAGCTAAAGCACAAAAAATCAGCATTTAGCTTTATCTTAAAGTGTCAATATGGGGTTAAGGCTTTAATATTTGTGTTCCACACATACGAAAGGCCATAAATTTATTTATGACTACGATAAGAAGTGTCTATGAGCCTCGCCAGGCCAACTCAGATAAATATGAAAATTCCAAGAAAATAATTTATGCAAAATTCTAAAGAGTATCAAAAGTTTCATTTAAGGAAAATAAAAACAGTTTTTATTAAAATAAAACACTTTATATATTTGTATTTTATGAGCACATTTGTGTTGTCGTTCTGGCATTCTTTGGAATTTTTAATGATTATTCGCGTTGTTTGAAATTTTTGATATGAAACAGCACAGGTTGTGGGGATTTTCACTTACAAATCAAAATCGAGCATAGGTATGGCAATGGATCTCAAAACGATAATTTGCCTGTGGGCTAAGAATGCTGCACAATTTGCTTTAACGAGCCGTTAACAACTGACTATTTGAATATTTAAATAAAATCTTATAGATACAAATTGGTTTTCTGTGATGTATACAAAACACCAGTGCCTCATAACCATATATATATATATATCTAAACATATATATTTATTATATAGAGAACAAATGCAGGGGCAGAGATATAGAGCTAAATATCGAATAAAATCGGACGTTGTTTCCGCCGCCAAAAAAAAAAAAAGTTCGAAAAACGTTTTCCAACAAAAATAAACTCTTCTTTCGCGTAAATAAATTCGTTTTGGCCTTTCAATTTTCGGGCAAATGCATTATTTGCAATTTACTTAGCTGTGAACTTGGCTTGTTTGTATTTCAAAAAATTATTTATTTAAATAAGTCTTGCACGCACCTTTCTGACTGGATTTTCGCTGTTTTCGTTGGCCGCCGCTAAACTTGTTTGTTTACTCAATTTGTTTGCCGAGTATTATTACTCTCTACTCTTGTTTTCTATTTGGTTACACTGCTGCTGTTCCAGCGTCACAGCATACACTGAAACAAAACACTCTTCTTTGTTATATTTTTCTATTTTGTTTTATATTTGGAATTTTGGAATATTATTATCCCTCGCCACGCCGCATTTGATTTGTTTCACGAAACTTGATAATATTCACGCTTCGAACGCGTTAACGCCGTCGTCCGCCGGCTTTTGTAGAACCACTGGCTTGGAGATCGCGGAAATCGTTGGAGAATAAATAAATATTCTAAACGAACAGAACGGAACGGTGCGAAGCGAAGCGGACACGGAGCAGCCAGCAGCAGCGTTGCCGAGCGATTGAGCGAGCGAAATCAGCTCGAGAAGTCCAAAAGTTGCGACGCGTCGAACGTACGATGGCGGCGGCGAACATCATCGTCGTCGTCATTGCTCGTTACTTGTGCGAAAAGTTTAGTACTAGTTGTTGTTGTTGTTGTTGGTCATAAAAGATGCCGACACAACAATATCAACCACCCGCCCTGTTGTCCCACGCTGGGCTACGTCATCGTTGCGGGCCAACATGTTGTATGCTCGATGTTCGAAGTTCGAAACTGTTGCCGTTTTTTGTAGGTTGCTAGGTTGGTAGGTCACCGTATCGTATCTGTAGCTGTAGATGTATCTGTATGTCTGCTTGTATCTGTATCTCTGCTTGTATCTGTATCTGTATCTGTAGGTGTATTTGTAGCTGTATCTGTATCTGTACCCACTCATAAGTTCATTAACGCAACAGTTTCGCTGGCTTGTATCCGTTACCGTTAGTCAGCCACCAGCCACCACCAACCAACCAACCAACCAACTAAACCAAGCAACTTAACCCCCGGAAATTTTTGGGGGTAATTGCTTGAGGCCAAAACAGCAAATGCGTATTAATGAATCCCCTCGATTTGCACGTGATGCCAACAAATTTCCTTTTGTGCGGTTTTCTGTTAGCCTCGGCAAGGGTTTCGTTCAGTTCGTTTATTTACTGTAGTTAGAAAAATATAAAAGGCATTCGTCGAATAACTAAGGTTAGTTGTAGAAGGGTTCGCAGTCCCAATCCATCAGTGAATACAAATAAATCCTGATTGAAAGGGTTCTAAGAAATATCCTTGGCTCTATTCTAGTTGTTAGAGGCTATGGATCTGTGTATCTAAGCCGGAAAATGCAATTATATTGACGGAATCGGTAAGAATGGGTATTGTTGAGAGACTTTAGTTTGTTTTAATTTGTTCTAGATTTGATACTAAGCTGAAAAAATAAGTGAAAGTAACATAAGAATTATTAATAATATAAGAACTAAATTGGTGTTAGGTAAATATTTAGCCATATAAGGTTTATAGGTTAAGAAAGATTTTATGGAACTTAAACTAAGTCAGGTCTTAGCTAAATTGTTAATATTAAGAAAGAGTATATATTATATATAAAGAGTTTCATTCATCAAAGTTTACCAAAAATAATAATATATTAAAAAATATGTTAATATAATAAACTCAATATACTCGACTACAAAAATATTTATTAAATCCCATTAAGCTGTCTCTAAATAAACCTCTTTTAATTATAAGTTTCTAGAATAATAATTAAATAATATTTTGTTTATAAAACATATATTTTCCCCCCCTCTCTCTCTCTTAAGTACAAACCTATGTTTATGTTGAATTTTTGTAGCCGAAAATTGTACCAATATTCCTTAGGAAATGGCTAATATTTCTGTTTATTTATGGCGGCATAAAGTTGTATTCAGTTCGCACCTGCGGGTAGTACGACCGCCGATATATTTCGCATTCCGAAAAACTGAAAAATAACATTTGGCATTTAATGAGTCGCCAATTTGTTGGCTTTTGTAAATGGTGCATATACCTCTGCCCCTCTCTCCTTTTTGGGCTGCATTTGAAACTTTCATTTCCAGTCCGTAAAATATGCAACTAAATTTTTGGTTTTGCCAGCTGGTCTACAAAAACAGTGGGGAGGTTTTTAAACCAACTATTTTGTAATTAATTTGTGCATGTGACGAACGCATTTATTGCCGGAATTTGTGGCAGGGGCAGCAGATGCTTCCCGGCGGCATTTAACGGCCGTTTTATGGCCATCTAATTAACTGGTCGGAGAGCAGTGGCCAAATCCCAAATTAATTGGGAATTAAACGGGCGGTTCGCATCGCTAAATGACTGGGCCATAAAACCAGTATGCAAATAATAAAACCGAAGACCGACATTGATTCCTTACCCTCTCTCTCTCTCTGTTCATGGAGCAATAAAATCCCAAGGACCTCCTCCATCTCCAGGACTAAGCTTCTGCTCATTCAGCTCATACTACCGAATCCCCCGAATCGTAAAAGAAATATGAAAAGTCGGGGTCCATTTCCTTTTCTGAGCCTGCGGCATACTATAAACTATATATATTTAACAATCTGTTTATGTGGACTATGTTTGCCTTGGTTTATGCACTCTGAAGTCAGCAAATCTGTACTTTTATGTTTGTATTTCAAATATGTTGAAGGGGCTGGGTTTAGGGGGAGGGGGGTCCTATAAAGGGTCCCAGTGATTGCTGTCCACTCGAGACAAATGTCCTTTTTTTTTTGTTTTTGGTTTTTGTTCCTAGCCCAAGCTGCTGCTTTTCTTTTTGACCAACTAGAAAATTATGGTTGATGGGCGAGGTGGAACGAGAAATACCCTGGGGTGTGTTAACCTAATCCAGGCATAATAAAATTGATTTTTTTTTCATTGCCTGGCCTAAGTCAAAGGGTAACGATGAATGACCCCAAAAAATAGATGGCCTTCAAGGTTTTTCGAGCAAATATTTTTGGCTATCTATTTTTATTTGATCTATAAATTGATATTTGAACAATTTCTATTTACAGAATTTCTTTAGCTCAGAGCATACTTTCTTCTTTATTTATTTAATAATATTTTGCTGCCAAAAATAACCGTTTAATGTAACCATTTAGCCCAACTCAAACATCTTTTGTTCTGAGATTAGTTTCTAAGCCAAAGACTTAAGATTAATTCGACAAGTTCGTGTCGATGGCGATGAATGGAAATTAGTTAGAGGATTTGTAACTTGGCCAACGTAGCTCGTGTCGTTGCTAATCCGCAAATCTAGTTCCCATTTGATTAGCCAGCATATTTATCACTAAGTAGCCGAAAAGTAGTTTGTCTAGGCCCATTTCCATTCGCCACCCTCTCGAAACTCCGAATGTTCTCTCATTGTTATGCGTGCTATGCACAAATTTTTCTTTGTGTGTGTTGGTGTTATTGTTTGTGAGGTACACTGAGAAAAATTTATGATTTTTTTTTAAAATGTTATAATATTTTATTGAATAAGAAAAGTTTGAAGAAAGGAAAATTTATTATTTTTTTTTTATTTTAAGATTTTAAATTTTGATAAAATTCTCAAATTTATAAATTCAAGTTCGAAGTTATCATTAAAAATGGTAATAATTTTAAACTTAAGAGGAAGTTTAAGCTTTTTTTAGGTTTATTTTTTAACAACTTGAAAGTTTTTCTCTCAGTGCCTTGTCTTTGTGCGTGGAAGTTTGTGTGTCGAGCACATGCGTGCGATTTATTTGCTGTCACCGCAAACACAAACATCAGCGCAGATACGAACACACACATACACATGTACAAACATCTCTATATATATATATATCTAGTAACAATGACTTTCGCACCCTGGGCCAACACTTGGGGCCACAAATTAACCCAAGCACGTAGCTCGCTTAGGCGGCCTAATCAAATAGAAGCGCCCAAATCAAACAACAAAAACAACAAAAAACACGAAGAGCTAAGTAAATATATGAGCAGCACACCCACAAATTGACACGAGTGCGACTTTCAACGCCAAAACACACAGAGAGTTCAAGATCCTGAGGACTGAGATTGCTAACTGGATTTCTTTGATTTTATTCAGAGATTCATCTTATAGTCAGTGGAAATCTTTGGATTCTAATCAACAGATTTTTGACATTATATCAACTCAATATATTAACTATTGTTCTATTGTGTTCTCTTATATATATATATATATATATATATTGTAAACATAAACTATTTCCTATTTCTTAGAAACATTTCTTAAAGTTTAATCCAATGTTCTGGAGTTCGTCTTCCTTTTCTGGTACAATGTATAGAAATTTTATTGCTAAAAAAAATTTCAAAAAAATTTAAACATATAAACATTTGTTTTTAAATTTGGTATTAATTTTTTAAATATTTTTAATCACCATCAAATCAGATTTCTTTTCTACTTCCTTAAAATGTTAAAATCACGATCACTTAACAGTGGCTAACAAATTAGTTTACAGAGACTCATACCCTCGCTGTCCATTAACAGCACACATCAGTCAAACACTGCTTTATCGACCCGCTTGTTATACCCGTTACTCGTAGAGTAAAAGGGTATACTAGATTCGTTGAAAAGTATGTAACAGATAGAAGGAAGATTTTGCGACCCTATAAAGTATATATATTCTTGATCAGGATCAATAGCGAAGTCGATTGGGCCATGTCCGTCTGTCCGTCCGTCCGTCCGTCCGTCCGTCCGTCCGTCCGTCCGTCCGTCCGTCCGTCCGTCCGTCCGTCCGTCCGTATGAACGCTGAGATCTCAGGAACTATAGCAGATACAAAGTTGAGATTAAGCATAAAGATTCCTGAGGTCCCGGGACAGCGCAAGTTTATTACAGCATCCTGCCACGCCCACTCTAACGCCCACAAATCGCAAAAAACTAAAATTGCTGAAATCTCAGGAACTATTGCAGTTAGAAAGTTGAAAATCAGAAAGTATAATCCTTAGATGACAGCGCATCTTATAGTAGTACTACTATCCGGCCGCACCCACCCATACGCCCACAAGGCTCAAAAGACGGTTTACGGATTTTCTAGAAAAGCTGATATCTCGGTAACTATAAGTGATAGAAAGTTCGGATTAAGCATGTAGGTTTCTATGATGCTCCCAATGCGAATTATTTTTTTCCGATCAAGCCACGCCCACTCTAACGCCCACAAAACCCGAAAAACCAAAAATGCAAAACTCTCGAAAACTATAAGAGCTAGACAATTTTGCTCAAAAACACATATTTAGGAGATGCCTCTGCAACTTGCCACGAAGATGCATTTGACCACGCCCACTCTAACGCCCACAAACCGCGGAAAACTGTGGCGTCTATAATATTAGTATAAATGCCTTTGTTTGACCTTGTATAACTTATTTCTGTTAATATCTATCGATTTACCAAAGATTTTTCAAATCGGAACATTATTTCGCTATTTATGAAGAAATTAAGGTTATAAGGCCTCACATGGGCAGTGACGTCACTATAAGCATACTCAACATAATTCCTCTGACAATAGGTGGCGCCTTGTGAATTACCACTAGGAAAATAATATTTTAAAATTTTGTAAAACAGTAACGGGTATCTTATAGTCGCGGCACTCGACTATAGCGTTTCCTCTTGTTTTTTTTTGGGTTCCTGCTGGTGATTAAGTTTCCTTTTCTTTTCCATTCTTAAGTGTGCCTCGCCAGCAGGTGGTTAGTGGGTGGTGGGTGTTTCTGCGTGTTTCGTTAGATGGGCGGTCGTATTAATTAGACCCCCCGCCAGTCCGATTTCCCCGCTGATCTCATAGAGAGCCGCGCTGAGTGCTCAGTAAATTGAGTGGCTCTACATGACGAGTGGCATTTGCGTTGGGCTGCTTTTGTTGCCGGTTTTTCATAGCTGCTTCTGCTTCTGCTTTGTTGCTGCTTATGCTTTCGCCTCGGCTTTGAGTGGCTGGCACTTGAGTGGCGCTAAAGTCGTGGAAAATGAGCCATCAACAGCTGCCGCCCCGGGCCTGTTTGCTCGGGCGAAAGGAAAACACGCAGCACTGTTAGAAAAGGGAGGTTAAAATATAAAACAAATGTGGCTTAAAACAAGGATAACTCGTAAAGTTTTAGTCAGTTCTAAATTTGTAAATAAATTATTAAAATTTATGAAATTATTTTCTTAACTAAAAGCACATATTTTTTCTCAGTGCAGACCGGAGCCAACAGGCAACAGGCGAGCAGTTGTTGACATTCTTTTTAGCCTGGCTGTTGACTAGACGCCCCAGCACGTGCTGCTCCGTCACTCCGGTTCGTCGCCTTTTACTCTCTGGTTAAAGCGGGATAGCGAACTGCGAGCGGGACGCAGCTGAGCATGCATATTTCATGGCCTTAGCCTCCCAGTGTCCCCTCGCTCCGCTCCTGGTGTCCCACAATCCATAGGGACGGGGGATGAGCATACCGAGGAGGAGCCACAACATCATTGCAAACAACCCGGGCCAGCCCTTGGTTTACTTTGCTGTTTCGCATGTCGTTCGCTTCATTTATTTATGCACAAATATCCCACAGAAGGTGCAGGTGGTGAGGCAGCCACAGAGGCAACAGCAGCAGCAGCAGCAACAACATCAGTAACAGCAACAGCAGCAACTTCAACGTAAGCAGCAGCAACATCAACGTAAGCAGCAGCAACAGCTGGCAATGTTCAATTCAATCAGTTTAAATCTCTTTGCTGAGTCTCCAAGAAAATGACAATTTTCCTGATTTTCATGCCACAAAAAAAGTTCTCATTTTAACACTATAATGTGGCAGTAGATATGTAGTTTTTACATTTTATATTAAAACACACGTGGAGGTAGAAAATCTCTAAGATACGAAGGAATATTTAATGAAATAAATATAAAATATATATAAATATTAAGTTTGGACATGTTTCCCTCTCCAAAAAAGTGTTTAAACATGAAAATTTTAATTTAAAACTCAAAATGATGATAGTTTTTTCCCTTTCGTATTTAATATAGTTACTAAAAACATTCTATTTTTAGTAAATTTAAGTAGTTAAATTGTAAACTAACAACATATGTCTATAAGTTATACAACCCACTTAGATTCCAATACCAACTTAAGCCTAAACACATGTTTATCTTCTGAAAAACTTTGCCGTGACTGAAATACCAATGAAAATGAACCCAAAAAAAAGGAAAAACTTTTTGACGCCGGCTTTAAATTGTGCTTAAGTATAATTTTTGTTTATTTTATTGCACTCGAGTGTTGTCGTTGTTGTTGTTTTTCCTTACATCTAAAGGTTCTTATTGTTTTTATTTACGTATTTTCCTTACACACTAAAAACAGTGACAAATCAGACCCAGAATTGTGTTTTTCCATTGCTGTGTTTTCCTTTTTTTTGTTTCCCCCTCTTGGCCTTTCTTCTTTTTTACGTATCCGTACTCAAGCTGCCTCGTATTTTGGTTTATTTTCATCTTAATCTGCGTAAATTGTATTTCATTTGATTTCATTTTCCCCGCTGAGTGTGGGTTGGGCTTGGAAGGTTGGGTGGGTGTTCGGGTTGGTATTTTCTTCGTTCGGTTCAGACAAAGGGATGCCGCGTGCGTCGCTTGGCCTTGATGGGGTACTCATAGCCCTCGAAATCATCGTCTTGGTCGTCCTCATGGTGGTGATGGTGGTGGTGACTGCGGCTGCTGTGGTGCTTCTTCGGCTCGTGGTGGTGCTCCTTGACCGGCACCGGAATGGGCAGCGGAACCTTCTTAATGACCGTCTTCGTGTGCACATGTGTATGGTGCTTCACTGGCACGTGTATTCGGATCCTGGAAATGTTTGAATGGTCCATGAACATTGTTTGTTACACAGTAAAAAAAGTAGGTATTAAAGACAAGAGGTAGTCTATTAAGTGCACAGAGAGAAAAGTGTGGAAATTGTTAAATTTTTTAATTCAAAAAGTTTGATTTATCGTATTAACATAAATCTACTCTAACTTAAGAGGCATTCTTTTGAATATTAAGTTAATTTTAACATTCAGAAGGTATCTAATTTTAGCAAATTATCTTCGTCTGTAGTCGTTAAAGGGGCGTGGTTATGGGGCAGGGACTTACTTGAGCTTGTCGCTTGATGGATGGCCGCCTGCCAGCGCGAACATCATGCAAGTGATGAACAGAAAGCTTAATGCCTGCAACGGAAACAAGTATAAAGATTACGATTGAGTTGCCTAAAGAGGTTATCGCCCTCTCCTCCTTTCTCTTACTCCTCCCCTATCTCGTTTTGGCCAAACAACAGCTCATAAACAGCCCAACAATACAATTAGCATAATAATACGCTTCTAAGGATCTCATCTCCCTATGGTTTTTTATTTATATTATGATTATTGGCAGGAGCATCTAACGATGATGATGGGACCGCCTTCATTGCCAGATTGTTTGCTGATGTGGGCGTGACAGTAGCTGTCAGACGCACAGGAAGCACAATTTAGGCCCGGTCAACTCCAAATTGGTCGAGACGGAAATAGAAAAGCATTTTGCGACTACTCACTTGGTGGTAAATTAGCCTTAACTTGGCCTCAACTTAGACAATGAAAGCATTTCTATGAGAAGCTAAGAGATGCTACTTAAAGTCCTTAAGTCAAATGGCTTTTTAATGTAGCTGATTGATTGGCTTTGGGAAAAAATCAAATAAATGGCTAAAAGGGAAAGCACTTTAAGGTTATCATTTTGTAAGTAAAAAGGAGCTTTAGAGTTTAAGTGATAATTGGGAGTATAAATAAGAAATAAACTAATATTTGTTTCAAAAATAAGGAAATTTAAAGAAGGAAAGTTTCTGTTTTTAAACAAATGTGTAGGATGGCCCACGGAAGATTTGCGTTTAGAAATAGCTATAAAATAACAATATTTCCCAATATTTGAGCTTAAACTTAACCATTTCGTAAACCGCAAACCTTCTACTAAATATCTGACACATTGAAAATGACATTCGAAATGTTAAAGTCAAAATTATTGTTAGTTCAAAAAGCAAACGTTACATGGGCCATCTTTTATAAAGAAAAGGCATTTATGAATAGAGATTAAAGTTAAAAAACTTTTAGTCTTAAAAAATCATCTCAAGATATTATAGTTTTGTGACACATTTTGGTAAGTTTTCCTTTTCTATTTTTGACTATCATCTTGACCTAAAATCGTAATCGTAACAACTTTTAGTCTTAAAAAAATCATCTCAAATATTATAGTTCTGGTCAGTTCCCTTTTCTTTTCTTTTTGACTATTTTCTTGTCCTAAAATCGTAATAAAACAAATCAATTTATTAAAAAGGTCTTTCCATTAGCTTATCACTTGATTAAAACAAATAATTTTGCAATTTTCCGACCTTTTCACAATCACTAAAACATGGCCCTTTCACTTTGTTGGTCCCTTTACTATTGTAACAAATATGACTTTCCCTTTTGTTGCACATTTTTCGTTCAATTAACCGTTTATGGCCAACTTGAGAGTTCTTTTCATGTTTCAACATTTGGCTGGTCATAAAAAACAAATTAAGTTTTTGTGGTTATTTGCATTTTATTTTTTCTTGTTTTATTCATTTCCCGCGCGATTGAAGTCAATGAATTCGTTGCAAAATGAAAGCTTTTTATTTGCATATTTTCTTGTTTTTTTATTTTTTGTACACTTAGCGAGGTTTTTTTTGTGTGGAGACTTTCTAAGCTGGATTTAATTTTAAATATTTATTTTGATTGAAAATTGTTGTGTTTTTTTCGGGCTGGGACCAACACAAATGTTTGTACTCTTTTGTGGCGATCGTCTTTATTGTTTGCTCGCGTTTCGAAAATGTAATTAACACTTACTCCTTGGGGCAAATGCATTGTTTTATCGCGTTGTTTTTTTTGTGTTTTTGCTATTTGTTCGATGTTCGTTTAAATTGGATTAAAAGTGCGGATTTCGGTAAACCATCGTCGACGGGCGTAGAAATGGAATTGCTCTGGGACCCGCCGCCTGCATCCGCTTAAATA
The DNA here is from genome assembly GCF_018153835.1 of Drosophila eugracilis. Lineage (NCBI taxonomy): Eukaryota > Metazoa > Arthropoda > Insecta > Diptera > Drosophilidae > Drosophila > Drosophila eugracilis. The sequence goes on from NW_024572605.1 coordinate 6,381,100, forward strand.
TGAGGCAAAAAGCAAAGAAAAAAAAGTTATGAGCTAAAGGGTGAAACGTGCCACAGAGTGGCGCTGTGGCAGCGCCAGTTGCAGCAACAACTGCGGTGACACGAAGTTGCTGAGTTGGAAACGAAGTAAAAACAAAAACATAATCAACTTGGCTTAAGGAGCCCGGCGGAGGGGCAGCGGAAATGGCCAGTTGTCTCGGTGTGTCTTGGCTAAAAACTCGGGCTAGGTTTCGGACTCGAACTTGTGGTAATGTTAACTGCTTGTTGGTTTTAGCCAGATTTGGTCGACTTGCCAAAGACGCTGCAGTAAGTAATGTCTAATTAGAGTTAATAGATTAATATTTTCTAAGTAATAATTTATTTTAAACAGAAACTTTTGTGGAAACTTTTATCGAATTATTAATAAATATCTTCACAGGCTTATGAGTTTACCCTCGAACTGATACATATTTCTAATGGTTTAAGTTCTAGTTCAAAAGGCTTATTAATTTACTGTTAATATACTTAGTATACCTTCAATATACCCCAAAAATCAGCTTAGTGGAGGGCATCTAGTCATCCTGACATGATAGTGAAAACACACGCCGCAAATAAACCGAGCCAAAGCCAAAACAAAACCCAAAGTCAGAGATGCCAGTAGCCATCCAAAAACTGAGGCTCAAAGCCACAAAGCCTCTCCTACCTTATATTCCCCTCTCACTTACAGACTCCCCCTCTCTCCTCTCTCTCTCTCTCTCTCACACAAACAACCAGTGGAAAAGCCGCCGAACATGAAGATACTTTTCCAAGGCAAAAGTGCGAGTGGAAGTGAGATGGATGGGGGCCACGTGTAATTGAAGCCTGTGCCTGAGTTAAACGCAGCGATTATGTCGGTCTGCCCGCCTCTAGCGGTAGGAAAACTGAGGGGGCGTGACAAAGGGGGAGGAGGTGGCTGGCGCCGGCAGCAGGTTACAGTTGCAGTTTTCAGTTTTCAGTTGCAGTGGCTGCTGCAGTGGCAAGGATTTTGGCCAGCTTCCTGGTTAGGCATTTCGACTCGCATTCGTTTGTCACAAATTGAGTTGTGCGCTGAAATATGTCGTCGTGTCAACTGCATTTACACTGGGAGAAAATAACTATTTAGGTATTAGAAAAAATATTGCAAAAATTGCTCAAACATCGTTATGCTATTATCTGCCAAATAAGCTCAGGATTTTGTCTATAAAAATGAAAAATATGTTCGGAATATGGAATGTCATATATCGTTGAGCTTGTATTTAAATTTCTAATAAAACTGTGTTCACACCTTAAAATGTCAAATTTTGCACATTTTTCGAAAAAAAGACGATGTAACCCCTTATCGAAAATGCGAAAAATGGCTAAAAATTTATTTTCTTAAATCAGCCAATACAATGATATGGGTAGTTTATTTTGGTCGTTAGCTGCTCAAAACTGTTTTCCTTTTAGCTCTAAGTCTTGTTTTGACTAAATTATGGCTTATAATCTAAGGAAAAATGTCGTTAATATTGCCATAAAATCGCTATCCTGATTTGCCCTTAAAAAATGTCAGAATTGTTACCATAACTCTGCCAAATATTGTCGGAATATAAAATGTCATATCTTGTTGAATTCGTAATTAAATTTCTAATAAAACTGTGTTCACACCTTGAAATGTAAAATTTGGCCATTTTTCAGAAAAAAAGACAAAAATGCGAAAAATGGCTTAAAATTTATTTTCTTAAATCAGCCAATTCAATGATATGGGTCCTTTATTTTCATCATTAGCTGCACAAAACTTCCTTCCTTTTGGCTCTAGGTTTAATTTTGACTGAGTTACAGCTAAAAATCCTCTTAAAATTGTGATGCTTGTAAGCTCTACTTATTTGATATTTGAAAACACATTTAAAGCCAATTTCTTTCAGTGCAGCTGCACCCGCGTCGACCTGCATTTGATAGCAATTTAAATGTGCACCGCAATGGCAATCCATTTGATTGGCCATTCTGGCCGCTGGGCCAGAGCGTTGGAGTTTCGTGGAGTCATAGCCATAGCCATAGCCATGAATGTAATGCAGGAAGCGCTCCATTTCGACCATTTCTACCATTTCGACCAGCTAATCAACTTGTTTTTCGCTGGCAAGCTGGCAACTATTGCATAACAATGACAAATCCAGACCGGCACGACACTTGGTCATTGTCTTCGCCTCGCTGGAGACGGGCTGGCTCATCCAACTAGTTTCAGCTTTTCTGGCACTGTTCCGGCTGACATGATATAACTATGATATGTACCATGGCCACTTATTGGTCTGCAATTGTTTCGCTTTGGCTAGGAAAGTTTTCTCCACGCTGTGGCTGTTCCTCCAATGGCCAGAAGTTGGGCAATTAACGGACACACATCTTTGATGATATAATCATATGAAAAAAAAAGCGAGAAATTTGATCGAGCCATTTGACCGGTTCGGGGGCCACTTTTCCATCATGATCGCGCAATTGCGAAAAAGTGTCAAAATTAATTGCATACAAAGTGGCTCGATTCGGTGCGGTGATTTGGCCAACATGGGGTCATTAGCACCACATTTGCGTGGTTGGTGGCAACAGCAAATGAAAAGTCTTTTCTATTAATAAAAAATTGTGTTTAGAGAGTAGTGAAAATAGTTTAAAAAATATGCTTAACAAGATTTTGTTGTGCGAAGAAAACTAAGTTTTAGCATAAAGGAATATTTTCTAAAAATTTATAATAATGTTTTTTATAGTAAATAAAGTTTAAACATTTCAATTAAACAATATATGTTTTTAAAAAAATATTTTAATCTTAAAAGACGCCTACCCTCTGCCTTCAAAGAGGTTTCTTGACGAAACCATCCACAGATTCCCCTTAAATATTCATTTTTTGTTAATCTTTAAAAAATCCTTAAAGTAAATATTCAATTAATTATGTGTTAAAATACTGTAATATATCTTAAAAAACACATTAACTCTTTCAAAATTAAAATTTAACATACTCAAAAAATCTGTAACAAGGCCAGGGGTAGCACATTTACCACTTTGCTCGAAAGATTAATATTGGAGATGGCCAGCGGCGATTCAGCCAATGCAAACGAAAGTGGCGGCAATGCCAAATTTGCTTAACCTGTTGTGCTTACGGCCTTTCACTGCGGAATATGGCCAACAAGCCTTTCAGCCCGACTGACTGGCTGCCTGCAAGCCTGGCAAGGATTATCCAACCGAAAAGCCAAAGCCTCGGAAACCGATACATCAGGCCGTTGTCTCACCGTCCGCCAGCCATTTCCTTTAGCAATAAATTTTCACTTAACTATGTCGATCATCGCCGCATATGCGTATGTATGCAACATGCAACATTCATGTGCAACATCACCATAGCCATCATTCCGGTGGGTGGACTTTCGGGCTGCCTTTTAGTATATGTGACACAATTTTCCAGTTTGCCAGTTACGCCTCGTAAGTTTAATTGACGGAAGCGCGTTAAAATTGCACGGCCAAACCAAAGTTGAAAATGTAAAAAATGAAATAAAAAACATGGTTTGGAGGGAAATCGAAATAAAAAAAAGGAAAACAAAGTGAAAATTTGTGTATGCATTATGCATTTGCATACGCCTGCCGCCAATTGCTAGCCGCCAGAGTTTCCCGCTTCATTTACCCATTTGTAATTGATGACCATATTAAAGAGTTCGATTTGGGATTAAGCTTCAATTTGGCCAAAAACCCCGAATCCCGTTTCGGTTATTTGAAAGAAGGAAGGCCTGCTGATATAACGCTTTTCACACGCTTTTCCTTAATCAAAGCAATACCAGTTTGGATTTGTATTATGTAGCTTAGCTAGTAAGTAGCTTTAATCACTAATTAACTTTAGTATATTTGTGGAATTTGTTAGACTTGTAACCGAATTTTTGTTTAAGTTGTTTTGGGTGGTTAAACAGTTTGCATAATGGTTTTTCTTTTAAATTGGTTTATGGTTAAATAATATATATTTTGCTGACTTCGATTGAGCAATCAATGGCTTGATATTTATCATCCTTTTACTGCAATGAGTAATGTTAGACATTATGTTATGACTAACCATATTGTAGTGAAATTTATCTTAAGATTGTTAAAGGAAATGTGAAGACATTATAATAAACTGTCTTGTTAATTTTAGTTGTTACTGAACTAAAGTTAGGTTAAAAACAAACCTGTAATTTGTAAAGTAAATGCTAGTTTTGAGATTAAACTCTGAAATCTCAAATTGAAAAGTCAAGAGTAAAAGGTAATATAAATATTTTAAAAAGAAAAAATGCTTTCATACATTTTATTTAGTTGATGTTTTTAATGTTTTAAATATTTTTTTACTACTATTGTATTCTTTAAAAATGATAAATTGTAGAGCAACATTTTCTGTGTATACCTATAAAGATAAGACTGAGAAATCAAGTTTGTCTAAGTATGGCTAAAGGACATTGTTCCACAGGTGATTAGGCTCAATGACTGGCTGGCTCATCAATATATAAACTTCTTATTACTTTAAATCTACATTTTTAATTTTCATTTTTAAACAACAAATTCATTATCTTCTCCATTCTTCAACCTCCACCTAAGCTAATCTGATTTCCATAAAGTAACCAAATGAAATCCTCTATCCCAGCACCATCAGCAAATCCTTGAATTGAAGTCCTTGAAACTCTCTATCCCAGCTGCCGATGAATCAATTGCTAAGATTTAACGATAAACTTAGGAGTATTTGTTGCATGGAAAACTATTCGCCCTGCTGACATCATCAAATGTGACCTTGCCACAGAAATCAGAATGGCTACATGTATGTATGTATGTAAGCAAGTGGCCATAAATCTAGTTCTGACCACAAGCGAACGTGTGTGTATATATATATGCATGTGTATATGGGTGTGTGTTAGTGAAGCACAAAGTTTTACTTTGGCTAAAACATGGATTTGCCTTTAACGGGGCACGCAGGTGTCGTTGTGGTTGTTGCCATACAGTTATTGCGTATTGAAAAGGCAACATACAAGATTCTCTCTTCGACTTTTGTATGCAGCACGTTTTTATGGCCTCACCGAGTGGTAGATTCTTGGGCTATAGGGGAGGTGCATTAATTTATGGCCATCAAAAGCAAGTTAGACGATTGAGCATTTCGGATTGGCACAAAAGTTTGCTGAACTTAGCAGAAATCCAGCTTACATTCTCCGTCCATAAACCGCAATGTTTCGGCCTTCTGGTGACATTTTAGCCTGCCCAGCGGGTTGTTAGCCCTCATGATCGCATACACTTGACTGCAATCGACCTAAATAACATGGGCATTTGTGTTCTCATTCCTGTACAATGATTCTCTGTTTGTTTTACGAGCATAGTCACTTGTAAGTCAATGTCTAGGGTAGAGGTTTGGGTTTGAGTTATGTATTATAGGGCAGAAAAACCTTTACATATTTATACGAAATATAGATATAAATGAAAGTAATCGTTTCTTTTGGTTATTAGCTGCACAAAAAAGTTATTATATTTGCTGTACCTTTTGTTTTGACTAACTTATAGCTTAAAATCCTGGAAAAGTAAGACCAAAAATGCTCAAAAATCGTTATCCTAATTTGTTGCCAAAACGGTCAGAATCGTTACTATAACTCTGCCAAATATTGTCGGAATATAAAATGTCATATCTCGTTGAGCTCGTAATTAAATTTCTAATAAAACTGTGTTCACACCTTAAAATGTGAAATTATGGCCATTTTTCGGAAAAAAAGACGATGTAACCCCTTATCGAAAATGCGAAAAATGGCTAAAAATTTATTTTCTTAAATCAGCTAATACAATGACATGGGTAGTTTATTTTGGCCATTAGCTGCTCAAAACTGTTTTCCTTATAGATCTAAGTCTTGTTTTGGCTAATTTATAGCTCAAAATCTAAGAAAAAATGTCGTTAATATTGTCATAAAATCGTTATCCTGATTTGTACTTTAAAAAATGTCAGAATTGTTACCATATTTTTGTCAAAAATGGTCGGATTATGGAATGTCATATCTCGTTGAACTCGTATTTAAATTTCTAATAAAACTGTGTTCACACCTTAAAATGTGAAATTATGGCCATTTTTCGGAAAAAAAGACGATGTAACCCCTTATCGAAAATGCGAAAAATGGCTAAAAATTTAATTTCCTCAATCAGCCAATACAATGATATGGGTAGTTTATATTGGTCGTTAGCTACTCAAAACTGTTTTCCTTTTAGCTCTAAGTCTTGTTTGGGCTAAATTATGGCTTAAAATCCAAGGGAAAATATCGTTAATATTGCCATAAAATTGTTATCCTGATTTGTCCTTAAAAAATGTCAGAATTGTTACCATAACTTTGTCAAAAATAGTCGGAATATGGAATGTAATATCTCGTTGAACTCGTAATAACATTTCTAATAAAACTGTGTTCACACCTTAAAATGTCAAATTTTCGCCAATTTTCGGAAAAAAAGACGATGTAACCCCTTATCAAAAATGCGAAAAATGACCAAAATTTTTAATATTCGAAATCAGGCGGATAGTGATAGAATTGCTTAATTTGAATCATTAGCTGCTCAAAACAGTTATAAATATGGCTGTAAGTCTGGTTTAGACTAATTTATGACCCTAAAGCTTAGATAAAGTATGGAAAATATTGCTTACCATTTGTAGATATTTTCAATGCCTTACCTTGGCAATCCTTCCAGATTTCTGTGAATTTTTTGTTTGTAAACTTTTAATAAGCTAAAAGAAATGAAATCAAAAATAAGCCGCTGTAATAATACACCTGCCACAAATGCATCAACTGACTCATTGTTGGTTTCCCGTAAGCTTAAGTCGGTTGATAAGTAGCCCCCTTGTTCCACTTCCGTGCGAATATCTCGGGACATTTCCGGTCTTCGCTGGAAAACGACTGCACTTCCCATACGAATTGATTGACGTTTTATTAATGTGGATTATAAATGCAAAATCGAACAATGCCCCGTTGGCCAATTAATAAAATTTTTAATTGAAAAATCGTCATAATAAAAGGCCATTAAATTGAGTCTTTTGCCCCTGACCCCCCGTCTCTGGATGATCCATTTGAGATTTCCCCAAGTAAGTAAACGCTTTTCAAAATGTTTTCTTTATGATTTTCTTTTGTTTTCTCTTTTGGTTTGCTGTTGTTTTTTGTTTTTGTTTTGTTTTTGTTTCGTTTTTGTATAATTCAGATTACATTTTATTGTTAAGAATGAATTGAATTATTTCTGCTGTTGTGTCTTTTCGCCCGATCTCTGCATCTTCAACTGCGGCTTAAACGCTTGCTTTTCCATTGCAATTTTCTCGGATATTCTGGGATTTTCTTGGTTTCACCATTTTGATGCCTGGCCTTTACTTTTCTGTTATTTGTTTTGTTATCTGGTTTCTGTGTTGTGTTGAATCATAATAATCGTAATAATCATAATGCAGTATGACATAATATATATAATCTTTTCCATATATATATATATATATATGCGTGTATATGTATCGAGATTCATATATATATATATATGCGTGTATATATAATTCGATTTACCTAAAAACAATTTACAAATATATAAAAACGAATTCACCTAGTAAACTAAAGCTACATGAGTGTGTTTGAGAGTGTTAGTGATAGTGTTTGTGTGTGTGATAGTATGTGTGTGTGTGTTTGATAGTATGTGTGTGTGTTTGATAGTATATAAAAAATGATTTCCTCTCTTCATTTCCATGCACGTGGCAACATATCTTTGACTCCTGTCTGATAGCTGATGTTTACTTTGTGTTTGTTTTTTGTCGGTTTATGCAACATTCGTGTGCCTCCACCTTCTTTTTTTGTTCATATATATATGTATATATATATATATTTGTTTACAACCGATCTACATACACAAATAATATATCGGTTTATCTGTTGATTTCAGTTTTATTTATGTTCGTGCCCTGGCATTAAAAAACTGAATAGTATTGTTTGAAATTAAACATGCTACGAGTCTAGCTCGCTGAAATATAAATAAAACGCAACAAAAAAATTAGAAACAAATTTGCAGAGCAAGCGATGTTACTCATACGCCGTGTTGTATGGTCAAGGAAAGCCATAAAGGTCGTTGAAAATAAGTTTGGAACATTTAAGTCGTACAGTGGCTATAGGTTGGTTAAGACAAAGTAGTTGCCGGAAGTAAGCTTAGTTTAGGATTAATAATAAAAAGTTAACCATTTTCTAAACAAAAATTAAAAAGAAATCAATAAAGCAGTTTATCATCAAACTTAAACCTTTCAAGTCAATCTCCACTGTACTTCTCCTTCCCTCAGCTTCTCTGTCGTATTGCTTTTTTCGTGCACCGTAAAAAAAGAATGATTTTATGTAAATGTGTGTATGAAAGCTCCATTTTTGCGATTGATCATTTGTAACTGTCATTCGCAGCTTTTCCTATTAGCAAGTGTGTGAATGTGTGTGAGTGTTTATGTGTGTGTCTGTGTGAGGTGTATGTTTATGTGCAACAGTCGGCCTAAAGCTACTTAATCATATATATAATATATATAATTTGCCTTCTCTTCTTTATAAGTTTTCTTCTTTTTTTTTTTTTTTTGGTTTTTGTATAATTAATTGTTTACCTTTTTTTTTCTTTCGGTTTGTGTTATTTTTTTTTAGATTCAGAATTCCCTTTTCCTTCTTTTTTTTATTTTTTATTTATGGGACTTCTGATTTTTGTCGGTTTGTTGTTGTTTTGTTTTTTGTTTTCCGTTTTATATAAATGTAAATATCGTAACATAATATTTATGCCGTATATATGCTAAATTTAAATTTAAATTTACTCATTTTACACCTTGTCGAGTTCGCAATCATTTGTTAATCTTTTTTTTTGTTTTTCTTTTTAAAAATTTAACCCTTTCTCTCTCACTAAAAACTTAGCATACAAATTTAACAATACATATATATCATTTGAAGATACACATTCATGTTGTTTGCCATCCGACCGCGCTCAGAACCAACTTAACTTCACAAAAATTTATATTATATAGATTAACTTTGTGTCGTCTGTTTATTTAATGAATTTCTTTATTATGGGTAATTTTTTAACAAAGTTTTTGTTTTTTTGTTTTTTCCTTGGGGATATACTTGTGTTTTGAGTTTGAAAGCTGCTCCCTTGCTTTGTATAAATTAAAACTAGTTTTGTATTCTCTATATTGTATATATGGTTTGTATATATATAAAGTACTTTAGGTTTCTTTCTTTTTGTTTTTTTATCTTTCTTGTAAGGCCAAAAATGTCGAACTTAAATATGTCCAAATCGATTGATTATATTAACATAGTTCTTGTTGTTTTTGTTTCAATTGAAATATTGATGTCCTCGTCCCAGTTCTATGTTAGCTAGTGTAAATATTTCTCGCCTGGTTTTGTTGGGGAAAGGATTTTCAGAGAATTTGCAAAATAATTTTTGTTGTTTGTTGTTTTTTTTTTGTGGAATTTGCAAAATGTAATTTATTTGATTTTTTTTTTTAGTTTTTGTTGTATACATTTTATTTATAATTTTCCTTGCTATAATTAATGTTAATTAATATTTATGCCTGCCTGCTGAAATTTCCTCTTGAATATTTACCGAAAAAATGTTTTGATTAAGCTTTAAATTTAGTAAAAATGTGTTTTTTAGGGGGTGTTTTTAGGGGTAATAAGCAAGTGGGCGGGGGCATGGGGGAAAGGGGGTTGGGTTTTGTTTAAGACACACCAATTATCACCTACTATCCAATGTGTTTGTTGTTGTTTTTGTTTCATTTACTCTAAGTTTAACTAATTTATATAATGTAAGCATGTGTGTGTGTGTGTGTGTAATGGGTGTTTGTGTATATGTGTGTGTGTGAGTGTGTAACGTCTTTGTATAGTCAGTCAGTTATTTAATTGTAAATATTTAAATGTATCAACCAAAAAAGTTGCCGTTTGTTGCTTGTCTTTATTAATTTAATTTTTCAAGATTTTTTCCGTTTTCTTAATAATTTCTGCCAGGATCTGCGAAGGAAGGGATGGGGGATGGGGGGGCGTGGCATGCTGTCGGGGTCCGTCCGTCAGTCTGTTTTGGTTTTCATTTATTTTGTTTAAGTTTAAGTCTTAGAAACAATAAAAGTTTGTAATTATGCGTAGGATTTCATATCAAAAGTTTGTTTTGTTTTTCATTTTATTTCACTTTATTCTTTTTTTTTTTTTACTAAACCTTGGAACCGGATTGGGATTTGTCTATCATGTATATATATATATATGTATATATATATAGATATATATAGCCCTATATATACGTGTGTGTATGTACGTAATTATGTTATATTTAAGAAACTAATAAAAAGTTGTTTTTAAACAAAATATTGCATACTTTTATGTGCTTGCTTGAAATTTTCTGGTTTTCTTTCGATTTCTCGCTCACGTTTTAACTGCTACTTCTCCTCATCGTTCTTATATATTTCATGTTTTGTTTTTTTCTTCCTAAGCCTTAAACATCTGTTTGCTTTCATCATCATGATCATCATCATCATTCGTCTTATGTAAAATGTAAAAACGTAACGGTAAATTGTAAATATATTGTAATTGCATTAATCAATATAATTATAAGAACACATTTTCCGAGATATTCGATTTTTGTTTGTTTACAAAGAAATAATTGTTGTTAGGCATATAACCGATAAGACATAGTTATACATATACATCCGCTGTATATATAATACACATACTAATTTTAGTTACAACGTAAGGCAAAGACAACCTAGGCGGGTTCGGAATCGGGATATATAATATATATAGGGGGGATATTAACATTTAACCGAACTGAATATGTTTTTAATGGGGTAGACTAAAGGCTTTTCAGGCTGTGTAGAGAATTTCGCATGGTTTTAAGTACTTAGTCGATCTGATTTGCTCGGGTCTGGAGATATGAGAGAGAGAAAGAGAGAGAGAGAGAGAGTAGGGAGAGTTACATATACAAATATAACCTCGAAAATCAGAGTTTGATGCCCCTTGCTCGAAATGCAATCGGTTTCGGTTTCAGTTTCGTTTTCGTTTACGGTTTCGGTTTCGGTTCTCTACGAAGCAAAAGTCTTAACTGAGTTAACAATATTTTTGAAATATTTTCCCTTCCCTTTTACGTGTCATCCGCTCTGTCATATATAATATATATATGTATATATAGATAGAGTTCTGTGTTTTCTTTTACTTTCTGTTTGTTTTTTTTGTTTTTAAGTGAGTCCTTGGCGAGGATCACATCCTTGGTTGTATGCTAGCTTAAATCATGATAAAGTTTTTCTGTAACTGCTGCCTGCTCGCGGTGCAGTTTGCAGTTTTTACTCAAATAATTATTGTTGCCACATTCAGCGGCCCTCAGTCCTCGAGCAGCCGTGGTGGCTGCTGCTGCCCGGCAGGGGGCGCCACCGGCGGCAAGACACATCCGGCGGCAGCCGCATCCTCGGCAACATCCTCGCCCGCGGTCGTCTCCAGGAACGGCTGCTGCTCTTGTTATGTCAGGTCCTGCTGTGAATCTATCGAGAACAGCTCCTTGTACAGCGCCGGAAAAACGACGTTCGGGTGCTGCAGCTTGAACTTGCTCAGCGATTCCATGTGCAAAATGGAAATATCGCTGGAAAATGATAAGAAAATGTATTGTTATTATTGGGGTTTATGTTAAATTGGATAAAATTCTTGACAAAGTAGTTAAATCTTTACCGGAAATTGGGTATGTTATTCAGCAGTGTGTCCAGCACGGTGACATCGCCCTTGAGCGGCGCATGATTCGTTTCCAGCTCCTGCCGAATCGCATTCATGCTCAGATTGAAAAGCCTCTGTATTTCCGTATTACCACGCACTCCATTGCGTTCTATAAGGAAATTATTATTAAATACAAAAATCATAAAAGATTTAAACCAAACTCTCACCTGGCCAGAGCAACACTAAGCTCTGATACAGCGCCAGTTCGGTTTCAGTCAGTTTGAGTTCGGCTATCGACTTGGCCGTTTGGAAGATGCGCGACACCAGACGCATCTCCTCCGAGTCGGATGTGTAGAACGCTTCCTGGGGCAGCATAACATCGCCGTAGAGTACCGCGTTCTGTGAGAGATCTAGCAGTCTGGACATGCGAACAATCGCCAGCTCAAAGGAGCCCGTCTTCAGCAATAATATCTAAGGAAAGTAAAATTATTATTATACTTTCTTAGTAATAAAAAAGATTTCGATTTTTACCTGATCATCCTGACTCAGGCGCATGAATCCCGGTATTAGCTTAGCAAATTCGATTATGTTCTGTATCATTTGTGTAAGCTTCTCGGCGCAGTCCAGCCAGAGTTCCTCTTGGCCAAGATTCTTGTAGTAGAGAATGCGCGACACATCCTGAACAGTAAGAAATGATGAATTTAAAATGGCATACTTTTAGGCATTTTGATATATACTCACCGGCTGCTTTCGGAACATGTCGTGCACAGCTTCCAGTTTGGTATTTGTGTTGGCATGCGCCTCCGCCAGAGTCTTGATCAGCACATCGTTGATATCGCCATCCGCTGGATAGATATATAGATCAAAAATGTTAAATTAAATCAACTTAAGATTTAACCCTTAACTCACCGTGACTAATAAATTCGGGATCGATTATTGTACTGCGCGGCTCGTAGGTGGTGCTGTCCACATAGTCCGCCGAGATGTCGTACTGCATGGTCTGCTGGGGCGTTACGGATGCCGAATATCCGTAGGGGCTGCCGTAGCCCACCTCGTTGTTCGAATAGCCGCCGCTGTAGCTGAGTGACAAGAAGGGCATTACGGGTCGGGATGGTCAGTGTTGGTAGATAGGGAAGAGAAGAGCAGATAAAAGGAGGGAGATAAAGAGCGAGGTCATCAGGTGGGTTAAAAAAAAAAGGTTCAGAGGGTCAAGGGGATCACAAACAGATCAATATGGTGGGTCATTCTCATATCGGTCATACTGCACCTATTATAGTTGTTGTGATGCAGCTGATCGCTGCTAGAGGGCGTCTGTGTATCATAAACGGAGCTATCGGGTGCCGCATCACTTTGGGCCCTCATCTGGGCCTTATGGAAGCGCACCTCGTCCTCGACCTTCTCGCGCTGTTTCTTGGACATCCTGCCGAACTTTACAGCTGTAAAGGGGGTGTGGTCAAGGGGGTGGGATTATTACAGATTAATGCATAGCGGTTTTTGATCGCAGCCAGAGAAAAATTAGGGAAATCATAATTTAATAATAGATCTAAAAATTATTATTTTCCCTAAAAAATTTCTATGGCTGCTTTGTTTTACACTTTTTACAGACCATCACGACTCATTCCCAGTTTTAGGCACTTTTGCAGTCTACAATATTGACATCGGTTGCGATTAACACGGTCCACCACACATTGCTTGTTGCGCGGACACTGGTAGTTGACCACGGAGCTCTGCGACCTTCGAAAGAATCCCTTGCAGCCCTCGCAGGTGATCACGCCGTAGTGCACGCCGGATGACTTGTCGCCGCAGACTTTGCATGGAATTATCTCAATTTGAGCTGTAAAAATAAGATGGGGAAATATTTATTAGTAAAATATATTAAATATTTATTAAAGGTAAGATGTACGAGTGTGTATTAATTACTAATATTAATATATTTTTTAAATAACTCAAAACCGCATTGGCAAATTTATCGATGAAGTAACCCCAGACAGATCTCCCCTTAATATCTTAAAGTTGGAGGCCTTAAGTAATTTCCAATTGTAAACGCCCCGCAATTACAATCAATGGATTTCCCGATGCCAGCCTATGATCCATCCATTGTCGGAGTTCAGACAAAGCCACTTCGACCCCGGAGAACTATTGCGCAATATTGTAATGTATTATCCATGCAGCACAATGCAGGCGGTACCTTAAGCCACTTGTCTGCCCAGACAATAAAGAATATACCATATACCATTGCATGGTGTAGAAGAGAGGGATGGTCTTGGCTGCGAGGGGAGGGGGCAGATAGTGCGACAGCTGTTCGGGTTTCCCTTGCAATCCGCAATCCTTTCAGCGGTGATGCAATTTCCTGATCAACAGCAGTGCACCATCTCATCGCTGAGAACTGGTTCACGGAGAGAATTAAAATCTGCCGCAATTTACACTGGCCTCGAGTGTTTTCAGTTTTTATTTTTTTGCTTATATTTAAGAACTTTTTGTAATCTTTGGTTTTTGGATAAAAATTACAATTTTTAGTAAAATATTAATTAAACTTTTATGATAAGGTCGAGAAATTCATCTTCTACACCTTAAACTCTTGTAGCTTAGTGTAGGACTTTAAAGCCAGTGCAAGAGAGCGAAAGAGAGAGAGCGAGAGAGTGGTGGAGCGAGGGAGAGAACGCAAGCGGGCAGATTGGTCTCGTCTGGCGGCGGTATTGTGTAATCTAGGCGCTTTGCCTTGCTTATTTGTATTTGTATTTACCCACGAGGATGAAAGATGCGCGCTGAACCGAACGCACACAATCACAAAAAATGCCGACGCAGCAACAGCAACAGCAGCATCCGCAGTGGCAGCGACGCTGGCAGCTACGTCGATGTTAGCAGAGAAGGGGAGCACAATCAAAACACAACAGAAAGCAACACCAACACAAGCGTAGCTTGAAAAATGTGCCAAGCGTTGCCGTTTGTTGTTGTTGCTTTTTTGTTTTTGTTGTTGTATCGGATCGGAGAAATGTGTGACAGATGATGAGTGAGTGAGTGAGTGAGTAACCAGACTGTCGCTGTGTAAGTGAGTGACTGAATGTTTTTCAAGTGTCAATGAACTTTTTCCACACGGCAGTATCTCATACAGAGGCAGGCACACACAGCAGCATTCTCGGTGAGCAAAGAAAAAGAAAACAAAAACAAAATCGAAAAGAAAGTTCTCTGCTTGACGTACTCTTTGCTAACCGCACTCTCTTTAAGCAGTTACTCTTAAGCGTCTAAGAGCGTGCAACTCTCTGTCGATGCAATTGAGCAAGCAGACAGATATTTAATTATGCTAGAATGTGTGTCGTCATCGGTGAAAAGGATGGGTTTTTTTTAAAGAGGGTTTTAAGAGGGGGTTTGGCTCACTTAAGGCAGCTTAAACTTTTTTATCGTTCTCGGGCATTACGAAATACTCGAAATACTTGCACGGCAAATGCAGTATTTGTAAGGCCTTTCCCCCGAAAAAACACACACATAAATCTTTATCTGAAGTACCGGAATGTGCGTGTTTATGGGTCTTCAGACAGATAAGTCGCATAAGTTGAGGGTAAAATGCACTAGAGAGCGACAAAGAGAGAGAGAGAAGGCACATTTACCGTTATGACAGGTAAAAGCTTCAAACTTTCCAGGCGATTCCCACTCATTTGTATGCAACTCAGGAAATCGATAAGTCAAGCGATAGCACTTACACATGTTTTCTTTTTAAAGTTGGAACTACTCTTCCTTTTCACAAATTTTGAGTTTTGACTTGAAAATTGACTTTAAAAATAAGTTTTTGGTTAAAAGTAAAGGTTAATAAAATATAAAAATAATACAAATTGTAGTGCAAAAGCGATTGTTTGTTGATCTAACCTCATCCTATTATTAGAACTCCAAAATGTCTGGCTCAAACTTACATGGTAACACGACACCTTTGGGTAATTAACTTTAAACCTACGCACATTTTCGCCCTCATTTGTGTTAACAAATAGCACGGACAAATATTTACTTAATACGCGTTGCGGAAAAGTGTGTCATGAAATACATTTTATTGTCTTATTTGGCATTTTTTGCGTTGTGTACTTTGACAACGAGAAAACAAAAATTTATGACATACTTTTCTTGAAACGAACGCAAATATTGGGTGAAATTGTTTGCTTATCAGAGGTAAAAGCCAGGAATAAAAAGCTGAATTTAGTGTAAGTAAACATGAATAAATAAATGCCCAAAGAGTTACGATAATGTTTTTTAATTAAATTGCGAATGTATAATTAAGATGTAAGATTTTTTTTACGACTGGCACGAAATGCATTTTTGCTCAATGAAAACGCATCCATTCAATTATTAGGTAATTCCACATCATCACGAACACGCACCGTTGTCGGTTACAAGAAAGAAAAAACAGAAATGAAAACAAGTTGTAGTTAGTCAACGAAAGAAAACTGCATTTTGTGGTTAATCAACCAACAAGTTTGCAACGCCTATATTTATAACGTGAAAGAAAATTAATTGCCAACCAAAAAAAAAAAAAAGCGGCTTAATAAATAAAATTCTGAATGGCCAACGTTGGATAAAAACTGCGAGAGAAAACCGCCCAAATATTTTGCATATGCAATTTATTTGCGACGCCCGGCGGGCTTGCTCTTTTTTTTTGCTTTTGCTGGTTGCAGCAATAACCAGAAGTCAAAATTAATATGTTCTTCTTTATTGCGAATGCATGCCCGCAAAAAATGCAGTTCGCCAAGAAGTAAAAAGTGTAAAAAGTATAAAAAGCATTCGCACATGAATGTGTGCACACTTGCATACGAAAATTAATATGCAGCGACATGTGCTAACGAAAATGCACACATATATATATATATGTAAAAACCCGGGAGATCGGGCGGAATAGTGGACAGGGGGAGCCGGTCGCAAGAGCGGAAGGAGTGGGGCTGATGCATATGAATTGCACTTTTTGGCACTGCGGCGAACGGCAAAGTCAAATAAAATAACAATAACAACGCCAGAAACTAAAGCAATGATATAAAAAATAACACACACATAATACCTCATGAACAGTGTGACAAAATGTAAGCAATGTGCTGTTAAAAAATGTATTATTATTATATTATAAATTATTAAAAGAAAGAGTTAGAAATCATCATACGCGCCAAAAGGTAGGCAATGCTTCTTAAAAGGCCAGTGAAAGCTTTTTATAAAAATAATAATCTAAATTTAATATGAATATATTTTAAATCTTTTAATTCTTATTTTTAAATCTCTATAAAATGCATTACACTTTTTTCCAACACAGAACCACTGTTCCTCAGCAGAGAGTACAAAGCACAGTCAATTTTGAGTTGCCCATGTGGCAGCGCAGTCAACGTTGCTGCGACTGCGATTGCTGTTGTTGCTGCTCCTGCAGTTGCTGCTGCTGCGACTATTGCACAAGTTGTTCGTTCGTTGAAAACGCCGACGATGACGCGGCAGCGACAGCGACGTTGACTGAGGCACGAGCTGGCAGCGTCGTCGGCAATTCGCAATTCGCAACTCGCATTCGCAGAGGCAAAAAAGCAGCTTCGTAAGTGGGTCAGCGAGCTGTGGGGTCAATGCACCAGCCGACTGCCTTGTGGCCAAAAGAGAGAGCCCAAGAGAGCACCAAGCTCTCTTCCCATATATTTGTACTCTTCTCTGTCGTGTTTCATTCTTTTGCCGCCAAGCCAAATGCTAATAGAAAACTGGTTTTCAGCTTTCACAAAAAAGGTAAAAAAAAAATAAAAGGAGGAGCGGAGCAGGAGAGAGGAGTAGAGAGGCTCAGAGGGGGGTCATTTTTAGCCGGCTGTGCGAAATGCCGTTAGAGAAGAAATAGCATTAGCATTAGCATTAGCATGCTGGCTACGTAATTTGTCGCTTTCTTTTCAGTCAGCTTATTGTTGTTATTTTCCCTTTGCATATTTGTTAACCAACCAGAAAAAAAAAAGTTCGTAGAATGCCGTTAGAATTTCGTAAGGTTCAAAAATTCATTCATCACGAAATATATACACATTTAGACATAACATAAGATGGCTATAAAGTTTGGCTAACGGTTCGCTTGTTCTTTTTTTGGCCACATGATGAAGACGTTGGCTTGGCATTTTTGTAATGTTTACATTTCGCACTCGCTGGCTCTTTCTCTCTGTCTTTTCCCTATTGCCATCTCCCTTCCACTGCCCGCGTACGTGACGCGTTCGTTCTTTTGTTGCCAACAAAAGAATTTCTCATATACAAATTTTTGACTGGGCCCACAAGTTTATTGACCCACGAAATACAAAAAAAAGAAAAAATGAGGAGGCTGAAACAGCGGAAGAATTTGCCATTTTTAGTCGATTTAATGAAATGCTAAGCATTTTCACCAAATGATGTAATTTTCTCCTCGTAATCCAATCGCTTTCTATATGAGTTTCACACAAAGTATCGATGGGGATATATGTATATATAAAAATTCGTTCAGAACAATTAGTCAGTTTGCGGGATACATGACGTATGCGCAATTTATTATATTGTTTCCCAAACATCACGTATACGCCACTTCACGTGATGTTCGCTGGGGAGAACAATTGGCTAATATTTTATATATATATATATATATTTATTCAAATTGGAAGAGAGAGCGGCTGAAATTTACTAGTTTTCTTCGAAATGATTCACGGTGATTGTGGAAAATTTCCCTGTAAAGTGTCGAATTAGATTTATAGGCAATTATTTGTTGCGTTTAGTAAAATTATTTGCTAGTCTATATATAATTTGACTTAAAGTTTGCTTTGTGGAATATTTGAAATACACTAAGCGCAGAAGAATCTTAAGCTAACTTCCTAAGATCATTATGTCCCTGATGTGAGACACAAAATATAAGGTTAAAATATGTTTTATATATAAGTTAATCTTTGTAGCAAATCAATATTTAAGAGATATTCGCAGACCTGCTAATAAACAGTAAACAGCGTCACTATTAATGACGAAGTCTACTTTTAAAATTCCTTATACTCTTTATAGTCTTTTAATTCAAATGCTAAACTGATTAAAACGTCACAACATTCAATTAAGTTACTCTAAAGCTGAAAATCCATTTAAAGACTTTACTTATATGCCTCACAGAATGTAAACAAGTTTTCAAATCTGACTGATTGCTGAGGAAAACAACATTTAGCGTTGAAATCGCTTTGAAAAATCCCTGAACAATGGTCCCAGCCAGGAGTTTTTCGTATGGGTAAATGCATATTTATGTGCTTGACATCGACGTGCGAGTATATACCCCAACCCAAACCCAAAAAAAAAGAAAAAACAAATACCATAGCATAAAAAGTAGGCCTGTGGCATTATTTATGCACACTTCGAATGCACCAGCTACACTGCAGCATAAATGAAACTCAACGGAAAAAATAAATAGAAAAAACTAGAAAAACACATGGAAAATACCTTGAAAACCTCAAAAGCCACACACAAAGCTTGTAAACTGACTTCTTGGGTTTCTGATTGTTTTTCTTCTTTCAATTTTTGCGCAACAAATGCACTTAAGTAGCCAATTATTTATGGTATTTAAGTGTTTTGACTAAAGCATCAACAAAAAAAAAAAAAAAAAAAAAAGAACTCAACAACAAGCAGCTTGCAGTTTGCAATTTGGCCAAAACAAGAATTTTCAAGTTGAGCCAGACCAAGACAGTCACACAAATCGCATATATATACATTTGTATACAAAAAATGCAATCTGTCTTAGTATTTGTAAGTGTGGGGAGGAGGAGGGAAAAGAGTTCTTGAGGAAAATCCATTCATAGTGGTCGTTTGGGTTGATGGAAACCAGGCAAACTCGTTTTTCCACCATTAATTAAAATTTGTTTTTTATTTTTTTTTTTTTTTTTTTGTTGATTTTGACTGAAATGTCTGCAAAATTAACAACAACGATTGCAGTTTGCTACTGAAAAAAAAGGCAGAAGAAAAACCCCAAGGAGCAAGCGAGAGGGTGCCAGAAAGTGTGTGTGAGAGAGAGAGAGAGCGAGAGAGAGGTATAGAGATAAAGTGCTTCTATCCGCCCTGTTGGCTGTACTGCCGCTGGCGTCATGCAAATTGTAATCAACAAACAACAAAAATTTTCTGTAAAGTTGAAAACTATACTGCAGGCACAGTGAGCACTCGCCTTGAGCTGGCAAATGTATAATTAAATCTAACCAAAAAGCTGCTGTCTCTAAAATATATATATATATATCTTAAGTACTATAGTTACTGTTTATAAGTTGATTGCTTAAGTTGTCTAAAAACTGGCTCTGCTATTAAGCGTTAAATGTGAATTAAAAATTACTAAATATTTTCTTTAAAACTTCCAAATTTTATTGAATTTTTAGAACTAGCTTAACTAGCTTTTGTTTAAGCCAAAATCTACCCTTCTTTCTCTAAACTTTCATAATTTTAAATTTATATTTAATAAATTTTCTAAAATATTAGGCCGCCCCCAAAGTAAAGTTGCATATTCCATTAGCCCAATGTACATCCACTGTGCATTGTGTTGTTGGACCAGCAACAACATTCATTTTGTTTTTCCACTTTTCGCTGCCAACTTCACCGCGCTCCCTCCCCCTTTTTTGGCCCCCTTACAACCGAAACCAACACCCTGCCCCCTTCCGTTTCATCATGCAACTGTTCGCGCCGCGTCGCACTAATATCCGTCCTTGGCTCGTCTGTTCAACTTTGTCCCAGTTTTTCGCATTTTGTTGGCGCGCTTTGCCTCCACAAATGTTGGCGTTGCATTCTGTCTAAGTGTGTGTGTATTAGACTTTGTATCTGTGTGTGTGTTTGTGTGCTTGGAGCTGCTTTTGCAATTGTATGCGTTTCGTGTGCATATATATATATATATACATGTATTTGTCTATTCATTTGGCGACGCGACTCAAATGCAATGTCTGTGAATCTGTTTGTGTCTGCATTGTGGGGCACATGCAATCTTTTATTTGCTGCCTATATATATATATATGTATATATACGTATATACATACACTGGCAAGTAATCACGAATATATATATATAGTACACCCCTAGATATATACCTCGTATATGTATTTTCGTGACAAACTCACGCACAAAACGTTAAACTATGCGAAGAGTTGCATAGATAAGATACGCAGCTGTGGGTTAATGGTTAAGGGGAGGGTGGGAGGAGAGGTTTTTTCTGGGGGCTGTTGCATTCGTTAGGTAGGTGGGGGGGAGGGGGACTGGGGCCCACTCATGCATCGCATTTGATGTCTGCTTTATAATTACTAGAATAATATCATTTAATTTGTTGTATTTTTTTCTACCACTGAATAACATAATGAAAACGTTTGTCATTTTGGTTATTAGATTTTCCTTTTTTTTCCGAAACCACACACTTTATTGAACGGATGTTCATTATATATTCTCTCGTGATGCACAGTGCATGTTGTCACATTCGAAAAACTGCAATTAACCTAATAATGCTGAGCATTAAATTAGTTTGAGAGATGGTTGTAGAGAGAATGAAAGTGGGAAAAACAAATATAACAAGAAATTTAATGTGAATTGAATTTAATGTGATTTTTCAGCTAAGAAAATATAAGAAACATTATTTTAAAGAAAATTTGGAAATATTTCTAGATAAAATCAGAAATTTCCATAAATATCTAACAATTTCTTGTCAAAATAAGTTTTTTCCAGAATTGGTAAATCGTTTCCCTGAAGTTAGGGAAAACCCTTTCCATCTTTATCTAGTCCTTGCAAATCCTTGTTACACGCCACTATCACCGATAATATAACTATAGAACTTTCTAGTCACCATTCGCCACTCAAGTCTAGTATTCTATTTTGATTTCTTGTCTATAGCTTTGGTATATAGCATTGAAGTTGCGGTGGCCTTATGACACACATTCTGTGGTTAAGCTTATCTCGTTTATATATATATGTAAAAAAAAAGTGTATTTCTGCCTTACTTATATACAACAATAGTCTAAAGGAGTGCTAGACAAAGACAAAGTGATAGCGTTAGCTACATCTCTGTCCCTTGATCATAGTCCAAAAATAAAATATTTAACAATCATTCGTCTTTAGATAAAATGATTAGAAGCCGAACTTTAATATGCTATATCTTCTAGTAAATCGATTGATAATTCCCAGACATTTCGATGGGTTGGTTTGTCTTTATGGTGTTTCGTTGTCACTATCTCTAGAGATTATGTTGCCCCAAAGAGGTCGTTGAACTCATCGCCTGTTTAGTCATCTATTTGCTTGTTTTGGTTTCCTTTGGCCACACTCTTGTTCTTGTAAGTTTCCATAAATTATCAGAGTAAATAAAAATATGTGGTTTCTGCATTTTTTTTTTCTAGGACATAAGCGAATGAACTTTTGGCAAGGGGAAAACAACAATAACAACGAGCAGGGAAAAAGAACATATTACTCTATTTGCTTCCAGCAGACAGACCAAAATATTTCAAAATATTTGCATGCTCCACATACGGATTCTAAATGGATATATAGAGGGTGGGAATCGATGGGGAATTCCATGCCAAATTTAGGTTTTTTTTTCTTTTCTTTTTTTTCGAAATGTTAAGATGCCTGAACATGCTCGTCGAATTTTGTGTATTTAAGTGCCGCCATATTCATTACAAACATCTGTCAAAAAATGGGAATTTTCGCCAGGAATTTCTATGACCAGCAGCTCCTGTAGCTTTTGTTTGCCAGATGGAAATCTTGAAGAGATTGGGAAGTTAACTTAAAAGGGGTTTGTAAATAATTGGAAATATTGATATATAAAGACTTTTATTGCTATTTATTTAAACAATGAGGGTCGCAAAGTGTTTATTATCAACATGCGTGCGATATAAATTTCATTTTATCATATATTTCTTTATCAAGGCTTATAAAAAAACAGTTTTAGCGCTATAAACATTTTTGAAGATTATGTAACTGAAAATTTAATTGATTTTTGATTATTTTAAATACAAAATTGTTTAGTAAACAATCTTTGTTTTTATCGGTTCTCTTTACATCTATATCTACATAATGTTCTCAGTCTGTTATCAACGGATTCTTTATAGCTTATCTATTTTTAGCACTGTTTATATAGTTTTGTTATCATAATAATTAAAATAGAGATTTTTCTTAACTATTTTATACATTTTATTACTTTTTAAGCTAAATAAGTATTTTTTACAATTTTTCCAATCACTTTTCCCACATCTTTAATACTAACTCCTCACCAACTGATCTTTAAGCTAGTAAAAATCCTATTTATAAGCTTTTATCGTTTGTGCTCAATCGAAGAAGTTAACGGCCGCCCAGAAAGGAAGTCAAAAGTTCGGCGACTTTTCTACGATGGGCAATTAATACGGCATTTACATGAGCGATAGAAGCCGTAATCGTGGAAATTCACGCAATAATTGTCAAACAAAGAATTTCCCTTGCTCTCTCATTCACTCTCTCTCTCTCTCTTATTCTTTCTTTTTCACTCATTCGCTTTTATGGCTCCAAAAACTTTGACTGCATAAATAATAATTTTAGTTTGTTTGAAAAGAGAAATAGAAATGGGGGAGAAGTGGAAAAAGCCATAGAAAGTATTGCCCATTGTTTGTTGTGTTTTTTTTTTTTTCATTTTATATTATGTTGTTTTTGTTGGTTTTTTGATGTTGTAATATGCGTGGCGTGGGCTGCGCTGCCAGCGTCGCTGCTGATGCCGACGTCAACGCACGCTCCCGCATAACAGTCAACGAACGCCTCGCTCTCACGCACTCTCTCCCGCTCTCCCAATCAGCGCCTCTCTCTCCCCCATTTGCTCTATCAGAAAAGTGCGTAAGTGTGCGTGCGTGCGAGTTGAATGACCGCCGAAAATAATTTTTTCCTCGATTTTAGACTTTTACTATGTTGACGCTGGCGATGATGATTGTGGATGTGTGAATGTTGTATGTCTGTGTAGATGTGTGTGCTTTGGCGCTTCTCGCACAGACACACAGAAAGGAACTACTCATGCACAGGGGCGCTAGCCAGGGGGGCTTTTAAAGGGGGCTCATTAGATCAAAATAAGAGTTTTATATTAAACAAGTTTTAATTTAAATAAAATATTTACTCAGGAAATATATTTTTTAGTATCATCATTTACAATATTTAAAAATGTATTAAAAATCTTGTAAAAAATGAATTTAAAAGTTTTTACGGTTTTCATTTTGTTTACTTTAAAATTCAATAAGCATAAAGATTTCTTAATAAGGTTAAATTGTTTTATATTTCAACCGTATCAATCCCCTTCTACGCCCCTGCTCGCACGCACACTTTCTCAAGCTGTCAGAAATTTTGTAGCTTCATAGTTTTTGGTTTTTCGTTTGTTTCGAGTGTTAAACGGGCGTTCGCACTATCTCGCTGGGGCGTTTTGGGGGGAAAGGGGGAGGTGCCGGTTTGGGCTTGGATGGCCTGCATGGGTCCGCTTTTTTCCACACACACACACACACACACACGTGCATTTCTTTTTGTTTTATTTGTTGCGTGTGTGTTTGTGAGCGGACTACACAATCAGCCGAAGCAACAGCAGCATTTCACTTTAACAAAACTTTTTCGGTCTGGCTTTTTTGAATATTTTTCTTTAATTTTTTCTTTACTTTACCACTTCTCTGTATCTATCTCTTTCTTTCGCCTTGGTAAGGGCCAATGTTGTCAACTCTTTCGCTTTTTAAAATTTCGTTTTTGGCCGCTTTCTGTTTACGCCGCAAAATTTCTTTCTTTCTTTCACTTTGCCTACGTTTCTATCTGTTTCACCAGAAAGAAAGGCAAACCAAAAAAAAAAAACGCAGTAGCAGCAGCGAAAAAGTGAAAATTTCAATAATAAAAAAGTTGAGTTTGCGGAAGTCATAAAGGCAAATTGCATGCCAAAAGTAACAGTGACCGAAGTCAAGAAACGGCACCCCCCTCTTCGCCACCCATGCAGCTGGCTTAATTACTTACACGCAACTTCGAAAAACCCGGGGTTAGATTGCTGCCCGCGATTAAGATTTATGTTAGAAATAATATCCTCGCTGTTCCCCGACTCAAACCCTAATTGCATTCCCCGATGACCTGCTAAGGGGTCAAAGCACTCCAATTAAATAGGAATTAAATTAGTTAGGCTTGCTAAAGTTTAAGTCCTGGGGAGGAGTGATTAATGCTCTAGAAAGTTCATTTAGTTAAATCATTTTCTTAACTTCTTTTTAATAATCTCTTATTGTACATTTTTGGCTCTGCATTAAGCAATCGACTTGTTAAATTATAGATTATTATCCTGACATAAATGTTTCATTTAAAACCTTTTCAATCTTTACATATTCCTTTAAAATGTTACCCACCAAAGTTTCTTTTTTAACGTCAAATAAAAACTACCCAAAATACAATCAAGTCAATTGTTAAGAGCCAAAAATACAAATCTAGCCAATAACTGTAAAAGAAATACAAAGCAAAGAGCTAATTAACTAACACCGTCAAACCGAAAATTGTAATTCATACATCTACAATATATTTATATGGCTTGTTGAAACTTTGTTGGCATTACAATATGGCATATACCTATATATATAGATAACATATATATCTATACATATATATTTTTATGACTGGCGCGCGAATTTTAATTCGCAAGTTTCTTTTTTTTCCATTTTATTTTATTATGATCTCCTGCTGTACGCTTTTTATGATGCCAGCCGGTGCCTGAGTTACATATACAATTTGTATCTTTATAACATTGTATCTGTATCTGGCAGCAGCGAAGAAAGGGTTTTGCAGTCGTCTCTTTCCTGTTCTTCGATTGCCATTTTTTCAAATTAGTTGAATTGTCAATGCAAAAAGGCAACAAACCGCTCACAAACAAATGCAAACACACGCAAGTTTGTTTCGTAATATTCATTTGGCTGTCTTTCTTCATTTACGAATTTCATGGATTTCCCTTTAAATAATGTTGTTGTTGTTGCTGTTGTTGCTGTTCGTTGAGAAACCCAAGTGACTTTCACTGCCAAGACAACGAAAATATAAAAATACAAAAAGAGCAGCAACTCATTTCGGGACCAACTGACTGACTTACTCACTGCCTGACTGACTGACTGACTGACTCCGCTCTGCCACATAAAACCAGCAACTTAACTGGATTTCATTAAATTTATACTTTATTTTGTTTTCTTGCAGTTTTTTTGTGCAATTCTCTTGCAACTTTTTAGTGGATTGAAAGTTCACACTTGTCGCTTACTTCACTTGTTGTCTTGGGAATATTTAAGAAATAATATGAAAAGACTTCCTGAAGGACTCAAAAGTATTGAGTTTACTCAGGCAAATAGTTTATATAATATTTATGAAAGCGGAACTAACTTTTATGTGTTTTGTAAAGTCTAGACTGTGGCTTACGATAATGAGAGTTCATAATGTTGCATAATAGTGTATATGCACTTTGTTGCTTTAAAAAGTTGATCCTTCTTATAAGAACCTTTAATCTTCAAGCATAAACCCTTTAATTTTCGTACATCCTATAATATTTTTACAATCTTAAACTTAGTAAACTTTTAGTTTAGTTTTAGGTTCAAAACTCAGTTTCCTTATAATGAATACTATTTAAAACTCATTATATTTCTTATATTTTCTTTTTATTACATTTTTACAAAGCTAGAAAACCCCTTTGCTAAAGGTTGCAATTCCCCCTTTCATTACAGAATATTTTCCAACTTAATTAAGGACCAACTTTGATGTAAATGAGGATTGCTTTACCTTTGATGGAGCCGCTGGAGTTGTTTTGTCCCGTTGGCGATTGGACGTTGCTTTGACCGAGATTGTTTGCGTGTGCTTCCAGTTTCGAAGTGACGCTGCTCCACATGTCAAACATACGTTGCGTATACATAATTATTAATGGGAAATGCGAAGCTTTGGTGACGTTTGTAACGTTTGCTGTTGTTGCCGCTGCAGTTGATTGGTGAAATAGTTATAGTTATAGTTATGTACACTTGGTATCAGTTGATGCAACCGCTGATGAACACGGGCACTCGAACAGACGGCCATACGCGGCGTATACGCAATCAATCTGCTCTTTGCAGTTGAATGAATTTCGAATTTCGCTTAGTTTCTTTTCGGTTTTTTTGTTTTGTTTTGTTTTGTAAATATGTAAAACGTTGTATACAGTATTTAATATATAGATATATATACTTTATATAGCTGCCCTTCGGTTCCAATTGTATTAGCCAATCGTCTTATTGCACTTGGTCTTTAAGTTTAATATTTTTTTTTGTGTGTTTTTTAGATGCTTGTCCGTAGATGCTTTTATGAATGAATTTTCAGCGCTTTTCGCGTTTTCAGTGTGAATCAAGAACTATCACAGTGTGTGTGGGTGTTTTTTTTTTTTTTTGTTTTTGTTGTTGTTTGTGAGACGGGGGGCTGGGGGGCGATGTGTGAGGGGGCTTGCCAATCGATATATATATATATATATTTATATGTATATATATTTGTTTTGTATATTGCTATATATCTATATGTATGTATATAATGATCTAACGTTGTCAGGCCTGTAGGTACTAAATTGTTGATGTTGTTTGGATCTGATGTTATATATGTTGTTGCTGCCGCTTAATTATTTTTGTTTATTAAACTATTTTTTAATAAGACACTTGTTCGCGTATGTATTTAACTTGTTTAGTTATCTAACTTTATCGTTTATTTAAAGCAATTTTCTATGATTTGATAATATCTATTTTAGATCGAACGACCAAACTTTAACCCTTTTGCAGTATGTGCAGATTGTTGCTGTTGCTGCTATTGTTATTGCTATTGTAGTTTTTGTTTTTTTGGGTTGCTTTGGGCAGTTGTTGTTGCTGCTGCTGCTTTATCACTTTCACTGTGTTGTTGCTGTTGCTGTTGCTGCTGCTGCTGCTGCTGCTTCTACGGTTACTGTGATTTTTATTGTGTTGCTTGTTGCTGTTGTTGTTGCTGTTGCTGCTGCTGCTGGTTTCTTTATTGTTATTGCTGCTGCTGCTGTTGTTGTTGCTATGCTCATTGTTTTGTCGATTTCTCTGTTTTGCTTGATTCCAAATCAAAATTTCCAAAAATACGAAAATTTCACGACAATTAATTCCGGAAGACATTTAGGCGCAATCTGTTTCTCATCGATTCGAACTGTCGCTGCCTTGGAAACGTTCATCTGTTTTTTTACTTCTTTCAATATATATACATATATATATCTTCGATTCAGGCCCTCAGCCTGAACACTTTGATGTACAAAATGGTTTGGCCAGTTATGTAAATACTTTTGCTACGCACTGTCAGCCATGGCCAAATCATGGCATTCAGCATATTGCACGGGAATGATGTCTGCAAGGTGGGGGTATACATTTTTGTTATATAAAATTGCAAGATCTTCGATTGATTGATTATCAAAGATTGATAGATCGATGAGTGCCCAAATGTGTGTGTGTGTGTGTCTTAAGGTTTGTCTTTAGTTTATAGTTAAAACGAATCTGTCAAGTCTTTGGAAAGGTTTAAAAGTTAGAACTTGATAGCCTTCAGTAGATAATTTGGAGAGAAAGAGATGACATCCTTCTTTTGGGGAAAGCAAATAGGAACTACAACCCGGAAGTGCTACGTAACATATTTTCTCAGACCAAACAAGACAAAACCATTTTATATATCCTCATCGCATTACAGAAAGGAAGCTGAAGGATCTAATGATATAATATCAGAACGAGAGCAATTAGGATAAGGGTGCTATTAGAATTATTTAACATCGGAACCACAATAACCCTTTCCATTCCTATATATTAACTCCAGGAACTCAGGAACTGTGCCGAACCCCAAACCACAAAACATATAACCCCTAGCTCTCCCTTTTTTTTCGGTTGGCAACTCCCCTTGGCTGCTGATGACTATATGGACGTGGACATGGAAAATCGATAGAGAAATGGGATTTAAGGGTGCCCAGACAGACGATGGGGTTTTTCGGTGGCGTTGGAGGTGGTGGGGAGTGCTCTTCTAATGGGGAAAAACTGTGAAATGCAGTGCATAAATCTCGTCGCCAAGCATAGTGGGTGTGTTCCTGTATGTGTGTTAGTATGGGTAAACATAGAAAAAAGTTCTATGACCCAAAGCTCAAACACACACACACACACTCATACAGAGGAAAAACGAGCGACAAACGAGCCGGCAAACCCAATGAATATAAAAACATTTTTACTTTTCTCTCTCCCTCTCCCTCTCTTTTCTTTCTAGTTTTTGGAGGTGGGTGGGGGAAGGCTTGTAATCACTTTGTTGGTGGTTTGGGGGTGGCTTTTGGGTGGCCATGCGGAAGCCTCTGGCAGACATATAAAATACGTCACCAAAGCGACAGCAACAACACTGAAATTGTGCCAGCTCAGAAACAGAAAGAGACAGCAGGCGCATGAAGATAGAGCGAGCGAGAGAGAAAGAGAGAAATTTACATATAGACAAAACGCAAAGAAAAACGCTGAAAGGAAAATGAAAATGAATAGTCGCACAGTGGAAATGAAAAATTCTCTCGCAGCGACAACGAACTTACTAACGGTACTAAAGCTAACGAGCCGGTCAAGCCGATGATGAAGCAGAGCGAGAGAGAAAGAAAGAGAGAACGACAGCGTTGGTGAAAAGGGAAGAGAGAGGGGG
Organism: Drosophila eugracilis; assembly: GCF_018153835.1. Classification (NCBI taxonomy): domain Eukaryota; kingdom Metazoa; phylum Arthropoda; class Insecta; order Diptera; family Drosophilidae; genus Drosophila; species Drosophila eugracilis. The sequence goes on from NW_024572605.1 coordinate 6,410,366, forward strand.
TCGGTCGAAGCCGAAGGCGGTTACAGTTACAACAGCAACAGAGCGACAGCAAAGCAGACGACAAAGTTTACAAGGCAGCGCTGCTGGCTTCGCAGTTGCAGCGCAGCTTTTACTGTTGCTGTTGCTGGGTTGTTATTGCTGTTGCTGCTGCTGCTGCCGTCGCAGTACGTTGACGCCGACGAAAAAGACCAATGACCTATGGGTGGGCCATGCCGCTGCCCCCACTTTTCCGCCTGGGACTTCTGCTTAGGCTGTTTTCCGCTTCTACACGGTCAGAAAAGTTAAATAAAATGCTCAGCATTTTGATAATCTTTCTTGAAATTTCACAATTCTATCAAATACCTATCTTTAAGATCTTTAAATCTCATAAAGGTTAAAGAACCAATCACCTTTATTTGTTGAGATTAAAAAACAATAAAAAATCTATTTTAATAGTCAAAATAAGGAAAGTTTTCATAGCAAAGAAACTACACCAATTATATCATTTTATCTTAGCATCCCAAAAAGGACATCTCTAAGACTGCAGATTTCTCTGCGTGTAGCCAGAGTTGTTGTTGTTGCTGGGGTGGCACACTTATGGGGCGACACATGGAGTGCGCTAACGTATGTGTATGTGTGTGTGTGCTTAGCAATGTTGTTCCACTAACGGTAATGCAAACAGTCGACTAAAAAGGCAGGAGAAGCACAAGAAGAAGCAGCAACATCAGCAGCAGAGGCGACAGAAAAGGAGGCGCTGAGTGGGTGGTGCTGGCGACGACCGACTTTGCTCTGCTCTGAACTCGCCTGAACTGAAAAGTCGGTGCAAGTACTCGTACTGCCGCCTCTAAACTGCTTCTAACGACAACAATAACAATTGTTGATAATCATAAGTTGCCACAATGGACACAGACAGTAGGGAAACTGCAGCGGTAACAAAAGGGGCCAGAAAATTGTATGTGTGTGGACAAGAAAAGGGCATTGCAAGCAAAGCATCTCATCTCATCTCATGCTTTGTACTTAGAGATTCGGGTTCCTAAGATCTCTCTTTATGGAGGATGGTGAAGAACGCCAAAGACAATGGACTCAGAAGCTAACTAATACTGGGAACCCTATGAAAAATTGCGAAAAGCTTTCAACTGACAGTTTGGTCCATAGTTGCTCCAAAAAGGGGTTGTTAATTGGGGGAACTGTATTTTCCATATGGTATGTGCAAGCTATTTGGTCAAAGGAAGGAGTCATTGTTGGCTAAATATACTAATTATCATCATCAGTTTTCCCTTCAGTGAATCATAGGATTAAAATATTACTTTAAGTTTAAGAATATATAAGAATATATCATTAAAATGTTTTGGAAATATTAAAGAAAAAACATTTATCAAAAGAAGAGAGATTGAAGCTAGAGAACATTTATCTTAAGTTCCTTGTCTACTTATTTCGGATTAAAAAGAATGGAATCTCAAAAAGATCTTTGAAGAAAAAGTTTGTTAGTCTCAAAAAGTTGTTCATTTTATATAGAAAAATGTTTCAAAAAGTGAAAAGACGACCAATAAATTCCCTAATACAACATAGTACTCATTCTTAGATAAATCGAGGTAAATGAACTATAAGATTCCCATTTTAAAAATAAAAAAGAACTGTCTTAATATCTCATATTACAAAATCTAGCTTTCCTAGGTTAACTATCCAAACCAAAAGCCTAGAAAATTTCAAACTGTTCAATTAAGTTTGATCAATTTGCATTTAGTTATTCAAATATTAGACACGTGTACTTAATAAACACCCCGAAACAGAAAGTAGAAACAAATTTTGTGTATAAAAACAAACGAGCCTAAACGATGTCATAAATTTCTGTTTCCCAATCATTAAATTCCCGATCGTGTGATATATCCGAAAACTGGCGGTTTAGCTATCCAATTAGTGGCAAAATAGATTATTCCAATAAATTATCCAATTTGCGGGCTGATTTCGCCGTGTTGCGATGAGGGATTTTCCTGATGGCTTTTCATTTTCTTTTTAATAATATTTTAATTATATCCTTGTGGCTAACACACACACACACACACATTTGGGCACATATTGATCGTACACATACACGGAAATTGGCTTTGTTTTTGTTGCACAATCTTGAAAGGGAGGTTGTGGGAGGGATTCTCCTGGGTTTGTTGTTGTTGTTGTTATTGTTGTAGGGAGTATTACGTCACTGGCACTTCCGTTTCCGTTTGCTATTTTGTAATATTTTTTTTATATTTGCGGAGAAAGAGGGCGCGCAATTGCAGTTGCAGTTTTTAGGCACGATGTGGAATTTGAATGCACACGATATTGATTGATTGACTGGTACTGTATATAGCGATATATATAGGCGTATCCTATGATTTTGTTTTGATCTGAAACCGAACAAACTTCATCTGCCGCCGCATGTTGCAAGGCTATATCTTTACTTGTTGTATTAATAATTTTCCATTACACTGTCACACACTCGCGTTTCATAGTTTTGCCTTTTTGGGATTTTTGTAGTAAATTTTTTTTATTTTATATATTTTCGGAGCAGAGTGATGGGGGGTGGTGAGGCGTTTTGTTGAGGGGGATTTTTGGGGGGCAAAACGCATAGGCAAATGCACACACACACATACACACGCACGACGCACGGACGAACGCACACACGAGCGTTGGGAAATGAAAACGGTACAGAGTATAAACAACAACAACAAATAATTAATAATAAAGATACAACGCGCCACGCATCGTAACCCGCCGCCGCGAAACGCTCAATACGGAGTGTAGCTGAAGAGTGCCGCAAAATGTTATCGACTGTTCGTTGTCGTCGTGCGGCAGCAGCGACGTTGGCAGCGCGGCAGCAGCACCGCAATGCGCCAGCAGAGGGCTCCACAAAAGAGAGAAACCCAGAGAGCCAGAGAGAGCAAACGCTCAAGAGAGAGAAGTGGGTATATGTGTCTCTGTGCCGATGACTTCTTCAGTTCGCTGCCCCAACGGCCCCTGCTCCCCTTCCCACGTCCGTCACCCCACCCACTTTTACCTCGTCCGCTTTGTGCCGTTCCTTCGCTATGGCAACCGCTTGCCAGCAAAAGAGCCCATAATCAGCTGTTATCGCGGGGGCTCACTCTCTCGAGGGTGACTCGCTCTTTATAGTTTCTCTTTGGCTGGAGAAGAGAGAACGGGAGCTTTTTGGCGCTTCCTTCAATTAGCAGGTCAATTGCTTTTTAGGCCAAAATGTGTGCACTGCAGTGTTGCCAACAATTTAATTGCACTTCTTACTTTTCAACGGGCGACTTGGCCAATTGTTTCAAATGCCTTATTCGGCCCGGAAGTGGAAATTGGCCCTAAATTATACCGCTCGAGTCCTGTCAACACGATTTTAATGATTGAATTGGCTTTTGGCTGTTGGGTTCTTAAATGGTGGTGATTATAAGTTTTCTAGATTTAATTTGGGGAACATATGACAGTTTGATTAAATGGAATAAATAATATACGAATCATACTAACAAATTTTTTAAGTGTGATGTACTCTATTACTCTATAATCCTCGCAAATAAGATAAATTTTTCTTAATAATAAAGTGCGCCATGAGGTAGGCAACATATTGTGGCATTTAATGGTAGAGAACATGACAATATCACAAAACGTTTTTTCATAAATATTAATAAAATAAATAATAAATGAAATCAAAAATTTATGATGTAAAGAAATTCTTAAATTGGAATTAAAACAGTTTTTGTAAGATCAAACATATTAAGTATTAATAAAGAGATTTGTTTATTATAACGTTATTAGTGTTTTATAAGATCCGGGGTTCTTAAATAATTCAACCAATAAACTGGGTTGAATCCGAAAGATATAAATTTTTATGAATATATTTTATAGATTTTATAAATATTCAAGCCATTACGTGTGCAAAAAATGCAAAAAATCAAAAAAAAATCACCGAACAGTCAAGGTGAACTGCACACGGAGTTTGCTGGCCAATTAAAAATGTTAAAATTAGTTTAAACCATTTGGCAATTTGCTTTCGAAGTTTGCCAAAATGAAAAGCAAACCCACAAAAAATAACTCAAAATAAAAAAGTAAGTTTCCATGTAAAATGTTGAAAACGCAAAAAAAACAGGAGAAACAAACTTCGCTTAAGTTATAAATTAATATTTCGTTTAACGTTAATTTATGTATCTTCGTTGACGACGTCGATACTAGAGTCATTAACTTTGCATCTTTGCAAATACAAAATGTTGAGAAAAAAAAAAACATGACTGCGGAGCATAATTTGGTTTTTGCATAGATGAGAAAGAGATGAGATGGTTACGAAATACCTATGAAGTTTGGCAAAATCGAAAATATGATAATGAAACTTCGCCACGCTCGATTGGAGACGAAATCCCATGCGGCGCTGACCTGGCTAATAGCCACGGAACCAGGTCCAGACGATCCACCAGCCAATAAGCCCAAGATTCATGCATGAAATGCAAAGCGTTGTCCAACCAAATTATAATGAACCTGACTGCGATCCGATTCATATGGGAAATTACAACAATAAACCAGCCGCCAAAAAGTGATAGTGTGAGTCCCAAATGGCGAAGATATATATCTCGTAATCCCCAAAACCGATTGCGACATCTTCGATCCGACGGCGACAACAACTGGCGGACTTGCAAAGTCCATCGACCACGTTCAGGGTCGTCTCATCTGCAGAAAGGTTTTCGATGAAGAAAACCTTTATGTTTTTTTTCAGTTTTACATTTTTTTTGCCAACTACCATTATGTGGGCTAATCATTGTCAAATCCGCTTGTGAATATATATAGATAGTCTGTTAAACCGCCATAAACGAGTTTTTTTTCAAAACGATTTGAAAATTTCACGTGACGTCTTGGTACATTACCAATCCATAATTTTAAAATTCCCTCGAAATTTCAAGGAAGATAATTAATCATAACTTTAACGCAAAAATATTTAGTATCTTATTTATAAAATTAAAAAGGAGAAAAAGCCAATGTATCTCTATCTTTACCAGATTTATAGATACAAAATGAATCTTAAAAGTTGGTTAATCGTAAAGGAATTTATCTCAATCCTATTGATCCATCATTTAGCTTCTGTAATTGTGAAAGCATAAAATCAGAAAACAAATCGAATGATCTGTTCTTTGCAATCCCGTTCTTGTTCTAGTGGGTACAGCAATTAGGTAACGATTCATCGCCGTTGATCATCAATCATGAGACCAGAAAATCCGACATTTTCGGCCACCGCCCCTTAGCCTGCTAATGAGCCATGCTCATGTGGATATACTGTTGGCCCACAGCGCAAAGATATCAACAGAAACTATAAAATATAGATCAATCTTGGCCGAAACTGTGGGGCTTCTGCATGAGAAGTCGTGTCAGTGCCTGACACTCATTTGTAGTCATCAAGTGAACCGAGTCGAGGGAGCAGAATCAACTCGCTGGCCCGAGGCGCTGCCAAATCAATTTTTCAGCTTACACGCCCCCCTTAGCCCTTATACCGTTCTTTGGTTGACTAAATGCACTGTGAAAAGTTAAGGTTTACTTTTGAATTTAATGTAATATTTTGGAATCTTAAGATCTGCTTCTTAATGGTGTTCCAGGGAGATCTCTTAACAATACACTGAAAGTTTAAACGTAAAAACCAAAATATAGGCATATATATAATATATTCATTTTCACCTTTTTCTTTCAGTGTATAAAAGTTAATTCTGTTCTAGCCAGTTACTCTTAGGCTTGAGTTTCGCTCTCAGTCTGTCCCGCTTGCTCCGTTGGAGACTTCATTCAGTTAACTGTATAGTTTGTAGTTGACGTTTTTACCGCTAAGGTTCGTGCTACGGTAAAAATATGAGGAGCCAAGCAGAAGAACGGTGTTGGTGTTGTTGGTTGAGTTCTTGGTGCTGCCGCTGCTGTGCCGCAACAGCAGTAAAGCGAATATGCCGAGGCAGGGAGAATAGCAAAAAAAAGAAGAAGAAAAAAAGTCAGCTAACAGAACCTAATGATAAAGAACACCATCTAGACTTGGCCAAAAGCTAGTCAGGCTAGCAGCGGCTTATTTAGTATGTCAAAACATGTTTTTGTTGCTGCTGCTGTTTGTTGACTATGGAAAGTGGGACACATGCCCGTAGCTGTTTGGTGTTGCTGTTGCTGCTGTTGGTGTTACTGCTGTGTTGTTGTTACTGCTGCAGCCACACAAAGGTGAATAGCCAATAAATCGAGGCTTGTAAATTGAAATTCTTTTTAGCATGGGGTGTGTACACTATACACTTTACCCAGTACACCTGTTGTTGCAGTTGCTGTTGTCTTGGTGTTGCCGCTGTCGTTGATGTGTTGCTGATGTGTCAGCCTGTTAATTGCCGCTGCCTGGGATGCTTGCGCAATGAGCGAGCGTTCATTTGCATAGCTTGGATTCTTAAGGGGAGCGGTTATAGCGGGGATATATGTGCGATTATCTGAACCATCGCTGATCGTCAGTGGTCGCTCTGGGTGAGTGCTCACTGTGGTTAGCCGACTGTTGTTCTTTTGCATTTGCAACAAGTGGAATTCTTGCTGAGTTTTATGGAGTGTGAACTCATCATTCGAGGAATCCTTGACTTAAGATCTTTCAAATATTAGCCACAATCACTCAAGACTGATGATGGAAAAACATTGATGTTTGTTTTATGTTCAATTTCAAGAAACATCAATGTTAGATGGGGTAAAAATATCAATCTTAAAGCCTCTCTAATGGCTGATGATTTATGTTTTGGTTAAGGTTTCAAATTAACTTAAGATTTTGTGTTTAAAAAAGCATTAACTATTTGAATATATTTTTAATATATTTCCAATGGAATTACCTGTCATGGCTCCATTGCTGCTGCTGCTGTTGCTGTGCTCTCTGCTGTTGTCCCTAGACAATGTTGCTGTTGCATTTCCAGAGGCTGCCGATGTCGCCGATGTTGCTGATGTGGCTGTTGATGTTGCAGCGGGTTTCTGTGCCGTTAACGGTGGCATTGGCGGTGGCGTTCGCTCCTTGGATCGCTTCAGGTTGCTGTCTTGACTGGTGTTGCTGGTATTGCTGGCCATGTTTTTGCAAACGGAGCTGATATTGCTGATGCTACTGAAGCTACTGAGACTGCTGAAGCTGCTGGAACGTGCCAAGGCCGGAGGATCCGATAGGAATTTAACCTGCTGCTGCTGCTGTTGCTGCTGCTGCTGTTGTGGCCGCGATTGTAAGGTCCTACTGGTGGCCAATCTTTTGGGTGCCGGTGGCTCTGGTTCAGTCTCATCCTCTAGCTCACCCTTCGCCTCCAGTTCAGCCTCCAGATCGGTGTCCATGTCCGATTGCACAGTGCCTATGATAGTGCCCTCCTCGTTGGCCTGCTCAAAGCAAACGTCCAGCAAGGTGGCTCCTCCGCCCGCCTGTAGGCCAGCTATATCCTTCAGATCTATCCAACTGGCACCCAGCTTATCCGCATCACTGAGGGGTAAACTCAACACCCTGGTATCACCTTCATCCACCAGATGAAAAGATTGCGTTGGCTCAATCTTGACGATAATTGGCTGATTGGCCAGGATTTGAGCGGGCGGCGCACTGCCCAACAAACTGGCCATGTTCTCCTCCTCCTCGTCGGCGGCCTCCAGTTCGCTGAGTTGCTGTTCGATTTGCAGGTAGGTACTAGAGCTGGAATTTGTTGCCACGCCGGTCTGCGGCTTCAGTACGTCCAGTTTGAGGACGGTGCATTTGTCGGTCTGCTGGTATTGATGCTGTTGCTGAGGGCGTGGCAATGGAGCCAAGGCGGGGGCACCCGATGTAGTTGATAATCCAGAACCTTCCGAAATGAAGGCTAAAGGTGGCGAAGTACCCGTTGACTTGGTGGAAACGGACACACTCCTTCCCGATTGGATCAACTGGGGCAAGGCTGAAGGTGCACCACTACCACCACCATTGCCATTACCACCAGTGGCAGTTCCAGAAGCAGCGCCACCACTTCGCACCACAATGGTGGTGGAGACGGGCAGCGGGATTATCGAGATGGAGGGCACCTTGCTGCGCAGATTGGCAACCGCCGCTGCCGTTGCGGCATCGGTACCGATGTACGTTGGTCCGCCGCTCGAGGATTTGTTGCCGCCGGCGGGCTTGGCCTGCTGTATCAGCAGGAGATCTCTGGGCCTATCCGTTGTGGCGGCCGTTTCTTCACAAAGACTCTCAAATATCCAAAAGCTTTTCCGCTTTTCTGCTCTTAAAACACTAAAACACTCACACTTTCACTTGGTTCATTGCTTGTATTTTCTTCTTTGTTTTTTATTTGATTTTTGTTTTTAAACTTTTATTTATACTTTTTTGAGGTGTAGAAGCACAACATCGAAATAAATTCAAAATCAGCCTTACGAAAGTGCACTTAAAAAATTGTTGACTAAACAAGTTCATTCATTTTGTTGCATTGCCTCCGATTGCTTGTCAATTGGTGTAGATACCCCAGTGAGGAGGTGAGATTTGAATGAAGAGGGGGTAAGGGGAAAGGGGGATTTTTTTCAGGGGCGTAGTGGGGTCTACAGATGCACCTGTGCGTTTCGTTTCGTTCGGTTCGTTTTTGGTTCGTTTTGCAGCTGGAAATACGCGTCGTATACTTAACGTAACTTTGTGCGATGCCTAGAGTTTGAGTTTGAGTTTGAGTTTCCGTTTCAGTTTAATGCTTTTGCGTTTCTAGTTGTTTGTGATTACTTAGTCTTTCTTTAAGGGTTTTTTGTTTAATTTAGTTTATTTTTATTATAGATTATGCAGCAATTGTTGCTGTGTTTTGATGACTGTGCCTGTTTCTGTATCTGTGTCCTCCTCGTTTGCCTGTGGTCGTTGTCATCCTCGTTTTCGTATCCTGCTGCTGCTGTTGTTGCTGCTGTTGCTGCTGCTGCTGTTGCTGCTGTTGATGTTCCTGCTGTTGCTGTTGCTGTTGCTGCTGCTGGTGCTGCACATGCAACGCGTCGCCGCTGGATGGCTGCAAGGCTGCGCTGCAGCATTCGGTTGTACCAGCGCCATTGGAACTCGACCACGTCAAAACAGTTGGAAGTGTGCCTCTGGATCTGGATGTGGATGTGGCAGCAATGTTGCTGTTGATTTCCCACATTGCGGCACGCAACCCTATGCAACCACCACCATCACCACCACATCGGCAATCACCACCTTCATCCTCGGCAACAACAACCACCAGCTGGTTGTGTGTGGAAAGTGGCTTTAATAATCGATTTTTCAGCGGCACACTTGCAGATCAATATTTGGCAAATATGTTGGCAGAAATCTTCCAGCTTTCCCTTTTCCTTTAAGCCAAGATTTTTAACCCTTAAGTTTTTCAATTATTTTCTACACTATTTAGTTTATTTCACTAGCGTGAGCTGTTGGTTATTTAACACTGTTTTTTATTTTTTGTTGTTTCACTTTCAGAAGCCAAAAGCTAAATGCACCGCGCGCGTTTTTTATGTGTGACTCCTTTTTTTTACGATTTTGAGTAGCAGCTGACCGGAGCTGCGTCCTTTACAGGAATGTGTCCCAAATTCGAGTGCCACAAACACACAGTTCGTTCTGCCGCTGCACAAACTTTCCGTTTCGTGGGGGTTGCGCCTTAGTTTTCTGGGAAAATCCAGATGTATGTGTGTGTGTGTGAGTGTGTGTATCCGCATGCAAGTTGAAAAATGGGACTCGCTGCGAACTGCTGCGAAAATAGGGTTAGTAGGCATAATGCCAAGTGCATAGCCAGGAAAAACTGGAAGACACAACACGAAGGAAAACGAGCACAGGCGAACGTTGTTGCGCAGCTTTTCCACCCTTACGGTCTGCTTTGTGAACGGGGGAGTGCGGAGGGTGTGGCTGAGGGCTAGGGAAATTCCCCGTTGTGGTGGAAAAGCGTCACGGGAAATTTCTGCATGCTCGTGGTGGGAAAACCAAAGGGCGGGAGATTTTGAATGAGTCTTAAAGTTAGCTCAAGACTTTAAATAAATATTGAGGGACTTTCTTTTAAAGTTCATTCTGAATTTTAAACTGAACTTTGTTGCCTTTCAGAACAGATTAATCTAATAATTGTGAAAAACATTAGCTTAGATAGTAAGAACCTTAGAACAAATGTCATTTCCTTTATCTAAAAATGCCCAATAAATAAAGTTCAATAGAATCTTCCAGTTCCAGTTTCTAATTTCGGTAATTAAAGTCCCCTGCAGCCAAAAAAAGGCAACAGAAATCCAGTAAAAACAAAACCAAGAACAGCTATGACCACAATGACCCCCAAGTGACTGCCTAAAAAAAGGGAGAACAACTCGTTCATTGCCCAATAGTCAGAGCAAATTTGGACTAATCGCCTAACTGGGCTCCAGCCTAACAGATCGTATTTGAACCATCATTAGTTAAGAGTCTAGGGCCAAGAGATATATAGAAGTATATATAGAGAGGAGGGGCCGATATGAAGGCAAGACCAAGCGACCACCGTTACTATGGATTCGAATTGGGAGCCAAGAGTCAACCATCGGCATTAATATTTCATGTTTTTCCGTTGCTTAAATCATGTTAGATTTATTTTGCGCTGCTTTTCAGCTGCCACTGCCACAGCCGCTGCTGCTTGCGCAACAACAATCAAGAAAGAGCTAACTGGTTAGTGGTTCTGCCAGCAACTTGCAGCTAAACTTGGCTAAAAGAAGCAAAAAAAAAAAAAAAAAAGAAACACCGTTGGTTCTAACGTGAACGTGGAAAATGTGTGCCTCACCGTTGTAAACTTCTTGTGGCGATATATTTGCTGTTGCCTCATCTATTGCAAGTCTGTGCCGATTCTAACCTGTTTTCTGTGCAGAAACTCTCCGAAAAAAGTCCCGTAAGAAAGTCCCAGTTATTCAAGAGGAAAAACCTGTTACACGCAACTGGCTCAGAGAGCTTGTCTTGCCAAGAAAAGAAAATAAAAGAAAATAAAAGAACAGAACAGAAAACAGAAAAAGAACCAAACCAAACCGAACTGAACTGAACCACAATGGCAGCAGCAGAACCAGCAGCAGCAGCGGCAGAAACACGTTAGTACCGTTGGCTCGGATTCTTTGTTGCGCAACTGTGTTGCAAGATTAGCTGCGACTTCCAACTGGTTTATTGCAGCCCCACTGTCGATGAGGCAACAGTTGGCCCGGCCATTACTGTTGTTCTGCTGCCATTGCTGCCTTGAAGATGTGGTAAAATCTTTTGGCTAGAATCGGAAATCCAGCAGCATTGCATGTCTTGCAGCTTGACTGCATATCCCATCCATTTATTTGCGGCTATTGAAAGCCGTTGCCTTTTATAATCAATTAGGTTTTTTTATTCTTTTTTTTTTTTGCCTTTGTTTTAGTTTTTAGTTAGCTAGCTTAATGATTCCATTAGTGGGTTTTAGCCAGGCAAGGCTAATCTCTGAGGCGTAATATCACCAGAACTATTTTGATTGACGGTGAAACTTGGTTTTCTAACGTTGCAAACTTAACTTAACTTTTGAGATTCAAAGACCTTCGTATTTTGTAATAAGTTTATTGAGATATTATTTTGGAGAAAACTTCTATTAATCAATAATAACCCATAATAAGATTTGATTATTGAAAGAAGCTTAAAACCTAAATTTATTTGTATACAAAAATCTTTTAATTCAGAAATGATGAATCGTTAAGAAAGTTATATCATCGTATTATATTATTATTGACTTAAGTAACATATATATTTCTTTTGTTTCCTTTTTTGTCTTTGAGACTTTCAGATTTCTGACGCATAGCTGACGCATTGAACGAAATGCAAATAAACAAAAAAATATTAAGTATAATAAGCTTTTATTATTCATATTTATAGAATCTTTATAAAAAATATCTTTAATTAATCTACTAAATATTTACATCAAAATGCAAAACTAATAATAAAATCTGTTTAATAGAAAGGCTAGCAGTATTAATAATATTAGTATTACAAAGACTTAAGCTATCAATCCTCTTTTAGCACATCAAACCCTAGTATTAGTTAATATAAGAACCCCTACTAACCTCTGATGGTGCTGGGCATGTTATCCGGGTTCTTAGTTATCATCAATGGATATGGACATTCATTCACTCACTTCTAATGCTCGGATCAATGTCAAGGTTTTGAACTCATCACTTGGCCAGATCATGATCGTAAAATTCGCGAATTAGTTCGAGTCTGGCTGAGACGGTATCGTATCGTATCAAACAGTTTTCAAACGGTTAAATTAGCCGGCGAAGGTGATGATGATGCCGGCCGAAGTGGAACGGAATGGATAAGGAAGGAGAGTGAGCGTAATCGTGATTGGTAGCTAACCAAACCGAAGAAGAGAGCCCAGAATCCGGACTGGACTGGACTGGACGTGGGGACAAACGATTGAACACTAAATGGCCAGAGACCGAGTCGAAGACCCGTTGCATCCGATGATCACGATCGCGGGGTTCATCATTATGGGGTTCCTCTTCATTGGGCGATGGAATCGCTGGAATCATCATCCTCTGGCGGGAACCTGTGTGTGCGGAAAAACAAGCAAATCGCAAACAAAAAAAAAAAAAAAACAGAAACAGAAGCTGCCGTTGAGAAAGGAGAAAGGAGCTGCAAGAAGTTCCCACCTCAACACACGCACACGTGTGCCCACCAACACACCTGCAAAAGGGGGCGCTCACCACAATTCCTGCTAATTAAATGCGTGATCACTGCCCAAAAATATCCAAGCAGTAACCGAAAAAGATACAGTCCAGCTTTCCCAAGAAGGATTTTTCAACAAGCTGGTTTTCATGTGTCTTAACTAAGCTAAAAGCTATATCTATATAAGAGAATATTAATCTTAATAATCTTTATTATATTGTTGATATATGAGTTTGGTGACCTTGAATCATAAGTTGTATTTTGTTTATCATTATTAAGTAATAGTTAAAATCTTACATTGATCTTAGGATCTAAGAAACCTCAAACCATAAGACAACCTTATATTAGCATCAAAAAATAAGTTTCATGTATAGAAGTTTGACTGTAAATTGACTTTTAAGACATCCACATGCCATCCGAGTCATGCGTGCATTTCATCAGAGATTGGGATGCCCAAAAGTCCGAAAGTTCGACGGCTATTCTGAGTACACGTAGTGCTTTTCAATCGAAAAAGTCAGTTACCCGAAACCCGTGACGTTGTATCGAGTAAGCGAGTATCTGTGTATCTTTGGGGCCCGTCATTGGATCGCAGTTCGCTCAGTTGCACCTTTAATCGCTGAGCAAACAGGAAGACTTCTACGGCAAACATGCACACACTTGCTGACTCACTCATACATAAGCGCTGGAGAGAGCGGGAGTCAGAGAGTGTGTGAGAGAGAGAGCGGGGGGCAAAACAGGTTGAGAAGTACCGCTAAGCGGAGGCCCCAACTCTCCGAGGTCAACGAACGTTCTTAGCGCTCAAGAATGAAGGAATCAAAACACACGAAAAAACCCAGAGCGAGAGAGAAAGAGGCAGCGAGAGCGGAAGAGAGAGTGTAAAGAAAGCACGAAGAGAGAGAAAGCAAGGCGATCGTTTTAAGAGCGCAACAGGTAAGCACTTAAAACTAAAGAGCGAAAAAAAGACAAAGAGAAATGAGATATTATCATTTATTGGCGTTTTTGTATGCACATGCAGTTTTGAAACGAATTTATCTGTTGCTTACAGCTAAATGAAAAAGCTTACAAAATGTGTATTTTTAGCCGTCGATTTAAAAAAGAACAAAAAAAAAGAAAGAGAAAGAGAGAGAGAGAGAGAGTGCGGAACAAAAGCCGCTTTGTAACTGTCTCGTCTCATGACCAAAAGAAACCGAAATTCTTATTCTTATTGCTCAATATTTGGTAATACACACTCACGGATACAGATACAGCAAACAGTTACAGATACATGTTGAAGATACAACTACAGATACAGATACAAATTCATTCGACGTGCAAAAGCCATTCAATGTAGCGGTATTTTGTCGAAATTTTCTGAGTCTCGAGACGAGTACAAAGCTCATTGACCTCATGCTCTCTCCCTCTCTCTTTCTTTCTTTCTATCTTTCTTTCTTTCTTTCTTCTCTTTTGTGTCTTCTGTCCCATTCCCTTGTAACAAGTGTGTAACGAGCAAAGGAAGGAGGGGGACTGATTTGCTTCTTTTTTTTTTTTTTTTTGTAATTTTTGGGCGTTTTAAGATGGGCTTCCAGTTAACATAAGCATCGAGCATTTTTCGGTTTTTTATGCCTTCCTGTGAGAGTCATGTTGGTCTGTGTTTTCCCTGGGGAACTTCGTTTTAATCCGGCCAGATGGGATGTTTATCAGTAAGCCCACAAGCGTATTATTTAGGAAGTGAGGGAGGTATTCAGCTGACAGCCTGTTGATCCCGTTTAGCGTTTGCTGGCCTGCCATTGGTCAGTGGATTTGTTTCCCTAGCGAAGGACATCTCTTCCCATTGGCTGTTGCTCTTTGTCCCCGTTCTTTTTCTCCCTCTCTCGCTGCTGCTGCTGCTGGTCCTGCTTTGTTATCGATGTCCTTTGTTTCACAACCGCCTGTTGCCGTTTTATGCACTCTTTCTCCTTGATGGGGAATATTCGGAACAAAGAGATGGAATATCTGGAAGATTTAATACCTTTTATATGTCATCTATTTCTAGTAACTTAATATCTGAACTCAATACTCTTTTTCTTACTTTTTAGATGCTGTAACTAACAAAGAAAATTAATAAAATTTTAGGAAAATCTTTATTCTTAGGAAGTGTATCCAGAGAATAGCAGCTACACCCACGCTTTTCCCTAAGCTTATTGTTGTCGACACTCATATTAGGAAAATAGCCATCCTGCTGTTTAATGGCAATTTCATTTGGCCCAATGCCCTTCGTTTTGCCAGCCGAAAAGCAACAGTTTCCGGGTATAAATAGGTCCTGTTGGACTACAATTCCATTCAGTTCGACTTTGATTCGAGTCCTGTGCGTGGTAAAGTCAAATATTTAGTGATTGTGCTTAAATTGGTAATGAAATAGTTTTATTTTATCTCATAAAACTGTTAAAAGTGTTGTTAAAAATACAACAACAAAGTAATTATTATATTTTATCAGATGAATACATTTTTAGTAAATGATTTATAAACAATATTAAAACATAGCGGCTATCTTGAATTTTGTATGATAGTTCAAAATTAATGTTAACATTTTTCGAAATTCCCTGACCCAATTATCTACGACAATGTTTGGAGTTTTACTCTCAGCTATTTTTTTTTGTGAAATGGCAAACATTTCATTTTGATTGCCCGACATTTCCATCGATGAATTCAAGTTCATGTTCTCTTCATTTTAAATGCATGACAAAATGCAGTTGGAGAATGGGTATACCTATACTATACTAGACCGATGCACGCGCTGCAGATCGAGAGATATAGTTAATTTGCGGTATTTAAAATATAATCAACCTATGCCAGCCAGCCAGCCAGCCAGCCAGCTAGCAAGCATAAACAATTAGAGGGGCACTTTCCAATTTAAACGGAATTTTGTTGGGGATCAGCTGCGATCCAAGTGCAGTTATTGCCCCTCTAATATACCCCTCATATCGCATGCCGTGAGGGATGGGCAATTAGGGAAGTTCATGTACCGACAACTTGCCAACACACATCCCCCAAACCGAATTGAATGGAAATCTAATTGGTTCCGGCCAGGTCTATAAAAGCAGGGCGTCATCCCAAAATCCCTAGTTTTAGGATAAATATTATTGCACCGCCGCAAATTAGGTAAATCCCCCCACGTGTGTGTCCAAACGCTTCCAGTGGTAGCCGAGGTCCACCCTTGTATTTTCACAGCTGGTAGCTTTTCTCATCGCCTTTCCACAAGCGCTTTCTTTTCTTCTGTTCTTTTCATTTCCATTTCCAGCCATCACCAAAAAGAAGCCCCACAATATCGGAAGTGCCCAAGTTTCCATTCCATTATATTTGTTCTCCATTTGTTTTTCCCTGTTTTTCACCAGCGGTCAGACGGTTGACGTTCCACATTTGCCATTTCAATTTAGCCCAAGTTTTTCCCCCGAAAAATGGAGCTGGCCTAGCGAGAAGTTCAAATAGGATTAGGCCAAATTCATTTGCGAAACGAGAGAAGCTAGCTGATAAATTTCGTAAAGGAAAACCCTGATTGCGTGCGACAATTGCAGAGTATTATTATTTACGTCAGCAAAAAGGATTTAGCCAAAGCGATTGCACGATGGACTTCAAGGAATACCGCCAAAGGGGTGAGTCTATTGGCCAAATCTAGGCCATAAAATGCACAGCGGCATATATACTCTCTTATATACCGGATGGAAATCCAATCCAATGGGGCGTATATTTGATTGGCCCAAGGCGGATTTGTTCTGGCCGTTTGTCTTCGTTTGATGGCCCATAATTGAATTCCCAGACACAGAGACAAATCCCAGCTAACTAGTAACATATTTTCAAATCAATTCTAAAGCTCACATGGGGGGTTGTTTTAAAAACACAAATTATTAATATATTTATTTGTTTTTTATACTTTTGATTCATATTTTAAATACCATTTTTTTGATAATTATTTTAATGGTTTAGAAAGTGTTAAAGAAATAGGTGATTTTACATTAGAAAAAATTTTAAATGTAAAAGTATAAAGAAGCTAAATCCTATCTTTTTATAAACCCATTGCTTTATTTTAGGCAAAGAGATGGTCGACTATATCGCAGACTATCTGGAGAACATACGAGAACGTCGTGTTTTTCCGGATGTAAGTCCTGGTTATATGCGTCAGCTACTGCCGGAATCAGCTCCCATCGAAGGGGAACCTTGGCCAAAGATATTCTCGGATGTGGAGCGGATTGTGATGCCCGGAATAACCCACTGGCAATCGCCACATATGCATGCCTACTTTCCGGCCCTCAACTCGATGCCATCTCTGCTGGGTGACATGTTGGCGGATGCCATTAATTGCCTGGGCTTCACCTGGGCCAGTTCACCGGCCTGCACTGAACTGGAGATCATTGTGATGAACTGGTTGGGAAAGATGATCGGCCTGCCAGATGCCTTCCTCCATTTGAGTTCGCAGAGTCAGGGCGGCGGTGTGTTGCAGACGACGGCCAGTGAGGCTACCCTTGTTTGCCTGCTGGCTGGAAGGACTCGGGCAATCCAGCGATTCCATGAACGGCATCCTGGCTATCAGGATGCAGAAATCAATGCCAGGCTGGTGGCCTACTGCTCCGATCAGGCGCACTCTAGTGTAGAGAAGGCAGCGCTAATTGGTGGGTTTTATGTGTTAGTTTGAGTATTTTTAGATTTTCAGTGCAGGGTAATTTAGTCTCATTTTTAGTTAACTTATTTTTAACGAAGTTAGCAAACTGTTGACGCATTTTCGTAACACCGCAATATCATTTGGTCGGCCCACTCGACCAAAGCTTACTTTATTGTTTAAGCCGCTTATGGTTTAAGCCACTCGCCCACTCCTTTTTTCTTTGTCCGCAGGACTCGTGAGGATGCGATACATCGAGGCGGATGAGGACCTGGCGATGCGCGGCAAACTGTTGCGCGAGGCCATCGAGGATGACATTAAGCAGGGCCTGGTCCCCTTCTGGGTGAGTGGCAGTCTGTCAAAATTAATTGGCCCGCCTTTCGCAGCCAGCTGATTCCTGATTCTTGAATGGAGAACTTCAGAATCGCGACTCCCACTGGAGCCAATTAATACATGTCAGCATTTAAGTGTCCTGCGGTGGTTTATTTTTAGGTCTGCGCCACGCTCGGCACCACCGGCAGCTGCAGCTTCGACAACCTGGAGGAGGTGGGTGCTTTTGGGAATAATTATGAAGAAAAATAGAAAAGGCACTTCAGTTTATTGAAGTCAAAAGATATTTAAAATGTTAACAATATGTATTTCTTAGCATAATAAACTAATATTAAAAACTTTCCCCCAGATCGGCGTGGTATGCGCGGAGCACCACCTGTGGCTTCATGTGGATGCGGCGTATGCCGGCAGCGCCTTCATCTGCCCGGAGTTTCGCACCTGGTTGCGCGGCATAGAGCGGGCGGACTCGATTGCCTTCAATCCCTCCAAGTGGCTGATGGTGCATTTTGATGCCACGGCATTGTGGGTGCGCGATAGCACTGCCGTTCACAGGACCTTCAATGTGGAGCCACTGTATCTGCAGCACGAGAATTCCGGGGTGGCAGTGGACTTTATGCACTGGCAGATTCCGCTGAGTCGCCGCTTTCGGGCACTGAAGGTGTGGTTCGTTTTGCGATCTTACGGGATTAAAGGCCTACAACGTCACATACGGGAGGGAGTTCGTCTGGCCCAGAAATTTGAGGCTCTCGTCCTGGCCGATCACCGATTTGAGTTGCCAGCCAAAAGGCATCTGGGATTGGTGGTCTTTCGGATTCGTGGCGATAATGAGATCACCGAGAAGCTGCTGAAGAGGCTAAACCATAGAGGGAATCTTCACTGTATCCCTTCCTCGCTGAAGGGACAGTATGTCATCCGGTTTACCATCACCTCGACGCACACGACCCTTGATGATATCGTCAAGGATTGGATGGAGATCCGACAGGTGGCATCCATTGTGCTGGAGGAGATGAACATCACAATCTCGAACCGCGTCTATCTCAAGGGTAAACGCAAATCTTACCGTCTTCAGTAGCGACTACTTACGTTTTTGTTCCCGTTACCGTTCCTGTTTCCTGTTTTCTGTTTCCGTTCCTGTTTATGTTTTCAGTTTGTTGATGCACCCCGATCCGCCCGAAATCGTTGCTTTAATTAAGCTATGTATTTTGTGTGTATTTTTAGCATTTTTGATTTATAATTTTGTTTATATTTATTTATAAATATATTCGTTTTGATAAGATCGTGAGAGTTGCAAGGGAGGGGAAGCTAAAGAAGATCTAAATGGGATTTCCTTTTGTAACTCAAATAACTCAGAGAAGCAGCTCAAAACTATCTCCAGAGATGTACAGAATGTAGTTTATATATCTTCAGAACACGCTATATCTTTAAAAATTCCAATTTTGTTACCCCGCAGAAACCAAGGAGAAGAACGAAGCCTTCGGCTCGAGTCTGCTGCTCTCGAATTCTCCACTTTCTCCGAAGGTTGTCAACGGTTCCTTTGCTGCAATATTCGATGCGGATGAGTTCCTGGCCAAAACCTATGCTGGAGTTCGGATAGCGGTAAGTCTATAAGGATTACTTAAAAAAAAACAAGGGCTGGACTTACGATCTTCCAGCACCAGGAATCCCCATCAATGCGGCGACGTGTGCGTGGCATCCTCATGTCTGGCAAACAGTTCTCATTGGACTCGCACATGGACGTAGTGGTGCAAACGACTCTGGACGCCGGCAGTGGTGCAACTCGGACTGGTTCTACTAATTCCTATGGTCGCACCACTTCCACAGCCCAGGGAAACACTGAGGTGCAGGTCAGCATACAGGAGGACAACGAGGAGTCGCCGGAAGGTATGAAGCCCAGGTAGTGTAGTCGACCTTTTAGATATATCGCTAGTGCTAGCTTGCTTTTGGGAATCCCCTTGGATAAATCAGACTAGTGATGCCCATTAAGGTGGCATCATTGGTTAAGATCTTGGAAGTTCTTTCTAATCCTTTAAGTTACTTCCTTTCCATTTTTAGAAACTGAATTGCTGTCACTGTGCAGGACCAATAATATACCCACTCCCGACCACGCCCACTCCCTGTCCACTGCCAGTCGCAGTTGCAGCTCCACATCCCATTCCCTAAGCCACTCCTTAACCTACTCCCCCTCCCACTCCCACTCCCCGCCAGCCAACCAATTTCGTCCCATTGCCCTGTGCGGAATGTCCAATCAAGGCCCACAATCGATCCCTATTCCCACACCCCTGCCCATTCGTGATGTCACCGCGTCCGTGGATAGCCTCCTGACCCCCGTCACCACCTGCAACGTTTACCATGGCAGGCGGTTTCTGGAGCCTCTGGAGAGTCTTGCCCAGAGTAGTGCCTCTTTTAGCAGCAGCATCTTTCGCCTGCCCACGCCCCTGACCACGCCCACCAGGGAAACGCCGGAGGATCCGGACTGGCCGGCCAAGACGTTCAGCCAGCTGCTGCTAGAACGCTACTCCTCGCAGTCCCAATCTCTGGGTAACAACTCTTCGACGGAGAGCAGCAGTCTCAGTGGCGGTGCCACGCCTACACCCACGCCCCTGAGCAGTCTCGATGAACTGGTGACTCCACTGCTGTTGTCCTTTGCTTCACCCTCCTCGCAACCGATGCTCTCCGCTCATGGAATTGGGGAGGGGCAGCGGGAACCGAATAGCGACTCAGACGCCACCGTTTGCTCGGCCACCTCATCGATGGAGTCACTCTAGTATTAGGTTTAAAATATCCTTATTTTTAGTTTTTATTTTTATTAAGAATATTAGGTCCAAAATATTTAGAGCTCTCTTTGGATTATTTAAATTTAATCGAAAAAATTCGAATTATTAATTTCAAAGTAAGCTATAAAAGTCCATATTTCTATTATTCTAAGTTTTACTTCTGGTTAACACGCAACTATTACTTATCTAACATCTAACATTGTACATAAGTGTGATTGGGGAGAAGGGCGAATCATCCAACGCTGCTGTGCAATCAATCAATAATGCGATCAATCAATCGTAGTTCCAATCAATGTTGAGCCGTACGTTATACCTATATAATCTGCATGCCCATATCTATATCCTAATGTAAGATAACTGATTAGTAGTCGAATAGTTCTGATCTAGACAAAACCGAAAACCAAACAAATTTCAAAACTTAACAGCTTACATATATCCAAATGTTTAATTAATGTCAGTGTGATTAAAGTTTCAAGGTTCCAGTTAAACACAACCAAAGTTCGAATATTTTTTTATTACTATTTGTTGATTTTCAGGATGCCTAACCACCAGGCGATAGGGCTTCATCGCGGGAGCCTCCTTCGGTGGATTCGTCATAGTCTTCTATGATAATATTATCTAAGTCATACGGGGTCGTCGCATTCCATAACTCATAAACAGTTGAATTAGGTTTCGAGTTCCTCGAGGCGAAACGGTAGACAATCTGAGCATAGAAAGTCAGTAGGTATAGGATGATGAAGTCGTGGAAGAGGATGAGCGAGGCCAGCAGATGATCGTTGAGTCGCATCTCGGCAAAGCGTCCACCATTGATGGTCTGAGCATGGTACATCACGAACTTTGGGAGAATCAAAGATTAGCTAAATGGATCTTAAAGATTAGCTGCTTCCCTTACCAATAGCACAATCACGCTGATGAAGATCTGGAAGATCATGAAGGAGTACGGCATGGCTATCAGAATGTGCATCATGACAAAGAAGATGGTGACGATCAGGAAAATAAAGGCTATCACAAACAGAATTACGACATCCAATGTAAGGTCATGCTAAGGAATATATTTAAAGTAGAATCAGTAGCAAAAGCTAATCGAATCCTTACTGGTATTATGGATCCCAGCATCACAAAAAGGAAGATCAGCAGCATGCAGATGAAAAACCACATCAACATATCCGGCCAAAGAGATCGGGCCACCAGAGCAAAAATACCTATAATCACAAACTCCACCTAGTCGATGGTTTCGAATTGGAAGATCAGGCAGAACCTCTTCGCAGGATACTCACTATCAGCACGGTGATCAACCAGTTAAGGCCAACGATGAAGCGGATCTTCTCGAAGAATATGAACAACGTGACCATTATCATGGCCACGGCAAAGAAAATGACACTAATCCAGTAAAAGTTGGTAAAGGCCATGCCTATGTCAGTGCTGAAACGGCAAGGAAGATTATCTCAGAAGATCTTTAATATCCTCCCAACTCACATTATGCTGACAAGTAGCCATTGCAATAGGGCCAAAACCATCCAGGCTATGGTCACCATATAGACAATGCAGGCAAACTTCCGACGGGCCCGCCGATATGCCCGCATTCTCTGCCGGCGGTCCTCCATGGCTGATGTGGGCGTGGCCCGGGCTGTGTCGGAGCAATGTAGACAGAAACTAACAACAAATAAGATCAAACTTAATGGAAAGGTCAAGGCCACTCTGATATGTAATGGAGATCCGAGGAAGAAACCACCTTATTTTCTTTAAGTTCACATACTGGCTGCTAGGATTATCTATAAGGCATCTATCCAGATATAGAAAACGATGCTCAAGGACTTTTTTTAGCCATTTTTTTTATTTTCAATAAGATTTTCCTAAAACCTAAACATAGTAAAAGGATAAAGTTATTATTTATAGGAACATAGATATCCAAGACTTTCTAGAAATGATTTTTAGATATTTTTTACTTAAATTGTACAAAATGCAAAATGGCAGTTAGTCAGTCACACAAAGTTCTGGATCCGCCATATCGTAATAGTTTTGCACGTCTTTCACATGCCGCCAGGGACCCTTTAGACCACAAAATCATCTGAAAGGTATGCATTATCCATAGATTGCGACTTGTCGCGATCCCACGATGGCGGTCAGAACAGTTGGCATTTATTTTTCTGATAGTTTGATGTTTTCTTCATAAATTTAGATGTGAATCGAATCAAGCCACTCCAGATATAGTCCCAGACCTAGAGCGTCTCTACATATGTTGCGTGAATCTGCCCCACCGAACCGTAGTTTTGTAGTGCCCACATACAGGGTGACTATTATTATGCTCGTCATCGGACATATTCAGGTTACAGTGGCCATGGAGATGTGAGTAGTAAGATCCATTAGACATCGGCAATCAAAATTATATATTTCCTAGCAAGCCATTTAAAGACTTTCTGGCGGAACACTACTACCTCAGTCTGCTTCAGTTCCTCATCAGCTTCCTGTCCATCCAGCTATACGGATTCTTCTACCATATAATCGTTAAGAAACCCATGTGGGTGCGCGTATTGGCGGGCGTCTGGACGGTGAGTGGATGTTCCTTTTTCCTTGTATTTTCACTAAATAGCATATCTCTAGTACGAGGTTAACACCTTGTCGATCATGAAGCCCGCCAAACGAGCCTCCTACATATGCCTCATTATTGGAGTCATCCTGACCATCATCGTGATGATAATTAGTATCATATTCGGAAACAAGTCAGCCAAATATCAAAGAGGACTATTCGTAAGTGAGGAATCCCTTGGGTTCGCCTTCGCTTAAATCTCGTACCTTAGACCAGCCGCCACAAGGTGATCCTTTGGAGTGAAAGGGTATTTGTGCTCACCTGTTTCGGAATCATAGTGTGCGCCGAGATGAAGCGTGTTGCCATAGAGTTTCCCACTCTGCTGACGTACACCTTAATCTCAAATGTGGTAAGTAATAAGGAAATTTAATTTAATGACACACTGACTTTTATAACGATCCAAAGAGTAAGAGCTAATGATCCATGCCTTGCCCTCCACAGTTCGTCTTAATTTTTGCCGCCTCGATACGAAGACCAAACTTCTATCATTGGCATTCGAAAGGGGACTATATACTGATCGGTCAGTTGTATTACCTCAACTTCTTTGCGCTTTATATGGGATACGTGGCGACGATGGCATCTTTTATGGAGCTAATGGAATGGGACGCGGACGTACGGGGAGTTTTTAAAATCCTATTTTATCGAGAAACCGCCAATTGAATGGGAACGCATGCGCGGACTATCGGAACAGCTGGGACGGAATGTTTACGCTAGACGACGAGGTCTCCTCATCCATCGTTGCGACATGGTTACTCAGTGTCTTGATGTCGATGGGGCCTGTTTGTCTGGTTGGCGCGACTCCAGTCGTCTCGATTCGATTCGGTTTGCCGGAAAATCGATAACTAATTTCTTGGCACGCGCAATTTAACCATCGTCGCTGAATGTAAATAAATGGCTTTGTCTGTGAAAAGTTTTCATAAAACTACGGCGGACTTCTATGGACTGGTTAAAGTGTAGGTGGCATGATGTATTTATGACGTATATATAATTTTACATATGCATTACACATTTAAATGGGACCTCCGGTCTCGGCTACACAATACGTAAAAGTGTTACGTTTAACATTAAGTTTTAATAATTACATTCTGGTTAAATATATATGATAGACGAAATTTTAGTAAGTTATCCTTTTTGATTTACTTCATCTCTCCTCTCTCTCTCTCTCTCTGTTTGCGCGAAAAGACCAGAAAGGTTTTCGTCCCATATGTAGTTGTTTGGTCCTTTTCCATTTCGTATCCGTGCGTTTACCTCAATCCCTTGAAGGCCTTTAGTGCGGCGGTGCTTGGGTGACTGCCTTACTGCCACTGCTACTGTCGCTGCTAGATGGCCAAACGGACGCTATGGAGAAATGGAAAGCACATATGTTATTAGTTAGATGGTTGAACTAGGTTTATAGAAAACTCAACAAGTTTTCTCGCAAAAGTTCCTAATCAAACTTTGAAGATACATTTCCTGTTTCAAAGTATATGAAACATAATAATCTCTATCAATCAAATTCTAAACGTATAAAAAGAAATAAGGCAATAGAGTGATTCAACACTATGAAATTTCCATCATCAATAAGGCAGACTTGGCTGTTACCTTCTCATTTTCCATTTCAATTTTCGACTAGACGTGACTTTTACATAAAATTCCTATCAACAAGCTTATAAGGCTTATTTTAAAATAAAACCATCAAATAATTTTGACTTTTCAGGAGGATCAGTTATACCTTTTAGAGATCGATTTGCGTAGAACAATTTTCTTATGTTGCCAACCAAAGATTTCACTATCAATAGTGCTGTTTATACCCTCTCTCTTGTCTATAGTTTTTCACACTTTCAAAAACCAAACTACATCACCATAGCGAAATACTTTACAGTCTACACACGTACACATTGTGGTTCTAATCTTCACACACTAAACGAGTCTAAAGTATAAACTAAACAAATAACATGATAATTAACACTAAGGACAGACACAAGAACACATATTACCTTTGGAGTTTTAGAGTTGCTTAGCTTAAGACGTTTTATAAAATATAATATACAATTTAAAGTGTATATAGTAGGAGCCGGGTATACGTATATAAACGTATGTAATGATTAAATTGAACCTTAACTTTGCTGTATGGTAAACGGAATTGCTTTTTGATTTTTTGTTGGCTTTGCTTTTGTTTTTCTGTGTTTGTGTGAGAGTTAAATTGTATCAATTGAAAAGCGACACTGCAAGAAAAAACAGAAATTCACAAGGGGTTGTCATCAGTACGAGTACGAGTATCTGTTATTGGATTAGTTAGCTGTTTGGGCCACATGGATTAGTTAGCTAGAAAGCCGAAACCACAGGTTGAGCAAGATTAGGGCGTTTGCAGGGCGTCGACTTGCTTGTTATAGATATGACAAATACCAAAACCAAACCAGTCACCTAGCTACACTACTGATCTTTAGCCTGATCGAGAAAGACGAAAAACCGCAACCAAGAAGCCCCAGAAAGCCAAAGAAGAAGCGTTTGAAAAGCGATGGGGAAAACTTACCCAGGACAATGATGAGCAGCACAACGGCTATGACGCCTAGGATGATCATCATTTTCATATTGGCCCACCATTGCTTGCGCTTCAGCTTGCCGGCCTGCTGTTCAAACTGAGATGCTCCCTGCTCCAGCTGATCCGCCCGCTCGCCAAGTTCCGATAGCTTTTGGTCTCGCTCCAGGACCTTCTCTACGTTTACCCTCATAATCCCGACCACCTCATCCACCTTGGCCTGGGTCTGCTGCAGTTTCTTCTGGGCGGCATTGTTGTTGCTGATTTTATGGTCCCCATATTGATTGTAGTGATTGTCATTCGAGTTCGGCGGCGGCGGAAGTATGGGAAAACTGTACAATATTATGTGTGTTTGTGGAGGATGCTTACACTTTTGAAGAGCAGCAGATATATGTCATTTAGCAGCAGAGCACAAAAGCAAGAGTATCAAAGGACATATATCATCTATATATACACTTCAGTCAGTATAAAACGAAATGTCAGATAAGGCATTATC
This sequence comes from Drosophila eugracilis, assembly GCF_018153835.1. NCBI lineage: Eukaryota > Metazoa > Arthropoda > Insecta > Diptera > Drosophilidae > Drosophila > Drosophila eugracilis. The sequence continues at coordinate 6,436,275 of NW_024572605.1, forward strand.
ATTATTGCTTGCGATACATGGAGGCCAGTCTTTGTGTGGCTATACAAATTAACTTTAGTGACGGATATACTTTAAACAGCTTCTTTCTTTCTTTTTTTACAAAGATCTGTGAGATATGCTGAGCCTATGTTTGAAATTCCTAAGAAAAAGACTAAAAAGGCTAATCAAACTTCAAAATCTAAAGTTTCGTTAAATTTCATGATTAGTCAACAGTCACTCGCTTAATTCTCTGAAACATTCTTTAGTAATCAGCTTTAAAGTAATACAATAGTTCTGTTTCTCAAGATAATTCAATTTGAATACTTTTAAAATATATTTTTTCCAACTTACAAAAAGCTATGTACGATCATTAAATTAAGATATTCTTAAAGGTCGAAGTCTAACTAAACTATCTCAGCTGAACCAGATAGTTATTAGATAGTTCAATTAAGATCTAACTACTGATGTTGCTACTACATAAATACTATGACATCCAAGTTATTCCAAAGTCTAACAGCTGACCCTAAAGACCCTATTTCCGGTTTTCTTTTTGCTCCATTGAGTAATATGACGTCACTTGGCTAGATTTTCCTTGCTTTTGTGCGCTGAGCCTGCTGATTCGATGGATTTCCACCACTTACTCGTTGTTGTTGGATCCAGAGGGGGAGGGGGCTTCGTTGTTCTCCATTATAAAGTTGCTGGAGGGAAGAAAATGAATCAAAAATAACCCGTTAATCAATGTTTTATTTAACAGAATGTCATATTTACACACACCCAAAAAGTATGGAGATTACAAATCAAAAAAAAATTAGCAAAAAGAAAACAAAACGCAGCACACACGCCTTATCTATTCGGCCTATGAATCACTCAGATTTAGAGAAATGCCATCACCGTCGAAGCGAAAAAATAACTTGTTGCATGCCGGATTGCCAACAAACCCTGTTTACATGACCTGGAAATCATTCCCCAACCACCCACCACCACCACCCGGGCACTCACCTTGACAATGTGCCTGTAGAATACTGCTGTTTATTTAGGGGTTTCCACGGAAAACTTACGGCCTTCCTTTTTAATAGTACAAATTCTTTTTTATAAATATCAGCTTGTGATCAGTGTGACCGTTGAATTGCTAGTGCTGGCACTTAAGTTAATCTTTATTCGATACTATCGATGTTTTTCACAAAAATGCTAAATTAAAATTTTGTATTTTATATACAAGTGTATTTTAATTAATATTTAAGGAAAATAAAACATAGGCAAGCATTAAATTAGTTTAGGTTTTACAATTTTAAATTTAAATCATTGAACTATTTTATTGGATAAAATTAAATGATCGTTTCGAAATATCAGAAAAAAAATACACTAAGCCTTCAATATGCAAAGACTCGAACCGCATAATGAGGATGCCAAGAAATGTAAATATCGTGTAAATTGCGTGTATAATTATTAGACTTATGTAGAAATAGTGTGTATAATTATTAGTCTTATGTAGAAATCTCCTCAATGTAAGCGATTTCGTCACTAGTTTCTTATGACTGTAAAATGTTTTTTTATTTTGATCGTTATGATGAGGGTAGAACCACCGATATATTATTAACGGTTTTTCGAATTGTTTAATTTACAGGTAAAAAACCGTGAAACTATGGAAAATGCATAACTCGGTGGTGTCGAAATTGCTGCTGCGACTGCTGGTGCTGTTCGCCTTGGTAACAGCCGCCTCCATTGTGGTCCTCACAAAATGTGGATTCGATGAACTGACGGATAAGGAAACCCAGCCCAATAATCCCAGCGAATCCAGTGGATTTAGCTACGCCTTAAGTGAAAGGGATGCTGAGATAGAGCGGCTAAAACAGGAAGTCTTGACTCTACGAGCTCAAATTATATTTCTGCAGAATAATCGAAGTTCAGGAAAGCAATCCAATGGTAGTCTTCAGTTGCAAGAGACCACAGTGGGTCCACCAACTGCTCCACTGGGTCACCATTACGATTGTAGTAGCTATATCCGGAAGCAAGTGGGAGCCGCAGAAATTCTCCATGGGCTGCCGCTGAATAATGAGTACGAGCTGATACCCTACAATCACTTCACCTTCACCAGGGTGTATCCCATTGATTTGGGACTGGGTAAGCGGGTGGTGGAGAAACCCATAGGTTATCGAAGACGTGATCTCATCGAGTCGGTAAACAAAGCTTTGGAAAGCCTCAATCGAAACCATTCAGCCAGGATACGAGCAAAGGGATCTGGTTCTGCCGGAGGTTACCCCTCGGATGTGATCAAGTACACCCTGGATGATTTTATCGAGGGTATATATCGCAATGAACCCACCACAGGCACTCAGTATGAGCTGTATTTCCAAAGTGTAAAGCACCAGGCGAGTCCTGTAAGGAGAGCCCTGGTCATGCGACCCTTTGCTCCCCTCCAAACTGTCCAACTGTCGGAGTTATCCTTTAATGTGGATAATGGTAGTTCCCAGCCAAGTCACAGTCCACCTGTGATTCATGTGATACTACCCTTGGCTGGACGTCTGCATAGCTTTCGCAGTTTCCTACAGATGTTCGCCAAACTCGAGGATCAGCGATTGGAGCTCATAGTGGTATACTTTGGAACCAGTGGATTGGCGCAGGCTAAGAGGCTGGCTGGAAGATCTCAAAGGACACAGTTTCTGGCACTCAATGAGACTTTTAGCAGGGGTAGGTGGTTCTAGTTCTAATTAATTTTAGTTAATCATTGATATGTTGTATTTAGCCAAAGCTTTAAGACTGGGAGCGGAGCACATCCAACCTGCAGGCGAGGACGTTCTGCTCTTCATGTGCGATGTAGACATAATGTTCACTACAAGATTTCTGGAGCGTTGCCGTTGGAATGCTGCTCCAGGAAAGAAGGTAAAAGGATCTACTATTAGAGATACAAAAGTAACAATTTAAAGAAATAAAAAACCCCCTTAAAAAGGTCTACTACCCAGTGGTATTCAGCCTGTATAATCCCCATGTGGTATACTCGCTGCAGGGCAAACCCTTGCCCGCTGAAGAGGAGCAGCTGGTGATCTCTAGGGATACTGGTTTCTGGCGGGACTTTGGCTATGGCATGACTTGCCAGTACCGCTCGAACTTCCTGCAGGTGCGGGGTTTTGACGAGGAGGAGATCATAGGCTGGGGCGGTGAGGATGTGATGCTATACCGAAAGTATGTTCGCTCGAAGATTAAGATCATCAGAGCCACAGATCCGGGAATCTTCCATAGATGGCACACAAAGGTATTACTCTACATTTTTGTCATATCTATGATTTAATAAAATACTTTTTTATCTAACAGATATGTTCTAGTTCGTTGACTGCCGATCAGTACCGCGCTTGCATTAGATCGAGGGCTTTGAACGAGGCCTCTCATGCTCAACTTGGATTCCTGGCTTTCCGGGATGATATAGCCGCTGCTAGTGCTGCCAAAATGCTATCGTGATACTCGACTATACTTGATGTATCTCTAATCGCTTGGCTTTTCTATCTTAAGAAGGAATTTCAAGTGTGTGTGAAAAGGATTGCAGTGATATAGTTTAAATATTAAGGAGTTACTACTGTACTATGTTTATTTCTTAAATTCATAGTTCTGTCATCAACCCATTGGATACAAATTTTAGTTCATTTCATTTGATAAAACTTCGATCAGTAAAGTATTACTTATTAATAGGTAAAAATGCATGGTTTTAGATGGATAACAAACATATTTGTGATATTTACTTCTTATTTAACTTTTCTAATCTAAGTTAGATAAAATTCTTTTAAAACCAGCTTTTAGTTAGCCCTCTTAAGTTAATCATAACTTAACCATTACGTGCACTGCCATTATTTCACACATGCTAACACTCATACTTGTAGGCTATGAAGTATGTACAACTTGAGACAATAACTCGTATTTAGCAGAATCGTTGAATTAGCTTAATTGTTGATCTTGTTGCGTCCTCGAAAGAGACACACTCTACACACACTCTAAACACACCCACACACACACATCACAAATTGTTCTTCCATGAAGCAAACTAGATGCAATCTCCAAAGCCCAAGAAAAAGATATACATACATATATATATTTACGAGTACCATATCGAATCTGTATCTCAAACTGAGCCTAACAAATCTGCCAGACTGTTGCGCGCTTTGTAAAAAACTAAATTAAATCGTTTAATTAAACTTGTCGCCTGGTTGTTGTTTTTTTTATGTTGGTCTATGCTTTTTGATGGACGATGCCAACGACCTTTGCCTGGGGTTCACTGAGCATGCATACCAAGAAGTTGATCCATGGCGCCACCTGCTAGATCTCGACTATATCCCCACACCATGACGTGGTGTATCTCTTTGGCAAGGTAATTTGTCATGCTTTGATAGCGGAAATCCTTTTACATTTACCTGATTTTGGAGATGATCCGCTGTTGGATGTTCAACTTCTAACTAGTTATGTTGTTTCTAGAACTGATTATGTTGGAATATTTACTTCTAAATTATTTAAAGTCAATTTAACAGCTTAAATAGGTACATATTTAGCTTAAATGCTTGAAAAATGGAACGAATTTAACAAGCAGGACATTAAAAAGCATATTAAATTCATAAAGCAGAAAGAAGATTCTGAAAAAATATGCCTTTAATTTACAGAAATCCAAACTAAGATCGTTATTGATGAATAAACGCAAAGGAAAGGAAAGTTAAAGTAGAATTTGTAGAATATTTTCTCCCCTTATCTTGAATTTTCCTCAAAGAGTATTTAAAGTCTTTGATAGACCCCGAAGAAAATTTCTTCATTTGGGACGTCTTCAGGTGGAAAGTCTTTTCATGGTCACGGTCGTGGATTATGCAAGCGCTGAAAAGGCGTTTTGTTTCATTTTAAAGTGGAAATGCTAGTCTCATGCTGAGTATAAGACTCAACACCCTGTGAATCACTACCCAAGAAGTCAAAATAATCTGCGATAATTTCACAGGAGTGTTCTCTGAGGCATTACGCAACAGACGCATAATTAGCCCGTTTCTCGATGAGACAATCAAGGCGTTTTTCGGGCACATCCTCCCTGTCATTCTCCGAAAGCCAAACTGACCATGAAACGAGAGCCACAGCCCGCCCCAAGGTGTCGGAGCAGGCGAAGTGACAAATCGGCGACCCATCCCAACACACAAAAAAAGACTCAGCCAGGTGCCAACACCTTAGCCACGAATGCCAGCGAACCACAGCCATCAGCAGCAACCACTACCAAAAGCCCAAAAAAACCACCTCTAATAGCCACGATGATCCGGGGGCCTGGGATCGCGGTTCAGTGCTCTCGGCTCTGGGCAGAACCCAAGCTCGGGTTGGAGTTCAAATAAATACGGAGCCATTCGTTCCGGCCAGATCATTCGCGGTCTGACGCCAGTTCGAGAAGCTTTGGCTCGTTGTGATACAAGTGTGAAAAGGATATCTTCGGTTTAAACCCGCTCAAAATTGGAAAAGGCACAACGTGTGCCAGGTGCTAAATTTGTGATTGATTTGGTGGAAGCAAGTGAAGTGGGGTCACCATGCGTGCTATTATGTTGGTGAGTTCGGAGGTCATGGAGTTTTGCACAAGAAATGGGAAATGTACTTAAATTAATTATTTTAAAAATATTAAAAAATATTTGTGGTTAAATGTATAAATATATAAAAAATATGTAATATTATATGTAAAAATATTTCTATAACTTTCGTACTTAAAGAAACTAAAAAGGAGCATTAACGGCAAAATTCTTTAAGTCAAACTTTTATAGGATTTCTCATTAAGATAAAACTGGACTATGCTTCAGAACGATTTCTCTGGTTATTCCAGTTTTTCATAAATCACTAATAATTTTTAAAGTATTCATGAAGAATCTAAAAAAGTTTACTTAGTTTATTTAAATACGAAGGATCTTTTATGGATTTTATTTTAAATAATTTCCCATTTTATAAGCCAAAGACGGAATTTTTAAAATACATGAAAAGTAATTTCCCTCACTATAAGATAATTTCCCATTAAATAACTATTAAATTTGTTTAACATAGTTTACATTTAACACTTAAATTCACATATTTAACATTTAATTAAACATAACATTTTCATATTGATCGCTACAATGAACCAAATCTAAAGAATAACACCCTTGGTAGTTTTCAAATCCCTGAGCGTGCACCATATTTCATTTCTGTTTCATAACAATAAACTACCCTCAGATCTTTTAAATACTGTTTTGAAGAAGGGAACATAAATCAGTTTTAGACAATTGTTGTTTTCTTTTCAGAAAAGATTTCTTGTTCTCCACATAGTAAATGTCGAGCAAGGGAATTCCGTCTTGAAAGCACTGACATCCTCCCTTTCAACCAAACTTTGTTTACTCGTGGAATTTCTCTAACAAAACTGACCCCGAAATCTTGTTATATAACATTTGTAGAACACATTATGCAACCACCGAAATATTACCATTATGTTATGTAAATTTTCTGCTTATGGAAAAACTAAAAATCTAATAGAGCCTCCATTCATAGATTTTTCGATGCCAACGACCGGCAATTTGCCACATTCATATACAGAATTAACTTTCGGTACTCGCTCGAAATATAATTATTCTAATGAAGTTGGCCAGAGTCAGTGACAAGTCACGTTGATCCGATCCAATCCCATTCCACGCCAAAGCCAACACCACCATCGGCCTGACCGGAAGTTGTTCCTGATGCTTGGCTAACAAAGCGTGGCGGCCAGCTAGCAAAATATTTTCCATGATTAACTCTGCTCCGCGCTGGCTATTCTCTGGCTTTAACATATGCCACTAGAGTTATGATTCCAATTCCAATTCCGATGCCAAAAAACTCTGATTCATACAGCCATGAGTTGGGCCTGGAAATGATGTCAATGCTATGTGGCCAACCCCAAAAGTACTTGCGTGGTGCGATCACTTCTAGCCATGCCTGGCCTAAAAACCATTGCATAATCACTTTTAGTGGGAGCTGATCATATTTCACGCCGACTGGCCACACGGTGCTCTGTGTCGTCCATTTTACCGGTGGTGTTCATCTGTGGGCGGAGGGTGCCTTTGGCTTTTGGCTTTGTGCCTCACTCCTCAATTAAGCTCGGAGGCTGTTTCATAGCAGCTTTGGAGAATTTTGGCCCAGTTGGCAGCTGAACCGTGAGATATGTATTGGCTGGTTGATTCCCCGGCTCAGGCGATTGCGATAGGCCAGGCACTCAGCGGCAATTAAAGCCAATCAACTAATGGCCATCATGCTCCCGATCGCTTTTGTACTATTTGAGGTAAGGGTGATATTTGTTTAATTGAGTGCTTTGAAGGATCTTATCGGTGGCTTTAGAAGTAGAGCAGAGAAACTATTAGAACTTAGGCCTTATTTTATGTTTATAATTATACATTAGTCAATACTATAATATATATTCGAATTTGTTTTGTACTTTTTATAACCGCAAATTTTCTTATGACTAACTTTTTGATAAATCCATAAAGTAGAAATGCATCACAAATATTATTGGTCATATATTTAAGGGTTTTTATGAATAAACATTGTTTTTTAAATGCTTATATTACTTAAAAAAAGTATAAACATTAAATCACAACCACTTACATCATTCCTAGGATCATAGGAAAGACATAACTATGATATGTCTTGGAAACTCACGCAGCACTTTAAGTACATAAGCCATAATCCATAAACATTATTAAAAAATATCCCTAAAAATATATTTAATTTACCTAAAAACATACTTATTTACTCCTTTCATAGCTATCCTGCCTGACCCTGCTAGTCTGTGTCCAGGCAGCAGTGACAGGACCTGAGGCTCGTTCCAGTGTGGACTCCAAGGATCAACAGCTAGCCACTGCAAGTGTGGGAATCCTTGACTCCGTGCTGCGAGGCAAGAGTCGTCAGTCGCGTTGCGTGAGATGCTACGAGGATAGGGATAGGGATCGGTACTACAGTGGATACTCCAGTCGAACGGGCGATGATATGCGCGGCAGTGCCTGGTATTACTCCGGCTATGATGACCGCAGCAGCAGCAGGGATAGGGACTACGACAGGTACTACGATCGATCTCGTTACTATGAGGATCGCTATTCACCAAGGACTTATGATCGTTACGAGGGACGTGGCTATGATGATTACAGAAGGGGATCTGGCTATGGAGGATCTTATGATAGGGAAAGAGGATATGGATATGACAACAGGGATCGGTACTACGGAGGTGATCGGTATAGCGAGGGGTCTTCCAGAGGTATGTTTAGATAGAATTTTTTAAGAGTTTATAACTAACAAGATATTCCAATTTTAAATAAAAATCCTTTATCTTTTTCAGACCGATACTACGATCGCTCGAGGTCCGGCGGCTATGATCGCTACGATCCGTACGATCGCTACTACTCCAGGTATGATTTTCGCAACTATCGTCCTTGGGATGAAACCTACAGGTATCGTCGCCCTCTTTTGTATATATCAATGTATATCCATGTTGTCCGCTATCCCTATATCTCTGGCTTTCTATCTCTGAGTTCTTGTTTTTACTTTCTACTTTCATACAACAACAACAACACGCAAACAACAATAACCACACCAACATCATGTACAACAACAACAACAAAATGAACAATACACCACACCACAACAACACTGCGGATGTTCCACGGCTGGCCATAACAATCTAAAATACAAATTCCGTAATGCACTTCAAAAATCTGCAAACTGCACTAACTATTTTCTGCCCGAAAAATAAATCCCGCATCCGCCCCGTTGACTCCCACTCGACTACCGCTTCCGCTTCCGTTTGGCCCAACAACTTCGCTTGGATTAGGGGTCAATCCGGTTTCGATAACTCCGGACGTGGCTATTACTTTGCCGGCGATGATGATGACAGCGATAGGAATCGAGGATATGGCTATTCCTACTCGCGACCCTCCTCCTCTTCGATGAGTTCACCCTGCGGCCGCATCTCCGGTAATTGTCCTTATGCCGGCGGCTCCAAGGTCACCTCCCCGGCCATTGGCAGTGATAGTTCCCGTGTAGGTGGCCATACCAATGTAATGGGATCGGATGGTGGTCCGGGCAGTTGGACATATCTGGGAGATCAGGATAAGGTCGGAGGCAGTAGTGGGAGCAGTAGTGGCTCTGGAGGGAGCAGCAGCAGCAGCAGTAGCAGCAACAGCGGCTCAAGCGGCAGCGGTGGCAGTCGGGATCGGGAACGGGAACGGGACAGGGAGCGGGATGCACAGAGGTAAGTTGCAGTGGGTGCTGCCCCCTGCAACAGCAACATCAGTGCATTCAGAGAAATAAAAGAGCCTTGAATTTGAGAAAAGTTTTGGTAAAAAGTAAAGTAAACATTCCAAAATTGAAGGCTATTTCTTTCCCACTGAGTGCACCCACAGTTACTTTCGGCACGGAATCGATTCCGGATTCGGTCACGGCATTAAGATAGGCTTGCCCTCTTGTCGCCCCTTATAGCTCTTCCTATGGTAGCCGACCACGTCCTCTAGGCGTTAGCTATCTGCTCGAACGGGACGCGGACACTCCATCGGATGGAACAGGAAATACGGCGAATGCCGCCGCAAATGGTGGAAGTATTGGTGGTGGTGGTGGTGCCGGTGGTCAGAGCATGCCCATCCCAGCTGCCCAGACAGCCGCCGAGGGAAGTTCCGGCACAGCTGAGCAGCAGTAACTGGAAAAGGGTACACAGATCCAAATCCAAATCCAGGAACAGATACAGTGCAGCGGCAGCGGGAGAGATGACGCCGACCAGTGGGCGTAGCAGGGCTTAGTGTAACCTACCGTCCGTATTTATGTGTAATTCGTAAGCTAAGTCTCCAAAGAAACTATTTATGTGTGGCACAGCTTTGCTCAAATAAACAATTTTCAAAGATCCTCAAGAAGTTTTCTCTCCTTTTTTTTAGGATAATAAAAACAAAGAATATTTTTTATTTGGAAGTACAGTTCACTTTATTTTTCAAGTTTTAAATGCTTAACTAAGAGGTAATACATTTCCTTTTATTATTTTAATAAACTATCTTCCTGAGAGACCCAGAGCCTGATTAAGAAACCAAAGCAAATCAAATTTATAAAAATAATAAACTTATAATAGTGATATAGTAGAAAAAAATAACTAAAAAATATAATATTTAAATATTTAAAAACAAAGGATAAAAAAAAAAAAAAAAACAAAATTAAAATAAAAAATAATATTATATATTAAAAAAAAAACTAAACAAATAAAAAGTTTTTAAATTAAAAACCAATCCAATGATAAACTTACAAATGGAAAAACGAATAAATGGACCAAAAAAATATAATCAAAAATAATAAAAATGGATAACCGATTTAAAAATGAAATTATAAGAAAAAATCTTAGTAAAATAATAATCAAATAATGATAGAGCAAAATTTTAAAACTACTTAATATTGAATAAAATATAAAAAGTTTGAAATAAAACCAAGTAAAAAAACATACAAAAACTTATTTTTACAAAGTAACAAATATAATAAATTAAAAAAAAAAAAAAATAATAATAATAATTAAAAAATAAAACATTTATAAACAATAAAAATAAGGAAAACAATAAATATTTTAAAATGGCATAATAAAATATGTATATACTAAAGAGAATGTTTTAGAAATAAATAACACAATAAAACAATAAAACAATACAAAATAAAATAAGGAAAAAAGAAAACTAAATGATCTAGTAAATATAAAATGGATACTAAACATAAATAAACTAGTTAAAAATAATCTAAAATTAGCAAAAAATATATGAAAACGAAATAAAATATAAATAAATTAAATTCAAATGAAAATAATAAGTACCAAAATTGAGGTATAGAAAATATGTAATTTATTAAAGTAAAAAAATTTTTAAAGATTTGATATAAAAAATAGGAAATGCTTTTTAAAAATCAAGAAAATAACTTAATTCGTTAAAAAACTAAAGAAAAATACAGAACAATAAATTCTTTAAAAACTATTAACACACAAATTAAAAAAACTGAGTTTGCAAAAAGAACATATTTAAAAATCAAAATTTATTACAATTAAAAAAAAATTGCAAAATTATTAAAATAGGTTAAAACCGAATAAAATAAATACGAATTCTTTTATACTTGAAACCGAAATTATTCTAAAAATAATATTGAAATCAAAATTTTATAATAAAGATAAATAGTTTTCTGTCGATTTGTCAAATAATTAAAAAAAATGCATAATTAAACAAATAGTTAAATAAAAACCTTTTAAGATTTTATACAAAAGAAATTAAGTGAAAATAATTTTATTAAATTATTAAGGTTTTAAAAACATATTAATAAGCATAAATTTAATTGAAATTATATATACATAAATAAAATAAAAAAGTAAAAATAATAAAAGTAAGACACTTACCAAATCCAAAATTTGTAACCGAAAAAATCACAAAACGAGAATAATATAAAACCGAAAAATAATCAGTAAAACAAAAAAGAAATTAAGAAGTTTTTTAAAATAATAATTTGGAACATGTGAAGAAATTTAAATAAAATGATGAAAATATTAAGAAAATAAAGGCACAGCTCGGGGAACCTCATGTAATAAACAATTATTTTGCAACAAAAACACGCTTGCTATTGGCAATATTCATTGAGAAAACTTTCCTAATACTTCTTTTTCTTTGCAATAGAATTATTCTTAAATGGAAACCTTTATCAAGGATATTGTTAGACCAACAAATTTATAGCTTTCAAATTGGTTTAACAAAAAACATTAACAAAAATTAAAAAAAAAATAGAAAACTAAAAAGGCACAAATAAATTTTTAACTAAAGTTGCTCTTTAAATCTGAAGAACTTATGTGTAAACGATTTCGGAAGATTTGTTCTTTTGTTGGTTGTGAGTTTTTGATCATGATGAATCGCCTTTGAAAATCCAATCCTTGTTTTTGGATATAACTTTTTTGGTAGGGCAGATTTTAGTTAACATTTTACAGGGTTTATAGCTGCTGTTTTAGAAATATTCCCATCGAATTTCTGTTCCTATTTGGATCTAAACATTTTCCAGATCCTTGTTTTCTATATATGAGTGTGTGTATCTGGTGAGTATGGAGTTAATGATTTCAACTTGTTGATTGTAGCTTCAGCTCTGATATGCTCTTTTCTGGTCGAATTTTTTTTTGATAATTTCTTGGCAATTTTTTATCTGAAATTTGTTTTTAAATCAATATTTATAAGGTATTTATTGGGTGTAACTAGCTTCTTCTTCTTTGGATTAATAGAACCGCCAGTTTTAACACCAAATTTCTGTTTTTTTCAAGTTTTGCCAAATACAAATATTTGTTATATTTTTTCAGAAATGCCGGAAGTACTATTGATTTTTTCGTTGACTCAGTTCTTTTTGAGCAGGAACTTGTTGAGTCTAAGCGTTATATTTCCTGGTGCTATTATCATAATATTTTTTTAACCGGAAGTATACTTTAAATACGTTTAGGCGATAAACTGCTAAACTATTGTTGTCTGCTTGAATTGTTGTTTATTTTCGTATTCCTGTGAAAGGAAAACAAGCTGTTGTAGTTTCTGTTACAGAGACTTTCACTGGCTTAATACTTACAGATTTCCTTAGAGTGTTTCAACTGTTTGAAGATATGTTTAAATTGTTATTAATTAACCACTATTGACAACTTTCAATTAACAGCTAAGGCCGCCACACCAAAACGGTGGCGGCTCAGCGATCTTGAAGACCGATGTGTTAACTCGTTGGAACTCTGCACTGAACTGTGCTGTAATGCCGATCGGATCGGTCTTTTATACTGTGCGGAAAATCCACCACCAGCGTTAACTGCTTGGAAATACTTTCGCATGACGCAGGCGTGCCACAGAGGGGGAAATGGAAAAATAATGGAAGGGGTTACTACTCTCGGATACTGGGAACCAAGAACCGGGTGCGTGCCGTTGGGCCATAACAATAATAAAAACCGAGGGTTAGACTCAAGGAATGAATTGAATTGAAAATGTTTATTTCATTTTTATGCTGGTATTTCAGCAGTGTCCCCGAGATCGGTTTGGGACTCCGATTGCCATGCTTGGTGGAGGGTTACCGGGGGTTAAGTCACCCCCAGATCTTGAACGACTTTGCTTTTGTGGGAACCGAAGTGATCTACTAGGAGGGCTACCAGTTGAGTGCATAGTAATTAGTCAAGATTTCTCTCGTACGCTTTCTCACGCTCCTGGGGGTTTCTTTTGGTCCTGTTTATGGCGAAAATCTCCCCGTGAAAGGTGTTCACCCAGTTGTTTTCTCAAGAAACTGATAACAAAGCACTTGGATTTGGATTTGAAAATGGGGTAGGGGTATCTACATTGGGGTGGTTTTTTTTATGAACCAGCTCCTGTGTCATTTTGCTAGCTACTGGTAGCTCGGTTATGCTGGTTGCATTTAATTTCATTTAGGACTCTTGTGGGATCATCAATTGGACATGATTTGACTACTGGCAGTAGGATGCGGGTTGAGGATGAGCTAAAGGTGCAGCTGCAATGAGGGTCCTTCGAAAAGGATGGGTGGGAGATTTTTAAGTACTTAATTGGTTTAAGTATCAATTTTGGGGTATACGCTTTCTGCCGTTCTGAAGATATTTTATTGACTCTGAAAGATGTTTAAGAATACCCTTAACAGAAATGCACTTCAGGATAAACTCTTATTATTTCTAGCTTATAATTCCATAACTAACTTAAAGCAGATTACAATTTCCTTCCAAAAGTTGGTCAAGACATCAAACTTCTATTCTATTTTTAAACCCTACAAAGTGATGACCAATACACTAACTAAAACAAATACTTACTTAGACTAATTGTCTTGTTTGATTTCCTCTAGACACTCTTATCTACAAATATGCTTAGTAAAAGAGAAGTAGACTGTTTATTTACCTCCATAAAACTCTCCAAAAAACTACGCGAGAGCATTTTCTACCTGAGCGGCACATATATGTAGGTGCGTATCAATTTCGGCGATAGCAATTCTTATCAATGAAACTGAGCTGATAAAAACTGGGGAATTGGTATTCGGCAGGCGAGTGAACTATCTTCAGTTTAGTTTCACTTCGCTTCGTTTAGAGTTGGGTGTCCGTGATTTTCCGGCATTTTTGGAGGAAAATGCGTCGAATTTCCTTCTGGCAGCGTCCAAGGGTGACGCATTTCTGCTTTTTGGTCTTTTTAGTGTATGTTTTCCTTCTCGTCGGTTATAAATTCCTACAAGTGAGTGTGACAAATTGGCTGCATTCTATTAGCTACAAATAGGCTCTGTTAAAAACACAACCGGACCTCCTTTAAGTACTTAATGGTTTGAATAATTATTAATATTTCGCTTTGGCTAGCATGAAAATGAAAGAAATGCCTTGGCAAATGATTTGTTTCTATGAGAAAATGCTGTGAAGGAAAAACAAAATATAAATATATATCTTATATAGTTGAATGGACAGTGCGACGAGTGTTGGGTTTTAGGGGCAATAAAATTATTATCTTTATATGGTTGACTCTTCAACTTTCTGTTAACATTTGAAACTATAACCAGAAGACTACAACTTTACGTAGTCTTTAAAGAATAAAGTCATAAACTTTGATTAAATTAGTTTCTAAAAACATGCTTAAAAGCAAGAAACCATCTTCGGAATCTATTAAGATTTTAGTAATAAACCTTAATAGATCGTTTTTATCCCACTGTGCCAAAATAATATTAACCGAAGCATCAAGTGGTCAACGCCTTCGTTCACTTTCGATTCCCCATGCCCAAGACGAATGTATTAAATGCGGCAATTATACATAAACATGTGTCCGAATAAAAGAAAAGCGCGTCTATGTGTGCCGGCGCTGGCATGTGGCTATGTATAATTGATATATTTTCATTCTCAATAATAAAAGTGGAGGATGTTGGCCGTATTAACTTAAAAATAGCATGGAAAAGCGACGCTGACTCACTCGAAGCTGGCAGACATGGACATGGACACTCCAATCGGGAGACAAGCGTACAATTTATTAAGTCCCCCGTTCACGACCATTCACCATCTACAATCCTAGCAAGCACCCACCACCCACTTTTGGGGGCATGGAGTACTTTTACAAGGCCCACAAAGCTCTGCCAACTGCGCAGCTGCTGCGCTGCCGCCGAGTGCCGCCATTTGATGACAGCGCTTGTGGACTGAGGCGCCAGTTTGATGCGAGGCGTGCGTTGATTAACTTGTTGCATACGCGTCCTGGAGAAAAGCGGGAAAGTTCGCTATTTTCCCCACCTCCTCGTTAGTGCACGGCGGGAAAATTTGTAGAAATGCAAAAAAATCGTTGGAAAAGGGGGTTTAAACTGTGATATATCGTCCTAGACGAAGGAATATTTAGTGAAAAACCAAACAAAATCTATTAAAAAGGAATAAAATAGAAATAATGTTTTGAAAATTTCATGCCATCGAATATTAAACAAACTTACTTTAAAGGTCGTGAAGATAAATGACAGAAGTACAAGATTATTTTAAGTTAAATACCTTTAAATATCAAAAACAAGTTATTCTTAACTCAAGTTAGAAGGTTTTCCTCCCAATAGTAAACTATAAAAACGAGCATAAACAATAGACACAGAGATATATTTAATTTTTTATTAGCATTCTTTTAGTCTTCCTTATTATAAAAACCATATTTTATAATAAATTTAGCAAACGCCTTTGATATTGTTATTTTTGCACATCAAAAGCGATATACACAATTTAGAGATCTATTTTAAATGAGAGATGTTTTAGGTTGGACTGCTGGGATTAAAACAACATTATTTATCGCATTATCAGGCCAAGTTATACACATTTTCTGGCAGTGTGTGTGAGCCATAATTATTTGCGTATTGTGGGGCGCCAAGTGAACTTGTGGCTTGGTTCGGTCAGTGGTTGAGAGGGAGAAGTAGAAGGTGGTGAGGTGGTAGTAGCCAAAGAATGCCGAGGACGGGCGGCGACGTTGGCAGTCGATGGTGATGACACTGAAGGGACGCCCCCACAGAAAAGCAGCAGCAACAACCACACTCGTGCTATCGCTAATCGATGGCCGGCCATCAAGAGCGCTAAGCAAATAAGCAACAGGAGCCGCTTGGGTTGACTGGAGACAGAGACGGAGACCCCAAGTCCGAGAATCAGAAGACCCGACCACGCCAAAGACATCGGCTTCTCGGTCGCCGTCAACTACAACGCCGACGACGACGGCCAGCTAGAAAATAAATAAACAGTTTTAGTTGCCGTCGGCGATTCCTGTGGAGCGGTGTCCCGAGCGCTGTTTCTCTTCCACCCACTCGAGAAATGCTGGCCACCCAGGAGAACCGCTTCCAGCATGTGTACTTCGCGCTATCTGCCCTGGTGGCCAGCGCTATGCTCGTCCTGGTCTACATCTCCATGCGCTCGAGCCTTGTGAGTGTGGCGGATTACCTTTCGTCCATCTTTCAGCGATCTTTTTACTCATCCTTTTCGTGAACTCTCTACTTGTAGAACGAGCGACTGCGAGAGGACCTGGCTAAAGCGCAGCGCCAGATGATCTTCGAGAGACCCAATCCACATTGGGACTACAGCAACAGTTGGCGCAGGATAGGGAATACCTCGCTTAGACATGAAATATACTCGGCGTACTTCGATGCCAGGACGGATATTATAGGTGAGATTAGTTTAAGGGGGCGAGGAAAGTTTAGAATATTTCATGAGATATAGCTGGGCACTTCTTGACACGCCACTGTATGCTTTTTATTATAAAGGGGTCAAGTTTGGTGACCTAATTCTTCAGAGATTAAAGTTCAATTTCATTACTTCCAATAGCAAACGTCCGTCTGGATGAAGAGCAGATGACCATAGGATCGCTGCGTGTCTTCGCAATTTTGCCAGAGCGTCTGCGCGACTCCTCTGTGAACTGCATTGTGCGTTTCTCGGACTTCACTAGCCAAGAGATTGTGGCTGAGGAGGCGGGGGCCATGCATGATGTCCATAACAATACCTTTGCAGCGTGGAGCGTCATGTGTCCGCTGCACGCCACCCGCCGTGCTCCCATGCGGCTTCCTCAGGCGGTGGCCTTGGCTTATGCCTCCAACCGACTGAGTCATCTAAGTCCCACCTTTGTTCAGATCAGGTGAGTTTATCATACTTTTCAGTAGGAGGATATATTTAAAAGTCCTTTTCCCCAGTTATCCCCGCAATATGACAAACCTGTTCGGTCGATCCCGTCCCACGATCTCCGTGTGCGTGGGACCTTTGCAGGAGAACTACTCAAATGTCCTCCGACTGGTGGAATTCGTAGAGATGTACCGCCTGCAAGGCGCCACTCATTTCTACTTCTATTATGTGGAGGCCAGTGAGGACGTGCGTCGTGTTCTGGAGCACTACCAAAGGATTGGTTTGGCCGATGTCTTCGAGTGGAATGTCCAAGCACATCTACAGGATCTACATTATGCCGGAATAGTCGCGCAATTCAACGATTGTGTGTACCGGGCAAATGTGGTGGACAACTTCCGGTATGCTGCTGTAGTGGATCTGGACGAGGTGATGATGCCGCTGAAGCACAACACTCTAGCAGATTATCTACGTCAGTGCGACGAGGGCCGCACGGCGGGCTTCGTCTTTCGCAACGTCTTCTTCCACCGGCGGGACAGTAACGACACCTTCAATGCCCCCAGCCATGTCCTAAATAGGTTACTCTATACTCAATCTAAAGTGCGGAGAACTCTGGAGGTGTTACCTGCTTATATTAGGAGTAAGGTGGTGGTGAACGCCAGGGCCATTGTGGAGATGGGCAACCACCAGGTTTATCGATCGGCACCCGGCTACGCCGATCATGTAGTGCATCCTACAGTGGGATTACTGTTTCACTATCGGGACAAGTGCATCAACTGCAAGATGGTGCTAATCGTGGACTATACGGCAAGGAGATTTGGTTCCCTGCTTTTCGATCGAGTAGACAACACGTGCCTCGAGGTTTTTCTAAACCGCGGCGTCTGCGATCTGGTGTAGCCTCTGATCTGTGGTTCGACAAACGCCCCCTAAAAAAACCAGAGATCTCTCGGGTCAGTTGTTTTCGTGGCCTCAGTCCGTCGACATGCTGAAATTCTGCTCGCTGCGTAGAAGCAAGGAGCCACCGATTCCGGCACCAAAAGTGGCCAAGAGTGTACGACAAATTAGAATAAGTCCTAGCTGTTCCCATCTAAGTGTTATGTCGTAATAAATCGTGCTTTAAGTGATTTGTGATGTAATCCAAAGTGTTTGGTTTCCATTTTTATCCCCATAACATCCCACCCCAAAACCATTAGTCATCTATGCGCCTGAAGGATGTCCCGCTGAACGACGCCCAACTGCTCCAAGTGCTCCAGGCTCAGCGGGAGCGTGGTCCTTTGATTTTGGCCCTGAGCAGGTGAGCAGTTCGGTAGGTTCTCTACTCGAAGGTGAGAATTCTCTCCCCCTTTTCCACTTTCAGTACTGGGAGTCAAGGGAAAACTTGCCGGAAGTGCGGAACCCCCTACGAAAGCCGTCAGGTGGTCGAAAATGGAACAACAGGTAAGCCCTAGGGGGTGTGTTTTATTACATGCAGTACTCCACTCCCATAGTCAACCGCATCCTGATTGCCTTTACTAACTAAAACTGTGTAACATAATTAAATTAGTACGGCACTATCGCTAAATTACTAAATTGTTTTAGTATAGTTCAGCTCATAAACAACTATTCAGAAACATTTCCTCCCCTAATTGCTAATACCATAGAAATCGGGTCAGCCATTCAAATTCTAATTCATGACAAATATCCCCTTGGGACATTTTATCACAGCCAAGCAATCACACACTTTTAGAAACCAAAATAGAGGCTGTATATGGAAATTTTGAAGGGCACCCCTGAGATTGAAAACGTTTCTCCAACGATAAAAACACTTTAAATATGCGTAATCAGTTAAAAATGTTGAAAGATTAGCTTGTTTTGATAAAAATATTTATAAGGTTTGTTATTCAGAAATTGAGAAGAAAACTTAAGGAAATCAATAAGACTTTACCATGAGAACATGATGGAATTTACTGAGAAAATTATAATTATAAACAATAACTCTTCTCATCGCTCACTTAGAAAGCACTTAAGGAGTACGAGAGTTGCTAATTACTTTACCCATAAGTTGATTTTCTCTGATCATAAAACATGGCCCTGCATAAACGAAAACAAGACCATAAACGGTTTAGTGGGAAAAGAACTGAGCAGAGAACGGCTCTCGCTTTGCCAATGGTATTGGAAAAATAATAATAACTAACAGTGCACGCCGAACCATTTCAAAGCGAACCCCTTTTAGGGACCCTCCCCCTTTTTTAATGCACCCCATTTCCAGTCCCAGTCCCCTCTCCACTATTTCCCCCCACCCCTTTGACAGCGGCTCCGTCCATCTGTTGGAGCTTGACGACGCGCCGATGACAATGACGCTGGCATTATGTGTTTACGCCGAAGTATGACAGGCTGGAGAGGGGAACTATCAGGGAAGGGGGCTGTCGGGAATCAGGGAATTTTTGGGGGAGGGACAGCCCCAGCTTAACGGGAGGGTGCGCAACGAGTGGTCACCGCCTAAGCCGGCAAAAAAGTAAAAACCAAATAAAAGTCATAATAAATGCGAGAGGCGATTCATAAGTTATTAATTGGTTAAGGAAAGTTAGAAAACATTCAGAGCTATACCCTGGATTAAGTTTAATAAGTTTATTATTTAAGTTCTTACTCTTATATCGGTAAAGTAATACTTCCATCTGATAACTTCATATCCTCCCTATGAGCATTTCCAATGCCACCCGCTATGTCGTCATCGTCATTCATCGACTGCCTCCACTCCAGACAGATGTCTGTGCCTGTCGACCAGTAACTATAGTGTGAGTGATATAGCCCCATCCATACGAGTCCCAGTTCCGATTCCAGTTGAAGTCCCAGCTTCTGCTGCTGCTGCTGCCCTAAACCAGATGCGCACATGCTGCGGCACAATGCACTGACAATGATTGGATTCTTTTGTTCTGTTTGCTGGCCAGGCCTCTCTGTCCTCCCTGATCCCCCTTTCCTGTTCGGCTGTCCCCACCCCTGCCTCTGTCTCTATTTAAACTACTGACCCCCCGACCCTCGTTGTGCATTTGTGTGTGAATTTATGCATACAAATTTGAAAAATATCGGATCTGTGGTTCGTGCCCGCCGAACGCAGAACGCAAATCGGGGGAGTAACGACGACAAAGTTACAGAGAATGAGAGAGAACTGGTTTGTACGGAAGTTTAGATACCCTGGAATGATTTTGCGGGAAAGTTGGGAAATAAATTTTTAAATAACAATTTAAAATATTTAAGAAATTGAGTTCATCTGCCTTTATTTGTTTTTTATTTGATTTAAATATTATTCAGTTTTTAACATTGATAATCGGAAAATTAATCTTGTTTTAGGTTATTTACTTTGAACCTCCCCCTTTAAGTATCAAAAACACTTTAAGATCAAAGTCGCTTTAAAGTCATTATGATATTATGAATGAATTTCTTTGTTTCGCGCAGTTCCACTAAAATACCCACGGGGCGTATGATTACTGGGTATCGGCATGGCAAAACATCAACAAGTCACGGCTCTAAGCCGGCTACAACTACAACTACCAATGCAAATAGCGACCAGTCCTCACCCACCACTCAACGTTGCCGTTAGCAGAGGCAGAAGCAGCGACTGCGACAGAGGCAGCAACAAGTCACTAATCAACAGGCGACTTTTGCTCTCTGCTTTTCTGCTGCTGCGCTGTTTTAGCTCTGCTTTTGCTCTGCCTGGTGCTGCTGCTGGCGTGCTTTTTGCCTTCGGTGCCAGTGTGTTGGTGTTATACGATACGATACCGTATTCCCCAAGCGGTTTAGTTACTACAGAAGTTCTGCCAAGTCAAGTTGTCGCGAGCGAAAATCTATATATTTTTCGCTAGCTTTTGCGGGCGATCAGTCAAGTTCAGTGCCAAAAAAAAAATAAAGACAAACCGTAAACATTTCAAACGGTCGCGTGAAATGTATTAACTTTAAAGCTACCGTTGGTGCAGAAAGCATAAAAATAACGGTTATAAAATCAGGCCAAACAAAGTGAGTTACTCGAATTAGACGTATTCTCAACATTCTTACCATTCAAAAAAAATCCGTTCAGAGCTTGAGTTTGGCGCCCTTTTTCCGTGTCAGTTGGCCAAGACGCTATTGACCCAGTGTTGGCAGTTAAGGTGTCATACCTTCTTGGCTTCATTACGTATTTAAATCAATCGAACAGTTTCTGATTATCGGTTACCAATTTAAAATTCAGCTGATAGGCAAATGCAGACCAAATTTGGGTTAATCATTGCCTGTGCGTCTGTTGATAATAATACCCCGAAAATGGCACAAGCTATATAGATATATCCAGCCATATATAGATCAGTCTGTGCATATACATATATGTGATTTTAATTTGTTTTAAATTATACAGTGCAACCCTTTTTCCTCCGTTGGTCATAGTTCAATTAAGTCGCTAATGACCGGATGTTAGTGTTGTGTTTTTTTCTCTGTGTGCCCGTGTTGTGCATGCAAATGAAGCCGGGAATATATTATATATCTATATACGTGTATGTCCCGGAATTTGGATTTAATTTAATAGTGAAATTATATTTATAAAAATTGAATTTCGCCCCCAGTGGGTCAGCGGAGTGGAATTTATAATTCAATTGGCGAACCGGCACTCCCCGAGCTCGTTGACGATTAATTATAATTTTCTATTCCGAATTCTTCTATCGCTGAACCGAAAGAAAGCCAAGGCAAATAGCGAACACCGTCTATGTACTATTATTTATTCTGCTTTTGTTTACCGCTTCACGACAACACACACAATTATTTTTGATAAGCCTCAGCTGGCGAAAAGTCAAAATTTTTTGTTATTACCCCTTGTGTGTGCTTTTGGTTTTTGTGTGCTTTTCGGCCTGGCAAATAAAACACACAAACAAAAAGTTATTGTCAATTGCTAAAAGCGATAAAAAAAAGACACTAAAAGAGCGAGAAGGAGAGCGTCTGATTGTGAACTAGAAAATCTATTAAAAAATATTATTTAGGCTGGCAAAGAATACCCTTACTCACATCTGTAAGCCCATTAAAAAGTTTAAATAGTTTTACAACCACTTTACGCGTACATTATATTTCCCATAAAGAACGGAAATACCTCCTTAAGTACTTTTCCCTACTGTGCGAGTATATATGAAAACTGAAATCAATATGTATTACCGAGAACCTTTTAAAGTGACAAGTTCTTTGTTTACTACAATCGATTATAGAAGAAAGGCGACCTAGTTAAAAGCCCCGCCTAAATTTTTGAACTAGCAGCTGTTCTTTGTCCCAAGACAACTCATTTATAATTTGTACACAATTTATCAAAATTATTGTCAACATTCGACGGTGACTCAATCAAGTGCGGTTATTGGCACGGGGAATACGCCTCAATCAAAAATTTAGCGACCCTTTGATCCAGCTCAAAGTGAAGTTGCTGCGGTTTTTGGTTACCTAGGGAAAATTACCCGGGAGCGGTTCACCTCCTCTTTTGTGGTAGCTACTCAATTTGTTTGTCGGGCATCAATTTTAATGGCTTTTGTCACATTAATTAGCCATGAAGTATAAATGAGTGATTGCGATCGATTGCCGGAGGGTTTCTGTATTTTTCGGGTATCCGGCTTCAAATTGAGCTGAGGTGTCTGGATAAAATTATTCAATTAATAGCTTTTCTTTTTTAAGCCATTCATGAAGAGCTTATAGGTGTATACGTGCGGTAGTTCAATTAAATATTAGTAGAAGCATATAGTTAAATATTATATTATATTAAATATATTAAACATTTACTTTTTATTGATAATGAAAATGTAGGTCACACTTCACTTTGCTCTGCTTATAGAAGTTCAGTTTTAAACTAATTTTGCAGCATAGTTTTGGGTGAACTATTTAATGTTTTTTAATTAAAAACATAAATACCTTGATTTATTCGTTCTTTAATATTTTTTATGATGACAAATTTCAAGACATTTATTAACGATGATTTATTAATTTAGGAAAACAAAAAAACATATTTTCAAAAACAAACCAGATGACATCAACAAATATTTTCAACGGCTGATAGAACTTTTATTTTTAAAAACCCCACTAAAACACTTTTGTGTTAGGTGATAAGTTACCTGTGAAAATCAAGAGGAATAATGAAATGCCATAAAATAGCTAACTAAGCCTTTGAAGACATAAAACGACTAAAAGCCGCCTCTCCATTTCTGTTCCCATTTTCGGCTAGTTTAGTCTAAAGTTTACCTCCAAAAGCTTTACTTAAAGCAACCTGCTAATGGCGTCAGATTTTATTTTTTGGTAGCGCCCCCGCAGTTCGACCCCCACCGAACCTTTCCAAAAACCGCTTGACCATTGTGTCGCTTGACCATTATTTCATTATGATAATTTCGCCAGCCAGTTTGTGGCTATAAAGTCCATAAAGTCGTTTTGCCGCCGCTCAGCTGACGCAGCCGACTGGCTTTTGGGCCAGAATATTGTGTGCAAATGGCAAACAAAACCGAATTTCAGTATTGAATTGTGATTCAGTATCTCGCAAGGCAACACAAAACGGAAATTTTAACAATGCAATTAACGTGATTTTTGTTATTTGCCAAGAGATGACTTCAGAATATCTCGTGTCCAGTTTTGCATGCGTTACGGTTATATAATTTGTTCGCTGCTCTCCGGTTCAGGTTCTAAAATAAATCATTAAGCAAATGCTTGAATAAATATTGATAAACATTTCAAGTTTACTGTGCAAAAACTTCATTCTTATCGCTCTTTGATTTGTGTCGGTCTATGTTGTACGATAAGTTAACATAATGCCAAAACAAAGGCAAATCGTTGATTGCGGGACAGTGGAAAATGTGATAATGATTAGCTCATAAATCTAGAAAAATCAGTGATTATAAGTGACTAGTGAAAAGGGCAGTGATAAAAACAAGTTAAAAGTAAACGAATTGGATTCTTTTAATATTGTTTAAGTAAATAAACGTGAAATATGTTTAGTTTAAATCTCAAAAATTGAAGTCCAAAATTATGTGGTAAATTTTAGACGACTCCAAAAAGTATGCAATAAAAACATACATTACCGCCACTAGAAATTTCTATTTCCAATTTTTATTCCATTCTTAAGTTGAATAAACATATAAATGTCTTATGAAATTTACTATTTCGATTTTATTCCCACATTGCTTATAATATTCTTGTTTATCTGACTTTGAAATTCCAAATATTTGTATTAAATAGTCGAAATGGGTTAAAAGAATTCCAGCACTGCCAGACAATCAAGAGAAATGTACACAAATGTAAAATTTAAAGAACTTGCCGGAAACCTAACAAAACAAAGCTTACCCCTTAGATACTACAATTAACATTTAAAGATTTGCATCGCCTCGAAAGTGGCTGGTTTAACCCGTTTAACCTTAACTTTCCCATCTAATCAAGTTTATATTTTGCTTATGATTTCATGGCAGCCAAGGCACTCCTAATTGCTCCTCAGTAAGTCAAGCCCCCATGCCCCTTCACCCTCCTCCACCCCGTCTGTTTATTCCAGAAATCGAAAGCTGCTTCCAGCTGTCAACAGATTGGCGCAGTGCCAAAACATTTCTAATGTCCGATACCAAGCGCTCAGCAAATTAGTAGCTGTCGGAAACCGATTTGCAATCGATTCCAGTGCGTGAACGAGAGGGCTTGAGGAACGGAAGAGCGAGATGGGCGACAATCAGCAAAGCCTTCGTCAGAAACTTATCTGCTTTGTATAGCCGGCCGGCCAGCTACCTATTTCCAGGTGTTCGGGGGAGCTTTTTGGAGCTTCGGCTTCAGTTTGGCACTAGAACTTCGACTTTGACGTTGTGTGTCGATCGAGCGAGAGCTATATACATAGTTATAGCCATCGGAAATTACACTGCACTACATAGTCGGTTCCGGAATTGTAGTGATTTTTAGCCCAGTTGTGGTTTTTCGAGACTCGCCGATTGATTTCGCCCTTTAAAAATAGCCCACAGTGTGTGTGTTTGTATATACTTTGTGTTTTTTGTTTAGTTTTTCTTTATACTTCACTCTTACTCTCTCTGTGTAAGTGTGTGTGTGTGTGTATGTGCTAACTTCGGCTAAAGGAAAATTCGGAGGGAGGAAAAAAGCGTTTGGGAAAACCTGCAAAAAGAAAAACTGACGCAATAGGGCAAAGTTGATAGGTTTGTTTTGGGCCATGGCAAAGCCACAACTACTGTTATTAGCGAAAAGAAAAACGTTGGCAATTACGCGCCAAGTTTAACACTTGGATGCGAGGCACTGAGATCATTATACGATTTTAGAATATGCCGCTAAGATAACAGAATAAGGCCCACTGTACAACGGAGACAGTGGGGCAGGCGGCTCTTTTGTGGCTGTCTCTTTGCCGCACTTTGCAATTCAGTTGGCTCACGTACGCGGCCTTTGATGCAACGCTTTTTCGCCGATGCCGATGCCGACGATTTGCAATTAATTGGGAATTAAATTGTAAGAACGTGACGTCAGAGTGGGTTCGATGTTCTTCTTGGGGCGATTCATAAATTAATTTACTAAGCACATTGTTTGTGTTTTCTTAAACTGTATGTGTGAGTCGGTGTGTTGTGTAAAAGGCAAACAAACAATAAGTAGGAAGAGAGAGATAGAGAGAGAGGAGAACAGACATGTGCTCAGCTCGTTATGGGAGAACAAAACGCTCGACGCTGCCCAAATAAATAAGCAAAGCGTAAACATGACAGCACCAAGACTCTCAAAAATCTATGCTAATTAGCAGCAATAACAACAAAGCCGACGAGTGTATCTGTATCTGTATTTGTATCTCAGAGAACGTATATCGAACCCATACCCCCCATACCCCATAAGTACACCAAACAACATAAGTGCAAAGCCAACAAATCGGCAGGCAGCCAAACACACTCGAAATACCCTGAAAAAATAAAAATGACAAATAAATAGTAAATGCTGAGTGAATGGAAAGTGTGGCTAAGGTTAAACATTGCAAAGATCACAGTGAAAGGAAAACTTAGAGAGGAAAACTAATAAACTTAATGATGTTTGTGACTTTCAAGTGTTAGAAGATATATGATTAAAGTGGATATAGAATGTGTTCAACAGATTTTACAACTCATTAAGTGATAACTCAAGAAATTCTTAACTGAAATTTCAAAGTAACTTTCAAGTTTATGATCTGGTCCCTTTTTAATCAAAAAAGTGATTTATGTTTGGACATATTAAAGATCTTATCATTGTAACTTTCTTGATTTTTAATAAAAACAAGCAAGAAACCATAACAATCTCTTCCAGAACTTTGAATTACTTTGTAATCACCAAAGAATTTCCCAAGCGAAAAGCAAATCATATATCTTCTGTCATGCTAACTTGATGAACTAAATCTTAATGAAAGACTTCTTTTGATGACCCATCTATGATTGTTGAACTATAAGAAACCCATCTGTATTCAATTTCCAAGAAGCAAACATCACCTCACTTCGTTGAGCCCCCAACCATAGCTTGGCCCCCATGTTCTTTATCAAAAAATGCAAAATTTATCAGCGATAGCCCAGAAAAGATAACTAAAATGTGCGCTGTTCTACAGCAAATAAAAACGAGGAGCAAAGAAATCAATTTCGCATTTGTTGATATTACGGGGCAAGACATACAGAAAAATAGAAGCCACTACAAAGGTTCCATAGATAGCGGCTATTTAGATGTACATACGTCATTCATTCGGCCAACTTAACGGGGCCCAAACGAAATCCAAACGGAAACCGCAGCCAATTGAAGGCAAAACATATTAAGTTGATGTTCTGTGCTGTAGGGGAAATGATCGTTTTAGTGGTTCCTAATTGGTAACCCAGTGGGTCTGTCACACTGTACAGAAATTGCATAATGCTCGGGCCAAGATCCCCTTCCCCAACCACATCACGTGTCTGGGTCGTCTGGCACCTGACAGACCCACAGAAATCAACTTCAGTTCGAATGAGTTCTGGTAGGAGGAAGTTATAATGGACAAGATGATGATGATGATGGGGCTGCAGGCCAGACAGAACAAGAGAAATTGAAAGCCATTAAGTACCTTTAAAAATAAAAGCGGAATACTACTAACCGCATGGCCCACTAGGATGATACATCCGAGAGCTATATATATATATATATATATATGCTTCTTCAATTATTCAAGAGTACACCGAGAGCAGAGACTTGTGACCACAAAAATCAAAGAAATTACGCACGAAAAATATCTTGAAAATGCCATAAGTTGTATATAGATACACAGCCAGCACAGGCTATATACACACGTATATATATCCGCGAGAAGATATAGACAAACTCGAACTGTGGCAAACTATTTCCGTATTGAGTTCTCTTCTTCAATGCCCTGCATTAGATCTTTTTGGGCATATTGCAAGGCAGGTTTTTCCTCAAATCAAAATGTTTAAATTATTAAAGAATTTAGATAGTTTTTCTGTATCTTAGATGACCTCTAAATAATTTATTCTCCCTTAATATCTTACATCCTTCATTCTTAAGCATTTATCAACTGAAATTCAAGACAAAAATGTGTTTGTGACATTTTTGAGAAATATATTTTCGAGAACATATATGTTTTAGCTTAAATTCCACAAACAAATTATGTACGTGTTCCAAAAACATTTTCTAATATTTATGGATGCGCCAAATATATATTTTCGAAACGTACGATTCGTTTCTTTTCATTTGAGTTTAAGAGTTTGTTTGGCTTGTGGAAATTGCATTGACCTAGAAGTCATATTGTTGTTCTTTCGGTCTCTTGGTTACTTTTTATGATGTCTTTGGAATACCCTGCATTCTGATTCTGTTTTGGTTTTGCACATTTCTCCCAAGCACTCTCTCTCTCTCTTTTCTCTGTATGTATTTAACAAAATGAGCATCATTATGAATTCCCCGATTTTTCTTTTCTGTGTGTATATTTTCAAATACTTGCCACTGTGCATCCGATTTGGGTTGTGTGTGAAAGTGTGTGAGTGGGAGACTGGGGAGCTGGCTCCCGGCTGAGATCGTGGAAGACCCATGGCCCATTCCTTGTCCGTCGGTCGCCAGCGCCACGAGGAACGGGAAACGCGATCTTAAAAAATTTATTTTAAAAAACTAATTTACCGCATTTTCCCCAGTTAAAAAACGAACATACCCCTAAAAAAAAAAACGAGAGCGAAAGTTCAGTATTCAAAACGCAATTCAATTTGGCCAAAACAATTTGAGGCAAATTCGGAGACAAAGGCGCGATCTCGGCAGCGAAAAATAAACCTGAAAGCATAACGATTTCGGACGCGTGCCAGGCGGTGGGCGGTAGGCGGGGCGGCAGAGGACGCCAGCAGCGACTGCGACGTCGCTGTTTTTATATGATTTTCCGCTCGTAGTGCTCTTTTTTATTTTTTCATTTCGATTTTTTTCCCTCCGCTTTTTTTGCCGGCTGTCGTCGTGAGCAGAATGCCGCCGGT
This sequence comes from Drosophila eugracilis, assembly GCF_018153835.1. Lineage (NCBI taxonomy): Eukaryota > Metazoa > Arthropoda > Insecta > Diptera > Drosophilidae > Drosophila > Drosophila eugracilis. The sequence goes on from NW_024572605.1 coordinate 6,464,781, forward strand.
TCTCGGTTCTCCGTTCAGTTCTGGTTGAGTTTCTGGCGACGAGTGACACACACAGAGGGAACTAGAAATAAACGACATCGAAAAACGAAACAAAACTTAGTTGTACTGTAGATACTGGCTGATTAAGAAACACGAAACACAAAGCACTTACAGACACACACACATATATCTCTCTCATATATATTGAATAAACTGCATTAGTTCAGATCGAGCGAAAGTGCCGTAGACGATGCCCAATAACCGCAATCGTAATCGCAATCGCAATCGCAATAAACGCAATCGAAACCAAAATCAAAATCAAAACCCAAACCAAAACAGTCAACAGCAGCAGCAGCAGGTTGAAGGGGCAGAGGAGCGGGAGGAGCAGGAGCTGGAGCAGCAGGATTCTCAGATCGCAGTAGCAACATCTTCTTCATCCATAGATGATAATGGAAATTCTGGCAGCGTTTCAAATGGGCCAACGGAAAACAGCAAAAAGGTGACGAACACTCTTGAGAAAAGCGAAGAAAACGAAAAAATATCCAAGGAACCAGCAACAGTCATCCAAAAAGAAGAAGATTTTGATTTAGACGCAGAAATGGGTGCCAAAAACTCAAAACACCGCAAGGAAAAGACCGATAAGCAGGCAGCTAATGGACAAGCTGATGAGCAGGTGCGTCCACCACCCACAATTATACGAAGGCCGCCCGGCAGCCCGCGGCAAGCCAAGGTTATAGTTCATCGAATTGTCAGGGAAGAGGACAAGGCAAATGGCAAATCTGAAGCTCAAGAGCAACCCAAGGTTGTGGAAACCAAAGAGCAACACTTGGAAATTGAGGAATCAAAGGAGCAGCAGCTGGATATCAAGACATCCCAAGAGAAGGAGCAACTACCAGAAACTAGTCAGATTTCAGAAGACGCACAGCAGCAACATGTTGCAGTTGAAGAAAATCTAGAAGCTAATGAAATACAAGAAGATAGTCTGGCCTCTCCAAAGCCAGATGAAGTGGATCACTCACAGGAGAAAGTGCTTGAAGAGGAGCCACCACAGCAGCAACATGAGCCAAAAGAACCTGAGCAATATGTGTTGCAACTTCAAAAGGCAATGGAATTTGTGGAAAACGCACATCAGCAACATATTGCTGTGGTCAAAAATCATCAAAAACCAGAAGACATTGAAATTAAAGCTCAGGAGCTTGCAGCACAACAGCAACAGGAATCAAAGGAAGCACAGCTGCAACATGTTGCCGTTGCACAAAGTCTAGAGGTACCTGAGGAAAAGAAGGTAGAAATCGCACAACAGCAGCAACACGAAGTGAAGCAGCAAAAGGAGTCCTTATTGGACAGTGTCCAACAGCAACAAATCGAGAATGCTTTGAAATCCTTAGAGATCCCAATTCATGATCCTTTTCCCCAGCAGTTACCCCCAAAACATCCCACCTCAAAGATTATTATCCACCAGATACACATGGAAACCAACGAAGAAGAGCGGGCGCGAAAAGGTAAGCCCACCTTCGAGGAGATTAGCACTACATCCGGTTCCCTAGCTGGAACCTTGTCTCCACCACCTCGCTATTTAGTGGAGTCACCAAAGAACGTGTCAAGTGGTGGTCAGTTTTCTCGTTTTTCCCGCGATGTGCAAATCCAGGAGCTGGAGCTCAACAGCGATTGCAGCTCTGGGGAGTTTAATTCCCTACAATCGCCGCTTGTCTGTGAAGCGGACTCGGAATCAGAGGGATCGGTAGCCTTGGGCCCAGAGCGATCTCCGTCGGATCAGCAGGTGCCGTCCAGCAGCCGAGTGGAGCAGCAAGAGCAGCTGCGCCAGAAGCGCGCCCAGAAACGGAACGCTCTGGAGTCGCACTTCCTGCCGCAGATGCTTAATCCCCGCTATCTGGACAGCATCCTGGAGGAGAATGGCGAGGCAACCAGTTTCAGGAACTCCTCCACCTCCTCTATGGGAAGCGATCAGGCGGGGACACGCACACCCAAGCTAAATGAGACCTTTCCCAGGAGTCAGTTGGACTTCAGTCGCAGGCATAAGAGACGAGAGGAGGCACCGTCGCCTCTTAAATTGGAAACCAAGCTACTGGAAGAGTCACCCGATCTGGAAAGCTGCACCCGCCTTCAGAGCACCTTATCCCCTCAATCTGAAGATGCGGAGCTAGTGTACCTCAGCTCCTCGGCCTCGAGTAGTGTCTCTGACCTCATGGAAATGGAGCTGGAGCAGGCGGCCGCCTTGGCGGAGAGGGCTCTTGTGGATTTGGATACAGACGCGACTCGGTTGATTCTACGGCCGGATGATGAAATGAGCAGCACAAGCACTACGACACTAGACAGGAGTGAGACGGAACCGGAAACGGAAACGGAGACGGAAAGAGAGGCCGAGGAGAGCCGTGAGAGCACACCTGTTAATGTTAACCCAACGCATACTAGTTCGCTTTCTTCGCTGCTGAGCGCGGCAACGCCGACGCCGACGCCCACGCCCACGTCTGCCGATCGCGAACAATTAGCAAAAGATACAAATGTATCTGGTGGATCGACGATTAGTTTCGGGGCAGCATCGCCGCTAGCGGCCACGCGCGAGGAGTTCGTTCGCAACATGGACAAAGTGCGCGAGTTGATAGAAATGACGCGGCGCGAACAGGATGAGCAAGGTGAAGTGCCGCGTTCGCCGTCGCCGCCGCCCGTACCCCCGCCCCCTGCCTCTGTACCGCTTTACAGTCCCGAGTCCTCCACGTTCCACTTGACACCCTTGCAGCTGAAGCGGCAGGAGTCGAATGACTCCCACTGCTCCGACAGCACCACCCACAGCCAATGCACGGCCATCAATTTGGCCAGTCCCCCACCGCCACCCACTGCCCAGCCACCCACACCGCCACTCAGACAAAAGCCTGCACCACCACCAATACCCGCACCACCCACTCCCCAATCAGAGCCAGAGCTTTCAGTTCCAGATTTGGATGCCGATACCGATACGGATGCCATAAAGAAACTGCGTCTGCTGTGCACCGAGCAGTTGGCTTCTATGCCCTATGGCGAACAGGTGCTCGAGGAGTTAGCCAGTGTGGCCCAGAATATTGCTGATCAAAACCAAAACAAGATGCCCTATCCCATGCCCCAGTTGCCGCACATCAAGGAGCTGCAGTTAAACGCCAGCGAGAGCAAGTCATCCTCCGCCTGGCTAGGTTTGCCTACCCAATCCGATCCTCAGCTTTTGGTTTGCCTTTCACCCGGTCAAAGGGAACTGGTTGATGCCCAAACCCAACCAGATGACCTACTGGATGCCCATCAGAAGTTCGTGGAGCGTCGGGGCTACCATGAGCTGTCCAAGGCTGAGGTTCTCGAGCAGGATCATCAGCAGCAGCAGAGCGAGATGCTCAAGACGGCGGCCATGATGCGCGAGTTGCGCAAGAGCCTCTCGCCGACGGCGCCCCCCGTTCCCCCGCCACCCGTACCGCAAAAGAGCGCCGAAACGGCGGCCAAGGCGACCGCTCATGAAAACGCCAAGAGAGATGACGCAAGCGAACAAAAGCAGAAGATCGCAGAATCAGGCGAATCGTCATCGCTTGAAAATAAACCAAGGCGAGCAGCTGATCTTGGTGAGCAGCAGTCGGCAGAGCACCGCCAGAGCAGCAGCACCATCACCAGCAACAACACCACCACAGAGACCATGTCCAGCCCCACCGCTAAGTTTCCCACGCTGGACAGCATGGAAAGTGAACTGGCCAGGATGTTCCCACAGCACAAGGGCGATATTTTCGAGGAGCAGCGCAAGCGTTTCTCCAACATCGAATTCCCCAGCCATCAACAGCCTGTGAGTCAGACAAAACGTTATTCCAATATCGAAACGAGTAGCTATGAGTCCAAGAAGCGTGTGGAGAATGGTCAAGTCATCTACGATGTAAGCAGTTCCAGTCACGAAAAGAAGGAACAAGGAGATCCACCGAAAGAACAACCCGTTCCGCCCATCCCCCCGCCGCCAATTATGTCAGCAACGAAATTAAACGGTAACACTTTCATTGATGGAGACGTGGCGCCCAAAAATAGCCAGCCATCGAAAGAGAACGGTAGCGGCAACGGTACGTATGAGGAATTTCGGCAGCGTGCCAAGGCCGCTGCTGAAGCTTTTGGAGATCAGCGGGAACAGCAGCAGCAGAATGGGCTGGATCAAGATCGCGTGTTTAAGGACTTTGATAGGCTATCGCAGCAGATGCACGCTGAACTGCAAACGACCCGTGAAAGGCGGGAGAAGTCCGCTTCCCTGTACGATCTCAGTGGCTTCACCCGATCCTCAGCGGCAGGTCATCCAAAACTCGATGAGCTAAAGCAAAGGAGACACGCACACATGCAGGAGTTGGAAAAGGAAATAGAGCGATCTGCTAAGTCACGGCAGGAGCGTATGTCTTCGGTACCGAGACAAATGGAGGCCACCTCACCACATACCCATGAGATTCCCATTGAAGTGGAGCCACGTTCTCGACGAGCCGAATCCCTGTGCAATCTGAATGAACAGCCACCACGTCCACACACCACAGTGGGTCACTATAACTACCCAACGGCTCAAGATGACTGGTCGAGGTATGCCAGCGACTTGGGTTATTCTGAGAATATAGCTCGACCCTTTGCCAGAGAGGTGGAGATTTGCTATCAGCGTCAGAATCAGCGGGCACCACATGGCATTCGGGCTCCCCGACTCTCTGCCAGCACCAATGATCTGAGCAGCTCCAGTCAGTATAGCTATGATACCTTCAATGCCTACGGAGGAAGAAGAACCCATGCCCCTATGCTGAATCAGGCGCAACAGCAACAGCGTCCTCATTACGGCAGTTGTTACTCCATGATTGAGAGGGATCCCAATCCCAGGTACATTAGCACCACCTCGCGAAGAGGTGTGAGTCCGGCACCGGTTGCACCAGTGCAGCAGCAGCAAGTGCCACCACCCGCCTATGACCGCCAGCAGAGGAGATCCTCTCTGCCGAGGGAACTGCATGAACAGCAGCTGAAGTACATACTATCCAAGGAGGAGGAGCTCAAGTTTGAGGTGGAACGATTGCAGCAGGAACGCCGTCGCCTAATGGAGGAAATGCAAAGAGCACCGGTTTTGCCGGCTCCTCAGAGGAGGGAGAGCTACAGGCCCGCCGCCAAACTACCCACCCTGAGTGAAGATGAAGTCTTCCGGCAGCAAATGGCTGAGGAGTGGATGAACAAGGTGGCGGAGCGGGAGGAACGGCGCCAGCACAAGATCATACGCATATCCAAGATTGAGGATGAGCAGGATCACTCGAACGTCGATAGGGCAACCATAAGCGATGAGTTCTTGGATCGAGTGAAAGAGCGGCGACACAAGTTGGCTATGCCAGCGGACAGTGATTGGGAGAGTGGAGCGGAATCCCAGCCACAGCCGGCTGCCCAATCCCAGCCAGAATCGGATGTGGAAACGGCACCAGTGCGCATACTTGAGGGCCAGGCGGAGGCTAATCTGCGACAATTACCTCGTCACCTGAGGGAGTTTGCCAAGTTCTCGACAAGCGAGCAGTTGCCGGATGGTGCCCAAATGGAGCGACACGAGGAGCAGGAGCGAAGGGAAGAGGCCACCGACAATTCGCATAGCAGTGCCACCAAGAAGACGAGCATCGTGAAGACATACAAGGTTTCCAGGCTGCCGCCTTCCGTCCAGGGTGAGTTTCCCGGCAAGATTTCCGGGGCAAAGAGCGGCCGACTCTATCGCGAACGCTCGCAAACGGCGCGGCTCGTGAGTCATAACATCCCCCTGGAACTAACCAGTAACCACAGCTCATCGCCTGACTCCGTCTCCAATCCCGGTTGTGGTTCATCCTCAGCACCAGGTTCCTCCTCTTCCCCATCCTCTATCCCATCCCTAGTACAATCCTCTGCACTACTACCCCAACCCACTGAACCATTGAATCCTTCATCCAGCACCGCTGGCGGCATCTTGGGCACCGCTTTGTTGGTGGGCTTATCCCTGCTGACCGCCTGGAACAAGTTCAGTTAATTCATAACCCCCCTCCCCACCACACACACATTTTACTATATTTTTACGATCACTTTAGAAACTTGATCTTAAAAGGTATCAATATGAAGTTACTCAGAAAGCCATACCAAAAATTTCCATCTGTTAATATCAAGTTGAAAGTTTTCCTTTATCGGGTTTTTGGCCATCTCGCTCACACACTCACCTGCATACCGTAGCTATTTGGTGTTGTCCCATCTCTCTCTTTTGTATATCTCTCACTCTCTCTTCTGATTGTTCATTGTGCGCGAATTCCTCCTACTTCCTCCATACAGACGAGGCCACAGAATCCGAACCAAGGAACACCATAATCCACCAGATAGATCGCTCCAGCGATCCCCAGCCGGGAAAAATCAGTGCTAATATGAACGAGTTTTTTGCCAGCTCGCCCTTCCGATCGAAAATCTTCGAAGAGTTCGACAAGTACTGGCGAAACTTCGAGCACTCAGCCTCGAACACTTTTTAGGGCCATCCTGAACCACAAACCGAATGCTTTAACCCCTGACCCCAAGCCAAGTCCCCAAATACCTCCCACCTTTCCCCTCAAGCAGCTGCATGCAGCATCCCCAACACTCAGCTCATGTTAAATAATAAAAAAAAAAACACTTTAAAATTTGTCCAAATTGCGTTTGTGAAACTTTGTTAAATGTTTAAAAAACATTGAAAATAATCTTAATAGCAATAGCAATAAAACGAAACCGAAAATTATGTTTAGTGTTGTTAATGTTTAATAAACGAAATTATTTGATTAACCAAAAATTGTTTACTTGATTTGAGTATTTTCGTTGCATTCATTTCTATATTTGTTGTATATATATATATATATTCCGCATGCGTTTCCTTCTAGTTCTGTGTGTGTGTCTGATGTGTCCAAAAAGAGAGAGACGATGTGCTTGAAAAACAAAAACAAAACTAATCCATATTCGTGTGTAGTGTACAGATATCTGCAGACTGTGCGGTTGCGAAATATCAGACAGCCGTAAACAAAATGTTTAGGAAATATATGCAAGATCTATAAACGTTCGACTCATCATTTTGGGAAATGTTTCGATTTTGTATACAACAATCAAGATTTTAATCGAGAAAACCTAAACAAATACTTTTACCTTTCAAGAAAATTTTACTAATGAAAGAATCATAATCAGTTTATAACTTAAAATATATCATTAAAAGTATTTAAAACTGTCTGATATTTCTCGTACCCACCTTCTTTATTCGCCTAATCTTAAGCTTAAACTAAGATAATAAATCGCTTGGCTTTGTAATTTGCTGGCTTACGCTTAAGGCTCTTTGCTCAAATGCTCGAGGGCTGAAATCGGCTTATCCCTTCCGCGGCATCGCAAAGTGACCCATTCCACCCTCCTCAAAGACGACTTATATGCCCCCTAAGATTCGCAATCAAGCTCAAGAAACGAGAAGTAAGGAAAAGACAAGCGAAATTGCGATTAAGCGGAAATTTTAAATTAATTCCATTCAATTGCATGGACACAAAGTGCAGTCCGACAGACGATCCGTTTGTTTAATACAGAATTACGGAATCGGGGGCAATTGAGCTAGAGCGTCTACACAGAGAAAAATAGTTGTTTTGAACTTTTCATAATGTAGAAAAACTATTTAACGTTTTCATATATACTTTGAATATTATTATGTTATTTTAAAAACCTAAAAAACTTCCAAGAAATTGTTTCAAAATGATTTTTCATTTATTTAATTTTTGCTAAGGTTAAAATGTTCTGTTATTAAACTGCAACTTATTTTTGTTAAACAGATATTAATCATATTTTAACATGATCTTTGCATTTAAAACTGAACAAATTTTTACAAAACTTTTAATATTAAACAGAATCCAGTAAATAACACCAATGGAAGAATCCAAATTTAGTTGCCAATGTTGGCTAAATTTTTTCTCTGTGTACTAGCGAATATGCATGCTGAAATTGGAACAGGGACGGGGGCGAAATACAGACTCCGCTAGATGGCGAAGATCTAACCGAATGCTATCGTTCAGACAGAGCCACTGCATCTGAGGAGCCAAATACAACAGCGGCGGCGGGAATGGGTGTCCGGCTGCGACCACGCCCACACAAGCAGACGCGCTTCCTCCTCAATGCCCAGCAGCTGCAGCAGCAAATGCAGCGACGCAGCTGGTCGGAAAGTGATCTCCTCAAGGAGATCGACAACGAACTGCAGCTGGCCAAGGGCTTTCTCTACGCGAATGGTGTGTCAGAAAGAAACCCCAGAACGTCTACCCTCATCCCACTCTCCCACTTTCGATCCATGCCCCTGCTGTCTAATTGTCTAACCCCTTGACTGTATATGTTTAATTATGTTAAGTTTATTTTTAGCCCTAAATCCACTTTATACATAGTGAATTTCGTTTGGCTGCCTGAAAGTATGCAACGAAATTCACATGTTTTGTTTCAGCACATTGCGTATACGACGTGAAGGCTTCTCCTTGGTCACTTGCCACACTCGAGCATATATTTACCCATATCTCTCTATATATACATATATTTATCTTTATCTGAACTGTGTCCATAATTTATGACCCACTTGAGTCGAAGATCTCTCGTTTTCACTCCCTGAAGATCGCTCTTTCTTTTGGCTTCCTCTCCTGTCTCTGTTTACGAAAGCATAAAAAAAACTGTTGTTTATACTAAGGGGGCGAAAAGGAAAAAAAATACGAATTTTTCATCTGAGAACGAGAACGTTCAACAAATTTGTTGTCTTGCGCTCGCACACAAATTGAGATTTTTTTCGGCTGGGATCTTAGCAAACCGAAAGTCCAAGCAACCTGCCCGAAAATTCAACCGTTTCGTAGTCGTCGTCGTGTTAAAGTCGTGTGAGCAACGCGAAGGCGCGTCAGAAAATAGAAAAATATAGAAAAGTCCGAACTCGGAATTTGGAAATCAAAAAAAAAGAAGTCGCTTCTATATTTTTCGGCAGCACAAATGGGGCAGGGTTAGTTGAGTGTTTTGTATTCATATTTGTTTCTCTGTGCTTCCCCAAAAACTAGCTGCCACTTTCTCAGTGAAAAGATCGAGAAAAGATACAAAGATGCACGAGCTGCACCCGAAGTGAAGTGTAATTCAGTGTTGATTATTATTCCCGATTAAGATCGCCTTTTTTTTGGCCCATTTGCAATTTGATTTTTGCAGAGCACACACAAAGCACGGGCAGCGCGATGTTTGCACCCAAATTCAAGGCGCGCGCGCCACCAGGCTCAGGTAAATTCAATCTGGCGGATGTGTTTTGCATCCCGCGGATGCACCTACGACAAGTGTGACAAATTTGCCAACATGACGTTTTCAGTGGGTCGTCTTTGATGATTTCGCTGGCAGACTACGAGTTGAGTGGCTCTTTCGACGCGATTTCCCAGTCCCAGTCAACTTTCCACCTTTCGACTTATTCATTTCCAAATTTATTGCTCGTATTTATAGATCATTTTTTTTTTTGGTGTGTTAGCTCTTTCATTTCGTCTTCTTTTTTTTCTATTGGACTGAACTTGATTTTGCCTTTGGCAGATTGCGATTGTTTATTTTAAATATTTCACATTAGTTCATGTTAATTGTGCACAGACCAAAAATTTCCACATGATTTAGGGAAAAAAACAAACGTTTTTGGAAAATCCAAACTGGAAACGAGGTGCGCCATTGCTAAATATACGAAATGACGTAAAATTCGAGGGAGAAAATGCTGAATATTTATTACAATATTTGCAATGTTCTCAATTGTTGTTCGCTATTCGTGTTAGACGCCCACGCGGATGCCGCCTTTTACAGTCTCCAATAAAAATGCCAGCTAAATAAGATCAACACGGCGAGGAGAGAGTACTCTGCCATGTCGCCATCACGATCCATTTGGTGTTGTTGTTGTTTTGGCCAAGTCCATTGGATTTTCCATTCACCAGAATCCGTGCCGTGGGCCATAAAACCCCTTTGAGGATTTACGGGGGCGTAAGCAAATCCATCAAAACTTTCATTCCTTGATTGGCGTCATCTGATGGCATTATCTATGCTTTGGAAATTTCGATCTCCTACACATTTATTTAAAGCATTAATTTGTATGTTGTTATTTTTAACATTTTCCCCTTTGGTTGTTTTTGTTTTTATTTTTTTTTCGTTCTTCTCTTTTTTTTTTTGCCCATGCCAAAGAATGGAAAATATAAATTTTAAGACTTTTAGTGAGTGAAAATAATTTATAGTTCGGTATAAATTCAGTTGAACTTGAACGAAACGATTCCTTTGCCTTAGCTGCCTGCTGCTTGGAGAATGGCGATTTAATTTAGTTTGATGACGTTGCCATCGCTGGGATTATCAATCCGTGGAAAAGAGATCTTAATAACAGCGATCGGAAAGGAATTCGTGAGTCAATAGGTGGGCAGATGAATAAATATACAGATTGTGCACAAAGTGGCTGGAATTGGATTATAAGTTTTGGGTTTATAATCAAATTGTTTTTTGAGAATCTATTGGGTTGTGATTTTCTTTTCATTTTGTTTCTGTTTATAGGTAAATAGTATTCGGTTTTTGATAACAGAAGCTAAGAATTTCAAGGGGTAAAGATAACAAAAACCAAACACCAACTTTACAGAATTCCTAAGATCCCTTCCCTTCTTATAAACACAATAACTTACCCTCTAAAATGTTCACTGCACTTTTTAAATCTTATAATTTGGTGGTCCATTATGTGACTTCCAATTAGAGATTTTCCAATCAGTTCCGATTGAACCGCAAATATGCAGTCCATAAATAACCCGTAAATGGAGGAGTTCCCGCCTTATCCACGAGCCACACGCAGACGTACTCCCCCTAAATTCCACATAAATCAACTCAGGAAATGCTCTTAATTTGCCACAGCCAAAGCCGCACCCATTTCCATTCTCATTCTCATTCCTATTTCCGATTGACAGGTCGCACTTTGACTGGGAACTCCCGATCCCAACTCCCGTTTTTCCCAGTCTGTGACAGGTTGCCCAGATCCCCCCAACCAGCCATTCCTCCCGAACTATTTTCTCCATCACCTTTTGTGTGAAATTTACAAGGCCACAGTGAGCATATGGGTTCCGCTATTGGAAAAACATTTTACAAACTATCCCGAGTTAAAATTAAATGGTTCCCTCATAGCAGCTGCACTGTGAGAAAAGTGTTTGACTTGATTCTAGGATTTGTTTATTAATTTTGTTCTGATTAAATTGAAATCTATAATATTCTTGGGATAACGAGATGGGTTCATAAGACATAATATTAATATGAATATTCCACTTCAAGATCCTCTTTTAAGATCGATTTTTTCTCTGTGGAGTCCCCATTTCTGTTGTTTTTCCAACGTTTTCTTGTTCGCAAATCGATAAATTTGAAATGAATTGCCTCGAACAACGAAAGCCAGCGAAATGCGGCTTCTGCTCGACTGCGGGCGCTCCTTTAGCGGGTGTGTCGCGCTCTCAAGTGCCACTATTAACATTTTTCCAAGCGAATTTTCGAATTTTCCGTCTGATTTGTTCTAAAGCAGCAGCAGCAGCAGCAACAGCAGCAGCAACAGCAGCAGTAGTGTCAGTGGCCACCGGAAGTGCCAAGCCAAGTCAAGCCAAACCAATCGAGTTGGCTTTGTGTTTGGCTTTTTATTTTCTTTCATTTATTTTTTGTTTTGTTTTGGGTTTGCTTTTTGTCTGGCTTTGCCGAAGAGTTGTTTTGATGTTTTTTCCTTTTTGTTTGTTGTTTGTTTGTGACTTTTGTAGCTGCTTCACTGTACTCCGCCGCACACACTTCCGTTCCATTTCGCATTGCACGCATAATTGGCGTTTTCCCCTCGAGGTTCCCCTGTCTCCGGTTGATCGAGCACGGAGCAGCCAGTATAGTATGGTAATTGATCTGCTATTTGGGGATTGTGACGATAAGGCAAAGGAGAAGGAAGAGGTAGAGGAGGAGGAGGAGGAGCAACCGTAGCCAAAAACTGGGTGTGTTTGGCTTTTGTTTTTTCCCTGCCCATAGCCATTCCCATTCCCATTCCGAATCTGAATCTGAATCCGATTCCGATTCCGAATCCATCCCCATTCCCGGGCTTTTAGCTCTGCTCGACGCTGGCGAGTCACGCAAAATTCAGTTCGCCTCGAGCCGTGCGCGGAGTCAGCAACTCAATCAGCCTATCGCTCTAGAAACCGGTGGCCCATCCGTATTCGTATCCGCATATCGTATCGGTCCATAAGAGTATCTATCTCCTTAGGTAAATCCCTCAGATTTAAGCGACTAATCTGAGTGACTCAGAGGATATCGGTGTGTGCGAGTTTGATTGACATTTGCAAGGAGAAATTTCCTTTTGATTCGATTGTATAATTCAATTAAGTGCTGATTGAATAAAGACGTCAGCGCGCCCACATAAGAAACACCAGCATCAGCACCACCTACACCACCACTACCCCTAACAGTTTCTACCACTGCCACTACCCATCCCCTTATGTGAAATCCGCTAACGAATTTAGAGGCAGCACTTTTGCTCCTCGGCCCCAAATACGTGTCAATGTCTCGAAGGCAATGCGCCTAGGGCATCTCTATCTCGTATCTGTATCTGTATCTGTATCGGAATCGGTAAATGTATCTGTGATCTCGGGGTGTTTGTGGTTTTTGTTTTTTTACAGGTGGCAAATAAATCTGTAGAATGAAAGATTTTGGCTAGACCCAATGCAAAGCTGCACAGACATTGCGTGGGTAAGTTGACAAGTAACGAGATTATCCTCACAGAAGAAGAGTCGCAATTGTAGGCAATTTACACTCATTATGCTGAAGATTAGCAATTGTTTATCTACGATTTAAATTGCTTAACTGCTGATCAAAATGGATGATTAGCTAAGAAATGTATGAGATGAAATTGTACTCATAAATCTAATGGAAGGTTTTGGTGTGTAGCCAAATCGAGGTGAATTTGCATTTCCTTTAAAGATTTTAGACGATGTGACTTTCCCTAATTAATGTCTTAATCAAAGGATATCATCTGCTTATAAACAAAATAGATAAAGAAAAATACTTTTCAAGTTCAAAGAGATTTGCATATTTAAAAATGTTTTTATGGATAATATCAGTTCTTATAATAGACAGTTTTTCATTAATTTTGATACACTTTTATAATGGCTAGATAGCAAAGGTTATAGGCTAAAACAGAACCCTTATAGCTCACCTCGCCCAGTTCTTTAACGGTACGGGAATATAAATTTATACTATTCCTCTGGCTGTGTGTGCTTTTTGTGAATGCTAAACATGCGCCAAATGCGATGACTCATTGCATACGTGTGAGAGAAGCGTCAGTGTGCGTCCCTGTATGTATGTGTGTTTGTGTTTGTGCGGCTATGTGTGTTGGCCAAATTTTGAATGGCTGCCAAATGGCGGCTTCCTCGGTCGCCGTCGTATTAATTATGGCTGTTCCACGTCGCTGTGTTTGTTTGTCAATTTGTCTTCGCTCGGTTTGTTGACTGCCCAAAAAAGCTATTTTCGAGGAGATCTGCGGTTTAAGCATAGCCAGCTAGCATAAATTTGTTGACAAGTGTAAATGTCGCGATGGGGCGGGAAACTCAATCTCTGAACTCGCCGGCGCCCCTGAAAATGTCATCAGGCACATGAAAGACACCCCAAAGACCACCGCCCACATATATGCTCATCTTCTGAAACATTCGACAGGCGTGTGGACACCTTACGGTTCCAGCAGTGAAATAAATCAATCGGGCGCCACCTCAGCCACACCCCCGCCACCGCCACCGCCCTCGCTGCCAGTTTGGACGCCGCAACCATCGCCAGTGCTTAGCGGACGCAAAGAGTTCCGTCCCGTTCATTTTGAATCACCAACTCTGCCACGTCGCTATACGGCCCAACAACAGAAGACGACGACGACTACGATCCCACCTTGGTCATATACGGAAAACGGAGAAGGTCCTCAATTGCCACCCGCCCCGCCTTCCCTTAACTCCGTGAATTCCAACTCGGACTACGCCGAAACCGACTGCTCTGGACACTTTGGTCCCGTGGCGCCCAGTGCCAGTGTCTCCGATAAGATCAGAAGTATTATATCCATGCTTCCAAGCTTCCTTTGATTATTAGTTTTCAATCAGATTCTTCTCTCTTTTATCCAATACTCAAAGAAATCAAAATTTAATAAGTTCTTAATATATAATCTTTAAGGTATTTTCTACTGAATGCAAGTTTTTCATACCTAATTTTACCATCCCAAAAACCATACCATTTTATGGTTCACGTAATATAATTTGTATTCTATTTTGGTATCTCCCAATATCAATTACCTAATGATATTTTGGTACACAAATGGTATTCGTATCTATAATATATACCTATAGCTGACTGACCTTTGAGTTTTGGATATTGCCAAGTCGAATTTCCTGTCGTAAACTCTCTTTGTCTCCCCCTCCTTTTGGAAACCATTTTTCTCTCCTAAAAACTTCTCTTGATTTCTCTAACGATTCACTATCGTTTATCGCCCTGAAAAGCATTCGAACGCTCTTCTTCCAACTCGGACTTGCAGAGGCCGTTCTTGCGGCGTCAACTGTCCGACGCCAGTCGCCCAGTCTACAGGCCCAATGAAGTCAGTAAGTATAGTCGTAATGGGTAGGGCAAGTGACCAGGTGAAGCGAGCTCATGTCGACGCACAACACTCTGAATGTGTAGCTGTGATGTTTGTGTTCTCCGTTTAACCCTTAAGACCTTAACACATGACCCCCCAGCCAACCCAAAAGAACCTCCAAGAACTAACAAAAAACTACATCTGCGGTTTCCAGTCTACAAAGTCAAGCACGAGTATATGAGCGAACCGGAGACGGGAAGCGATCGTCCCCGGAAAATGGCACAGTTAGGTCGAAGGCAGTACGAAGGAATCGGTCCGGTGACCAACGATGGAATGCCCATCATCCTCAGATCGGTAACTGGGACATAACAGGGGGTTTTTGAACTCGAAGTGAGACCTTTTTGATACGAGTATTGTTCCTTATCCTTATCCAAATGCAGGAGGTCCAGGAGCCGCATCAGCATGAGTGGTACAAGCGTCTGTATCAGACGATTCACAAGCAGAAGAACGGCGGTAAATGACCCTTACTTTTCCCATTGGTCTGAAGCATTACGAAATTCCTTAGAACACCATTCCTACATCCCAGCTCATTCCCAGTTCCCAAAATTATCTCCATTTCCCAATCCCTCTAATGCTTCAGTCTGTTATTTGATCTCTGGACTTATCATTTTTTGGTCTCTACAAAAACTCTTGTTTCTCATTTCTCCATTCGCTTTCGCCTAAAGATGATTTCGTGATTCGCTACAAGTGTCCCAGAGGTGATTCTTTGATCTATAAACTATGCTATCCCCTAGTAGCTTTTCCCTTTTAGTTACCCGCTTTTGCCTGTACATATTCGTAGACAGGGTGTAGTGCCTTGTAGCCTCTAAAAAATAGAGCGATCCTCATTCTATTTTGGTTTTAGTCTTTTGTTTACATGCATGCTGTATTATTTGGTTTACCTACATATGATTTTTCTCATGTTCCCGTGTCTAGCTCATTGATTATTTGGAAGCTTCTACTAAATTTCAAGACTAACCTAATCTAAGGCCTAACTCACCCAACGCAAAACCACAAAACAACGCTGATATCATGTCTGCCAGTACACCACCAAGACAAAGTAATAATAATGATAAAGTAGAGCTTGTGAAACTGCTTAATGCTGATTCTAGTTAGTAGTTAGCCTTACTAATGTGTAATTATATATCCGATTAGCCCGTCCGTCGTACAAGAGCAACGGCTACGTCTCAGAGCCAGAACCCAACTACGATTCCGACTACTCTACGGTGAGGTACCGCACCCAGAATCCGCACCGCGTGCAGTCCGTCTCATCGGCTGTCAATGTGCGCAACCTCAGCCACGACGAGAAGTGAGTTCTTGATTACTTAATAATAATGATTTTGTACTAAACAAATACCCCTTAATCTCAAGGTTGTATGGTACTATGCCAAATCCCATAAAATCAGCCCAGAACTCGTATAAAAATCAGCCAGGTCGCATTGAGAACTATACGACAGGTCATTCATCTGTTTCCGAAAAGGAAAAGAAGGAGGTAAGTACTTAACACTTTACTCTCAAAGAAACATCCACTCAAACGTATCATTAGTATGACCGAAATGCTCATCATTTTGGTTCAAACCACTTCACCACCATCACTTTTAACCCATGCGAAGCAATCAGTGGCATTAGCTTAATGAAACCACATCATTAGCCTAATCCTCGGCACCAATATTAGCTTATTGCCCCTGCTCCTTCACAACGCCATGATAATACCCACCAAGCCCTAATCGGGTCCATAGTCATGCCGCATTCACATTCACCATCCACAATCAGTCCATTCAGATCGCCTCAAATATTCTAACTCACAGCAATTATTCTATTCACAATTCTAGTGGTGGGACGAAGTGATGGACATCTTTAACGGGGTATGATCTCTACTATATTATCTAGTTTTTAGTTTTAGTTTAGTTTATTATTCCGATTCAGTTACTCGAGATCGTTTTCCGTTTTCTAACGTGAACTAAACTTTTCCCAACTATATCTGCTTACTGTTGTATCTTTCCTTGCCTACCATTTATCGCCTGCCAAAATGCCTGATCCATAATCGTTCGCAAAGTGGCTTAGGGAGCATACACGCATCCCGCGTATTATCATAGAGTTCGTCGATGATTTCGACGGCATCGGAGTAAGTTTCCCTGGACAGGACATCCATCGGCCTGTCAGGGATATTGAGAAAGAGAGGCAGGAATCATTGCAAAAAAGGCACCAGAACTACTAATAGAAGCCACTCAATCAAATGCATTCTTTTTACAATACCATTTTCTGATTTATCATTCTTTCTTTTTCCCTTTGATAGAATCTAGAACAATCAAAACTATCGCCTTTGTACACCGAAGGTAACTTGTCCAGGTAAGCGGGAATGATTAATCTCCAACTTTAAAATGTATTCTAAATATAATCTTCATTCCCAGAGCTTTGGCCAAGGAATCCGGCTATACTAGCGATTCGAACCTGGTCTTCCGCAAGAAAGAGGTACCCGTTAGCAGTCCCCTTAGCCCCGTTGAACAAAAACAGGCCTACAAGAGTCTCCAGGCAGGCGGAGAACCTCCACTGCTAGGCTTCCGCAAACCAGCACCCGAGAAGCCCCGTGGTGAGTTCCCATCTCTCATTATTTTTGGGCTAGTTTTTTCCACGTAGCTTTAATCTAATAACTAACTTAGTTTTAAGTCGCTGGGCTATTCTACTCACTAATTCTGCAAACGGTGTTGGTTCCAAGGTCTATCTATCGTACACTTAAACTATGTAAGACTGTAAACTCTTTGCCACCTGTTGCCCTGGTTTTATCCCCCTCACCCACCATCACTGCTCACCCTAAAGTTGTATTTATCCGCCCACAAGGAGGCGGGCACCACCAAAAAGAAAATCCAAAATAGCACCATCGTTTATGGCACTGTCACAGGCACCACCAAATAAAAACAACAGAAGCCGCTGGCTAATTTTACAACCGGTTTATTGCCTTTCCCAAGAAATTGTGGAGGAGTTCGAATTCATACAGATCACTCCCACGCTCACAAAGATTCGTGTGAGCACGAAGGAGCTAGAAGAGGAGGAGCCCTTGAAAAAACCACCAACGCCACCACCTCCGCCGCCACCTCCACCACCGCCGCCGCCTCAAACTTTGACCAAGAGAAGGGAGAAGAAACCGGCGAAGATGTTCTCGCAGCTGTCGAAGAATCTGCCCTCGTTCATTCCGTTGAGCAAGAAGCAGCAAGTGTCGCAACAGGATGATCCACCTCCGAGGCCGCCCCACCGCAAATCCAGTTGCACGAAGAGCACCGTGAGGGTCCTGAGTTCCGCCTCGAAGTCCCGCCATGAGCAGTGCTTCCAGCCACCGAATGGTAATGCGCCTGGGGTATCCACCATTACCCTTAGGAAGGTAGCCACCTCGAGCTGCTCCCGTCGTGAACCAATTTGTCGATCGAAGTCTGCTGGTGCGGTGTCCACTCTTCTGCAAACTTTAACGGCCACCAAGGAGACCCGACTCACTCGACGCGTTCAGCAGCAGCAGCAGCAGTCCCGTTTACGATCTTCGAGTCCTAGTAGACGCCCGGCTCGTCTTCTAGCCCTTCGCCACTCCAGTCGGAGTCCTGTGGCCTTTGGCAGAAGCATCTCTAAAGAGAGAAGCTTTGCCGAGGAGAAGAAGCGATTGGAGAATACCCTGCCAGCTAATCGCACCAACTTTGAGGCTAGTACTAATATACTAAGGGATCCCTCCTTGAAATCCCCACAAGAAGTGAGGGAGGCCGTGCGTTCGTATGCCACTTCGCGTAGCAAGTCCTTGCCAAGACTTCGTCAGACTACAGTGAGCACCACCACGAGGCAAACTATGTGCTTCCCCCAAGTGCGACCTCAGACGCTTTTGGATTGTGGAACTCGTTCGCTAAGGAAGTCTTCCTCGAAGGCAGGAAAAGGTCAGGCCAAGAACGGATCCAATGACAGTCTGCCGAGAAGTAACTCCACATTCTCCATTGACTCGATGGTGCGTCAGGAGTTTGTGCCCATTGCACCACCTAAGACATATGTGGGTAAATCCAGAGGATCATTATCAAAAGCACTGGTTCCACTCCAGAATAGTCGTAGCGAAGGTCACGTGCCAAGGAAACGTCAGTCTGGAAAAACAGCTACCAAGCCATCACCACCGGTTACTATCCACTCCTACAGCGAATCGGTGAGGGAGAAGACCAACTTTTGGAACGAGTACAATGCCAAGCAGGCCATGTCCTTGCCGCAGGAGTACAAGTTCTGCCCAGAGGATGTGTGCGATTATGCTAGCCAAACGATTCAGCAACCCTGCATCGAGGACCTTGTCTGGAAATACGAGGGCAAGGAGCAACGTCCTCCGAAACAGGTGATCGTAACGGACATTGCTCGTCCTCAATCGCCGCTGCTAAGCCAGGAACGTCGCTTTTCGCCCACTCGAGAGGTTAGGGTTCCTCAAATCAGCCGAGAAGTGCGTTCTCCCTCTCGTCGACGCATCGATAGTTTGCGTTCCAAGGATAAGGAACAGTCCTTGGCCAGGGCCAGTAGTCTAAGTAGCGCAGATGAACGTAGGAGGGCTACTCCAGCTCCTGCCAATGGACTCTACCAATGCGGGGAGTTAGCACACAGCGCCACTTCTTTGACCCACTTGGAGCGGCATAGCCCCAGCTGTCGGTATCGCAACAATTGCGAGCGTTTCACTGAGCTGAATCGGTTTTACAGCACTCTGGAACGAGTTGGCCAACTGGAGAGAGCCACCTCGTCTAGCAGTTTCCATCCTTTGAGGAAAGATGCCGAACTCCTAGACTTTGATGAATGGCGTCGTGTCCGACTCCATGAACGAGCCGAAAAGGAGCTTCAATATTTGGTAGGCAAGCTACAAGATGATCAGAAACAGCGCGATTTGCACTTTCGTTCCAAGGACGTGGACTCCATCAAGTGGCGTCATGAGGCGGACCAATCGCTGATTGCCAAGAAGAAGTCTGTGGAGGATCTGCGCGATAACTTCGAGCAGTTGAATCTTCTCAGGCAGCAACAGCAGCTGCAATCGGAGCCAGTTCATCGCCATTGGAGACGCAACACAGTGGCTGATTTGGCCAGCAGTCTGGAGCACCAGACCACCGCTGAGCCGGAGATGGAACGCCACTTGGACAACGATTTAGTTAGTACTTTGTCCAAGGATCAGATCAAGAAAATCACTCAGCAGCTGAATGAGATTTACTCAGGAAATCGTCAGGTGCCTGCTGTCGAAGAGCAGTATGTGGTCACCGTAGAGAAGGGCTCCAGACCAAATGGTCTGAAGGTACGATGCAACTCGACCATCTCCAAGGATCAGCTACTGGGACCAGTTCAACGTAAAAGGGACGAACAGCAGGCCAATCAGACTCTGCCTCGCGCCACTCGCAGTCAATCGCCCGTGGTGGTGGCCAGGCAAACTCGTGGAGCCATTGCCGCCAAGAATGCAGAGTTAACTCTTTCGAAACCGCCAGATGTGCCACCTAGGCCAAAACCAACACCAAGTCAAGAGGTCAAGATCAAGGCATCATCAAAGATTGAATCCAAAGTGGAAACACGCGAGCCAGCTGAAGATATAAGCCATAAGATACAATATTTCGAAGATCGTCAGTTCGATGAGCCACCTAAGACCATTTACCACGCTCGCGAAGATTCCTCGCCAGATGAGGCTGAGGTAATGCGTCTCATCAATCAAAATATGCAGGAACGTCAGCGAGCCCGGCAACTCCATCATCACGAGGAGTTGAGCAACTCACTGACCGATTTGAGCGGAGTTTTTGGAGAGCGTCCTGCGGCCCGGGTAAATTTTCACTTGCACAGCCCGCCCGAGCGTCCGCCCGACGATACCGAGCTTATCAGCTTTGGGAACGGATCACCGGATCAAGGAGACGGCAGTCTTGAGCTCTACTCGGACTCCTACTACCGTTCGCGTAGTTTATCGCCTCAATCCCAGGCTTCCGCCTGCTCTAGCTCTTATTTGCAACGAGTCTACACCGGCGAGGTGAGGAAGATGCGTCAGCATTTCGAGAGTATCCAACAATCCGGAGAACAATCCCGGGAGCCATCCAATGAGCGGCGTGATTTTTTTGGGCTTAGCTCGCTGCGGAGGGCGCGCAGCGATCCCGAAATAAATGCGGGATCCAAAGACGCCCCGGACACCGTTACGGAGACGGTGTCGAAGGAGGATGTGCCGCGTTTAACCCACAAATTTGAGTCAAGGGCAGCCACACCGTCACCGGAACGAGGACGAAGGCGCCTGAGGAGCGCCCAGGATAGACTAATGCCCCATATTAATATCATCAGTAAGACGGCGGCCCTAAAGAGGGAGTTATCCACTCCCATTCGATCGAGTCCCACGAGGAGCGTGAGCAGCAACAGTCACTGTTTCGAACGGTTGAGGATGCGCTATGAATCACCAGAACCGCAGACCCAGAGCTACTTGTCCACTTCTCATCCGGATATGCGTGATGTCCATGACATATCGCCGCACCTGAGTGCCGACTGGGTCGCTCACAAGCACCCGGAACCATCGAAACCCAAGGACTTGCCCAAGAAGCCACAACGTGTGGTACGTGCCAGTTCCACATCACCACCTCGACCGGCCAGATCGCAGAACCACCAACTGAGCTCCCGGCTAACAAGTTGCATGAAGGATATATTTGCCAACCAGAAATTTGATCCCAACAAACATCGTCCCAAAGCTCGATATGTGCCCGATGGAGCAGAGAATGGTAATCAAAAACCCAAGGAGAATGGAACTTTGGAGCGCCTCAAGAAGACGGCCATGGTGACTTTTAAAGGTGATTAAAATTACAACTTTCAGGGGGGCAGTGATTAGGGATCTTCATGGGTGGGAAGACGAGGCCAGGGCAACTCTTCACCATCCTTATAGACTATGCTTCGTTGGTTGCCTGATCTCGTAGAATCTGCGACGTAGATCTCGTAGAGCTAGCTGCTGCTTTTGGGTTTTTCCTCATTGGTCCTAACTATTCGAAATTATCCCTTTACTCGTCTTAATCGTTGGCGCAGATCTCGACCCGAACGCGCCCCCCATTCCTCCCCAGCCACCAGTCAAGGGTCTTTCCTCCTACGATTTCCCGTACAACACTGACACCGTCGACGGATCAGGTGAGTGACGAAGATGGAGGTGTTCTCTGGTTTTTCCTATAACCGCCGCCTTAAAGCCTTACTAAAAAGTTAGGAACATATCTATACTTTAGTAACTTTTTAAATATTTTTCCATAAAAAGTACTTAAAATTTAAATTTAAGAAGTAACAATCTGATTATTTAAAAAAGATATAAAATTAAATACCATAAGCCAAGTTAACACACCATAAAAGTTGGTTAGTGGATTAAGTTTAGTAAGCTGATAGCTAAAACCATAGCCAGGACCTTTTAATATCCTTTACTATCGCTTTCCTAGCCAGTGTCATTCGTTGACCTTTGCTAAAAGCATTTTTACTACCGCAACGACGGGTAATTTCCGCAATTGGTGCAATTTCGCTTTGAAGGCGCGCCGTGCCTCAGTTGACCAAATTAATCGATATCTCCAATGAGAATGCCGGCCACGCGGACGGGCCTGACCTGCTTAGCTCACCTGGCCATAGCACTGAACCACCACCCACCTGTCCGCCTCGTCGGGTGGTGGAACCGCTGCTGTTGTTCGTTTTTGTTTTTGTTGCCGCTTCAGCTGTGGGGTGGCTCACCTTGCCGGCCTGCAGTTCGTTTGCGTTGCCATGGCCAAGACGATGCCGTCAACAAAACAAACTCGGGAACATACCTGTCGCGGCCGTTAGTCAGTTTCACTTTTCCGTGCCAAAAAAACGTGTCTTTCGGGTTGCGCTCGGAATAATTCCCAATTAAATGTCTTATGCAACTGCGGCAATATGATCCATCAAACCCTGGCGCCCCATCGCAGCCAATCGTCCAGTTATTCAAAGAGCAAGGCGGTCCACTGGCGGCAGAAGTTGCATCGCAGCTGCAATGACTTGGAGTTGGAGGATGAACGATTTCCGCAATCGCAAAGCTTGTGGCGCAGCCCGGAGATTAATGAAAATCCCTGGCAAAGACCACAAAGCAGTGGAGCTGACAGCAATATCCGTAACTCCAGCAACGTCACAGTCAGTGGGAGCAGCAATAACAATGGTTGCGATATACCAAATTGTGGAAAAATCCTTTGGATACATCGCCGAGGATATGATTACGAAAGATCTGCACCCCTGAGGCCACCTTCCCCCTCGAACTATCAGGGTGTTCCAGGTGCAGCAGGCTACCACGTGGTCGGTCTGCCCCACACGCCACAGCCCAGCCAAAGACAGGCCTATCTGGCCAATCAACGTGCCATTGGAGCTTCCATGCCACTAATTCTTTGGCAGCAGCAACAGCAATTGCAGCAACAGCAGCAACGACATCAGCAGCTTTTGCAACAGCAGCAGCAGCAAAAATATCTAAGGCTGCAACATCAGTTACCAAGCAGTTAGTATTATTATTAGGATATGTTTGGGTCCATTTAGAATGTTAAGGCTGTGAAGAATTAATTTTCCCAAGATAAGAAACACTTTTGGGCTACTTTCAAAATATTTTTTAGTAATTTTAAAACTTTTTGAACTAATAACCCAACCACTAATTTCGTTTTGATAGACCCCCAGTGAGATAAAAGAAAGTCAAGCGATCGATTGAACCCCCTTTTTTCGGCTCCCACCTTTCGAACCATTCGCTTTGCACTTTCTCATTTGACTAAGCGACCTTCCTGTTTTGCACTTTCTCACGGTTTTTCTTTTGCAAAAAGGTAAAAACTCGTTATCACCTGGCTCGCCTCAGATTGCTGAAGAGAGTGGCTAAAAGAGAGTCCAGCTTTGGGCCCAGCTCTATGCTCACATCCCAATCCCAAAGTTGTTGATAAAAGCTTGAAGCTGTATCAGTAGATGCGAGGAAAAGCTTTTATTTTACTATGATCAAGATGAAGAAAAAACTGTGGGAAGTTTTGTAGATTTGATTAAAGAAGATTAAAAAGTCATTGCGATATGATTTAAATTTAGAGAACGATAAGATCAATATTTTAGATAATTATCCAAAGAATGTGAGTTTGTGTTATGTTTCGTAAGCTAATTCTTCAGGTCTTGCAGAATCTTTTTGAAAAAAAAGATAACTAGACGTGTTTGAAAATAAGAGTGGTTTTATTTTTAAAAAGTTTTGAAAATGTTTGAGACATCCCCTGGTAATCCGTTTCCGAGATCGAATGTTTTTCTCTGTCATTCAGTTCGTCATAAAGAGAGCATTATTTAACCGCTTCGAGCCACTGTGCCGCCAATAAGCAATTCACACACCCCACTGTTCCCCCACCACCAACAACAATAACAACAATTAAACGTGAGGCGGCGCCGCCAGAAAAAAAAAACGGAACTTGTAGTAATACGAATGCCGCTATCTCTGGGGAATTACTCACCCGGCAGAGAGTCGAAATCTCTTTGACGTCGTCGTCGCGAAGCTTCGTCTTCTGGTCTTCCCTCTCTCTCTCATCTCTCCTTCACCTATCTCCCTCTCTTTTTTCTCCATATTGCTTAGCCGCCTTGGGGCCCCCATTCAATTTCGATTTCGGTTTCAGTTGAGCGCAACGCGTGCTACGGTAAAGTCGGCTATTATAGCCTCTCTCTTTCTACACCCCTTCTGCCCTTCTCTTTCTCTGGCTCAAGTGAAGCGCGAAGCGTTGTTTTGTTGTTGTTCGCCGATTCTCCTCAGCTTTATCAGAAAATTGCCATAGCCTTCGATTTCGATTCTGATTCTGATTGATTGTTGTGACTAATGTGTGCTCACCGAAGAAAACAGTAAAGAAAACCGTTTAAAAACTTAATTGAGCGTGAAAATGCAAGGAAAAGCCTTGAAAAGTCTAAGTGTAGCTGTGTGTGTTTGTGTCTCAGAGAAAGATGAATATAGGCAACGCTTTCCATACAGGGAGAAAAACTAATAAACAAAGTGTTCTTAATAGGGCATTAACAGGCAAGCCCTGTTTTCACTATTCATCTTAATGATCAAAGTTTCAAGTTTCCGGGAAAATATTCTAGACTTCAGCTTATAAACTTATATGTAGCTCATCATGAAGAAACATATCTTAAAGATACTTTAATTGACCTCAACATTTTATGATTACGTCCAACAATTTATGATAATAGTTATAACTAAAGCTAAAAAGGAATGTGCTAGAAATAGAGTTTACCTTGATAGTCTTTATAAAAGAAAAGATAACACTATCAAATTGATAGCCCTACGAATTTTTTCCCTGTGCAAGCAGCACTTTCAAACGCTGGCGAAAATATGCCGCAGCGAATCAGTGAAAGTGAAAATCCCAATCCCCCGAGTGTCAATTAAACCTCTTTTTCATTTCTTCACTCGGCGTAAACAGCACGTACAAAGCTGTTGTTAATTGTTGTTGTTCGAAGACAAAGCTTTGCGACTCATGGTTTATTTGCCGTGAAAATATTTGTGCAGCTGCCATGACAGCCCCAACCACCGCCAACCACTTCCATCTACCCCCCAACCTTTCGAGGTTTTCCCCTTGAGATTTTTCCTGAAATCAGGTCAATAGATGTTGAAGTTATATATTCCCATCTTAATCAGTTGACCAGCTGCTGCGCAATTCCGCCATGCATCAGGCATCAATTGAACCGAATGGAATCCGGGGCACTTTAGAACGATAAGTAACTCCGAGAGATTCGCATGCTAATAAGAAACAGTCTTATCTTGAGGTCAGTTGGCTTAGCAAAGCTCTAAATAGCTGGGAGTTGAGTTATAGTTCCCTCCCTTAAAGCCCAATTATCCGATTGTTAAGCTAACGAGCATTAACTTCAATTGCAGTGCTCATTCTCCGTTTGAGAGAGCTGCTTAATTCAATTTGAGATTGTGGAATGCCACTTTACACTGGTCGATGGGGTTGGGGGTGGCGGTGGAGTGGTGTCTCATGTGGTGGCTGTTTATTTGCCTACCAATTGGCAGACAGATATGTACGCCGCACCCGACTCTCAGATAAGCCAGTGTTTCGTAACAGAAGCGTTAGCAATAACGACGATTTGCGGTTAGATCGCCTTACGACTCAGAGACAACAACGCTGGCGACAACAGTTTGTTATTTCTAGGGTAAATATCAAGTACACTAAAGGAAAAGGGATTATTAATCTTAAGTTAAATGTCAAAGAGTGCTTGAAGATACAAAATAACTCAAGTTACTATAGATTGAAAGATTACCTAAGAGAACCAACACAGCCAAAAACGCATCGCTTAAGCTTGAGCCTGAAAACCCCATCTTGCCGCTTTGTACATCTCATCTGAACAGAGTCTCCCAATCGTTACTATGCCACAGACGTGAACATCCACTTCAAGACCCCGATCAGGCATGAACAGCGCCAGAACGTGCCGGAGGAGGAACTAGCCATTCGCCAAGCGGAGCATATGCAGAAGCTATACCACGAAGAGCGCCGCCGCAAGTATCTACAGGAGCTGCAGGACATGAACTCGCGCCGCCACACGGACAACTTTACGCCGTCGCAGAAGTCGCCTATCGCCCTCAATCGTTACGATGACTTCCCCACGGACGTGACCCTCAAGTCGCTGGTGGGACCCAAGACGGTGGCCCGGGCTCTCTTTAACTTCCAAGGACAGAGCTCAAAGTATGTACTTATAATTATATTTGGGAAGCTGATTAACAGGACCTTTTCAGGGAACTATCCTTCCGAAAGGGCGACACCATCTACATCAGGAGGCAAATCGATGCCAATTGGTATGAGGGCGAGCACAATGCCATGATTGGACTGCTTCCAGCCAGTTATGTTGAGGTTAGATATATACTTTCATAATAATTATAAACTAAAATCTTTAACATAAACATAATTATTCATAAAGAAAATATTTTTGAGACACTCAGCCAACCATTTCCTGTTATGCTTTGTAAATGAGTGTTCATGTTCTTCATGAATATGGTTATTCGTTTTTCCCAGAAAGCCTAACACATAAATGATTCAAGTTTTGTTTTCTATTTTCTATGACAATTCTATTAAAGAAAAAATGAGTAATTTTCTTCTCATGTTAGGATCTGACTCCTTCCATCAGCACAAACTCTTCTATATCATAAATTAACATATCGCTTATACCAATTCCAGATCGTCAGTCGAGATGGCGCCCGTACCCCATCGAAACGGCCATCGGAGGGTCAGGCCCGTGCCAAATACAACTTCCAAGCCCAATCCGGAATCGAGCTCTCCTTGAACAAGGGCGAATTGGTTACTCTGACACGCCGAGTGGATGGAAACTGGTTCGAGGGCAAGATTGCCAACAGGAAGGGCATCTTCCCATGCTCTTACGTGGAGGTGAGTTTATAAAGCTAACGAAATCCAAATCAATTTTGTAACTAACCCTGTTTCTTACGAAAGGTACTAACTGATATTGGTGCTGAGGATATTGCGGCCAGGACAACGACCGTGATCACCACACAGAGCACCACTAATCTGCGGCCCAATCTCGATGTGCTGCGCACAAACATCAACAATGAGTTCAATACGCTCACACAAAATGGAGCCCAGCCACCGAATGGAATCCTCAAGGAAACGCGGACACTACACAAGACGGACGCCCTCCACGTGGACACCAGTTCCGAGCCATTGGCGTAAGTTATCTAAATGGCAACTGATCCTTTTCAAAAATGGTTAATCTGAAAAATAATTTAGTTACCGCGCCCTGTACAAGTACCGGCCCCAGAACTCCGACGAACTGGAACTGCTCGAGGGAGATGTGGTCCATGTGCTAGAGAAGTGCGACGACGGATGGTTCGTGGGCACCTCACAGAGGACCGGCTGCTTCGGCACATTCCCCGGCAACTACGTGGAACGGGCCTAGAGGAGATCGATCGATCGATATGATCCTGACCCCGGATCAACGTTCGTCTCTAATCTTAATGAATTTGTAGTCTAATATGAGGAGGAATCAGCGTGGCCGGGGCGAAGGCAGTTCTATTATTAATTCTGACTTGGTTTTACTGGATTATTTTATGTTGTTGTTGAATAATTCTTATCCCGCTAATTCTGCTGCTTTCGTTTTGCCGTAATTTAAAGCTATTTATTTATTTTTAAACAGATCATTAATTATATCAATGTTGGAATTACGTTTATTTATGAGATGCAAATATTAACCAGAAGTTGTCCCCTCCACCTCTCCCCACTCCGACACCCCCCGTTCACTCAAACACACACAGACACACACACACCAAATATCGAAGGACCTAAATTAAGATCATACATATATATACTTTGTCGTTTACCTACTAATTTTAACTAGTCACAGCTAATTTCCAAAAAAAAGAAAATCAATTACAAAAAAAGATGAAGTGGAGACCGTTGAACTAAAGTGCCTTAAAGTTGAAATTTAAATGACTATAAAATTACAAAAAAAAATATTTTAAAAATGTACGAAGATCCCTTGTTGAGTCGGCAAAGTGGATAATTATTATTGATAATTATTAATATTATTTATGATGATATTGTCGAGTCCAAACCAACAAAAACCATTTTAAAATCATTACAAAAAGCGTTTATTACACAGACACTGTTGCAAGCGTATTTAGTAAATAAAGAAGAAACTAAAAAACAATGAGGATTGTTTGTTGTTTATTGGATTTGAAGGGGAATTGAATATGTAATTCATTACAACAATCTAATGAGTACTTAGAGTCACTCTCTTTAAACAAACCAAATTACAACCATTTATAAGCAAATATCGCATAAATGCACTGATTAACTTTCAAATATAAAATCGATATATTCTTGCTTTGCATTTGATTCATTTTAAGGGTCCAAGGCTAACCTTTCCTTTTTAATAAATACTATTTATGACTAACATTAGTTTAACAGTACCTCTTGGAACTCATCCTCCACCAGCCAGCGATCACGTTTCTGCCAATTTACGCTTTCGCTCCTGTTTCAGCTCTCGTTTCACCGCTCGCTGCTCCAATTCTTCTGTATATTCGGCGTACATGGCTAGCAAGGCAGGGTAGAGCTTATGGTAATGCTGCAGATCCTCAAGAGTCACTTCCATGTTGTCAAAGGCTATAGCCACCCGTTGCATATCTTCGTCACTGGGTAATCGCGGGCATTTGGCGTAACGCTGCGAAAAGTGGGTGAGAATCGTGTGACGAGCGTTCATATTACGACCCTGCTGAATAGCCTGCGAAACGGTGCTGTGCGTCTTCAATCGCGCCTCCTCTTCCAGATCGTCTTCCATTGTAGCCTCGTGGATAAGAACAGTAGAGTCACGACCCAAATCAATCAAATCCTGACAGGGCATTGTGTCACCGCTGTAAGTTATCTTTACAGGCTCCTCTTTGTGCTTAGCTGCCAGAGTAAGGCTTATTCCGAAGGAGTTGGGGCAATGCCTTACCAGGCAGGTGGATATGGATGCGATTCCTAGGGGATCAACTTTCTCGCCGGTGAGGGGACTAGCCAGCAGGTCACCGTTTCCGACTAGAGTATAGGCATCCTCAATAGTTTCTATTTGCCGATTGTAAAACTCTAGCCAGGGTTCTATTTGACGAGGAGCCAATAGAATGAGTGGATCTGCTTTGGGTTCCAGTTGCCTCCTTTCTCGGAGCAGACCCATCAATCCTATGTGGTGATCGGCGTGCAAATGTGACACATAAATCGCCTGCAGCTGTCGAAGAATCTGCTGCCCCTGGTCACGCCCATAGAGTCGAACAATCTGGCCGTAAGTACCCTCTCCACAGTCCAACAACACATAGGCATCAAGTGCCGTCTTCAAAAGAATTGAACTTACGTTGCGCGTCTTATTAGGAATGCAGGAGCCAGTGCCCAGGAAAATGATCTTCGGGAAGCTCTCGGCTGCGTTGTCAGGGAAACTATAATCTTCTTTGTATTTGGCCAAGAGTTCTAGAAATCCAGGCACAGCATGGGTCTCCTTAACGTACTCTTCGGGCGTGAGCTTGGACTCCAGAGTGCGATCCAGACCTTCGGAAGAGCATTGAAGTTATAATAATGAAAAAATATAATTGATAAAAAAGTACTTACCCTTTCTTGGCCTCAAGTGAAAGCTTGTCATGGCTACCACACCCTGTTGATCGTCATCGTCGGCTTTTGTTTTCTCTTTTTCGTCATTATCGGTTTCGTCCAGCTTCGTTTTCTTAAGGTTGACACTTAAACTCTGACTCTGGCAAGGTAACTGCTCGCCCAGGAGTGGAAACACCTGTGGAGCTAGTTGATGCAATTGGTGTTGGATGCGATGGGCAGCAGCATATCCAGAAAACTGGTTAAGGGGAGAGCTTAAATAGATGTGCTGGGTACCAGGCGAAAAGTTCTCTTTGACGAAATCTTTGTACTCTTGTATTAAGGTCATGTTGTAAGGCGTAAAGTGAACCACCAGGGCCACTTCAGTGAGCTTCTCTTCGCCCAATTTCTTGAGCCTTTTGCTGTGTGCCAACAATCCAGGTAAATAATCCTCAGTGGGCACATCCAGAAAAACAAATGAGAGAGCAGTTTCACTGGCCTCAGTAACGTCAGCTGATCGGACCACTTTCCCATCGGGTAAGGTAATATCCTTTCCATTCTTAAGCTGCCCAAGAAGAGGTCCTGGCGGCACGCCCTGCTCCACACATTTTACCAGATTTAAGGCACCAGCACGAGGTTTCAGTTGACAAATGTAGTTTATCACAATTTTCTCTGGATCTTGTGAGCTAATCAACGGCAGATAGTCTACCTTTAGGATGGAATCCTCAAAACAGGCGCCCTCTGAGCAATCTATTGGACGAACTTGCAGGTTCTTCAGCACCACAAAGCGTCGCATAGATTGCAACATAGCACCAAGATGTGGTGGCCCGTGAAGACCCAGATCTCGTACTCCGGCATCCTGAATGGTTAGTGTTAGACCAGGCAATCCTCCACAGGATGCCCATGTGTTTTGTGTAAGAAAGATCTGCTCCAACCGAGAGAGCCGCGTTTTGTGCTCATGAGCCAATCTCTGGGTTCCCTCGCCACAGTTAAACAAATAACGCGCCTGATCCGTAAACAAATAAACAGCAGCAGGTGCTCCATTGGCTCCGGAGCCCAAGACTTGCAGATTCACAGTTCCAGGCACTACGGAGGCTAGCTTTTTCTTTAGTACGTTGGGTTCCCGCTCATAGCGAGGCCCTGTTAAGGGATCTTTGGCCGAAGCAATTGTGGCCGCCATCGCATTACTCGTCGTGAGCGTTCGCAGAGTTCTAATGATTGGCGACCCCGCTGATTTCACTAAATACATTCGTATTTCGTCGACGTCTATAATGATTGGTTGGTTAACTTTAATTGACGGGGAGCGCTGGGAATTTCATCGAAATCATTCACGTAAATTTCATCAGCAGCCGCAACGTGTGTCTTGCCTTCGAACAGCTGTTGCTATTAGTGATGGCCCTGCGGCTGCGATATATCGAAGACACATTTTCAACCAATTTAAATTAATATATTAACATTAATGTCCCTTCTGTTTAATATTATTTAATGTAGAATTAAAGTAAACATATTTTTTAGCATTCAATCTAAACATATAAGACGTTTAATTTAAATTGATTTGTTTTATAGTGTGTGCACACTCAAACTGTTCACCAACACTGAGATCGTGGTATTTTCGACGTGCACCTGTACGGTCTCATTTATGCCCACGTGCGTTTTGTTTGGCCTCTGCCGGCGTTAAATTAAAACGATATTTTCAAAAATTCTAAGGATTCCCCAGAGCCTAAGATATCAACTACTGAGACACCATGGTATTCTTCACATGCAACATCTGTGGCGAGTCGGCAAAGAAGCCGGCGGTGGAGAAACACTACCAGACACGCTGTCGTGGCAAAGACATAAATGTGTCCTGCATGGACTGCCTGAAGGACTTTTACGGACAGGAGTACGTAGCACACACTAAATGCATCTCGGAGGCCCAGAAGTATGCCAGCCAAAGTCAGGGATTTGCAACCAAGGAACCGCGGAACAAGAATGCCCAAAAGCAAGAGAGCTGGATGGACATTATACGAGCGATTCTCGATAACAGCGAATACAAACTATCTTCGGATGTAAGATCAGCTTTCGTGAAACTCCAAAGCGTCGACAATGTTCCACGGAAGAAGGCCAAATTCGAAAACTTTGTGGGCAATTGCATGAGGATGCCTCACCGGCAGGCCAGTCAAGTATGGGACATCCTCGAGAAGGAGCTGAACAAAATGAAAGATGCAAAACAGGCGGAGCTGGCCAGGATCAAGGCAGAAAAGGTGGCGGCACTGCAAAAGCAGCAGAAGGAGGATGCCGAGGAGGAGGAGGCACCGCCCAAAAAGAAATCAAAACTGGAGCCAACCGAGGATGCGGCTACCGAGGAGTCCGCCAATGGTGTCTCCAGCGACTTTGATTGGCCTGCCCAGCTTACCAAGATTGTCACCAAGCAACCCGATGGTATTTTCCTTGAAAAACTACGCAAGAAATTGCTTAAGAAGTATGCCAAGCATCTCTCCGTCGAAGATTTGAGCGAAAAGCAGGCCAAGAAGTTCCAAAAACGCTTCGATAAGCAACTCAAGCTCGCCGACTCACTGCAGGTCGATGGTGATCTGGTCAAGGTCGCTAGCTAGTTAAGCATTTAAGCTTTAGTCATAATTAATTTATAGCGAAGGACAATAAAAGTGTAAGCTGCAAGTGCTCTTTGTTTTAATCCAAGTTTAGAACTTGTACTTTAGGTACTGCATACATTGCTTCAGATGATTGCGGGTCTCCTCGCACTGGGCTGTTTGATGGAACCGCTTGGCGGGACAGTGGAGGATCATCTCATTGGCCACGCACTCGAGAACCAAGCCGGGGTATGGATGACAGCCGTGCTGGGAGAGGCGTTTGCCCAGCTGCTTGACTCCCTTGTGCGGCAAAAGGGCGAGCGCTAGAATAGGCAGTCATGTTAGCTCTAGCATTTTTTCCTGGAATTTGTACGCACCATGTCTATCGCACTTCACGTAGGTGTCATAGAGAAGCTTCACATCCTCATCGTGGACCAGATCGTTTTCCAAATGTTCTCTTACCTCCACCAAGTTCAGTGAACGGCGATCCCTGCCTAAGAACTCTGTATTGTTGAAACTGCACTCTGCGGTGCACTGATTAAACAATTAGTTGGATATTTGTTGATCCTCCTCAACTAAACTCACAAACATATACGTCTGCTCCTCCTCATCCGTCTCATACTGAATCTTTTCGTGCCATTTCATTTGGCAGTCGGTGAATTGCGAACTTTCGTCGTGCAAGTCGCAGCAGAAATCGTGCTGCGAAGAAGAGTTTTCATTTACTTATTAACATGGAGTTGTAAGTTGTTAGATTTACATGTCCTACTCATAGATGCTGATCTCCTTACCATTGTATCAACAGCATTCAGTTCGCAATCCTCGTCAAGATCCAGTGTAATGACTCTACCCATTACCCAAACGGTCAGGGAGAGCAGAAGAAATGCTTTTAGTTCTTCGGGCCACATTATGCGCAATGCCATGGGCAGCTCAATCCATAAGTCAGGGGCTTTTATAACTGAGTAATCGCTTCGAAAGTTTAATTTTGCATAACATTTGATGGCTTTTAATTTTGGGCTTAATTTACGTTTATAATTATACCACCCGAAATTGGCTGAACCGTCTGTCCGTCGTCGTCGCCGTCGTCATTGTTCCGCTCCAGTTCCTGGAACGCACTGCAGTTCCATTAGCCCGCTGCACTCGAAGATAAATGATGAAAAGGCGCAGGCATCCATCACCGATCAAGCGGCGCAATATCCAAATATAGCAAAAATTACCCAGAGCCCTAAGCCACGCACTTTCTTTTGGTCTTCTGGTCGGCTGAAGATGATGTCTAGCAAATGCATGCGGAAGCATTCCCTATCCATATCCCGATTCCAATTCCATTCCCACACCCATTCCGCTGTGTTCAGCTGCAACTAATTAACCGAGAAATACATCATAAATAGTCCAACTGCTGCCGTTCCCCCATCCACCGTCATTGGTTCCAGTTGCATCTTGGGTTCCAGTTCCTACACCTCCTCCTACTCCTTCTCCTCCCCCTACCAGCCAGCACCCGATCATCATCAGTCAGGGCGCAGACGTTACGTCGCTGCCTCAGAAGTTTACCATTTGTTTATTTTCGACTCGCACACACCCCGCCTTAGGAAAGGGAGTGTAGTGGAGCAGAGATGTCTGGATTTGGATATAAATTTCAAATAATTTAAATATGCAAAAAATATGTTAACAAATTTTTAAACTTAGTTTTTTTTGTGTTCGACTTTAAAGTGTATAAAAATGGATTTTTTAGTTTCTCCAAACACAGACATTTTTTAAGTGTTCAATAAAAATAAAAAAAAAAATATTTGTTGTTTGCTTAAAATTTTATAGCAAAATCCAACTTGGCACCACTGCTGAAAAAGTCTTGGAATGGGGACTAGACTTGAGGTATGGGTGTGGATATGCGTGTGGACTTGGTTGTGTCTGTAGGGAAGGTATCCGCTCCTCCCTTCCTGTACGGCGCTTCATGGTGGCATGCTTTAGGGAATTTTGGGGGGCAAGAGCAATAGAGCGGCACGTGCCCGCCTCAAGTTCAGTTCCCTGGAATTAGAACGCCCGAAACTAGTAAGTTGCATCAGTTAGTATTAGGAAAGCCAGGCCTACATTTCAGCGTCTAGAAAATAGATTCTAATAAGAGAGGTGACCATATGTTTACAGACCACTAACCCTTGTATTAAAAAATAAATTCTTTAGAAGAATGTATAGAATGTAAGTCATATTTTGGTTTTATAGAATTCCCTATTAACAAGTCTTCTGGTATATTATTTTCGAGCAGCATGAATCCGAATATTACCAGTTTTTCCGAATTAATTAGAATTTTTCCCAGTTTACATATGCCACTATTTTAGTGATTACTAACTATTATTATTTATTATTTTATCCCTTCAGTAATTAAGTAACCATCGCTTGTTGATGGTAAACATCAATAAAGAATTGTCATAATCAAAAAGCATTTGGCTTTGACTGCAGTTTGTGGATCCTATTCGGCGGCCTCCAGGGAAACTCTCGCTTTCCGGCACTCACCACAGACACACACACACACACCATCTAGCAGTTTACACACACAGATACTCGAGTGTAACGGACGGATGAGCACCGAGTCGAGGAGAATCCACTGAGGAGACGATGGCCAATCAGTCGAGAATCTGTTGGCAAGGCGTGCGGTTCGTTCGGTTCTTCTTGCTCCCGTGCTCAGGAAGCAAAAGAAAAGCAAGAAGAAAATTATAAAATCAAAAAGCAGAGGAGCTGGGCCGCCACTTGGAGCGACAGTTCCAAAAAACTGTCAAACTATACACACGCCATACACCTCTCTATAGATACACGTCGAATAGATAGTGCCACATTTTATTTATAAACCGCCTATATTTTTGGATCAAACTTGAGGCGAAAGCAAAAGTGTTTTGAGGAATTCAGTTTTGTGTCTAGTGTGAAAATGCCTCTGGCAAAATTGTGAAATCCTCGCGTGTCAAAGTCAAAAAAATAAATACATATATATATATAATCCAGAAAGGAGCTATAATATCCCGCCATAATGCCGAATATCGGCAGTAAATTTATCGTGTGCCTGCTACTAAGCTCGTTGATCCTGGTCAACGGTCAGTTCGAGCACTATCTGGATAGTTTCAGATCCTCGGATTTCTACGAGTTCCCCGAAGGTTCCTTGGGCAGCATTCAGTATTTGCCCAAGGGCAATGACGAGACGCTCGAACTGAAACTGGAGCAGCCCATTCACTTCTATGGGGAGCAGTACGAACAGATATTTGTGAGTAATATACCCCCCTTTAATAAATCCAGAGTTCGATTCGGCTACAAAGTATCTCGCAGATTGTGCACTGAATGAATTTTTGCAGCTAGCTGGGTGATAACGAGATGATAAGCTCGACTCGAGTCGATAAGAGTCAATCAATATGCAAATACAAAGCGGTTCAATAGTTTCTAGACTACTTACAATTTTGTTTTCTATTTCTGTGTGTGGGCACTGCTTTGTTGTGTCCCGTGTATTTATAGGCGACATTAATTTTCGGCAAAACATGACAGGTCGTCGTCGTCGGACATCGATTTCCCAATCCTCATGCTACAATCCGCAGCCACTTGAGGGTGGTCCAAGACCAACCAAAAACCCAACCCATTGATGTCGCTTTGCCGCCTTGGCCAAGTGCCAGTTGCCAGAGTTCTGAGCATCCAAGTATCTGAGTGGTTTCGGCACTTGGCAGCCAAAGTTATGAGTTCTCCGAATTGAGAGTCTTCTGCGAGTGTCGCCTATTTTTGAACGCTTTTTTTTTAATCTGCTCTGCATTTTGTTAGTTAATTAACTAAATTTATGTGTCTGACGTAGAGAAATAGCACGCGGCATAGAATCGGAACGGGCCGGAATGGGCACTTTGGCCATAGAAATCCATAAATTTTATTGAAATTCCTTGACGGAATGGTCGAAAAGATCACAGAAGCCTATCGCCAGCTCCAAAGCTCTTGGGTCAAATTGGTGTCGAAACCATAACGCTGGCATATAAATAGATTCGTCAATCCACAATAGCGTGTGAATAACCCCAGTCCAGTTATAGAACATACTACATTTTTTAGCTCCGATGAGTTTTTTCGTAAGAAAATGCAGAATTCTCAAGAAATTCTGGAGTGACATATGACAGATAAGAATGCAAATACTTGTTTTCTATGTTCTTCATTGAATACAAACAATAATATATATAAATTTAAGTATAAACATAGATTTATCAGATAAATTTAGATATATATGTTGCAGTTTTTATTTAATAAACAATCTGGAATAATTCAAGTGTTCAAAAGGGGGCATGCAGCAAAGAAGTATTTGATGTTTGCTTTCCCAACCTCAATTTGGCATCTAGTGCGGCTCGGGCATTATCCATGTGGAGTTAGGAATCCGTACAAATCACCTGCCAAGCTGCCGGAATTTCAAGACATGCGGTGTTCTCCCGCCGAGACGAATGGACCCCGTGGTGCCAGACACCAGTGGCATGATTTATGTTGCGGCCTATCGGCAACCCACAAGAAAGGCATTTCTCGAACACCTGTGCTCCAATTCCTGGTTGTTTATTCAGGTTGCGCCTGTTGCATCGCTGGAGATGCATCTAATTTTAGATGCATAGTTTGGCGGATGTCGGCCGAGGACTCAATTAGGAGGCGCAGTAGAATTTCACTTAATATCTATGTATCTCGAGGGCATATCCCTTCGTCAGATCATTTGCCGCCTTGTTAATGGTTTGTTGTTGTTTTGTTTCCGCCAGAAGAATGCCCATTAGGAGTTAAGTGGCCCGTTAGCACTTCACGGGGCGCACTAATTGCCACGCCATATGGAGGCTAAGTATTTCCACTTCAAACGATCCGAACTATAACTTCCTTGTTCCCATACACGTAGAAAAATGTATATCTTAAAGCCTTGAATTTTTCTCACAATTGGATTCTCAATTTCCCAGATCAACACCAATGGTATCCTGACTTTCAACTCGGAGTTCCCTGAGTACCTGAACCAGCCCTTTCCGCTGGAATATGCTTCGATAGCAGCCTTTTACTCAAATGTGGATACCTCGTTCAGCGATGAGGGCACATCGATCTCTCTGTTTGAGACCAAGGATCAAAATATCCTTGACAAAGCATCTAGTTTGGTGGCTTACGCCTTCGATAATCATTCGAAATTTTTGGCAAGTCAATTGATCGTGGCCACATGGAACAAAGTTGGTTACTTTGACTCCAAGACGGACCGTCTGAACACCTTCCAGGTGGCACTGATTGCCAACGAAGATCAGACCTTTGTGCAGTTCATATACCCGAACGGCGGTCTTAACTGGCTCCAGGGTGAGACAGCTGGATTAGGTCTGCCCGACATTCGCGCCCAGGCAGGATTCGTGGCTGAAGATGGACGATACTTCACATTGAACGGTTCGGGATCAGCAAATGTAAGTATATTGGCTGCTCTTTTATCTTCAGTAGCTTTAACAGAAAGTAACTTTCACATTTTCAGGCCCGTTTTCTGAGCGAGAGCACTAACCTGGGCGTTCCCGGAGTCTGGTTGTTCGATGTTGCTCCTATTGACCCTGAACAGAACGTGAGGAGTCCCGACAATTACGAATCCCGTACGGAGTCACCTGCCTTGGCCCAGAGTTGCCAGGCCAATGCCCATCAGTGCCACGAAAAAGCCGACTGTTTTGACAAGTCCGAAGGATATTGCTGCGTCTGCGAGTCCGGATTCTATGGCAATGGAAAGTCTTGTCTGGCCAATGATCAACCCATCCGAGTGACAGGAACTCTGAGCGGAGAGCTGAACAAGCAGCCCGTGAATGAGGAAGCCAAGCTGCAGTCGTATGTGGTGACCAGCGAAGGTCGTACATACACCACCATCAATCCTCTAGGCCCTGAAGTGGGCGCCCAACTTCGATTGGCCCTTCCACTGTTGACCACTGTGCCATGGTTGTTCGCCAAGTCGGTGGGTGGAGTGCCCAATGGATACCAACTGACCGGTGGTGTCTACACCCATGTATCTCGTTTGCAATTCGATTCTGGAGAGAGTCTTCATGTGAATCAGACATTTGAGGGTCTCAACTACTGGGATCAGCTGTCCGTGAAGATCGAGCTTTATGGTGAAGTTCCCAACGTGCCAGCTGATTCCGTCCTACTTCTCCCAGACTATGTGGAGGAGTATACTTTCGAAAGGCCTGGAGAACTTAAGTCTGTGCAGTTGCTAAACCTTAATGTTGAGGGAGAACAGCGGGTGCTTGGACTTCAGGTAAGTTCAATAACTTGTTTCTTGAAAGGATGATTCCTATTTGTATGTATTGCAGGTGGAGCAAAGGATTTTGTTCAACAACTGCCTGCGGGATGATGAGCCGGATCCGAGTGCCACCAAAGTGGTGCAGAAGATCTCCAAGGTGGCTCTGGACTATGTGGATCGTGACCAGGCTCTGCGAATTGGAGCCATGAGCAAGGTAGGCGTTACCGCCGAGTCAAACGCCTGCAATGATGGTACCGCCAACTGTGTGGAATTTTCCGTGTGCGTACCTTATGAGGACACGTATAGGTGCGATTGCTACAATGGTTATGCGGCTCAGTTGGATGAGCGTGGCGTAGAGGTCTGCCTAGATATCGACGAGTGTGCAGCGGGTACTCATGTCTGCGATGAGAACGCTATCTGTGTTAACATGGAGGGCGGATTCAACTGTTACTGTACAGAAGGTTTCGAGGGCAATGGCTACCGTTGCCTAGCCAACAGCACTGCTGACAATATTGAATATCCACCAGCGGTTGTGGTGCAAGATGAAACTACCAATCCCAATCCTTATCCGGGACAAGATCAGGATCAGAATCAGGAGCACGAACAGGAGCGCGATCAGGAGCGGGAAAGGGAAGAGGAACTGGAAAGGGAACGCGAACGACAGCGGCAAGCTGAGCAGGACCGAGAACGCGAGCAATACCCGCATCCGGAATATCCTGGGGAGCAGGTTTCACAACAGCCAGACGAGTGTTACGTAAGTAAACTAAAAAAATTTAAAAGTTAAAAAAGGCAGTCCGGCTTTTTGTCATTTTATAATTTGTACGCTTAAAAGTATGCTAGGTATTTTGTTTTTCATAGTTTGTTTTTTAACCATCATAATTATAATTTTTGTCCAGCGCTGCTCAAAGGATGCTGACTGCTACAAAGGACGCTGCACCTGCCACGAAGGATTCGATGGTGACGGTTATAGCTGCACAAACATCTGTGCAAACGGCGAAGTTTGGGAGAACGGAAGTTGCGAGCCTTTGATTCTTGAGAGGCACGATGTAGCGCCAATGTGCGATGCTTTAGGCGAATGCCAATGCCCCTATGGATACGAATTAGCCGAGAATGGCCAGCACTGCACCTACGTCCAAGAGTATGATCCGGAAAGGAATTCTGATCTGAGTAAGAATGTTTTAAAAATAATAGTCTATGTTTATAAAATATCTTTAACGATCTTTATACCTGACAGTTCCTTGTGATGTGGATGAAAACTGTCATATCAATGCCACCTGTAATTGGTTTGGCCACGAACTTCGTCACATTTGCACCTGCCAGCCTGGATTCCGAGGTGATGGATACAACTGCGAGCCAATTAGCGACGAGTCCTGTGCAATCGTAAGTTGGCTGCATAGGCTTTAACCTCTCAAATCTCTATTGAAGAAACTATGGCACTTTTTTAGAGACCCGAGATTTGCGACGTTCATGCCGACTGCATTTTTAACGAGCCCTTGGGCCGATCGGAATGCCAGTGCCTCGCTGGCTATGAAGGCGACGGCTTCCGCTGTCAATTGGCGGACGAGTGCCAATCCGCCGAACAATGTGGTGATAATGCCATCTGCGACGATGGCGTGTGCCGCTGCAAGCCGGACTTCGAGCGGGACGTTAGTGACCATTGTGTACCGGTGGGCCGATGCGGCAGCGTCTTCTGTGGATTAAATGCTATCTGCAAGTTGGACTCTGTGCAGGGCGTTCCGTTTTGCGATTGCGTCGAAGGATACCAGGGTGACGCCATAACAGGATGCACCAGTAAACCTCTATCCTGCCACGTCCTTAATAACTGCGGCATCCATGCAACCTGCGAGCCCACAGAGTAAGTGCCTTATAATCTGTATTCCAGCTTTCTCTATTACTTAAATTGTTGATAAGCTAGTTCAAGGTCCCCATTCTAACAGATTATCCTAACAAGTTACTAATTTAAATGTTTTTCCTTTTTTTTCAGGGATCCGGCTAACTACGAGTGCCAGTGCATTGCTGGATTCAACGGCGATGGATACGTGTGCATTGAGGAGCAAAACTGCTTAAACAACCCAACGCTGTGCGACATGAATGCAAAGTGCCATTCAACCAACTCAGGACTGGTCTGCGTCTGCAATCAAGGTAAGCTCCTGCTTATTACCGATTGATAGGTGGCCTTAATCCCGGAATCATTGTGGTCGGCTTGGACGCTCTTCAGGGCCACCTCTCCGCTGTTCGCATGGGGCGCACGAGTTAAAGAAACAAAATCCAAAAATCGACAAAGCCAGAACTACATTGAAGTAGCCATTGTTGCGATCCCAGGTCAGCGGATGCATAAAGAATTCGCGCATGGACTGAAAGTGTGTAGGGCGCTTACCCGGCTCATCGGCAATCCTCGGGCTAAAGTTTTGCCGATTAAAGGAGCGGCATTTCATTTTAAGTTTACCGACAGTTCGGGGCCACATCTTTGTCAGCAGCTTTTGCGTGTGAAGCATACCTTTATTAAACAAAGGAGATATATTAGTTGCCAAAAAATGCTATTAAAGGGGTAACTTACCGACTTAGCAAGAAACGGAAAATTTAGATGTTAAGATTTAGTTAGACAAAACGAAGGCCTAGGAAAGAATTATAAAGCTGAGAGTGCTACGTATGACACTGAGTTTCAAATTCCTATCTTTTTCAGGTTTCTATGGTAATGGATCTCTGTGCCATGAGCGCCAGCAGCACGACTCCGACTTCCTGATAGTTAGCCAAGGCGTTATGATCGCTCGGGTTCCACTTAATGGTCGCAATGTGCGACCCATTTCAGTGGCCCAGATGGCCATTGGTCTGGACAAGGATTGTGTCGAAGGTCGAGTCTACTGGGGTGATATTTCTACCAAGAAGATCGTAAGCGCCAAGTACGACGGCTCTGATCTGCGTACATTCATCGATACTGGTAGGATCAAAATGTATTTGCCAGAAAGCAACTTCTAAACTGTTTGTTCTCTGTAGATATCATTTCTCCTGAGGGCATTGCCATTGATGTGATCTCACGTCGACTTTACTGGGCAGATTCAGCAAAGGACACCATTGAGGTGGCCAGCCTGGACGATTCCTCGTTGCGGACAGTGATCATTAATAAGCAGCTGGTTAACCCACGTGGCATAGCTGTGGATGCCTACAGAGAGTAAGTTCTCTGCATATCCTTAAACATTTTAAAACATTTTCTAATGTATCTTTTTTCTCTGACAGAAAACTATACTGGTCAGATTGGGACCGCTCATCGCCCAAGATCGAGACTTCTAACTTGGATGGAACTGGTCGCGAGCTTTTGCTGGGTAAGGATTCTGTAACCCTGCCCAACTCTCTGGTGGTGCTCGATAACTCCGGTGAGGTGTGCTACGCGGATGCGGGTACCAAGAAGGTGGAGTGCATTGACCCACAGAATCGCCAGATTCGTACAATCTCCAACGAGTTGTCCTATCCCTTCGGTATCACCTTTACCCACGATCAGTTCTACTGGACGGATTGGACCACGTAAGTCTAAGGATCTTCTTCTTTGGAGATTTTACTTAATGATATATCTTTAATATTAGCAAAAAAGTGGAGATTGTCGACAGCATGGGAACGCGACAGCAGCCCATTCAGCCGCCCTTCTTCGGCAGCCACAAGATGTACGGCATGACGGTCGTAGAGCAGAACTGCCCGCAATACCAAAGTGCTTGCCAGATCAACAACGGTGGATGCACGGACTCACGGATCTGCCTAGTGAATCGACAGGCTCCGTCCGGCAAGAGCTGCAAGTGCACCAGCGCCTCCACAGAATGCACTGTGCCAGCGCCTGGCAACTAAGTCTATGTTTAATGCAAACTGAAATTATTTTTCGATACGTATACAATCAAACAGAAAAAGCAAGTTAACCAAAGCGTAACGTAAGGGTATCGAGGTAAACTAAACTAAATTTAATTAACTAACTAGGAGTGCCTGTGTGCCATTTCAAAGAACAACAATTAATAAAGAGAAACAAGCCTTAGACAGAATTTAATTGCTTACCCTTAGAAAATATCATCGATAATCATAAATGCTAATCAATTATTTCCAACTATAGTTTGAGTTTATTGTGAGTTCTGTTCGGCATGCCTTAAAGAGCATGGGCGCCGATAAATATTACAGCAAGTTTATACCCTAGTCCGCACTAAATGTATCTCTAATGCTGCAGCCAATGCCCATTTGCGGTTTAGTTAACTACTTTTGTACATTGAGACATCGATTTGATCTATGTGGCTTATGTGGTTGCAGTTATACAGTTACAGCAGTATACTCGTACAGATCTATATAAATAGGTTTCTGGGGTGCTAGGCATAAGCTTAACTAGTTATTCTCTCGAGACACTGGAATGCATTTCATCATCGTCATCGTTGACTAAAATTTTCTTATAAAACTGCCATAAGTGCATTAACTAACATTTTTAAGTGAGTGTTGATGTGTTTTTTTTTTTGGTTTTTTTTTTTTTTTTTTTATGGTATATGGTATGTGTTATGTTGTTGTGTAGGTACATTGTTTGCATTAGCTACTTTCTAAGGAGCCTATATAGCTGGGATCGAATTGAGTTTGAGAGGGACTTGGTATGTGCGTCGCCTGACACTATGCTACAAGGTTGTGTTAGCCGCGAACGCTGGTTCATATAGCTCATTGAATTTGGTACAGTTGCCGATATTCGATCCTCGGTCCAAACTAGCCTTAATTAGTTAAATCTAAACTCTAGCTCTAGATTCTAGATTCTAGATTCTAGATTCTGTTGTTTTTCGAATTAAGTTTCTTTCATTAGGTTCTAATAGTTTGTTTTTCGTTTTGTTTTACTTTTGAATGCATTTTTGGTTCTTACATATATAGTTTATATACAAATTCTTTGATTTCCTTGTTTTATATATATATGTATGTATACATATTTGTTGTTGTTTTTTTTTTTTGTAAAGCATTAGAGTATACCAAAGCCCGTTCCAATTTATGTTATGAAAACCATTTCACTTTCTTGGCTTGTTTATCGCCTTCTAACTTTCCTATAATTGTGTAAAACATTACTAGTAGTTGTGGATCTGAGTTTGAGTGTGTGTGTGTGTGTATAGTACAAGACATTGATAGCACCTTCATATATGTATCTATATGGGGTTTATGTGGGTCACGGGGAAGTTCCTCCCAATGGTAAGGGGAAGCTAAACCGAGCTGAAGCCCAATTAAATGGTCATACCTAAGGTATTTACATGGTTTCTAGCATTTAAGCCTGATCTATTTGATAGTTTGCTATGTCTGGCTGCTCCTCGGGGATATGCTTAGAACTAGGCATCAGATATATACAGTTTTACAGTTTGCTAAATCATCGTCCCACCTAACCAATAGTTTAACTACATTTGTTGTTCCCAAAACACAATTTGCCGCGGCTTTCTTTGTGCAAAGCCGACATATTCATAGCTTAAAACTAATTGCAAAATATGCAATATACAATATATATATTATATATAGATCTATATAATCCCTAGGGAAAAACTGATAAGCACGCGCCACTCCCTAGTGAACAATTGAACTTACGATACTAACTTAATGGGACTCGAAATGGATTACTATTCACCGGGAACACACACCACAGACAGCCTTTTTGGGGTGGGTGGGTTTAGTTGGTTGGGTTCCTAATACTTTCGCTCTGCCTAGAACTTATCTCTACGGGTGTGTCTGTGTGTGCTGGCCGTGTTCTATA
Organism: Drosophila eugracilis; assembly: GCF_018153835.1. Classification (NCBI taxonomy): domain Eukaryota; kingdom Metazoa; phylum Arthropoda; class Insecta; order Diptera; family Drosophilidae; genus Drosophila; species Drosophila eugracilis. Next base: position 6,508,945 of record NW_024572605.1, read on the forward strand.
TCCACTTGTTTTTCGACATGGAGGAGCGGAGTCGGCGCCCCCACATCAGGTTGTATCATACGATCGTTCCCTGCAAATGTTGTGGCGATGACACTTGAGATGACTGCTGTCCCAGCGAATCCTGTGGCTGCAGTGATCCACTTGCCCCTGAAGAAGTACTTGGTCCGGGTCCTAGGTCAGCAGTATTAATGGCCAATGAGGAGCCGCCGCCTAGCATGCCACCGGTGGAGGAACCTGCTCCAGATGGATTGATGCCACCACCACCGCCTCCGCCAACCACACAAGGAACACCCAACATGGGTGTGGGCTCCTCGGGCGGCGTTACCTGCAAGGAGATTTGGTTCTGGGAGAGAAGTTAGTCTCCTGGGTGATTACAAATATCATAATAGCACCCACCTCCATGCCAATGCTACCGTTTAGGGATATCTTAATGGGATTGCTATGGTTCGTTGCCTGCATGAGGGTAGTGAAGTGACTTATGCCGATCTCCTCCAGCGACGACTTTCTCCGGCCGTGGCTGACGCCGACGCTGGGAAGGCCCTGTCGCAGGGACGAGGATCGACGGAGCAGGATATCGTTGTCGATCTGCAAGAGGAGCAAGCATGGGGAAATATCCACCAAGAGTGGCGGCCATTAGTGGGGTTAGTAAGCCCAAAACCGATACATTATGATACCAACAAAACTCAATTACGTTTACACATACAAATTGGCTATAGTTGCAGTTAAGATTACAGTTACTCAAAGAAATAAACGAACACATTAAGAAGAAACACATGAACTTCAACTCGAAATGCGGCTCGATGGTGGGGCTGTAATATTTATCTGTTTTGATTCGGACTCTGGGATGAAACGTATTATTTCATGAGTTCCTTGACTTAGTGATTATCCTCTCTTGAGTGCGAACTATGACTATGATTTATTGTTGTTGTTGATTGTTGCAGTTGTTCTTGCGGTTGCTGCTGTTGATTGTTGCAGTTGCAGTATGGCTGCCGTGCTGTTTTTTGGTGGGGTGTTCTGCGGCTTTGAAACGTGTACCCAGAATTTTGATGCTCAGTGTTAAAAGTGCAAATGCTTTGCCCCCAGAAAGGGCAAAGGCAACGGGGTGAACACATTCGTTTGTTTTTAGCCAATTTGTTAAGAACTCAACAATAAAACCAAGCTTAGACTAAAGTGTTAAGGAAGTTTGTGGTGTTTCTTGAGACTCAGTAAGGAGCTCAATTTAGAGATTGGAAGATTAGGTTTATACTGCGATTTGATTTTGATTATTTAAGTTTTTGTTTTGGGATATTTAGTAATCGCACCATAAAACTACATCATTATGTGTTCTTGGTGTTGTTGAACAAAAATCGAACAAACCAACGTGAATCGTATCAAATCAAACAAACAAATATATAGAGAGAGAGAGGGAAATAGGGTGGTGTGTGTTCGGTGTGTGTGTGTGGGTGTAATAGGAATAATAGCCAACCCGCAATGAGTTACTCCGTCCACGCTGATTGCCAACCACCGTCGGACTGTCGGGTAGAGAAAGAGAATTCGATTTAATTTGCTGCATCGGGGGGCTACAGCGTTGCGAGGATGATCCATACCCGGCCAACGTCTGAACGCTTTGCATTTGCATGGGGTTCAAGCCGGCGATGCCGGATCCTCGACGCGATCCAGCCCCGACGGCGGTGTTGGCCATGTTCATGTTCATCTGCGGCATCTGGGGACCGCACGTGGCACCCAGGTTAATGTTCGAGCAGAACGAGATGTTCGATTTGCGGCGCGAGTTGTGTCGCTCGAAGGTCTTTTGCGCCGAGAACGGTGAAGGCCTCACCAGGTATCTAAGGAAATAAGGTACAGCATGTAGGAATATGTTAACTGATAAACAAGAGCCTGTATTGCTATTTTAAGATTAATGTTATAAGTTAAGGCTGATTTTCTGTGTAAGCTTAAGTAGATTTTAACTCACATGAGATCGCCCTCCTCCAGTTTGAGATCACAGCTCGGGTTGATTATCACATAGGACAGGTGGTTGCGCTTTTCGCTCACATCATCGTAGTCGATGGTCGGCAGATTCAGAGACTCCATACGACTTCTTACTAGATTCGCGATCTCGGCGCGCTCGATCTGCTGAGCATGGTTGTCCCTCGCCTCGTCGGCCAGGTTGATGGAATACTAAAATAGTTGGGTAGTTTCTTAGCACAAAGCCTTTAGGTGTATGATTAACACAGAGATTCAGGCCAGTTAGGGTTCTAACTTCAATTTTGGTAACCAAAAGTTAATAGAAATTGAACCCAAGCTGGCCTGTAGTATATATGCTATCTGATCCTGAGTGAGTGTCATTGTTGTGCTGAAATGCAGACGGATGGAGCGTTGACTGACCGATGGGCTTCATCGTCGCTTGCTGGTTTAGTTGTTTTAGTTGCAGTGAATCATGCTACCATACAAAGAACATCATGCTGCAGAAGCCAGAATGGAATCAAGACGGACCTACCTGGGGACCTACCCAAACTTTACTCATAAACCCAAACCTTCAACGCATGGAAAATCAGTCGCTTGGTGGAAAATGAAGAATGCTATCGTGTGGAGAGTTACTTACGGATGATCCCTTGCGCTCCGAGCAACCGCCCAGGCAGTTGACCGACCGCTGACGCTGCGTTTGAGGCCGGAAGCTGCTGGCGCCACCTGTTGCCGACCCCGGCGGACGATAGGTGACCCCGCGCAGCATTTCCGTGGAGTCCTTCGTCGAGTCGGGCGTGCCGGTCTCCTCGTCGTACTGAGGCATGCCCATGATTTGTTTGGTGTATGCAAATTCGAGTTCGATGAGTTCGGTTAAACACAAAATGATTTACATATTTAATTGGTTTTTAATTGAAATGGCAAATTGCTTTCACTGCTTTCAGTGTTCCAGTATATGCATGTGTGTGTGTGTGAGAGAGAGTATATGTGTGTGTGTATGGTTTGGTGATTGAATTGTGGCCTTAGCAAAATTGTTAACATTTAGGTTGTTTAGGCATGCCGTGGAAAGGAAACACGCAAAAGTTCGTTTCCCCCTTCCGCTAACGGTGAAATTATAGAATTTAAAGGAAATTAAAACACGCGATTCATTGATTTAAGAAGCCAGAAAGCAAAAAGTTTCTCAAACCAAAAACGTTTTTTAAACTCTAGGAAAGAAGGTGCTGGGCAAGCGTTAGGCGTTTTGTTTTCCAACTCTGGGAATTGGGTAAAAACAAAGTTTGCGACTTTTGGGAATACTTTTCATCTACTTTCTGAGGTTGTTCTAGTCTAATTAAATTAATTTGTTTTTTTTTCTCTTTTTGTGTTTGCCAATTAACCCAAAATTGTTTTCCCTTCGTTGACGCGGCTGACTCTTATTGATTTTTGAAATCGAGCAAGCATTTTTAATGAGCAATCAGCGTGAGCGTCAAGGCTGGGACACAAACTTTGAGTAATTGGTGGAGTTTCTATGCCAGAGAAAATGGGTTAGAGAAAATCAGAACTGCAAGGCCTGGCACAGTAAACAAATGCAATCAGCTAATTAAAAGGCGGCATGCAAACATCAAACTGCAACGGAAACGGAAAAGGAACCAGAAACAAAACATAAACCGAAATCAAATGAAAAAGCCGGAAAAGCCAAACATGCAGCAGCCAACAGGTCACGCAATTAGGACCAAAGGGAACTGGATTGGAGCTACCACTACCCACTCCCAAGGACAACAACTACGACTAGACTACACACAGTTACACACAACGAATTGGAGGCCAGGCTAATGGGGCAGGCATATGAGATTGTATGAAGTGTGGATTGTTTTTTATTTTGTTTTCATTTTCATTTTGTTTTTTTTTCTTTTCGCTTTGGGGAACTCACTGCGTGCGTGTGCGTCAGGTCCAATACAAACGCAAATCAATTGTTTAATTTGTACAACGGGGCGTATGTGTAATGTGTATGAGTAATTTCATTGACCTGATCTAATATGCTCACAGAATGCTGGCTAATGTGGTTCTGACTGTCTGATCTGTTTGCCTAACGAATGACGAGTTGATGCTGTGACGGCGAAACTTAATTCAAAAACGAAACGGGCGATTTGGATATATGTGTGTTAGTCCTGCAATCCGATTGCAGCAAGGTCAGAGCTACTGATACTGATAAAGTAAACAAAATGAGGTGGGACAATCTGAACCGCAACTGCAATGGGAGTGGGAGTCGTAATCGGAATCGAAATCAGCACGCTATGCTTTTTTATTGATAATATATATATATATTTTAGATATGTAGGAAAGTTTACTTTAAAGGGAGCAAATCTATATCTTTACCAATTTGGTCATTTACGTATAGAAATTGAATGGGATTATATATACTTGGATATATATAATTAAGTATATGTATAGAAAGAGAGACAGAGAGCGAGAGAGGATTACAGGTTAACGTATGCACTTAACAATATTCGAGGTAAATATGCAAAACTTCGTATGATGAACAGACTTGAGACTCAATGCAGTTAGTAGTAAAGCGTAAGCGTGTGATTGATAAAACAAAAACTATAAAACCAACTTAGGGATAGTTCAAATCAAAAAACCGAACAGAACAAAACAGAATTTCGATTAGGCCTCATCTTCATCTGGGGGAACTCAATTTGTTAATTGGCAACTAAAGTTAAAAATTGATAATTTTTCCGGTTTAATTTGCTTTTTCGCTGTGTTTCGGTGTGTGTACCTAATCGCAGCTCGAGATACGAATAAGTGAGCAAGAGACAAGTAAAAGGCTATAGTTAGAGTAGAGCTAGGAAGATAGAGTTAGACATAGAGAAACAGAGAGAGATAGAGAGATATATAGTCAGGCTAAGTGTGGGCGAGTGAGTGAGTGAGCTGTGTTAGTTGGGTTAGAAATACGAGTAGATGTCTCTTGAGTGTCCTGCAGAGTCGTACCCAATTGGGTGCGCGATTTTGAAGCTTGATCTTTGGGATCTTGAGATTTGCTATTGTTTGTTTACCCTTGGACTCACCGATGGACGCAACCGCACACAATGCCTGCTGAAGGCCGAGAAGGGTCCCCATCTCTCGACCGGCGAGTTACTCACATGAGACGTGTCCGCATTCGAAGTGTCCTGCGTGCGGTAAATACCAATCGGTATTTCGCAGGTGGTCGAGCACAGCTTCTGATAAAGTCTTCCGTATGTGCGTATCCACATGTCGTCCTTGGTGATGCGCATCTGTGGGATAAACGGGATAAAGTTGAGACTTGTTTTAGCCTTCCATCTCCTGATTAGCACTCACCGAGGTCAGAAATCCACTGCCTGGGGCCTGGTCAATGCCCAGCAGTAACCGCACAAAGGTAATCACATAGTCCTTCACGAAGGCCTGGTACAACAGGGTGTCCAACATGGAGGCACTGAACACGGCTCCTGCGGCGAACGGCAGCCGGAACATGTAGGAGATGTGCGACCCGCGCTCCTTCTCGCGCTGCAATTAAGTGAGCGGCAAATTAACCAAATGTCAGCTGAAAGGATGGGCGTGGGGCCAACGCGCTACCGACCTTCTCCATTTTGCTGAGATGAAGGGCATACTTGTCGTGGGCCCGGAACTGCATGAATCTCATGTTGGAACTTTGGGACAGCTCGGTGATGCTCTTGATGCTGGGAAAGAATCTGGAAAGAGATTTAAGGATTAAGATTTACTTTCAAGTCTACAGTTTTTCTAGCAATCCTTTCACTTACTTAAACATATTCTGAACGGCTACAATGGTGTTGCAGTCGGAGAGGGAATCTTCTTCAGCTGAGTTGGAAAGCTCCTTGTTGACCACCACCACACTTTCAGCTAAAGTGATGCCAGCTCTCAGCAGATCGTCCAGACAGTCGATTGAGCCCAGCATCCAGTAGACCTAGCACACAGAGAAATCAACATCTTCCATCTAGAAGAAAGTAATATAAACCTACCAAAGGAAAGTATGAGAGGGCATCTAGGAAGGCCACATCTGGCCTTCTCTCCAGGAGCAGTATGATGGGGTTCAACGAGGTTTTCGATCGGAAATGAGCTCTCAGCGGGATGATGAAGTTGTATATGCCATTGGAGGCATAATCCGCGGCCAGGATGATGGTCTTGTTTTGCCACTGATACTCCTTGGCATTCCGATAGCTACAGTGCTCGCAGACCTACGAAAGAGATTGGTTTTAAACCTAATGAAATGGCCAGGCGGGTCGTGTAAATGTCTAACCTGAGCCAACTGCAGACAGCAGAGGGGCTTCTTCTCTTTGAGCAGGTAACACAGCGTAGGACTCACGCCAATGAAGGGTGACACGGGCGGAAAACCCTTGACGATGCTGGAATGGCAGACGATTCTTGGTTAGACGTGACCTCCCAGTGGACAAGTCGGTTGGGCTGCAGGTTATCAAGGTGGTGGGTGGTGGCGGTGATGTTTACGAGTGGGGAAACAAGCAGATTGTGCTGGGACTCAAAAGATTTAGCTACGAGTTGGGAAATTGTGTTGGGTGTTTCTGGGGGGAAATATGCAAACTACGAGCAGATCCAAAGCATTCACTACGAATTAACAAAATGGTGAAACTTAAAGTGTGTGATTTCCGGAAAACCCTGCAGTTCTGCTCCTTCGACGAAACTTTATCGCTCCCGGCGAGCTCTTTAGAAATGAATACACAATTGAAGCCGAAAAACAAAAACAAAGCCAAGGAACAAGCAGAAGCAAATGCAGATGAGATGCACAGATGCACAGATGCACCAAGAGCAACCAAGTGTCACGACAAACAGCCACCTGGCGAACAGCATGGAATCTCGAGTTCTTCCTCAGTTGGTCCAAGGTAAACGGCGGCGTCATTAAAAGATGTCCTGCGGCAGGCAAACAAAAGCAACAACAACGAACGAACAGCAACAACGAGACAAGAACTCTTCAACAAATGGCGTGTGTCCGCAGAATGTCCTTTCCCACCCACATAGTTTCCCGCTCACCTCCAATCAGTCAGACTTACCAGGAGTAGTCGTAGACCCAAACCGGACGCACCGTTCGACGTGTCTCTACGGAACTGCTCGACGTGAATGCCGTTGCCCCACTTCCTGCTGCCATTGCTGCTGTTGTTGCTGCCACCGCCGGTGCTGTTGTTGTTGTTGTTGTGGTGGTGGAGCAACTGCAGGAGCAACATCGTTGCAATTGTCGCCTTCGTGCCGCCAATCTGGCCAAGGCTCCACCACCCAGACCCAAACCCATGCCCATTCCCATTCCAGGCACTGAACGGCACTCACTGTCGCAGCTGTAGCTCTTTTTCATGACACGCCTGCGCAACTGGGGCAGATACTCCTCGGATGGCAGTGCGGTGGCAAAGTCAACCGAATCAGCATTAGTTACGGATTCACCTGGCGAATCACCAGGATAAACATCATCGCCAGCTGGTGGAGCAGCAGCAACAGCAGCCGTGGAAGCGGAAGCAGTGGCATTGCAGAAGCTGCAACCGCGCTGATACGAATCCTCCGAGGAGCTCATGATGAGCGAATAGGTTCGCGATTGGGGAAAATGCCCGCCCAAGCAGCTGAGGCGAAGTTTTCGATTTTCGTTTAGTTTGATGTGTTCATAAGGATTGTGGTTACAAATAGGGAAGGGGGGTCTAGTGTCTAGTGCTTAAATACAACATATACAATTTACATTCAGTTAGGTCTCACAATCCTTAGCGATCGAGTTGGTACAGAAATTCACTAATGCAGAACTTCGATCGTTTTGGATTGCAGAAATCAGACTAGCATGGTCTATGTACACAGATTCATGTTCAATGTTAGTTTCTCGTGGAAAATTTGTTTAGCTAAAAAGTATAGTTAGTGATACACATACGTGGTACAATCTGAGGGTTAAACTCTATGTAGATAGAGACACTACACTGGGAAGGGTGGATACGGTGCCTCGGAATAGTGACAAAAAGAGGGATTCTTAGGGATCCGATTAGAGGGGCGATACTTACGCAATCTTCTCGGATGGCGAACGCCAGGGCATCTCGTCATCGATCTCATCATCACTCTCGTCCCCCTCCTCACCATCGTCATTGCCAGCGATGCTGAACGAGGAGGAGGTGAACATATCGGGCACGGGCAGGATCGAGGGACGTCTACTACCTGGGCAGAGAAGCGGTAATTTGAAGTGAAATTTCCATAAAAAAGGATTTCTAGTCGATTAGTCGTAAATAATAGTTTAAGATATCCTAAAGTGGAACCCCTTTTCGTTAGTTAAAGTTGATGAGAATTTTACGTGAATCTATTAAGCTCAAACTGCTAATAATCCTGGCTAATGAATATAAAGTTAACTTACCCCTCCGCTGGTTGAGCACATCCGGACTGAGCAGGTTGGGATTGTTGGCAAAGGGCACGTCTAGGTGATTGCCCGTGGTGGTCAGTGTGGCTGGTGTGATACTGAGCGATGTGCCCATACTGTGGGCACTACCCAAGCCAAGGCCTCCACCACCACCCGAACCACCGGCCATGCTCGGGGATCCCATTGTCTGGGATGGAGGCGGCAGGGTCGTTGTGGTTATCGTCGCCGCCGTCTGGGTCACCGTAGTGTCCTTGAGGTTCTGCCTGGAGTCCGAGATTATCACAGCCGTCGGATTATCGCTGGCTGGATGGGGAGAGAGCAGCGGAAAGTGCAATTAGTCTCGGTCCAACTTGCCGATCAATATCCATTCTAATTACAGCTACTTTGGCGCTTGCTATACAGGCTAAAATGTCCACTAATTTCAGCTGAGCGACAAAATAAAAGGTGATAGAGAAAAAAGGGCAGTAAAAAAGGCAAAGTTGGGGGAGGAGAATCTACAAGACAAACCTGGGGAAAACAACTCGTTAAAAGTCCTCGACAAGCTTGCACTGGCCGGGAAACTTTCGGCAAAGTGATTAAGGTGCAACTTGGCCAAAATGTTGTCTTTCCCTTTCTGCCAATAGTTTTTGGTTACTTAATTACAGGGACGTCAGGACGGAGTTGATAAAAGGGGTTTAGCTACAGGATTGGGGGGAAAGGCTCTTAATTTGAACGCACAACAAGCTAAACTATTTCTATGAAGCTAATTTACACGAATTGTTGCGTGAGGTGGATATATTATTTACAGCCATTTCTAGACATACAAAACTCATGCTCACACACACAGATATGTACCAACACAAATACCAAGACAAACAGAACGAAATGCAAAGACAGGCGGAAGAAGAAAATGATGGGCGGAAGTTGAAAAAGTGATGTTTGAGCAAAAAGACAACTACGAAACGTGAGCAAGAAAAAGTAGAAGAAGGCAAGTAAAAAATGAAGCAAACAACAAAAATAGTTTTGCATAGAGTGGCAAAAGAAGAATAAAGGAAAAAGGGCAAGGCTAGGTTAGGTGTGGTCATTAGGGTGGACCTTGGTAGTACAATTTTATAAACTTTTAATGTTATAAAAATATTTTTAACATTTATTTCTTATGATTTTTAACAAATAATATTTACAAAAAGATTATGTGCAAGTTTTCATGGTGTTAAAAATATCAAGCTAGAATATTTTTGATAAATAGAAATTATCAATATTATTATTATTGTTATATTATATAATATTATTAAAAAATATTATTTAAAAGATTTGTACAAAAAACTTAAACCTTAGTTTTTTTCTGTTTCTTGGTCCACCCTAGTGTTCATGTTTGGGTTTTTATATTACTCGTGTGTATGTGAGAAGAAGGAATGCAGAAACGGGTTTTGATGGCGGCGGAAATGTGTTCTGACATGGGTAGCGGAGAATGTGAGTTATATGGGGCTGGGGCTTTAAAGGCAGCTCAAGCTCCAAAATCGAGACAGCAAGAGAGCAATGGCGGAAGATATAGCTTGGATGTGTGGGAACGCTGAATTGGTTTAATTTTTTAGGTGAGTGATAGAGTTAGGCAAAGAACGTGAACGAAATATTTGTGATTTGCTTCATTTTTTTAAGAAAATGTTTTGTATTCCAAAGATGCGGGTTTTTTTTTCTTGACTTGCAGGTTTTTATATTTATTTATTTTTATTTTTTGTTTGTATTACTTTCGCTTGGGGTTTTGGTATTTCTGGTGTCACACTCACGCACAAATAGTGATGCAAACTCGCCACTGTCTGGTGTTTGCATTGGCGGATGCGATTGCGGATACGGATACGGTTGCAAGTGGGTGGTGCCGGTGGTGCCACCACCACTATCGTAACTGGGACTGTGGGGCACACGCACACAAACAGACGGCACTGGTGGTGGTGCGGCTGCGGCGGTTGAGGTTGCATTTATTGTTGCTGTTGTTGTTGATGCTGATAGTAATGTTGATGATGTGAAGGTGGTGCTAATTGTTGTTGTTGTTGTTATTGTTGCTTGTACTGTTGTTGTTGTTATTGTTGGATTGGCTGTTGTCATAGTTGATGATGTAGTAGTTTACTTATATTGTTGTACTTAGGCGACATTCATACATTACATTTAACGATCAAATGAGTGTTTATGTGGACTACATGTGTGGAGACTTTGTGGAGGTTTCCCCTTAACCCATGTTTACTATTTCCGAGTTCAATCAAATGTGCAAGAGTTCTGGTGTTAAATCTATTATCTACCACATTTGATTGAAAGCGAAAACGAAAACTGAACCTACATTTGGTTTCTAATGATATAGGAGTTCGAGTATATGTATGTTAATATGTCTGGTTGTAAAACTAGCGTGTGTTTGTGTGTGTGTGGGGTTATAGACATAATCTAACCTAAAATTATCCAATCCTAAGTGAGATCTAAGTTCACCTAAAGGACATTGCCTCTAGAACCTATAAGCGTGTTCTTAAACATCAATTCTCAAATGTTGTATTAATTTTGATATACATTTTGTTAAAGTAACAAAGCCGCTAAGTAACTCCCTCGTAGGAATATATTAATTAACAAATTGAAACCCATACGAAATGATTAAAGTGGAAAGTTTCACGAACACAAAATCAAAATTAAAATCGGGCCAGGCGAATATTATGATTAACGTTAATTCGAGGCAGACTCGCTCGCAAAACACACACTTAAAGCGTTTTCTTTTCATTCAGACAAACCAAACAAACTGAAAAGTCGGGTGGAAACGACAAAGGAAAACTTTTAACTCAGCCTCAAAAATAAGGATTATTGGATAAATGTAATAAGAGAAGAGAAAGAGAGAGAGAGAGACAGAGCAAGAACTTGTTGCTAAATAAGGAAAGCTCATAATTCATATATATATATCATATTTATGTTTGTATGTAAATGGATATATATAGTATAGTAGTTTTGTTCATTCATTCGCTTGAATTTTAAATGGTTGAACCTCACACACACACACACACAATCATACACTCAAGGTCTTAGGGAGAGGGTCTACCCACCAGTTGCAGCAGCGGGGTGGGTGGAGACGGACGAGGAGGGACCGCCTCCAGACCCGCCCCCATCTTTGCCAGCTGCCGTCGGGTCCGATGTTTGATTTTGATTAACGACAAAGGCGGAATTCTCCTCTTTGGTGATGCTCATGTAATAGCACGTGTCATCCTTTTTCATAATGTGCCTGGGTCCCGGATTCAACAGAATGGTCTCCTCGTAGAATTCCGGCAGCTCCGCCGGACGCACGCCCACCAGGGCCACACCATATCTGTATAGAATTGGAATGGGAATTGGATGGAGTTTAGCACGAATTCCGGCTGTGAATTGTGGAGAATTCTCCATTCCGATGCCTTAGGGGTTAACCACTTACTTGCGATGCGAATGGAAACTGGCGTAGGTGAAGCTCTTGCCCTCGTACTCGCCAAAGAATCGACTGTCGCCTAGGACAATGTGGTAGATCTCGTTCCCGGAGCACTTGCCGTACAGTCGATGCCATTCCTCTGGACTCTGCTGGCCCTCCCTGTAGATAATTTAAAGGATCGATATGTATTTGGGATATATGAACTTATAGAGATGTGACTTAGGTTAGGCTCATGTGAAATTCATGAGTCACGGCTCAGTTGGTGTCCCAATTAGCAATTCGCTGACATCTGATTAAACCGGCTTTTCATGCCACACGACCACAGCTCACGGAAACTACAACTGAAAGCCGCATTTAATTGAAGGTTTCGCGGGAAACCACTTCTACCTGAACTCGACCTCCTCGCTCTGCTAATTTTCACACTTGCCAAAGGCGAGCAAAGTTTTTTTGTTTTACTTTGGCATGTCACAAAATGCTTTTAATTAAAACTGGAATTTTAAATTGAATTCCTGTCATGTAAGTGCGAGAGATATAAGGAGGCAAAATATCTCATTTGCTTGCGGTTTACTCGTTAAATCTAAATGAAGTTTTTAGCTATTTCAGGTTTTCTTTACTAGCTTATTAAAGTTTATATTAATTTGTTTCCATTTTAAAGGTGATACAGCTGCTCGGCTTAAGGTATGAAAAATAATATGATGCAGCCAATAAGTATGCTATGATTTAAGCACCAAGTTACAGCCTTAAGTTATTTTAAGCTTTTACTTTAGTATTTGTGTTATTTTTAGCAATTTAACTACAACTTTTTATCGCTTTATGATACAGTTTTTCTTTTTATATCTAGTTTTGTGATTTTTCCTATAAACCTACTCCTTCAACCCATAACTTGGGGAATATGCGGCATGAAAAAAAACTTTCAATAAGCAAAAAGTAAGCACTGAATCATGGCTTTGCCATCTAGCTTTTGCATTTAACCACCCACACTAACTTAAACTAAATTAGCTGGGCCGCAAAAAAAAAACCTATATACTACACTGAATATAAATGTACATAAAGGGCCCGGGGAAAAACGTCTGAATGAGCAATCAAGCGGCTGTGACCTGACCACCGACTCCGCCGGTGACGTGACGCATCCAAGCGAGCCGATGACGCAAAGCGGATAGAGAATTTTTTGCATGTCCTGCGCCAGCAGTACAACCATGCGTATACGTACTGTCCGCGGGATGTGTGGAGCAGCAGGGTGACCAATGTACTGGCGCCGGGACAGGTGCAGTTGTTGGCCAACAGGGCGTACTTGAACTCGTCCTCGCAGACCACGTGCTCCGCGAACTTCACATGCAGCTTGTGCTCAGGTCTGCGGAATGGCGGAAATGCGAAATGGAATTTCCGTAGGATGTGCGATTGGTTGCGTCGCATTTGGCATTTGCAAATGTCGAAAAAAAACAAGGAAAATCGCATTATTCGTGAAAATGATATGGACATCGCAGAAGTAGCAGAATGTGCTGTTAACTCACCTGAAAATCTGCACATACTGCGGTACATTCGGTGCAAAATCCTTGACAGCCCAGGAACGTAGGATGGTGTGCTCATCGGCGGCCGTTTTGTCCGCATAATTTCTGGCAGCCAGGATAAAGCAAGCCTCCGCCTCGTTCATTCTAGCGCGTGCCAAGTCACCATCCTTCAGACAGGATCCCTGCAATTGCGTGGGTGTTTTTTTTTTTGGTGCCCCCATTGAGTCAGTTACTTGTGTATAACTAAGCCGGATTAAGGACCAAATGTACCTGAATGTAGATGACGCGTTGCGCCCAAATGGGCACCTGCAGGATCATCCGCATCGTCGTGTCCAGCTCCATGGGACTGAGCAGAACCACATAGAAGTCCTGCAGCAGCGGGTGGGCGTAGAACTCGTTGAGGAAATCCATGATGGTGTCCGCATGCAGGGTGGTGGAGCACACCACCACATGCTTCTCACTTTGAGCGCGATGTGAACTATAGCTGCCGCCCAGCTTTTGGCGCTCCATCCACGTGAAGGCCAGCTGCTCGAACTGCATGGGACAGGAGTAATTTATTAGCCAACTAAATCATCAATCATATCGGAAAACCATTATCTTTTAATCGTTAGATTTTGACATTAAGCTCTGATAGGTACTACTTTCCTTACTCTTAGGATCGCATTATAGATACGCCCACGTTGTACTATTTTTATGGCCAGACTTACATTGAATCGACTTCCCGAATCTTCCTTATCATTTTACTCATTCCATGGTTAGGTTTAATGTTGATATTAAAGTCCGTTTAACCCCAGGCCCTATAACGCCTGTTTACCGAACCCATCAAAACTAAACTGGAGTTTGGGAATCAAGCTCATATAAAAATATTTTTATGTACAGTTTTTCAAAGGTTACCATGACCTTGCTACTTGCCAGCTTAATGTTCTCATAAAACTTAAGCATAGGATGAGAAATGTTGCTCTTAAAAGATTGAAATAATACCTCACCTTAAACTTTTTCGCACCATAAAATGCTACACCGTTGAAAAATTTGACTATATAATGGATTTTCCTTAATAACCTTTTAAATTATTACTTATAGAAGACGAACTTGTTTAGTTTTTCTCTGTGTAGAGAATATTGAAAGCCTCTCTGGAGGAAATTGAATTGCTAGAATTGAATAAGTTCAATTAAATTTAAGTGCCAGCACCTTCCATGGATTTTTGCAACATTTTGTTCAAAAAGGCATGCAACTTGTTGTTTTTATAGAGGCGAGGGGCGGTGCCCAGAAAGTCATAAATTGTGCAGCATATTGACATGCACTTGGAACTTTTAGTGCTGGGGTGAACAAAACCCATTCCACTAGACGAAACTATGCTAGAAAAAAGGTAGAAAAACTGTTTTGATGGATGCTCTTGTTGTTTGCTGTTTGGCCAAGTCACCAATGGGTAAGTCGTATTTTTATACTCTTCCAATAGCTGAGACTATGCAGGACTATGTTGGCTTGGTAAATGTTCAGGAATAGTTTTGGGTTTTTGTATTAATCTATCTATCTATCTATCTATCTATCTATCTATCTATCTATCTATCTATCTATCTATCTATCTATCTATCTATCTATCATTTTAAGACAACTTAAAGAGTGTTCACTTCTCCATATTCCCATTTTCAGATTTATTCCAGCTCGCATTTCTCCATAGAATCTCTAGTCCTGCTGCTGCTGCCTGTTCAGCGTTTGTTTTTGTTGATAAAACAATTGTTTGCAAATTGTTGAACATGGCAGTCAGTCAGTCAGTCTGGCTATGGGTTGGGGTCACGGACAGACAGTGAGGCGAGCAAATGGTGAACAATTTCCATCGACAGCAGCCCCTCTATTTATTAATATCGATTGATGACCAAAGTCTCCCACCCAGAAACCTCACCCCAACTAGAATGCAGATGATGAATGGGGATAAGGCTTGGTCCCGGCTTATGAAGCATAAATATTTGATGTGGCTTTTTTGCCTGGCTATAAGATAGCTTCTAAACGGAACTATTTGACTTTGGGTAATGCCCTATCCTGGAGCTACTAGATGCCTCGTTAAGCTCACCTGCGTGGGCAGCACAATGAGGGCGACACAAATCATGATGACCATATAGAGCTGCGATGGCCAAATGTCCGGGACAAAGTCACCATAGCCCACCGTGGAGAAGGTCACAACCACATAGTAAGTGCTCTGAAAGAGATTCAAATGTCGATGGCCAGCGCGCTGAAAGTGCTGGATACCACAAACGCTGAAAGATATATAGATTGATATTTATGTAGATTAAATTCATTGGATTAAGGGAGCCAATTACCTCGTGAAGACTAAACACAGCAATGTGGCTGATAGTATGGTCAACTGTTGGGAGAGAGCTGACTGAGACTTTTGCATGGCCCGATGGAGGTCATTCTAATGATAAACAGGATATTAAGTCGGAAACTAGGATAAAGTTGGGATTTTTACTTACAAACATATTCTCCAGCGATCTTTTGGCCAGCCAGCAGTTGAGGAAAATGGGAATGAAGAGATTCCGCAGTGGAGGATGAACAATCTATAATGATAAGCCCTAGTAATATGACTGATTTTAGAATTCAAAGATTAAAACCTACTGTGAGTGCGAAGGGTATTGTCGTTACTAATTCTAGTATAAAGTGAAATGAGAGTATCTGCTGCCAGATGTTGCCCTGTAATTTGGTTTACAAATGTTAATGTTAAGGTAAGTTCTAGTTCTAAAAGTTATTGATATACCTTATAGCCTAGATATGTGAGAACCAAGGATTGCGTTAGCGACACCATGGCTAGAAGCAGCTGCAGGACCCAGAGCACAGTTGGCCGATTCACCCAGAGTATGGCGTCCCAGTTGATGATGGGATTCTCCTGGAACTCCTCCTCCGTCAGTTTGGCCGAGATGATGAACTCCGTCTTATTGCCCACTTCGCAGCCATAGCTTTTATTTATGAAATTTTCATATTTAATTATTTATTGAAGAGCTGCCTGTCCCATAACTCACTCACCATGTTATAAATGTTGGATTTTTATCCAATATCACACGTATTATGTAGAGAACACACGACAGTAACTTAAGGAATAAATCGGCGATTCGTATGCGCAGGCCTTTCGTTTTTTTTTTTGGAGGGGGGGAGGGTAGAAGTAAATAGCAAATGCGTTAGAATTTGGGTCAGTTGAGTGAATTACACTGTCTGGGAATGTTTGTCCAGTGGGTTTTACCTTTTGGCCCCGAAAATAACAAACTCCCCCTCTCAATCGAGACCTGTTTACCTGTTCAATTATTTCCTTTCCAAATCAATATTTACCCAAGATTATCGAATTCGCTTTTGTAATGTCATTCGTTCGTCTGTCTGTGTATGTAAACTTGTGTGTGTGTGTGTGTGTGCTTTTATCCTGGCAGGATACATCGATATATACTTCAGTTTCCCGAACATCCCGCCACTAATCAAATTCAATTAAATACTACCTTGTTGATTGTTGTAATTAAGTCGAGTATTTTGGTTAATTCAAAGACAATACTTGGCTGTTGATTACTTACTTGAACGCTGATTCTTAATGAAATAGAGTTGCAGTCTTTCTTTAAATGTGTTTTCGTTCACATAGTACTCCACACGAACTCTGCAAAGGAACGAGAAGAAAAGAAGGGGAACACTGATGATTGAGCTTCTAAATTGAGTTGTCGAACAAAAGCCTTTGCCGAGGACCCTTGTACAACATCACGCCTTTATCCCCGACAATCGAATTCCCCTCGTTTCCGTGGCGCCACTTGCTGCACTTGACAATTGATGCGCTTACTTATCACATTAAGTGACGCAGCTGGCTGCACACTTCCCTATAACTTATTACTTTACATTGAGAAAGAAGGTTCGTTGATGAGAAACAGAGGGAAAATGGTAAGTTTAGTTTTACAAAAGAAGTTTAAACCAGTTAGCATGGGAATTGCCTTAGAATAAGCATTATTTTTGCAACATCTTAAATCATTTCTTAAATAATTCAATTACTTAATCAACTATAACAAACTTTAAGTGTATTTCTATAAAAAATTAAAATCAATAATATAATTTTCTTTTTGTGTAAGTCCATAGTTAGTGCGTGCAGCTAAGTATCTTGAAAGGCACCGAGAGCGACAGTTGGTGGCAAGGAAAAGCTGGAGCTGGAGCTGGGCACATGGCAGCCCTGCACACACGTGACTGTCTTGTCCACCCCTTTGCCCTCCCAAATAGCTCAAGGACGAATGGTGTCTGCAAAGGGCTTTTCCCTGAGATAATGCACTGGGTGAATGGGGTTTTTCATCAATGACTATCTGTCTGTGCCCGGGGCATAAGCATTGATGTTCTAGAGAATTAGATCAAAGGAAAATCTCTTATTTTGTAGTCATTTGTAATCAAAGTTATAAATAAGAAAGTTATTTTAGTTATAGGGCATGCCCTCTTCGACTCTTTGAGTTCTTTCTCTGAACTTCTTCTTATTCTTTATATTTGATAACCCTTGACTGCAGCTGCAACACTGCTGCCTTAAGTGTATAACGAGTTTTAACCACTCGGGCACACATGGCGTATGAGCAACGAAATATGGGTCTTAAGCTTAAGCTTTTTTCTACAATTCTCCTTGCTATATACTATACTCGGTGTATATAGAATATATTTTTATGTGCTGCTCGAGTTTTGCATTTGGCGTCTCACAGTCTGAGTATTCCAGTCCAGGCACATCATAAGTGTTGAGCAAACATTTTTGTGGGATCTTTTTGCACTTGACTGCACAGAGACATTGGCCGCACTACAGTTGAAAATCCGTTTCGGGTTCAAGTAATTAAAGGAGTAGCTTTAAAAGCCCGGAGCACAAAGGAAACCCAGGCGAGATTCAATTAACTGCTTGCCACCTTCTTGCTTGTCCTTTGTTTTTTTGGGCAGCTTTCTGTCGCAGCTCATTTCGGGTAGATTTCAGTTCAGAATATTCATGGTACGGGGTTAATGCACTTGCAGCCGTAGTGGAGACTACAGAAAAACACTGTAAGAATAGTTCAAGTCAAGTGAGGCTCCCGGCAGCGGTGTTGACTCAGAAATGGCACCTTAGGGGCCATTCGAGGGCCAAGGACGATGACTGGATGAGTGCGTGGTGAAATTAACGAGCTTGCTGGCCCAAACCATCGCAGTCATCATCTCACACACATAGCAACCAAGTGACCAAGAATCAGTTATGACCCGGCCAGAAGCACCAACGTGCCACTGCATACAATCAACTCTGACCTGCCCCCGAAGGATGTTTCGCACTTCTGTGCGGTTTGTGGCGGCAAGTTCATTCCTCTCTCACTTTTTTTCCGGCCATTGAACGCGGCACAATCGTTTTGCCCAGATGGCCATAAGTTCTGGCCAAGAAGGGGTCCTCCAATCACTTGTCACTTGTTAGCCATTTTCTTTCTGCTTTATGTCTTTAGTTTGGCACACAGAGAGCTTTGCATATATTTCAAATGAATTTCGTATTTTCATTTATCCAAGCTGAATCGTAATCAAAACTACAAAATATTTGCATTGAATTTGATTGCAAATTTTCCAATAAACAAAAATAATTGTGAAAATGCCAGCAAAGAGAGCTGCAGGTGGTAAAAAATTTCTGTTGAAAATTCACTTTGAAAGTAAAAGCTGCGGGTTAGCCACTGAATTGGAAATAACGGAAAAGTTGTCAGGTTTGAAAATTAAGGATTATTTAAATCGATGTCCTAAATATAAAATCAACGCTGTTGTCGAGAACTTTGTAGGATTTATTGTTTATTTATTTGACACTTTAATTTAATGGTTGGCTTTAAATATTTACAGGTGATTGCTGTTTTAACTGCTTTAAAATAAACTAAAAAATTATGAAGTTTATTTGCCAACCCATTTTTAGGGGAATGTTTTTTCAAGGAAACTTCGTTTTCTAAAATTTCCACAGTTTTGCATCTTTTTATGCTTACATTTTGGCAAGTTTAAATAATACCATTTTGCATATTTTTTGGTTGAACTTTCTAGCCTCGAATAATTGGTTTTATACCCGCAGGATTTCACATTTTTCCTATGTGATGTTCTGTTCGTGAACCCCGCAAAGTTATGAACTTTTAAAGTAACCCCCAAAACTTGGTCTTAAATTGATTCCTTTCTTCTGCTGCTCTTCAAGCTCTACCATGGTCTCGGTCTGTGGGAACTACCTTGGCCAGAGATGAGCCGGGCTGACAAATTGCACGTTAATGTGTTTTTGTTGTGCCATCATTTGATTATCCACAGATATTGAGTTTAAAGCTGGCTAAAATGGCAAATGGGCAAATGGGCAGCCCGCGGCTGGATGTGCTTAGATTGTTTTACCTTTATTGATTTTTGATTTGGTGAGCTTTTTAAAGAAAATTTGATTTAATTTCGTGTGCGTGGTAGGCTCCGGTTTCTGTGTTCGTGTCGAGATTTGATTACAACTCCTTGATGAAATTGCGCTAGGGAAAAAAAGGAAGACGAAGGCGAAGCCAAGCAAATCAAAGGCCACAAAGGAGAGCTACGAAAATGCCTAGCACAACAGCGCTTTTTGCTTTTTTTTTTGGGTCTGGCCAACACAAAGGATTGGCGGACAAAGGACACCATTCAAGCCCATGCGTGGTTTCAGGTAGCTACAAATTGCATCCTTGGGCGGGTTCAAGAGAAATTCGGTATTATAGACTGTTTTTGTTTGTTCTCGGTTCCTGCATGTTTATTGCTGCTCTGATGAGGTATCTCTATAGCTCTGCTAAAGTGTCCATTAAGGAAGCGCTGCTGCATTGATTGCCGCTCATAAAAACCTAAGAGCTCTTAGCCAGGGATGTACACTTATTTATGTGTGTGTCTCGGTGTGTTTGTGTGCCGATGACAGCAGCTCAGCGGGGAAGGAAGCTGAGTGGGCGGAATTTGAGAAATTACTCAAGATGAGAATGCATTTTGCTTGACAAGCTTCCGGCACTCATTTGGCATTTCCAATGCAATCCTGTCTTTTGTTTGCTGAAATATTTATAAGGAAATATTTCTGTGAAAAAGCTACTCAAATGCCTTGAGAATTTCCTGTTTCCAGTAAGTTATTTACACTGAAAGAAAAGTAGTAGTAAATAATATAAAAAGAAGGCAGCAGAAACACTTTGGAAACACTACTTTTCTGTCAGTGTAGGCTTTTAGTTGAGACCTGATTTGATTATGAATTGACGCCTTGCCACTGCTTTGACCTGTTAATGGCCCAAATCGAATTTCGAATTGAGTTATGGAGTATACGCGGCGTATACGAGATATTCGAGAACCAAGCGGCGTATACGCAATGTCGGACGCTTACCTGGGTATTCGATCATAGGAGTCCCACGAGGAGAGACAATTGTAGGACGAATTGCGACTGTTGCCCGCCATATTGCATAATAGATGATCCATTGGCTCGAATGACCGCGGCTCGAAGCACTTTATTTAATTTCACGTTTCGATCACTTTGTCAAATTGCCTTGCATTTTGCGAACTCTGGATGGTTATACTGATATGTATGGATAGTTTGGTTATGGATTTAACTCTGGACCCTTTAGTTTTTGTTTCTCTAAAAGAGAATATCACACTTTAATGCCAGCACTCTACTAGCTTGAAGTTCTACTTCAACTTTAATCAAAATTGATTGCCCTGGCTGGGCAATTAATTTTGTTGTTTGAACACGCAATTGAGGACAGAACGCATGTACACATACACATGCATACGTTGGCACACACACTTATTTATAGCTTGTTTAACATGATTTTTTTGTTGCCGGCCATGTGGGTGCTGTTGCCCGTCCGCCCATTGTGTGTGTGTTCTTTGGCCATTTAATAAATTTATTGCCCTAACGGCCATAGCCTTGAAAAGCAGAAATGGCACCGGCGTAGGAAATGGATGTGGCTGATAGAGCCGACATTGTGCCCTCATTTTGTCATTAAGCCTTGTTTTTTTTTTTATTTTTTACACTTTTTATTATTTGACATGGCATTACTACTTTTCACTTAAAGGTCTCCGCTCCCCTTTTCTTTCTGTTTACATTATTTTCAGCTTCCATTTTCAATTTACGCAATTAATTAAAATGCATGAATTGACGGGAATTTGCTTGTTGTTAATCCCGAAATTCAATTGTAAATTCATACATTATTTAAGGTTCTCCGTGGTTTTCAATGGCTTTGTTCATTTTGATTGCTTTTTAATTGCAAATTCATGTTCACTGCGGGATAGGAAATCTGTTAAATCTGTCGTTACGGAAGTCACAGACTGTTGAATATCCCAAAAAGAGTGACTGATTTGGGCAAGCCAAATCAGAAGAGTAAAGGAAATTTATTGACTTTAACTTTCGCTGACAGACACAAAGCCAAATCATTAGACGTGACCTGAGAACTCTCGCTAAGTGACACATTGATAAATGACAAGGCCAAGTAGCGTCTATCAATGGATAGAAAGGACTTTCTTGCGGTACTCATTCCGCTTTGATAAATCTATCTTTTCCTTAAAGCGTTTTCCCTCTTAGCCTTTTTGCTATTTGCAATTTAAATTACCCGTGGTCTGACCTTAAACCATCTGCCACCTTGCTTTATGGCTTTGGGTGCTGCTGGGACTTCAATTAAAAAATCTCTGAGAGAAAATCTCAAAGAAATTCTTATCCCGTTCTTTGACATTCTCGTTTGAACTTTGAACTTTGTGAACTGCTTGCACTTTTTAGCTAGCGCGAGAGACCTGATTGATTCACTTCTCCTGCTATCGAATGCATTTATTCTTTTATTCATTCTGTCTCCAAATGCAATTTGCATGGCAATGGCTTGCTCTGAATTATTTAGTCCTTCGAAGTGATTAATCGAAGTGCTTTCATTGGAAATCCTGTGCGTGCCGCCTCTGTCTGTGTCGCGTACATCAAGTATACGCCCTCTTAGGGCCAAGTATCTGCTCGTAATGCCTGTGTGATGTGGCGTTTTTTTTTTTTTTTTTTTCGTGGTCCCCACAATTACGGTAATTGGCCTGTCCCGCGACTAACACCTTTTTATGGAGGCTCAAATTCAAGGCCCAAACGGTATGAGTCTCGGGGGAACAAGTAACCCAATTTCTGGTCTTAAAGGGTGCGAAACAAGCTACAGAAATATCGCCTCAACTATATAATTTGAAGCAACCCGAAAATAATTTCCCGTAACCAAATTTCTGGGGTTGGAACTAGTCTGTCGTAAATGTACAGCGAAAAATTGTTATTAATATATTTTATATTTTTCCCTTCTATTATGGTTCTTCATTGAATAATTTATTAAGATTTTTCTATTCAAAAAGTTAAGGTGAGTTGCTTAAAAAAGTTTATAAATAGAAATCAGAGAAGTTCTTTTAAAACAAAAGCTCATAAAAGTATTTCCTTTTCCCCTTCTTAAAATACATACAAAAATCGAACAAGAGGAAATAATTTATTCATTTATGAGCAATTTTTCGTTATGTTACTGATTTTTCTCCCCATCAAGGAAGTACTTTGAGTTTTCCTGCTCGCGTTTATTTTTGGGTTGCCGCATGAGGGTTAATTTTAAAACAAAAGCCCCGCGACGACGACACTCCGTCTGCTCGTCTGTGTCACAGCTCATTAGGTTTATCGATTGCTCAGATTGGAGCAGTCTGTCGTGCCCCAAATATCCTTGAAGGCAGACAGAGGGACCGAAAAGGCTCCACCAATCGTATAATCGTGTGTGTTGCCTAAATATATGCAAACATTTGCATTAACACTTGCTAGTCCTTTAAGGAGTTAGAGAGGAAAAAAAGAAAGAAAACCCGAGGAGCGTTGAACTGGCAGCAGCTCACAAAACAAATCAATTTGGCTGCATAAAATTTAAATATTTTCATAGAGCCCCATAGAGGTTTTCATTGTTTCATTGTCCAGACAGAGTTTGGCTTTGTTTCGCTGATGCTGCTGGTGGGGCAGCATTTGCATACTGAAAATATCTTTATTCATTTTGGTGAGCCAAGCGAATAGAAATTGGTAATCCGGTGACCTTTGCTGGCAGTTTGCCCGCTGTTCCTACGGAAGTCCAAAGACGTCACAGTTCATGAACTCTTTTGGTGCTCATTCTGAGTCCCCCGTCCCCCGTTCTACGAATCCCTGACCTCGTACTCCCTTCACTACCATTGCTTTTTATGATTTCTGCTGGCAGTTTATGTCCTGGCTTTATGTGCAGCATAATAAACTTGATGTCTGAATCGCTTAAATTGAGTGAAGGTCGCCTTTTAATGGTTTTGAATCTTGATTGCACACAAAATCCTTCACCCCCCCAAAAATATGATAGGATCAAATGTATCCCGAATTTGCCTCTAAATGCTGCACATTCCATCGGCCTGGAAATGAAAATGGGAAATGGCTTTGATGTGCTCTTAGCATCTGCTCACCGGAGCAGACCTAAGTTGCATTCGCTTTTGCCCAAATTAGCCTTACAAATTGGCCATGTTTGGAGGCATCAGCAACATATTGCCATTTCCCACGCGATCGAGCCATTCACGGTTTTCAAATAACCAAGCTGGGCCAATTTTACTTATCCCTTTGAAAGGGTATATTTATGGGTTATATTTGTTTACTAAAAGTTTTCTTTAGTTTGCCACAAAATTGTATATTATAAGGCTAAAAAATACATATACTCAGAAGCTAGCCTTTCATTCCTAAAAATAAAATTTCCCAAAACTGATACTTTTTTATGTCTTTCCATGGAAAAGCAAAGGGTACAACTTTTCCGACATAAAAACTGCCATGTTTTTCCGCTATATTTTCCACAACTTGTTGATGACTACTTTAGTTTTCCAGCTCCTGCTGTTTTTTCCCATTGCGTGTTCTTCGCCATTTCGAGTGAAAGTTGGCACGCGCCATCAAAACACGGGAAAGCGAAAGCGAAGGGCGGGGAGAATGAATGTGATATAGACACAATAAAGAGGAAGGGGAAGGACTTTGAACAGTAGACAGCGGCACGCCTTGGCTGTCGGCCAACAAAAATGCGCAACAGTTTAAAAAAGTAGGCGTCAACCAGCGGGGCACGACATGTCATAGCAGAAAAGACAACAAAAAGAAAACTAGGAGAAAATCCAAGGGGGGAAGGAAGGACGAGGACAAGGAAGGAAGTAGAGCTATGAAGACGAGCAGACAAACTGTTGCTTCTTTCCCCTTCACTTTCAGCTTAGCATATTTAATCGTGCGGAAGCAATCGATTGCCGCTAAATGGGTGGCAATTTGTCCCTAATGACGTCATTACATGCAACAAGCAAACAACAAAGAGAAACCAACAGCCGCAGGACATTCCTGGCCAAGAAGAAAGGCTAATGTCCGCACCAGCAGCCCGTTCATAAATCAATGCTCTAAACTTGGCCAAAACCGCACGCGACCTTTTCTCAGGCAGGCCAGACCAGCATGGCCATGCACTGGGAGAAACCTTAACCCACGAATTTTCTAAAAACTAATGAACTTTACTGACTTTTTCAGTAGATATTTGAAAAATTCTTAATACAAAATCTATTAAAGTCAATAAATATATAGAAACTAGTAAAAGAAAGTTCTATAGAGGAACTCAAGCCCAAATCCTACAGTTTTTCTCTCTCTGCAGCAGCAAAGGCGCAAAAAAACTTGAGTAGGCAGAACGAATTTATCACTTGGCCAGCTTAATGGCTCTTGGGCCAAACAAAAGCGTATTACAAAGCGTTTAGCATGTTGTTTTTCCACTCCTCTTTTTAACATTTCACTTGATCCCTCTTTTGTGGTCTGTGCGTGTGTGTGAGTGTGTGTGTTGATGGGCAGGTTAAAAGGAACGAAAGGAAAGCGCATTAAAAGAAACGTTGGCCAAAAGGTGAAGTCTTGGGGCTTAAGTAAGTCCTGATGAACTACTACTGCGAAAATGAAGTCATAAGTGTGTGGAAAATAAAGTGAATCAGTGGCTAGATTAGCCATTACGAAGACAAACTTTCAGAGGGAAAATTATTGTTTTAGGTTCATAAATATTGGAAAAGTTTTGGTAAAAAAGAAAGAAGAAAGTTCTTAAAATAAACACAAAGAAGTGTGTTAGGTAGAACTCATTAAATATGACTTTAAGAACTTAATTAAATCATTAACTTGAACGCCTGAAATACATTTTCAATTAGTGGCCCCTTTTATTATGGAAAACATCTACGACCTTTTGGCCCCAAATTGACTTTTGTTTACCAGTTTCGCTGGAACTCCTCATTCTTGTGTTTTCTTTTTCTGGCTTTTAACTCAACCGTCTAGCATTTTCTTGGCCAAATGTATGCAAATAGAAATGTCGCACATATTTCATAATTTTCATATATTCTTCGTGCCGAAAAGCAATTTGCATTTGTTCTTGCTGTTTGAGAACAAATTGGTTGCCATTTCTGTTTATCATACATGGAAATTCACAGAGCCAGAGGCAGGTTGGGAGTTATGGGCCAAATTAGCTTATTTGACATTTGAATGTGCAAATATTTGGAAAAGTGCGAAACTCAAAGTCGCTACGCATTTATCATGCCCCAATGCAATCGTTTTTGGATTCATTTTTCTTTTGGTAATCGATGGAGCTTTAAGATTGTGCGGTAAACGTTGAGTGGGTATTTTTCGTTTATCTGCAGCTGTCAGTTAATTTCCGTTCAAGTAGCCATTAAAACAATCAGAACGCCGCTTAGGCTTATACACCCACTCACCCACTTACACAGATACCACAACATGAACACCCATACAGAGAGAGAGGAATGCCATTTTATGGACTGCCATTAACAGCTTGTTGTCGCAGCAGCCATTTAATAATAATAATAATAATAAAATGATAAAAATGGCTAAAATCCAGGCGAATAACTCAATTACATGGCCAACCAAGCCAGCCCAGACGTTAGACTTGTCAACACTACGCCATCGTCTGCTAATTAAAATCCTCTTCTCCGGCTTCTTGGCCAAACGGCCTCCCACCACCATCTCCACTTTGATTACTACTAATATCGAATCCAATTAATCTTCCCCATTTGACTAAGTCAGTCGCTCGCAACATGTGGCGCGTGTCAAGTTATCATAAATGATTTCGACTTGTAGAAAGTTTGTCAAAAACTTTCTCTTGCCAAGATGATTGGCTTGGCTTGAGACTTCTAGCTCAATTGCCGCAAATTTCCAATGACATCCAAATGGCTGACGCTGCCAGCAGCAGGACCAGTTCATAATCCCCAACAGCCAACAGCGCCTGATTAGGTAGAGCATTAACTTGGCTAATTACACAAAAGTGTCTGGCTTAAAGCTGCGTAATTTGCTTTGACTTTCGGGAATTTTTAATTTCAATTTAAATTCAATTTATTTAAATTTTTCTTTTATACGAATTTTTGTTTGGTTTGATGTTTAGGCTTAATTATTATTTGGTTTGATTTAAAATTTTAAGTTTTGGTTAAAAATATTGTTTAATTTATGGATAATTTTAAGTTATTATTTTATAAACTTTTATTTGTATTTCGACTGGCACTGTAAGAATTTGCTAACTTAAAATTTAAGTTTGCTGATAAATATTTATAATATTTTATTTTAAGTCCATCTAATTATTTATTGGATTTAAACTAAAGCTTAGTTAGTTTTATTAAATCACATAAATTTATTATTATTACATTATGTTAAACGGCTTTATTTTGATGGTATTTAATTTTTAATAATTATTAATAATATTTTTGAAATTAGCAGTACCACTTTTATGTTTACTTTTCAAATCACTTTTGTTTTCTTTGACAAAGAACTTTTCTATTATTATAATATTCTATTAATTCTAAACTAGTTTGCATTCCCTCGTTTAAAATTCGATTTGAAATTCATTTTCAAACTTTACGATTTGAAAAAAGAGCGCGTTGGACACGTTGAAGCGGCAGTTTTAGATACGCTCGCCTCGGCACTAAGATAAGGACTGAAATCCTACCGAAGGCCTTCACTCGGCAAAAGGAAGTGGCGCAGACTCGCAAGGCGAAACGGAAATGCGGGAACTCACCATAGTGGTGGGTTCGAAAGGCGCCAAACAGCTGACATGCCGGCAACCGTTATTGTTTACATTTTTTCTCCCAAAAAGAGAGAGCTGTTCCCCCCGAGAGAGAGAGAGAGAGAAAGCAAAAAGCTTAAGGAGAACAGGAAAACTGACTGTTAGGAAAGCTTTCTATTAACATTAGCTTTTCTCATAGCTCAATCGAAATTCAAATATCAACTGTTAACTAGAAAACTGCATAAATTAAAACTGCCAAGCATGTGAGCCAAAAAATTCAATTAAAACTTTTTATTGACAAATTAGCAAGCGGAATGCCAGAATAAATCCTTGAGAAAGGGTAGAGGGACAGAGAGTTAACCCCAATCAGTAAAAGTGGCAAAGGGTGTCTCCCATTTGAAGGCCAGGCGAGAGGCCCTTGAGCTGCTCCACCTGTTGGCCTGGCTTATAAATCCAAGTCCCCTGCTGAACCGCACGGCCAAGCAATTTAACCTTTGGATCGAATGGGAGGAACCCACATCCCGGCAAGGGGCATCAATCATTCTAGAAGGCAACCGTTTCATTTGGTAGGCGAGTCAATCTTGTGAGCGCCACCTTAACCAATTACCTAAACCGCAGATGAAAAACCGAGGGGAAATCGTGGGAAAACAGGGGGTGCGGAGGTAGAGAGAAGGACTCAACCTTTGTTTGCTTCGCAGATAAGACTTGCCACAAACATTCCCGACCCTAAGTTATGCACAGCGACGCACTCGAGCCTTACCCAACTGGAAATGGATCCGGATGGAGAACTGGTGCCGAGTTCATAAAATATTTATTTATGCGGATGCTGCGGCTCGATCTTTGTGAGGTTATAGTGGGGGTTAGGGCCAGGACCAAAGACTGATTGAAATGGCGAACGAGTTCATTTGTGTGTCAGGAGGTCGTCTGTCTTCTCATTTGTTAAACGTTTTGTGCGGCTGACGACGTCGAACACATACACACATGTCTATCCCTGGATTTGCGCAATAATCAATCATAATGAATGGCCAGGTGGAGGTGGTCAGAAAGGATATCTCAACTCCCTCCCACCCACACATGAAATGGCAAATTGGTTTCCCTTAAAGTTTGAGTTAACTCCCCACCTTTGCGTAGCCTCACCGAAAAGATAGAGGAAGTGAAAAGTTTTCGCCTTTCCTTTAAGTTTTCCCAACTTTTACCCAACTCAGGTCCTGACGTGTGTATTTATTGCGGATGCCTTTGTTTTTCCAGCCATTAAAACGGAAAGGTGGCAAAACTTTCCCAAAAGTCATAAATGCAATCGGCTTTAATCCCTGGTAAGTTTTCTTTGAAAATATATATCGTTTTAAGTTAATATTTTTAAGAATATATTCCTTAAAAAAATAGTTCATGTATGGTAGATGTCTACTTACGATTCATAATTTATGTTAAACTGACAAGGGATTGTTGTTAATTACCTGTAAAAGAGAAAAATTTCATCCATTAAACTTGATAAATAATAATACAAATAAACATATTTTTTCAGGAGGGTTTTATTGGGAGTTCATATTAAAAGTTTATCTTGGGATCTTGAATTTCTGTAGGTCTAAGGTTTGATTAGGTTTGATAGATTCTTCTCAATCAGGGTTCGCAGCGTCGGCACACGAACATGCCAAAAACCATGCCCATTCCAAAGCAGATAACATAAGCCATGTTTACTAAATACAGATTATCTTTAGTAGCACCAAGGAACTAAATTAATTACAGAAACTTACACGAGTGTTCTTGGCAATGAGAAAACCAACGATTCCTCCAACGATGAATGTAATAAACCGCTGCATATTTTTTTTAAAATAGAACTCGAAGCTCCCCGATTTTTTTACGGAAAATTTCGTTTATTTTTTTAAAGCATACGTAAGGTATGTACTTATCGTCTAGACTGTCGACTAAGGAATAAATGTTTTTGATGAGAGGAAAACTTTATAAAAGCTAAAGCCAGGGCTACTAGACCTCCTTTTTGTGATAAAGTAATATTTAAATATTTTATCAATTTTTGTATTCTACAAAACTATCTTAATCGCTTTTAGGTATTCTTTGATATGAGAAAACCCACAATGCAGCCCATGATGAAGACTATAATCCACTCCATGTCTACTTAAGAAAATGATTTTTAAGAAAATTTCACAGCAATTATGAGGCGAATTTGGTTTGAATTAACTAAAAAGACTTTCTAAGTAAGGCCAACTGATGGGATAAGTTTTAATCCACAAAATGGCTTTTATTTTAATACATTAAAACTACAAAAAGTTTACATTTTCTTAAGATAAAAATTATATTTCTTGCTCTTAGTTGTACATAATTTGTATTTATTAATTTAGATTATTTCCAGTTCAGAAGGTTAGAGTACTAGCACCTCCGGCAGGTCATCATTCCAATAATCACGCCCAAGGCAAAGGAGATAATGTGCGTCATGTTTCTGTTTCGCTTAGGATTTCTAGAAACCAGAATGGACTTCTAAGTTTTGATCTGAAGAATATTGTTTACCTTCCTTCCAATCAAAGTCCAGTGAGAGAGATTTTTGACTTGCTGCCAGAGAAATGTTAGCCAGTACATCAAATTCCAAGCGTACTTTGGTTTGAGCTGCCTCACTTACTCTATGTATTCTTGGCCAACAAGTATCCCACCAAACAGCCAACCAGAAATGTAATCACCCAATCTATATCCATTTTCTCCAAAAGTAGTCAGTTTGTGTGTAAATTGTTTAAGAAAGCAGACTAAAAACAGAATGAGAGATCGGGAAAGGCTTACTGAAAAACGCATCGAAGTTCTTACCCTTTTATTTATGTTTGCCTATTAAGTAGCCCACAATACAGCCCACAACAAAGGTTAGAAAAATGGAATTATCCATAGTTTTTGGCCGGAAAGAATATTATTATGTTTAGAATTGCTTAGGGAAAAGTATTTTGAAGTGACATTACTAGCAAGGAAATTTAGATAGAAAAAGATTGATTTTGATTATTATACACAAATTTATTTCTAGGTAAAGCCTTGAAATGTTTTTTCTACGGTTTCAGTTACTTTATTCTAGTAGGTAAAAATATTGAAAGAGCATGGATTCTCGAAAATCTATGAAAATCAATGAAAAATCATTTCATTGAGTGGGTTAGGCTTAACTTTCATATTTCCAATGATTTTAGGCATGATAAAAATAATTTCTCAGAAAGTAGTTTATGACATTAACATCAGTTACTCAGCTCATATGTAAAAGCAACTGAGAGCTCACTGTTCCAAATTCTCCATTCGGCTAACATCAATTTTGTTGATTTATTTTTTTTGGCGTAAAATTTAAAAGTTTTTGGAGGGATCCTAAGATTACCAGGACATCTAAGCTCGAAATCCGTTGAAGATGTGTGACAAGCCTGCATGCCCTCCGCCACCGAGGTGTTGTCCACCACCACCGCCTCCCTGCCGTCCGCCTCCCACCCTCTGGCAGAAATTGAACTGCGTGCCATGCAACCGATTCTTTTTCTTCGTGATCGGGGCGGGTATCGGCCTCTACTGGGATCAAATGAAGAAGGATGCCCAAAAGGCTGCCGAGGAGGCCAACAAGTCCCCCAAGGAGAAGGCGAAGGAGGCAAAGGAGAAAGAAAAGAAGCAGAAGGAGAAGGAAAAGGCGGACAAAGAGAAGGCGGATAAAGAGAAGAAAGAAAAGGAGAAAAAGGAAAAAGAGAACAAGGGCAAGGGCAAGGATAAGGGCAAAGAGGAAGGCAAGTAACGCGAATGAATCCCAAAGTGGAGATGTCCAGGAGCAGGATCCTGTGCCCCGAAATGTATGCCACGTTTCAACAATAACAAAATTTCAAGTACATTTTATCGATAACTTAAAAATTATTAATGGTCAGTTTAATGAACCTTTTAATATATTCAATTTCTTAATTTAATATATTCGTTTGTTTTAGATCATGAAAATATAATCGGATGGGAATTTCAACTGGAGACAGGAAATTTGAATGATCATATGTGCTTGCAGATATGAGGAATTTTAGAAGTCTTAAAACATAAAACTAAGGTTAAATTCTAAAATTCAATAATACCGAATGGGCCGTACCAACATGTGGAATTTCCAACTAAAGTTGTACTACCAGGATTGAAGTTCTTTGGCATTTAAATAAAACTTCATTTAAATTTACCCACCAATTCGTGCATTAAATCGCTTTTATTAATCATGTTCTTACAACTTTTATCTATTTAGAAAATAATCCCTTTTAAGAGCATTTTGTTTCCACCCTGCCTAATAGTATGCAACATATTTATATACGATTGCAATCGTATTGGGTTGAATGTATTTAGATAAGAAAATGTTGCCTACTTTTTAGCTCCTATATTAAAGAGTAACTTTGTAAGACCCCTGATATGTGAGAACTAAGGGCATTGAAAGAGACCCACTGCCACTCCTTAATCTCGGCGAAAAGGCTAACCAAAAAACCCAGAAAAATAATTTGAAAAGCGCCGCCCAACAGGCTTTAATTACGAACCCAAATTGAATCGGAAGAACTTCAGATAGCAATATCTTGTACAGCATTGAATTTATAAATATTCTTTCAACAGGAATAGAGAATAGATCAATCGAAGAAATCCGTATGGAATTGTTGGCAGTAGTATGGCAGTTGTTCGATTGACAAATTGCTCCATAGATAAATTTATCGACTGAAAAATTTCGTATTCTACAATTCTTCGGCGGACAAACTTATCGAATGGCATTTCATCTTTGCTGGTTAACGTCCGGTTTCAAGTGGCTTGGATAAATCGTGGAATATAGTTTCAGGTAGCTGCTTATCGGTTCAGGCTATGAATCTTGTTGAGGCTCCATCATCTCCTACTTCTTGCCCTTGCCATCGTCCTTCTTCTTGCTGCCCGACTTGTTGTTGCCCTCGTCCTTGTTCCGCACGAACAGTACGCCCAGTCCTACTCCGATCATGAAGAACAGGACGCGATTGCATGGGGTACAGTTAAGCCTGGCCAAGAGCGACGGCATGGGCCGGCATACCCTCCGGACCTCGGTACGCTTGCAACAGGGCATGGCTCAAAAAGCTCGTCAGGATTTGCCAGAATTTAGACCGAAACTTAAATGGCTGGCTTGCTGATTTTGTTGATTTAAAATCAAAAGGAAAAAAGAATTTTGTGCAAATCGAAAAATTTTGATATACTAGATGTGAAGCCGAATAGTTACTGAGCTATGTCAGGCCAACCGGTTTGACAGGCCGTCGAAATGACTTGAAGTTTTCAGCTCACCTACTAGATCAAGGACATCAGCTAAGGGCTTAATATTTTTATGAGTCTTACCCACCTAAATTGCTGATTTCTGCAGTGGTTTCGGGTTAGTAAGGTAAATATATTTGGCGTTTCCTCCTCCAATTTCACTCCTACTTCTTCTTGTCCTTGTCCTTGCCCTTGTCCTTGCCGCCCTTGTCCTTAGCGTCATCCGGAAAGGTTTTTGCGTACCACAAACCCACTAAGACACCCGCAAAAATCGAAGACAGTCGCTCGCACATTAAATGCATGTCGGTGGTAGCTAAAGGATATTTCTGTTGAGGCAACTAACAAATTTTGTACAATTTTGAAAATTTTCTAATTCATTGATGTCTACTGCTGCGTCCAAAACGGATAACTGAAAAATGTCAGCACAAAAATCCAAAGTACATTAACCCAAAAATTCACAGCCAGCTTTGCCAGCACTTTCTTCTATACAATTTAAATTATTGGTTCTCTGGGCTTTCGGCTCGACACTTAATTAACTGTAAGATTACAAAGGGCAATTTAATTAGCTGGGATTACGTGTGTCCCAGGGCTGTGAAAATGCGAAATTAAAACACCATTACACCACCTCCGTTTGGCAGCGCTCATTGAAATTGGCTCGTATTTGTGTCGTGCATGCAGGAATACAAAGGCTCCACATGCTACAAAGGACATGATTTGCTAAAATGTGATTCGGTTGGGGAGATGCCCGACACAGGACTAAAGGGAAATAAATGTGACTTCTGCTCTTGGCCGCTTAAATACCCGAAATTGAAAAAAAATGAAGTTTAAATACACTTTTTTTTTTGGTACGATACCCATCTTTATTAAAATGCCAAATAAATAAGAATCTCAGCAAAGTTAATCAACTGGATGGAAATGTAATAAAAACATCGCTCAAAGCTCTTGAAAGAGGCTCGTCAGTTAATATATAAGACGATAGTTTCCTTTTAGTGGTCATATTTCACCTTACACTTTGCCTCTTCATGCCGATTGCGTCGTCTACATTTGAATTTTGGCCATAACTATTAGAAAGTTTACGAGTAACTAGAGGAAGAAATCTAGATAAGAGAACTTGCACATACGTATCGTATCGTTTTTTTTTTTTTCGGCTAAATGGAGCATTAATTCCATCCAGTTTAGCTATATATTCTTATCCCTACTCCTTGCCTTTCTCGTTTCCCTTGTCTTTGCTCTTATCCTGGTCCTTCTTCTCCTTCCCCTTGTCCTTCTCTTTCTCCTTGTCCTTGCCCTTGTCTTTGCCCTTATCCTTGGACTTGTCCTGGTCTTTGGACTTTTCACAGGGGAAGTTCTTAGCATACCAAACGCCGACCATAGCTCCAGCAGTCAAGGCAGAAAGTCTATCGCATAGCATTCGCATTTCAGGGAATAAAAATAAAATAGCTCCTCTGGTTTGGAATATAAGAACAAATTTGGACGACTTAAAATTTAAAATTAATATTAAAAATTTTGTTCTGAAAGATAACGAAGAATATGAAAGACTAACTAAGCCTACTTCGATGGCGTGTCTTTGGTTGCTATTTCATTATTTAAAATTTCAAAAGATTGAAAAAGTTTCGATATTTTGTAGTATAGAAATGCAGTTTCTTTTGTTGTTAAGTTTTAAGACTCCCTTGACATGACCACATTTTCCTAAAGTGACTTGCAAAATCGCATTTGGCTTATTTACACCAAAACCAAACCACACAAGCGAGAGCGTCCCCAAGTTTGCGAAAGTGCTTCGATGTCACTCAGCAGCAGAGAAAACCGAAAAGGTGAGGTTAGCCATGGAATCCCTTCATTGTTTCCCTTTTTTGAAATACCTGGTCAACCCTTTTTTTGTTGTTTTTCTAAACACTTTTTAGACACTCGAGAAGAGAAATCTATGCAGGAATTTTTAGCACGCATGGTTGTAGTTAATAAAAATGCTAAGAAATTTATTTCTAATAAAGTTACTTAGATTTACTTTTACCTTTTTCTTAGGAAACTTCAAAATAAGTTATAGAAAGCAGTAGCTTAAGATTACCCATCAACTCTTTTAAGAGTGACTCAGATTTCACCCCTTCAACTAGTTTTCCCTGTACTCCCCACTCACCTGGGGATCTGCAGCGCGATCTCGTCCAGACTGTCCGACGGACTCATGGGCGTCCGTTCGAAGAGGCGTGAGGGGGCCAGGGTCAGGTGGCCAGTGGAGTCACTGACACACTTAAAGACCTTGGCCCCACGCCTTTGGCGCTGCTGCTGACGCTGCTGCTCCACGCGCTTCTTGCGCTTATTTTCCTCGGCGCGCTGCAGGTTATGCAATCGAAAGAAGAACATTGACATTCTGCGGGTGGTGAGTGTTGGTAGGTTGGTTTGTGGGTGTGGCAGATGTTATGACGAGTTGATTGCAGAAATAATTTCAATTGCAATTTTTTGGTTTTATTTTTTTTCAGTTTCGCCGTTGAATTTCGCCGCGTTATTGTGCACAATTTGTTGGATATTTTTTTTGTTTTTCAGGAATTTCGAATTGTTTTTTTAATTTTTTATACGTTTTTTTAATAATTTCATATTGGTTGTTGTTCGATTTGAGTTTTCATTGTCAGCCAAAAGCGTGAGTTATTATGAAGAATATGGTAAAAGCACAACGAATTTACAGATAAAATTTATGGTTTGTTTTTAAGAGTTTTTGTGAGTTGTGTGTTGCTTTTAGGGAGCTTTCTATAATGGTAAACTTTACACAAAAGGCACACAAATAACATGCAATAGCATAAATAAAATGTTAAATTATTTAAAAAGAGTTGAAAAAGGAAAATAAATAACAGAATTTTTACCATCAGTCTTAATAAACCCTTTGTTCTGTTAAAAAAGTTTTAAAATATTTCAATAAATATCCCAATTTGGCTCAGTAAGTAGCAAGAAAAACACAATTAATCTAAACCATAACCAAAGGGATCAACAAACAAGCGAAACAAATTAATTATTAAGTCACACTCCTCGGCATTTTACTCGAACAGCTTAAGTTCTAACCACACTTAATCCCAGCAATCCCAAGATTACAAAAGCAAACTAATGGCAAAACTAAATCAAATAGAGAGCCATACGCTCGAGGGCACAAACCAACTTCCGTGGTATCAATCAAATTTCAAGTGAAATGGAATTTTTGAACAACAAATGGAAGAAGCAAAAAAAAAAAAAAGTATAAAATGTAGAAAAAAAACAGAAAACTTTACAAGGCAGCAACAAACTGGCAACTGTCCGCAAAACTGAGAAGGACTCAAAGCTAAAAAGCTGAAATGCTCCTTCCATTCCGGAAATTGAAATATGAACCGCATTCTGGAGGGGCGAGATGTCCTGTCCCTACGAAAAGGCAACACAAAACACAATGTCCTCGAAAAGGGCAGGAAATGGCGGAAGTTCTGTGGGTAAGCCCCGATTTCCAAGGAATTTAAAGCTGCAGCTCTCATTACTTTGATATTCCTTATGCACAAGGCCAAAGGCAAAAAATTTGTTTGTTTGGCAAATTGATTGATTGATTGATCGACTGCAATCATCAACTGGTTTTCCACTGATTTAGATACTATATATACCACTGATTCCCTTGTCATCAGCTCATGATTTCCGTTCAATTAGCTAGCGAATTCCCGCCTTAATGAGCAGCCGCTTGTGTCAAAAATAAATTAATCGAAATTTGCATAAATTTTGTATTTCGGTCTGAAGGCATTGTCGCGCCGTCTGCCCCAATACTCCAAACACTCTAAATGATTGCGTTCGGGAAACTTAATTATAAAAGCTAAAAGAAAATAAAATGCTGAAGGAGACGGCGATGAACTGGAATGGAAACGAAGTCTCTGCATTATCATTAGCTGTCCTTGATTTGGTTCATGGCAGAGGAATGTATTTAAAGGACATTTAAATTGAAAACTAAACGTAAAGAAATCTAAAGAAATATCTACAACCCAGACCAGCTGCTCATGTAATCCCAAACATTTGTCATGTCCTTAAAGCAAATTACAGAATGGAAGACCGCAAGAAAACTAAGTTCCTCTTCATAAATGACTAATTATCCTCATTTATTCTCCTATAATGCTACCCCTATTAGTATAAATACCAATTCACACTGCTTATTTGCCCATTTGACAAGGCAAATTAGAATTAAAACCAACCATTAACAAACCCCACAAACTTGGAAACAAACATTTTAGCTGCCTGTAAAAATAAAATAAAATTTCCATGCCAAATCCAATTAATAATTTAACTATGTAATAAAGACCATTACATATTATTTAAAAGCTTAACAAATTAAAATTTAATGCTTAAAATAAAAGTATATATAGTCTTTCTGACTTAGTCAGCCACAGCATGAAAACCACTGCAGTTGTGATTTTGTTAAGTTTTAGTTTTAGTTTTCTAATTAATGGGCAATCTGTTAGAAAAATTCCTGGTAAGATGGAAATTCCACTAAATTAAAATCATAAATTTCTCCTTATTTAAGAACTCTGTACTATGGGTGTGGTTTTAATCAGACAACGTGTGATGTGCGAACCTTTACGTCCTTTATGGGTCCTTCGAAAGGGCAGATGCGTGGAGGCTCTTCATTGCCGTAATGGTTACTCGAAATATCAATGCGAGAGGAATTGCCTTAGATCTAGACCAAGACCTCCACCAAAACCTGTACCAATAGTTAAACCAACACTGACAACACCAAAGCCAACACTCACAACTTGTAGAACAACAAAGGTTGAAATTAGGACCACAACGGTTCAGTATGCGACATCGACTAGCTCTGATCTAGCCTCTACGAGAGAAACTAGAAGGCCTAGAAGAACTAGAAGGCCAAGAAGATATGAAATGAAAGAGATATGCGAATAAAGTTTGATCTCCTGAAGGTTAATTCATACTAAAATCATCTTTAACTTGAATTCTTTAACAATTATATAAACTAAATGCTGATATCAAACCTCACCTTTTTATATAACACCTCACCTTTCATATATTATTTATCTTTCAGAACATTCACATCAACTTCCAAGAGCCTCCTAATTAGGATTTATGAAGCTTTTTTAGTGCGGAAACCATAAGCTCTACCAAATTAGCAAATCATTTAAATAACATAAAATCCCCATGAAGTCGAGGGCAGGCTTCAGTTTTCTTTCCCATAAAAAGTATTTTCACGTCCATTGAAAATCATCGTAACAAAAACGAAGGGCAAAGGCGAACAATGTGCTATATTTTTGCAAAAACGAACAATATGCCGATACAGGAACCGACACACTCAACTGCGAAGGGAAAGCAATAATCATTAGGCCAACAAAGGGACTACCTCCCCACCAAGCCCAGGGATTCAGCTCGGCCAGGCACTTCTATCGGGTTGAGTGCGTTGTCAACCGCTGACCAGGCACAAAAAAAAAAGAAAAAAAGAAAAGAAAAAACCAAAAAAAGGAACCCCTGCGAAATGCCAAAATAAACACTTGTCGCTGGTGAAATTTTTCGAGAGGTGGAGGCTTAGGTGGTTTTCCCAACCACAAAAGAGAATATTTTCCAGTTCAGCACGCGTTTAGGCGCTGGTGCGTGTCCTTAGACCTGGAGACCATTAGCCTGGTGAGTGGGAGATATCCTTGAATATATATATATATATATATATAGGGAAGAAGCAAAAAAGAACCCATAGACAGATGGCAGACAATCTTTTCACGGTCTTTGGCATGGCTCCCTGACTTGGTACCACCCCCAAGATATGTAATAAAAATGTAGACAATTTTTACGACACTGTCCGAACAACACAAGTGGACATTCCACTTTTATTTCTTCATTAAAAAGCAGTATTGATTGCCCAACAGCAGGAGGTTATGATGGCTGAAGCATCCGAAGAGTGGCCCCGAGGACCTTTATTTCATACTTTTATTATAGTTTACCACACACACACAAAAGGGCTTTATCAATGACGTTATTGGGCTTTCTCGGCCACTACCATTCTGTATTTGATTTATCCATATTGAATATCATATCTCTCCTTGGCTTTTCATCTTTTGTATGCCATGGCAGAAGGTATTTTCATTTCAACTTTAAATTACAAAGTACTTTTAATTCACTTTGATCAAGGGAGAAAACCTTGTCGACAATGTTTTTTAGTGAATAAACCATGACTTTGATGTCCCTTAATTGATTACAACCATGTCCTGTGTAAAATGGCCGATAATGTGAGAACAATTTTTCAACGCCAACTAACGACTCCCTAATGACCCATTTACCGCTGTCCCATGTGATGAATGGCAAAACTATAAATACAGGCCTACTAATTGGCCTGACCTGCTGCCTTTGAAGGCCTATAAAATGTGCCAGGAGACAAATGCAGTTTACCAGTTAGCAAGATGGGGCCAACTAAAGTGCAATTATATAGTTTTCTCACAAAGTTTACGGCTCTCAATGGGCTAAATACTTACTATTTTCACTCAAAGAGCAGTGTGTTTAAGAGCAGCTTCAAGTTGAAAATATATTGCCTTTTTCACCATATACTTTGCATTTTGGCTCTGGGACGTATGTTTTATAATACCACCGATAATATACGACTAAGTGTGTCTATTTTAACGATGTGTGGTACATCAGCCTGCTGTATGCATATGTGCTGGCAGAGCAGTCAAGGTGTAAGGAAGTTGGTTAATGGTTTGATTCGATTGGAGTTGAAATATTTCACTGGAAAACCAAGTGGATCATTTCTGAAGTTGAGATTTTACATGAAAACTATCTTTTGTACTATAACCCTTTTACGGATTCATCTAGTTTATCCCATTTACCTGAAGAGACTGCTGCCCTCACTGATTTACGTGAATGTGTTATCTTACTGGTTGGTCTACAATATGCTTTTAGGAGCTGTTCTTGGTTTTTACTGCCTGCTTTGGCAAATTTCTCGCCTTCAAAAGTTGTTAAATGATGAAATGACAGAAATTTTAACCAGATCGAGGCAGAGAAATCGCTTACAGAAGATGCAGCACAGCCTTAAACTCTACTCAAAACTTCTTAAGCTGTGCGACCTTTTAAACAATGAGTACGGTCATGTTTCGGTGTGTGTTTTGGCCTGCAAGAGTTGGTTTCAAATCACCTATGGCTATGAGATATACCAAATGGTAGCCGCCCCAAAAACCCTCGACCTGAGCCTACCTATGAGAATGTTTGTGGTGATCAGCTATATTTTGGATGCCATTAACTTGTTTGTAGGATCTGACATAGCCGAATGTGTCAGCATTTTTAGGGTGGAGACATGGCGCATTTTAAGGGAGACAAACCGCTTGGATAAGTTGGTAAGTAAGAGATTAGGGTTTTAAAATTAATAATAAAACTTAAGTTAAAGAAAATTTAACTCTTAGAGAATGAAAATCCTGCTTAAGGTTTTTGTTCTTTGAAATAAATATAGAAATTTTCGTTGGCCACTGAAGTTCCTTTCTAAGCAAGTTCTATTCCCATTACAACAGTCTAAAAACTTCCTTTTTGAACTCAAATTTCAGCTCTCCATGTTCACCTTGAAGCTGGCCCTACATCCCAAACGGGTCGTCTTACTCAACGTGTTTACCTTGGACTGAAAGCTGACTCTGTCGCTTATAGCCAAGTCAACGCTGTACACAATCTGCTGGCTGCAAGGCGACTACAACAAACTGAAGTCTTAGACCACCTTTGGGGGCTAAAACTCAAAGCAAATCCTTCATTTCTAAGAGTTTATTATATATATATATTCTGGCACAAGAGTTTGTCTGGACTCGGCAAGCACAAAGCACAAAAACCAAGGCACAAGGCACATGCAATACAAACTTGAACCAATACAAACATTTACATATATGTATTCAGTAAATATATAATGGAAAAATGGAAAAAATCAACGACAATGCATCCAAATCCAAAGCCACAAGCCAAAGGAACTGTGCAGGATGACGATTGGTTTTCGGTAATGGTTAAGATGATGATGATGATGAGGTGTAGGATTGGCTAAGCTAGTACAATGGTGGGCTTAGAAAGTAGGTAAACTGGAAAAATAACGAATGTTAGAGTATCCTATGAAGAGCTCAAGGTTTTTCAAACCTTTCTGATGGTGTTAATCTGTAGGAAATCTAACAATTTTGTGACTTGACTAAAGGAGTTCACCATTATTCTTGTATAGTCTATATATTGTAGAAGCTTTCACTTTCAAAAACGAAAAACAAACCATAAACCTTGTAAACTCATATCAAAAACGAAAGGTAAACTTTCAATTATTACAAACATTTAATTTAATTAAAATTTGAATGTTGCATAACTCAGCTTCCTATTCTATTATTAAAAATGTTTCCATTCCACCTTGTTTTTCCTTATGATTTCCCTCATCAAATCTAATAACCCATTCCAGGGTATTTCCCGCCAACATCCGGTGACAACAATGGACTCTGTTCTTGACTTTGTGCAGGTGTATTGCTTTCATGTCTTTGTATGTGTGTTTGTGTTTTGTATATATGTGTTGGCAACATTTTAATTTGATTTGCCATGAATGAAAACCAACTACTGAGTTGCGGTTGGAAAATTGTGAAAAGCACAAATACGAGTGAGAAATGAAAAGCGAAGGTGATGGTGAAAAATCAAAGGATAAACAAAACTTACTTGTGGAAACCAATTAGCTAACTTGTAGTTACGAATGCTAGTTAAACGGCTGCAGTTGTGGTTATTATTGTTATTGTTGTTGTTATTGTTGTCATTGTTGTTATCGTTGCTGTTGCTACCACTAGATGGCGTTTGGTCAAAGTTGCTGCCGTTGCTCATCTTGCTGAATGAACTCTAGCAGGATGGCAGGATAT
The DNA here is from genome assembly GCF_018153835.1 of Drosophila eugracilis. Taxonomy (NCBI): domain Eukaryota; kingdom Metazoa; phylum Arthropoda; class Insecta; order Diptera; family Drosophilidae; genus Drosophila; species Drosophila eugracilis. Next base: position 6,550,188 of record NW_024572605.1, read on the forward strand.
ATATTGTGCTAGGAACTCATGGACACGCAGGCAAGGACATAGACACAGATACAGATACAGCTAAGAGAGTCACACATATAAATGCATAAGGAACACTGATAGACTGATAGTTAGAAAGATCTACAAAAGCACAGCAAGAAGAAAGCTCCCAGGAAAGGATTGTTAATGTGTTTTAGCTGTTAGTTACCTGAAAGCGTTATTTATTTAGTTATATTGTTAAACCAAACTAAATGCTTTTCTTTTTTACTCCACAATAATATATTGTATATAGGGTTAGTTCAGAGATATATATATATCTGTATATAAATAGGTTTATAGCACAGTCTACAGTTTACACGTTCAGTTACACTTTACACACGAGAATTGACAGCAAAATTCGAGTTTGGTTTTGCCACGTTTTTCTTTTTCTTGCTCTTATTTAACTAATTTAAAGCTTTTACCAAGTTTGTATTCCATTCTGGTCATATTTACACTTAAAGTTAAAGGTAATTATACATGTTCCTAGTTCATAACCGTATAATCGATAGGGTTTGGTCTGTGTTCAGTTAACAAGCACAAGTCTCACATTGATTTTATTTTGCAGCTATGTTGGATATCCGCGTTTTTTTTTGGTCCGCTCAGTTGGATTTTTAGGTATTTCTTTATTATTAGTAAAGTTAAGTTATAGGTATTTTGGTCAGTTGCTGGTTGATAATCTGTATACTTAAAGCTGCTTTCCTTGGTCTCCTGTTGATATTTATTGTTTTCTCCGTTCGTGCTAGAGGAAAAAGAGTAATACAAATGGATGCTGCGGAGGGGAGAAGAGAAAGGCAAAAGAACTATCGACTCAAGTGTGCTGGTAGCGAAACAGAAACATTTGCTTGCCAAAACGAAATTATGGCCATGATATTTTGCAAATAATAAAAGGATAAAAGGAGCAGAGGAGCCAGTTGAGCAGCAGGAGTAGCCGTAGAAACCAAGAAAGGACACCCGTTGAGAGAAGAAGAGTCGAGTCGAGTCGAATGGCGGCCATTTCTTAAGTTCAAATGCGTGCCAGGCAGCAATTTTGCCATCTTTTGTGCCACTTAGCCCCAGCCACTTGCCACTTGCCACTCGCCATTTTCTATTTTTTCTATTTCTCCCCTTGGGTTGCAGCCACAATAATTTAATTCTGCAAAAACTCAATGCTGATTAAATTTAACCATTCTATCAGTAAGAAGTTGAAAGCTGCAGGCTATGAGCCAAAGATGAGTGCCCGGGAAAGATATCCAAACTAAACGCTATACATAATATGTTTAATTAATTCATTTTGACCAGAGTGACAACCCCCTTAATCTCCTGCTAACGACCGTTTAGTAAGCTGCCTAAATATAGAAACAGCCAGCCCAACCTCCAACCAATACCAAAACGAAAATCAATATGTTGCTACACTGAAAATTGCTCATACGCCAGGTGGTCACCCTTCCAGGGCTATGTAAAAGGTAACGAAATTTCTTCGATTATTAGTTTTGTTGCAGTTGCAAGTGACAAAAACGCGACATAAAGTCATTTTGCACACATGCAACATGAGACTTTGCTTTGTCCCCATTTTGGAAATTGAATTTATGGCCAACACACACACACAGCTGCTTCTGCTGCCTCGTCAGTTTACACACATTCGGTATATATGGCAAACTTTTTGACTTGGACCACTATAACCCATCCCCCCTCTTCCATCCCATCCAGGCCAAGGAACTTTTCCCATCAGCCATGAACGTACAAGTTTATCTCGGGGCTTCTGCTCTTCACTTCAGCTATCTGGCTACGATTTTTTATGCCAAAAGTTCAAAGCAATTTTTAAAGATCAAAATGCCAAACGGAGATGCCTGGCAAAGGACATGGGAGCTAAGGACTAGAAGGACCAAAAGCACCAGTTGAAAGCCGACAAGGGAGCAAGAACCAGTGTCGTCGTAGAAGCCACAGAGAAATCATTTCATTTCAATTTATTTTCCCATTTCCATTGTTTTCTCTGGTAGTTGGCATCGTTGTTGTTCTTTGGTCCTCGAAAATCGGAAATTTGTTCTTGCCGTGTTGGCATTTTCACACCAAACACGCACGCACAGAGGGTGGGCAATTTTCCAAACAGAACTCAAAAATTACACAACATTATTCTGGCAAATGACACATATTTGTCTCTATGGATGTGTTTGCCTTGCTGTGAGTAATTATAGACTTGGTTTTAACTTTGAATATTTCTTTTCTTTTCAAACTCAAGGAAATGCCAATGAAGTGAGTCTAATTGGATTAAATGAGTAGGCAAAAGTTGTGGCTTCAAAGTGATTTAAATTTGGGAGTCCTTAGACTTGAACTTAATTTAATGTTTTCAAAGTTATTTGATTTATTAAGAACTTTTCAACTCAGGTATCTGAGTTCTTAAGTTCATTGCTTAAATTTTGTTCACTGACTTTCCCGCAAACAAATCCCTGGCTTTACTTAGCTTTTGACCCATAAATTGTGACACTATTTTCAGAGCTGCAAAGGCTGAGCTCATTAATCACAAGCCCAACCAGCCCTTGGGATAAAAAATACGCCAAAAAAGCTCACACAACGACTTCGGCTATGCTCTTTTTGTTTTAACTTAAATTTAAAGAGAAAAAACTCCTTGTGATCACACAAAATTATGCTAAGAAAGCAGCAAAATAAATAATAAAAACTTGGCTTCTTGAGATGGTGGCAATTATGAAAAATCTCACCAAGAAGTGGAAACTATGCTGAGGGTGTTTGTCAGCGGAAATTAATGCTGGCGGGGCAGGACGGAGCACTTGTCGGCCAAAAAGAAATGGCCACGGCAGCGTGAAAGGAGAATGGCGCCACTTACTTTAATTGCTGCCACGTTTGCTGGGGTCCTGCGTCCTCCGACCTGCCTCCTGACGGCCAAATACACAAAGGAGCCAGAGCCAGTGCCAGAGCCAGAGCCAAAGCCAAAGCCAGAGCCAGTGCGTCTCGAGTAATTAAAGCACCACAGCACACCGCAGCCATTGCAACAATGCGACCGACCAGGATGGTGTTAAGTTGGCCAAAATGCTTATGCATTGTGTTGACTGACTGCCTGGCATTTCACGCTTTTGGGTTACGCAATTTTCGGCACTCAATTGAGCACATTAACTGACGGAGCTGGACCCCTGCGAGAAGAAGGCCTTATTGATTGCCTGCTGCCTGCTGTCTGCTGCCCCTTTTCGTCCTTTTTTCATCCTTTGACTTGACTCATAATTGGCCTGGCACTAGCTAAGTGCCGACTGACCGTTTCGCAACAGGGCCATTTAGCTCCAGTTGCGTTTAGTTTAGTTACTTTTATACGAGTTGCCACCGCACTGGGGGCAGCCCTTTTACCCCTGGGGCGGGACAGGGAAAATGGAAAGCTTATGAATGTTTAAACAACTTTCAATTGCGAGAAAAGTTTTCAATTTTCGTTGTAACTTTTACTCGCCATTCGCCATGGCAATGCATTAACAAACTTTAATTAATATGTGCGAGAAGAGGACGTAGAGGGATATCGATTCGATTTGAATTTCTTTGCCAGCTTGTCGGAAAGTTTTCATTTAAATGGATCCCCCGAGCAACAAGTTTTTTCCCTTTCCAAGTCAATGTGACTTTCGTTAAATACAGAATGAAAAGATAATAGGCTTTCCGTGTTGTTCATTAATTAGAAATGAAGTTTTTTTTTAAATAAGAAAAGTTAGACGAGATTTCTAAGCAAATTGCTTAAAGCCAAAGAAAGTTCTGCCATAATATATCCTTTTGTCAACCACAAGCTTATAAATAAACACACTTGCTGGGGCTGCTTGAAAATGTATCCCCTGCTGAGCTTCTCATCTTCTTTGCTACTTTGTCAAAGTGTTAGTTTTCCAATGTTTGATGTTTGATTTTCCCATTGACAAACTCCAGCAACTACAGCTTCCCATGGCGATATACGATTACAGCTAAAGGAGAGTGTCTAACCCAAATACTTTCACAGCACTTTGCCAATGCTGCTGTTGTTGCCACATCTTGCCCACTTTGCATACGTTTGTCAAATCCAATCGAAACCCATTTCGCCTGCTGCTGAAATTCGAGACTCCACGGGAATATCTAACGAAACCAAGCGTAACAGGACAACGGAGGACAAAACCCTGCTGCAGTCGGGCGATTAGCAAACAAGATGGTGTGGCGTTGGGTGCGACTTATCCCTGAATAAAAATGCAATGCGTTGCCTGGCAACGGTAAAAATGTGTCACCCATGGGGTATAGAGCAAAGGGTCCTTTTTGCCAGTATAAGGATGCAGTATGTACTGCAAATATGGCAGTACAGGGTACAGGACAGGGAGCACTTGCCCAGAACGTTCGTTGGGAAAACGCAAAATGACTTTAAATTGAGAAATCGCTTTGTGTGCGCTCTGTTCGGTTCGATTCCGCTGTGTTGTCGGTACGTGCCCCCTTGAATGTGCCACTTCAAAAGGCAAAGGGACAAATGAAGTTATGCAGTATTTTCATTGATTTCCTCTGGACGAGTAGCAGGCCAATGAAGAGCAGTCACTCGTACTTACAGGCGCTCCAAAGGTGTACTTACTTAAATTAAACGTGCGAAAAAGAAAACCAGCAGGGAGATCCTGCAACACCTTTAACTGCAACACATTTAAGCGTCAAAAATGAAGAGAAAAGCTCTGCCCGCCTGTCTCGTGGAAATGTGCCCTACAGCACTCCAGTTGAGTGACTTGATGCACTCGACATGCAGCCCAAATGAGTTGGCTAATGTGACACGGGCAGCAAAAGAGGGGAGAAGGCCAACAATTTTTGGACAAAAGCCAGACGAGTAATGTGGCCGTGACAGGTATGAGCGGGTTTTATGGCTGATTTGGCCGCTGGCAAGTGCATTTGCCACACATCACCTGGCAAATGCGTTGCGCACATTACTCATATGCCACCATAAACAATTTAAAGGCATGCATTAAAGGTCGCACTCAGAGGCACTGCCACTCCCACTGCCGCTGCCACCACTTCCTGTGAGCGCAGAAACATTCAGCTCATTAAATATTGAATACGAATTTATGACCAACTGGAAAATACACAGAAACACACAGAGAGAGGGAGAGAAGGATATGGGGAAAGTGAAAACAGGAAAACGAATTGCAATTTGAATTTTGTCCTGCGAATTCGTTGAGTTTTCCACTTCCCCCAGAGAACTGAGGCTCATTATTATTACGCAATTTGAATATTCCTCGGAATGCATAAAAAATCATCCGCAATGCCTGGGTTATTAATAAAATATGCTTTATCCTTAGCCTTATCCTTAGCCTTATCCCTCTCTTACCCCTAGCTGCCTTTGTGAATTCCAAGAAAGTGCTAAATTCAATCAGCGGCGAATTAAATTTCCCCTCCAGGTTAGACACAATCCTCGCTTTCGTAATAAATTCAATTAATTTTTATATTATTTGTTTGCTTTTTTTTGTCTGACTGCGCGAAAACGTAACGCTAGCAATTAATATTAATTTGCGCTCAGTCTGCCCGCAATATTTAATGCAAAAGTTTTGTGCCCGTCAATTCGGATCAGGTCAGAGACGGCCACATAATTGTCACTTAAAAGCTTTCACATGCCTTCTCTCTTTTTTACTTATTTATCTTGCTTTTCTGTCTCAATTATCCACCTGTCAGTTAGCATTATCCACGTGAGAGCCACAATCAATGTGAGAGAGCAGTAATTTTGGACAAAAAAGTTTCACAATATTGGTATAGGAAGGCTTTTGGTTTAAAAACATGCCAGTCAAATGTAGTTTAGATATTTATCTAGGGAATTCTTTAGTTAAAAGTCGAATTATTTATATAAGAAAATGGTTTAAAAACAATTTAATAGAATTTAACTTTGTTTAGTAAAGCATTTTTGATAGCTAGAGTTGATATTTTCCACCTTTCTTTCAAACAAAGGATTTTATTTCATTTTTCCTGTCATCAAATTCATCTTAGCCGAAAGAAAACTTCCACAGCCAAGCCTCTCTATCATTAATTTCCATTAAATATTAAACCCAAAGACACTCCATCTAAGCCCGCTTAAAGGTATTGAAATTTTATTTAATCAGAATTTGCAGTTTCCATTTAATATTCCCTGGCTTTACGCGAAGACCTTCAAATTATTGCCGGCTAATTAGATGAACCCTCAGCTGGGCATTCACTGTACCGAAGGCCAATTAACAAACCTTTCCAATTACAAATTACAAACTCACTCCACCTCCGCCACTTCATAGCCAACGCAGCGTATGATTTACCAGTTGGCTAAAGACTGAAGTGAAAACTCAAAGTTCCGAGCTAAAATTAATAATTAACCTATTTTTGGGGGAAAAGAGAAAATGAGGAGAGAGAGTGGAAAATGTACGTCACAGGAGCAGCTGTGACCACAGGAGCTGGGCCGCAAAATGCCTTTTGCTTGTAAATTATAATTGTTATTAATTTTTGCCAATTTGCATGATGACGATGATGATAACAATAATGATGATTATGATCAATGAATTACCGTCTACGGCTTGTGTTGATTAAAAACTTTCCGAGCGACAAAATCGATGATGAAATTAAGTAAACAATCAATTTGCGTTGGCCAAGAGTGAAGGAATAAATGAATGAATGTCCGCCTTTAGTCGCTAAGCAAACACTAACCGTTCTCCCCCTCTGTGGGCCACCCCTGGTTTTTGGTATTTACGGCCATAATGAAAGTTCCTTCTGTCCCTTCTTCATACAAGCAAAATACATTTGCCTTTGTTTTGTGATGGGAAAGGGAAAGGGAAAGGGAAAAAGCTGGAGAAAGGTAATTCATTTGGTGGGCTGGGATGTCCTGCTGTTTCTGCTAATAAAACATATCCTGCACTGCAAGAATATTAATAAAGTTCTTAAGTTCTAAGTTAACTCATTTTTACCTAAGCCTTTCTTAGTTATTTTCAGTGATTTCTTGCAGTGTACATTTGGCCAGCCTGTTGCTGTTCATACAATAAAATGGCAAACTCATCGCACTTAGCGAGGCCTAAAATATTACTTAAGGGTCCTTGGAGTTGGTTCCCCTACTCACTCCCCCTTTATTGGCAATTGTCAACAGTCATTATGTGGCCCAAAAGTTTGCCCTCCCTGTCTAAATATAAAATTTCATCGCTGCACGTGTCAAACAAATAAAGAGCGAAATTTACAAGAAAAATAGTTGTGAAAAACTTGGAATACATTCTCTGGAAAAATTGTCTTAAATAAATGATGAACTTAAGGTAGTTTGTCTGTAAGGAACTTCGGTGTAAATCCACTTTATTTTCAAGGACTTTTGGCTATCTTTTTAAATAAGTTTTCTGATATTTATTTTTAACTATAAATTCCTAAATAAATTTAGAAAAAACCCACTTAACTCACGCGTTTCACTGCATAATGTGAGTAAACTGTATTTGTACAGTAAAAATCCTCCTTTTCTGGGCCTAAAGTCCGTGTGAATCACGACAGACTGAAACTCTGGTGGCGCCTAATTATTCATGCATAAATTACAAAAAAAAAAAAAAATAAATTATTGTCACGAGCCAAAGGCCTCGGGCTGAAACTCTCGGCCTATATCTACGCTGTCAACATGTGGCTCGGAGCATTTAAGCCAAATTTAGGTGGCGGCGCCAAACTGCTAAGACGGCTCAAGCATGTTTTTCGGCTTGGGTAAATAAATTAAGCGGCTTAGGATTGCATGTGTAGAGCTGCCATGGCTTCTTGTAAGCAGTTTGTCGCGCTTTCTCTCACACTCTCTCCCTGTTTTTTATTTTTTAATTAAAAGACTTGACGAGCATTTGAAAGGGGTTTGGAGATGGAAGAGTTTCAGTTAGGACTTCTAATAGAGCTCTTTGTTGTCTTAACAAGGTGGAGTATTATGAAATTAGTAGCACTAACTAGGCTTAAAACTCATTTAAAGCGAACTGCTTACGTTAAGAACTTCCTTTTGCATGGCAGAAGTTGATTATTTAACAGAATTTAAATATTTAAAAACGCATTTACCAAGCCACATCCTTCTCTGCGGCTTTAACCAAACTGAACAATAAAGGGGTTTATATATATATATATATTTTTAAGAGCTTCGCTCTGAGAGATGAAGAGTGCTTGGCGGCTCCTCTGCATAAATTATTCAGTTGCCCATATCGATGGCATTTTTAATTGAACTACCAAACGCATCGAAAACAACCGCGCAGCTCAGAATAAAAAAAAAAGGGGTGAAAAGGAGAGGAAAGGGGTTAAAAAAAACAGAAAACGGGTAACGGGAGTATCTTCAGTTCGTAAAACGGTTGAAATTTAATTAAATCAATGTGTTGATTTAATCGAAGTGCGGTGTCAGTGACAGGGACAGTGGCCATCTTAATATATGCTTCGCCGGGCAATGCAATTAATTTACATGATAATGCACCTTCCAAGCTGTCACAGCTTGACCTGCAATCAATAATTTTTCGGTAACCAAAGATACAGGAACATATTTTGTAGATTTATAGCTGACTTTGTCATCATTTTGTGCTTAATATAAAGAAGACATGCCTTCTGTTAGATATCAAAAGACAAAACTTTTCCTTGTAAGAGCTAGATTCTGGTGTACCAAATTATAAAAAATATAGAAAAATAATTTCACTTTTTAAAACACTAAATCCTTTACCCTTTCCACCCTTAGATAACTATAAATATCTGAAAGATAAAGTTAAAATATATATCCCCTTAACATCTCTCCAAAAAACAGAAACAAACCCAAAACCAATCACTAAAATGAAAAACTAAGAAAAGCAATTACAGTCTTTCTTTCAACACTGTCTATCGGAGTTTTTGGCATAAAATCGAATTGTTGTAAACCGTTAATCCGAAAGTCATACTACTATATGCTATATAGTAAAATATGAACCGACTGGCCCGTTGACAGGCTGTCCATCAAACTGTCTCTTGTTCCGTCGGCTGCAATATGTCGAACGGTTTTGTTTGTCTGTCCGTTTGTTGTTTTGTTTATTTGGTTCTTTGTTGCAGCAACAACAACAAGAACAAGAACAACAACAACAGCGAACCCGGGTCGAAACAGGACATTTCCCTGCCCCTCTCCAGCGAACCAACTATCTGTGATTGTCATGCACTTAGCCAGGCCTGACATAAGCCGACTCCTGTTCCCGTTCCTTCGCCTGGAAAAGCTGTCAGCTGTGAATTTACGATTTCCCTTAGCTATTGGAGGCGTGGAAAATGTGGCGTTTAAGTATAAAGCATAATAAAAATCCTGATCCGTCCTCTTTTACAAAAATTTCAATTGCATTCTACTCTTGGATAATTGATGAATACCAGCCATACCTCCCCTTGTCTTGACTCTTTAAACTTGCCCTCAAAATGACTGAAACTCATTCAGCTTTATTATTCTCTTCCCTCTCTCTTTTTTTCCAACGATTATATACTTCCTCCTTTTTTTTATTGCATCTGCATTGTCCTGTTGCCGTTTCTCGCTTAATATCCCTGGCAAAAAAGGACGAAGGCGGTTGAGGCGGAGCCAGGGACTGTGTCAGGCCAATATTTGACTTAAACAGAACTTTTTCCTAGCTCGGTGCTAGAAGAGAACAGTTTGCAGAAACAACGGCTGGCCCCAGGCTCTTTACTTTTCACACTCAACCCAAAGAGGTCCTTTCCCTTCAGATTCTTGCCAGTCTGTTTGGCTTTTCCTTTCCACACTAATAGAAAAATCAAGGGGAAATCTGCTTTATAATTCCCCTCTCTGTCTCTCTCTCTTATTTTGAAAGCTAACTAAGTTATCAGCTGGAAAAACCTTTGGTAAATAAAGGCAGATTCTCTTTATAAAAAAATAACTAAAAAATACCTAACACTTGTTATTTTCAATATTTTATATACGTTTTCCCACGCCTTCCTGTTTTCCCCTTTTTAATATAATTAAATTTTATTTTAATTTATTTACTAGAAAATCGAAAATAAACAACAAGATTTTCTGTTAGTGCCTTTTAAAGTGCATTCCTACATGAAATGAATTTTTGGCCAACTGCCTGGCAGGCGGTTTTAATGCGGTTAAGTGACCTGACCCAGACACTTCTGCTGCTCTGGCATATTTTGACAGCAAATTAACCGACAAACATGAATACAAATGGCAAATGCGAATGTGAATGCAATTTAGCGTTGGTTTAATTATTTTTGCATTGCATTGTGAAATTGGCCATGGGCCTAATTGAATGTAATTCTCAATGGATTTTTAGCTCTAATAAAAAGTTAATCCATATATATGGATTTTCATGCTAATGATGCCATAACCTTTAACTAGTGCCTTTCAACACTTTTTTTTACTGTCGAATGAAGATTGACATGCGAGGCGTCCATTTCGCTGTGGCATTTCCCTTGGGAGAAAGGTAGTCCAATCAGGCTGGAAACTCACCTCCTCGCACCATGTCAATCAGCAAATAACAATCTGACAAATGCAAATACCAGAAATTCAAATTGTATGCGATATAAATAATTCACATTCAGTGGAGAGCCAAAGAGGTTCTTTATATACTGAAAAATATATGTGAAAAGTTTGGTTTTCGTTGGCAGATTTCCACTGATTTTTCCGCTAGCTGTTACAATTTAAATTTTAATTAAATGATAAAATGGCAAAGAGAACAATCGTAACTTTAGCTGCGGGATTTCGTTCTCGTTCTCTTGCTTTTGGTTTTTTACCCGTTAAGTCGGGCATAAAGGCTGCGCGTAAGTTGAGAACTTAAACCCCTTCCGAGGCTTACGACAGTTCACGTGACGCATACGTCCTGTGGCCCTCCCCTCAGCATATCGTTTGTATGTATCCTTTGTGGGGATTGTGTCACCTTACACATTGTTTTTCTTTAGCCCAATTTTCGTCCACTGACGTCAATCGATTGATTTTGGAGTGTGTTTGTCTCCATTTCGATCCATTCTATCACTAATTGCACTTGACCAACAGTCAGACACGCCCGACTCATCATCAATACCATCAATCGTATCATACACATTTATTATGCATTAATTAATTGTCCAAAACTCCCAGGTATTGGGGCCAGAATTCAGTTGAGGTCAAGGTTGAAATTCCCTATCCAGGCTACATATGTCGACTTTATCCTTGGTTCCCACACTCAATCTGGCCAACGGACATGTCGGCATTAACTGTCATAACCTCTTGGCTGGGGACCCTTCTGGTCGGCATCATAAATGCCCGGCATATCGTCACATATGTCATTTGTGCCCCCCTTTTATGACTGAGTTTTTATTGTCATTGATGATGCCTTCCAGATAGTCAAAGCCGGCGGAATGATGCAAGTTACCTTGAACTCACGTTTAAATCGTTTATTCAAGTCATTAGACAGTGCAATTATAGGGTTACAAATGAGTGAGTAAACATCAAAAAAGGTTTGGGATACTTCATTAAATGTAATAAGATTATGTGGTTAAGAGAATGGTTTCGTGTTACCAACTTTGTATGTGGGTTAAGTTTTAGCTCAAGTAAATCTTCTTTCTACTTCTTCCTTTTCAAATACCCCAAACTTACTTCAGCTGCAAAAACACAACAAGCTAAGGTTAAACCCACGATTAATATTTGCCAATTGCCTCTGTAATCCGGCAAGTTCATGGCCTTAAAACCGGTTGTAAAGGGCAACTGAGTATACCTTGTCGAAGACTTCATTTCCATAATCGCCTCGTCAAGCCAATGCTGTGAAAGTCCTGTACTCCAAGCCTGAAATGTAAACTCCCGCAGAGCCAAGGCATATACAGAATTCTGTTCCAGAACAGCGGAGTGTGTAAGTCCACTGACCATATCCAATTCTGGTGCCCTACACAAGGCCTTGCGACGGGAATGCCTTTGGATCATCGTCGATGGATCCTTTTTATAGGTGAAAGTATGATAAGCATAGCTGGTATTCAAGGAGGTAATCATATTCATTTGCTCTTGACTTTTAACAATCCAAATATTTGGTAAAAACGTTTTAAAAAACTCCGGCTCCATCTGACGTTTGATAAGCATGTAGTTGAGGCGGTTAAAAACCACGGTAATGTTACTTTTCCGTAACTCTCGAAAGTTCATGGAGTGTCGGTATTGCGGACTCATAGTCAGGAGAGTGCTAGTCTGAGCAGCCAAAATGGAGGCCCACAGCAAGCCTGTAAAGCTCATAACTACAGTTAACTGTCCCAGAACGGATCTAAGTCTATTTCCCTTGGGAATCGACATGGAAAGAATGCAGGCCAGTACCCGCAGGTTGAAAATCACATTTAGAACCTTAAAACGGCTTGGATTTCTTTTGATTCGGTCGCATAAGATTCCAAATAGAACATCTATAATGCTCATTAAGATGTAAGATAGAATCATTGTTATGACCGTTGTAAGTCCGTAGACTAGATACAACCGTTCATAAACCGTCATTTCCTCGCCACAAGGCACTAAGATGGACAAGGTGGTAATGCCCAGAAAGGAATCTTTTCTGCTCTCGTTTGGATGCCTCATATTGACCAAATGTGCTGTCAACGGCAGATCTATCTCTCCTTTAATTGTCTTTTCAATAATATCCACTTGGGATACACTTTCGTTTATGGGCATCTTCATTTCCAATGTGATATTGTAGGTTTTCGCAAAACTTGTAATGATTTTATGCATATAGCCACCATGTCTTTTTTGACCAGTTTTTGGATCTATCAAGAAGAAACTTCGGGGTGGCACCAGGTCGGGTATTGTCACAGCTGTTTTGCCCATAAAATTACGCCAGAGAACGGGGAAAAGTTCTCTTTCTTCTTTGGGTTGCTCAATAACATTGATTCTTGGCTGGGAAAATGGATAAAATCGTGAAATTTGCAAACTCTTTTCGATTATTAAAAGATTAAGAAATTTGTGCTTATCTGCGTGATTTGCAATTCTCGAGCGGAACTTCTTAGAAGGATTCAGCTCTATCCAAATCATAATTCTAGCCTCTCTCATATGATTAAAGTTGGCAGCCAGTGAGGAAAGTAGCACTATATCCTCTTGAGTTTCCATGTTTGAGTTTCATCTAGACGCATTATAGGCCAGGGCAAAGGATAAAGCCCTTGAAGAATATCCCTCCTCTGGACTTTCCTTTGCATTACCAGAAGAGTTGAAATCGATCTTTCTTTGTCCACAGCTTCTAGAAAATCCTTCAGGAATAGACTTTCTTTCATAGAGAACGCCATTCCACTGACTATAAACCAAATTATTATTTTTAACTCCCTCATGTCTTTAGGATTTTTGGTTTTCGACTGGAATAGCTAGCAAGCATTGGGTTTGCTTTTAAATTCATATCCTTATATCTTGAAGCTAATAGAGTTTACATCTACACCCATCTAAAGTGCTCTGAAAGCCCATAATCAAACCAAGCGTTACGTATACGTAATATCTGAGATCTTATAAGAAAATTAATACTTTGGTACGCCCTCATGCCCTACTGACATCACTAACTGATCATCCCTATAAAAATATATTTAGTGACTTCTTTTGCTCCTTTTTTTGATTTAAAATAATCCAGATTTTTGTTGTTTTTTTTATGCATTTATTAAGATTATTAAGCAATAGTTGGGAATAGTTTATGTTCTTCTAATCGTGTTTACATTTATTATAATTATTTGTAAGAATATTTTACATTAATAAATAGGTGACATACTGACATTTACTTTCCCTATTTCTCAAATTTTCATATTTAAGGAAAATGTTAAAGGCATTTTAGTTAATTTATAGTTTTAATGTTGCAACTTTGCTAGCTTTGTTAAGTTGTTTTTAATAAACTTTTTCTAAAAGCGTTTCAACTAGTATAGTCGTGTAAATGGGTTTATTATCTACTTTCTTTCTTAGATAACCACAATCCTCATCCCTCCTCTTACCCTTCCCACCAGTAGCTCTACGATGAAGACACAAATAGCTAGAGTAAAACCCCCTACGAGTACTTGCCAACAGGCCTTATAATCCTGTAGATTCAGGGCTTCATAACCACTCACAATGGGTAATTTATCATAACTGATATTGCTAAATGTATACATGAAATCGCGCATAGCTTCACCGAACCAGTAATTGAACAACCCGGTAGCCCAAACCCAATCTGTGTAATCCTGCAAGGCCAAAGCATAAATTGAGTTCTGTTCTAGGACAGCGGAATAGGCCAAACCACTGACCAGATCCAATTTTCGAGACCTACACAGAACCTTTCGTTTAGAGTGGCTTTGCAGCATCGTAAAAGGATCCTGTTGGTATGCATATGTCTGATAGGCAAAGCTCGTATTCAAGTCAGTTATCATCTTCATTTGTTCCAGGCTTCTCACAATCCAGATATTCGGCATAAACTTTTGCAGAAACTCTGGATCCATCTCCAATTTGATGGTGTCGTAATTGAGACGATTGAATACAACGGTTATGTTACTTTCCCTTAACTCTTCAAAGGTCCTAATATGTTGGTATTGGGGACTCATGGTAAGCAGAGTACTGATTTGGGCTCCAACAATGCAGGATAACATTAAGCCCGCGAAACTCATTACTATGGTAAACTGACCGACTACAGATCGAAGGCGATTACCCAAAGGTATCGACATGTTGAGAATACAACGAAGAACACGAAGATTCAGTAACATATTCAGGTATCCAAAACGATTTGAATGTCGTTTGACTCGATTGCTTAGTATTCGAAGTAGAACATCCATGATGCTCAACAGAATGTAGGATCCTAACAGAAATATAGTCGATGCAAATCCATAGGCTACTAAGAATCCTTCCAGCATTGACAACTCTTTGCCGCAAGGCACTGCAATCGTAAGGGCTGTCATCCCCAACAGAGGTTGTATTCTGCTACCATTTGGATGTCTAAAGTTTATCAACTGCCCGGTCATTGGCAGATCTATCTCATCGCTAATTGTCCTCTCAATGATTTCTTCTTGGGTCACCGATTTATTCAAGAAATCTTGTAGTTTCAACGTAATATTGCGCCTTTGTGCAAAATTGTCAAACATTTTATAAACTAAGCCAGATCTTTTCTCTCGACCTGTTTTAGAATCTTTCGCGTAGAAACTTCGTGGTGGGACTAAGTCGGGCAATGTCAGAGCTAATTTTCCCTTAAAGTTGTGCCAAAGAACGGGAAATATTTTCTTTTCTTCAAGAAGATTTTCAATCACTTCGAACTTTGGCTGAGGAAATGGATAAAAACGTCGAGTGGTTAGTGTCTTTTCTATTACCAAGAGATTTAAGAACTTATGCTTATCTGCCTGACTTGCAATGTCCGCGAGGAACTTCTTAGAGGGATTAAGATCCAACCAAATCACTATCCTGGCTTCTCTCATATGATTGAAGTTGGCTGCCAGTGCGGAGAGTAGCAATATATCATCTTGGGAACCCATATAGACCAAGGCCAAGAACTCCTTGTTGTAATGGTCAACCAACTCAATTTTCTGAGTTCCATCTAGACGTATGATAGGCCAGGATATGGGATAAAGTCCTTGCAGAATATCCTTCCCCTGAACTTCACTTTGCATTAGAAGAAGAGATGATATAGATCGTTCCTTTTCCACTGCATTCAAGAAATCTTTAAAGAATTTAAGATGTTCCAAAGAGTAAGCCATTCCACTGGCCAGAAACAAAATTAAAAGTTGAACTTCCCTCATTTCTTATGGCGCTTTGAAACTCAACTGATGCTTTTGCCAGAGGTTTGTTTCACTTTTAAATTCATATTTGTATACGCCTCCACACTAATGTCATTTAAATCTAAGCCCCATCTAAAGTGCTCTGCAAACCGGCAATCAGGCAAAGGCTAAGCATTACGTATACGCAACGTAATCCGCGAACTGCGTTTTCATATTAAAATTAGCATGAATATTAAATTCAAATTACTTTTACGCCGCGGCAACCACCAGGTTTGTACATATTTAATTAAAGCCAGAGCCCATTGTACCCCCCGCCCCCCAAAAACTTTCGAAACACACACACACACACATGTTTATACAGATATGTCCTGCCATACGGTTAGTGCCTTTATTCCGGTTTTGGTTACTTTCCCCATAAAACCCACTCGAGCTGAAGCCCCTCAACGACATAATTTACAAAGCGCTTTGGCAGCTGTCTGCCGCTGTCTTCAGGCTCCTCCGATTCCAGGCTACCAGCTTCCTAGCTCCTGTCTTCTGGCTCCTGGCTCCTGGCTCTTCTGTCGCCTTACCGACACTTCCGGCTGCTCCTGCCCTTGCTCCTGTACCTCCTCCTCGACCTCTTATCGTTGTCAGTGTCAGTTTGTGTTTGTTAAAGGATGGAGAGAGGAGCAGCGAATGGCAGCCGGAGGAAGTGGAGCATTTCAAGCGCATTTAATGCGCATAATGTCAAATGCAACAAAGCAACAAACAGAAACAACAAACCTCAGTACAAAACCGCAAAAGAGTGGGTAAAGGGTAGGAATCCAAAAGGGGTTAAGGGTATCAGCTCTCAGTTTGGGTTTTGGTTTTTCTCTTACTTTTTGGCTAAAAGGTCACAAGCACGCAATATTTTTAAACAAGCTTATCTTGATATGAATTCCTTTTATCTAATTATAAGTTTTAAGCCAAAACTAGTTAGCAGGGCAATTAGGAAGTGTTGTGTTTGGTAGAAATTTAAAGGCAAAGGTTTAAGCTGAAGTTCATTGTTTGTTTGCCAAGCAATTATAGAAGTTAAATTGGGAGTATTGTTAGGGAATTATATCTTTATCATAGATAGACAAACCTATGTTGGTCGTTTAGCAACATTTTAAAGATTATCGAACTTGTTTAAGCATTTAAGTTCCTTTCCCCATAGAAACCACTTTATTTTTATTTCACCATTCGAAAACGTTCCCCATCACTTTGAAGATTCCTGAATGCGCGACCAAGCCCAGATAAATAAATAAAAAACCAAACTACTTTGGTGTGTGTTTAGAGGGTACCTAGAGATAAACTTTTATTGATATAAAAAATTACCCACGTAGAGCAAACAAACTGGAAGGGAAAGCAAGAATTGGTAAGGACAACAGTTCCATTCCGTTTTATCCAAATGCGAAAGGCGGATACGGATACGGATGTGGATGTGGATTCCACTTTCGATTGCACACTTGAGTCGACAGCGGATATACTGGAATGTAACGATGTTCCGACCAACGTACCTTTGGCATTTCTCCGGGCCCAATGTTGGTTATAGTATTATGGTGTATATAGGGGTTATAGGGGTATGTGGTGTATGGTGTTTATGATTTCGTATTGTGTCTGAAGATTTTTATTAAGGCTCCGCTATTACTTTTTGCTGGCCGTGAACGAGGCCCAAAGGACAAACATGGATTGCGCGAGCGCGGCATTGGCAATAAATTCACGGCGAAAACTTTCGGCAACTTGGGTTTGTCCTCAGGTGGATGCCCCACGATAAATTATGGCCCACGGGTCAACTGGCTGGTCACAGCCTCATTTATTTATGCACATAGATTTCTGTAGACAGCGAAACAAATTCTCATGGAATTTTCCTTACTTTTCTTTCTTTTTTTTTATAGCCACTTGTATTAAATTAAATATTTAACTTGAACTTGGTGATTTATTATATTCGTCTTATTGATTATTGTGAATTTATGAGGCCATGTGGAAAATAACACAGCTAGTTAGTTTGACTAAGATTTATGGCAGAGTTTTTTTTTGTCGATTTAATTAGAACTATTTACTAAATCTCTATGACTAACAAAATTTAGAACTGCCCATACAGGCAGATGCAATTTTAATTAGTACTCCGGCGATTTCCGTTACTTGGAAAATCTTGCTTTTAAGGGAAATGTCATCGACACGACACGAACTTTTGAACGAAACTCACGAACGCACTCACGAACACTCGCTCTCTTGCTCGCACTTGCGACTTGGTTAGCGAGGGGAAAACTCTAAAGAAAACTCTGGCTTCGTCGGCGAGCGTTCGAGGGAAATCACATGTTTCATGTGCAAAGTATAAAAACAAACTGAACACCGAATGCGGAAAGCCGACAAGGCCGACCGACTAACATACATTTTTTCCCATTTCCGATCTCTTTAACATGCTGCTGTTACAGCCATAGAAATTTCTCAGCTAGAGAAAAGCTCAAAGCTTCACTGTTAAGTTAGATAACAGAGCAACCCGCAATTGGGCCATGTTAAGTTAGGTTTTGGTATTCTTTTTTTGTTTTATTTTCTAGCCAAATTCCCACACATAACTCGCACTTGTCGGGGGAAATGGAATTAGAAATAGAAATAGAAATAAAGATAGACAGCCGTGCAACCTCAGAGTGCAATTAACGCTTGTTTATGGCTAACACAGTGTCAGTTCACTGCGATTCGTCACCCAACTCAGTTGGAGATTCGAGTTTCAGCTTTTGTGGCTCACCACAAATCACTTATGGAGCTATAATTAAATTCACGCCCGGCAGCAACAGGTGAGTGGCAACCGCAATGAGCTTGTGGCGCCTCAAACTGAGCATTAAGCCGCAGAAAAGCAAATAACAAGCCATAAATGCCAAGAGCTCAGAAGGGGCTAATATTATTTGCAAATATTTAAATCTCTTCTAAAAACATTTTGAAAAATACTAAAAAGTTTATTACCTATTTATGTCAAGTTAATAACTTAAGGTACTTAAACTGATTAGTAATTCCCTCCAATTAAATCAAAAACAAAGGAATCTCCGTCTCAACTACATCTTTCTCTCAATGCTAAACTGAGAAAACATCTTGTCCAAAATAGTTCCTTAAATGTTACTATTTATCCATCACTTCACCTGTACTACCTACCCGCTGACACTAAATCATATTTAGGTAAGTGATATTAAGGAATGCGGAAAAAAACAAATAGATATTTGGTTCTTAGCCCCAGCTGAGCCAATAAATCAATTCCAACCAAAGTCAGGCAAACACACAAGACGTTCAATGTTGGCCCAGGCATTCCTTAGCCTGAATTTCATTACGAATGCCAGACACAGGGGCACGCAGCTGGATGGCCACTCAAGCCAAACAGTTGGCCGGAACGAAAGGATCCCAAGGAGGCCCAAAGAGACCAAAGGACAGCGGGACAGGGACATTCAAGTAGCCAGAATGGGACAACAAAACATGGCAGCTGCCTCCAGTCAAGTCAAGTGGAAAGTGGTTCTGGTGACAGGGGGCAAAAGTGTGTTAACATACTAATATTCACTTTGCATCTTAATCGTAGTTGTCCTGGCCAAAGGATGTTATTCAATGAGAGGAATGAGATGAATGCCATGGCTGAGTGTTCGCACGGCCAATTTCAATTGCTGTCTGTAGTTGATATAATCATCATTATGCGGACATATTTATGTACAGGTAATTTATCGAGCAATTTAACTGCTATGAATAATAATCAGGAAGGAAGAAAATATCCTTAATTGGTAAGTCAATCTTTGGTAAATTTTACCTTTATCAATATCAATTAGGTGTTATAACTTATTTGTTGTCAATGATGGATGAGGTGCTAGTTAAGAAATAAAAAATAAACCTTTGGATTTTAGACTATTAAATTCTATAACATTCACCAAAGCGCCATCTGTTGTTCCTTTAGGGAATGTAAAAGTCTCCAAAATAAGCTTTGTAAAACTAAACTCAATGAAAGCTATATCCATTAAAAGAAGAGCACTGGCAGTATCCTTTGACTAAGAAAGGATTTGTAATGGAAGCTCTTTTTATCTCTCATTTTATGCACAGCTTTCCCTCTCTGATTTTCACTTTTTCTCCATCCCTTTCTATACATTTTGCCTCTCTGTCCTTTAAGCTTGTACTGCGAATAACAAGCTGAAAGCATAAGCAGCACGAACACGTGGTAGAAACCAAAGGAAGAGAAACTTTCATCACATTGTTCAAGAGAGTGAAAGAATTAAAAGAGAGAGAAAATGAGAGGAGGTGGAATAAGAAGGGAAAGGGAAAATCAAAGGAAAACATGTGCGACTCATCGCCAACTTCCAGGAGCGGACATTCCTTAGGCACAAATCGCATTCATGGTAACTGACATTTTCGCTGGCCTTTTGCCTGGCCCTTTTTTCTACCATTTTCCTGACCTACTCGTCCCCAGGTTGACCTCCGTTGGCCTTCACTGGTGCTGCATTTGCAACTGCCCGCTTGCCTAATTGGCAATTTCAGTGAAAGCAAATTGTTGTGGCCGTTAATGTTGCTACGCTTCTTTCTTTCTTTCCTTTGGCTTCCTGTTGATTTCTAGATTAATGAATTTAACACACGCACGGGTCTAAATGTGGAAATTTAATTTGGAAAAATCTAGGCGATGCTTAAACTTCCCATTAATATAAAGACTTGTTGCATCAATTTTTTAATGAAACCTTATGACGCAACCCGGGCGTATACGTAATGTGCGCAATGACGCCCGCCGGAAAGTATGCTACAAAGCACTTTAACCATCTAAGGAACATTTCTACTGAATGGTTTTATCCTTGTGGTTATGAATAGCGCGAATTGCGCTTAACCAGGAATCAAGATGTGAAGGGGTTTGCCGAAGGAATGTGCTTGGAAAATCCTATTAAGTTGTTGAGCAAGGCAACGCGCTCTCGATTTATTGAGTTTGCTTGCAGAGCAAACGCAATGCGAAAGTAGTTTTTTTTGTGAATTGCCAAGTTCATAAATCCAGGGCAAAGGAATTTGTCTGCTTATAATCTTATGAACTGCGAAATCGAGTATATTATTCATATTCGTCGCAAAATTCATCAGCAATAAAGTGGGTTAGCTTAGCACGTTCTATGGTCTTTAAGAGCGAAGAAAGTTAAACCTTTACTCTGGGTTAGTCTACTTTGGTGAAGTGATTGGAAGAGTGATTAAAGCCCATCACTACCAATAAATTCACTGCCATATCATACAGCTTTCCACAGAAAATCCCGCAAATTTCATGTGGAAAAACAAAATGCCAAAGGGACTGAAAGCCCACCAACTGAGTAGATAAAACCCGTTTGCTAATTGCCAACGAATCGTAACATATCAGACAGACATACAAAGATAACCCAGAATCTGCCACATACATCCAGATTGACACCATATATGCCATTCTGGCCATATGCTGGGTATCCAACTGGCACGTAAAACACAATTAGGAGGCACGCACACGAGGCAGGGCATAAACATAACATAAACAATGCGAAAACATTAGAAAATAACACACGACGCATGGCAGGCATACGCGAAATGCTCGCACAGGATGCGAGCGGGAAAAGATATATACACCTGCAGGGTGGCGGGTGACTCGTTCTTCCCCCATGATGATTTGCGGCATTTTTTTTTATGATTGTTTTATGACTGAGTTTGTGGTGAGGGGTAAAAATGAAAATGTGGCCGACAAAAGCAAAGACCACTCAACGGAATGCGAGAAGTCATTTGCAAATTTCACAAATTCCTTTGAGGAATTCGCCAAGAAATAACAAAACAAAGGTGTTCTTTCCCAGATAAAACATTATTAATAGGACGCTTGTCAGGTAGCAACTTCTTGTGCTTCTCACACAAAAACAAGCAGCCAAGTTTTTCACATGATAAAGTTCATTTTCCTCCTACACACACGCCAACAAACATATCTTATTACTTCTACTTACCGCAGTCAAAACGAGAAAATCTTACGTTAATTTAGACACTTTCACTCACCTGGAAAGAAGAAAGAAAGGAGAACAATTTATGTATTGTAAGCACAATGAATTTGATACTGAGAGAAAAAACTTATTAGTATGTAATTAACATAATTCATAAATATATTTGATTAAGGTTTAGATTTTAATGAGAATTTTTAAGTAAGTTAAAAACCCTGACAGATTTGTTAAAAGTTAGAAGGACCTGAATAAGAAACGAAGGTCATCCCAAAGCCGACAATGACTTGACTAACAAAGCCAGTAAACAATAACCATTTAAAATTTCATAAACATTTCTCTCAGTGCTTGCTAACCCTTAGTGGGTGTGGCTAGAAACTAAAGCTCTTAATGTTCTTCAATAGCTCTTGATATATGAGCTTGTGCTGGTGGCGTTTCAGTCTCGACTTTTATGGACCATTGTTGAAGGATATTCTTAGTTGTTGTTGTTGTGTAGAGGTAAAACGGTATGTGCTTATAGCAATAAAATGGCTTAAACGATACAAAAGAATCTTGGCCATAGTTGAGATCTCAGCCACGAAACACCGTTAAAGAGACATTAAACTCTATCTAACCAGCACTTCTACCCCATTTCACTTTAGCTCTGCGATAATCATTCATTTCAATTACTCCCTCTTAGACATTAAATAGGATAGAGACCATTGTGAGATTGAACTTAATTAATGGTTATAACTGGTCTTACCTTAGGGCATGCAGCAGGGTTTGACTTTACCGACAAGCCAATTGTCTGACACTCAGTCGTGTAATCACCAATCAAGATGAGGTGTCGATATGCTATACACACCAAAAAGAAAGAAGGACTGAGCATAATTGAGTTATTTACACTAATTGGCAAACACCGACGTAAATTGGCTGAGCTGCAGGCGAAAAGCCGCAAAAGTTTGCACACAGCTAACTCAGGGAGTCCCCTTGAATTGTTGGCCTGAATGAGTGGCTGCCTCATACCATTACCGGCACTCATATTTCATTCAAAAATTTCTGAGGCAAATTTCCGGCTGCCAACTACGTGCCACATCCTGCTGGCCAAACTTGAGCAGCATTGAATATCAAATAAATGTGGGCCACACAAAATTTAAGCAATTGTTGAATGAATTTCATTTATTAACCGAGATATAATCATCTTTAAGTCTGAAGTTGGAAAGTATCTTTATCTTTCTTTTCATTCATTACAAATTAGCACTCCAGAGAGAGCCTAACTCATTTCCACACCCATATCTAAATCCCATTATGGCTGAATTTCGAAGGGAAGGAGGGAGCAGACACAATAATCACAGCTAGCACTGGCTAACAGGATAATAAAAGTCAAAGTGCTAAAACTAAATTAAACCGACCTCGAGGCGGTCCTTCCAAGCATAAACGATTCTGCGTGGGTGTCAAAGTTGATTCAAGCGATTCTCAGACTTTATATATCTACGACTTTATATATATATATATATATTCAAGAGCGGACTTTAATGGCCATGGCACATGGTGTTCGAATTTAATTTGCGTATATTTGCGAGATTTATGGAAAACAATTATGCATAAATTATGTGCTTAGATGAAATGTGCAAACATGGAACAGCACGATTTAATGAGCTTAAATCTGTGATAATAAAAAATTCATTTGGCATTGAGCTTAAAGGGCACTTAGGAGAAGTAGAATAATATTTGTGTTTCACACCAATCTGTTTATAGAAATTAATTTGTTATTCCTAGGAAAATTAGATGTAATGCCAAAGATTATGTAATTGGTGTAGAAGAAAGACATCTTTTTTGAGCAAAATCTACCTAAAGATCTTTCTTGGACTGGCCAAATTATGATATACTTTCAATTTCTTGATTTATTTAACTTAAAAAATCTTTTAACTAATCAACTTAATCAACTTTTATCACACACACAGCCTAGTTATCACACTTAAAAACCATATCTCCCAAAATCAATGACTACATTGAATCGATTTTGCCTCCTTGATAGATAAGCTGTAATCAGATGGGGCTTATAACACTCCTTTCTGTGTCACGTAGCCATATAGCAAAACGCTCAGGGAATATTCCCCTTTGTCAGGCCTTAACCATCGCTAAAAGCAAATATTTATGTAGATTTCAACGCACGCAATCAGCCTAAGAATACAGAAAAAAACACATAAATTCGCCTGAAGGAAGGCCAAGCCAAAACAACACCAGCCACTGTCGACATAGCCACATGTCGCAAATTGCTTTTGAGCCTCTCGTTCTCGTTCACACAGAGAAAACATTAGAGACATATCAGTTTTGTTAAATACAAACTATAAATAAACTTAGTTGAGGGGTTAAGGTTTTACTTAAGAAACCATTTTCAAATTTAAGCATTATTTTAGAGGAAAAAAGATTAAAGATTATGCCTTTTTAAGACAATTTAAGAAGAATTATAGCTTATTCCTTAATCAAGATTACCTATTAACTCAGTGACTTAAGTAAACGTGTTGATTAGTAACCCTAGAATAAGTATCCTTAAGGAATATAGACGAAGGTTTCTGGAAGTTTAAAGATAGACATAGAACTTGCTTGATAAAAAACTGAAAAAATCAAAAATCTTTTAACCATATTCATGATTTATATTCATTTTTGTATAAAATGATATATTTTCCTTGGACTTTATTAAGTATTAAACGATGATCTGGCTAAAAGCAACAATTTTCATGATAAAATAAATCAACAAAGTTAAACAAACTTCGGCTAGCCGAATTCGCTTTCTTGTTTGTTTTTTTCTTTAAGCCTTAAGGCGATTTGAAGGCTTATATTCCCCAGTCTACGTGATTCCTCGACTTAAGACTATTTGTTGGATTATTTTCCCCAGTGTACCGAATGTGCTACCCAAGAGAGAGCACCGCAACTCTAAACCCCCAAAAGTCCAAACTCGAGACGTCACTCACCTTTCATCCAGACGCATACTGCTGCGACTGATGTCACTCCAAACGGACATGGAGCGCGGTCGCTGGAAAATGGACTTGGAGAAACGTCGGACCGCCGGGGCGGGGGGCAGCTGCTGCGGAGGATAGCCGGCCAGGTCGTTGAGGTCCTCGTTGAAGTTGACATTGCGCTGCAGGCGATGATTGTGGGTGGGCGATGCCATCGAGGGCATCGAATAGCTGCAGGTTTGATTATCGTCCGACATGCCCAAAGCGGTGTAGCTCACTTGAAGGTTCTGGCTCATTTCCTTCGGCACGGATGGCGATTTTCCGGATATGTTTACGATTCTTCTGACCTAGGTCTTATAGGTTTTGTTATTTTGAACAGGCCTACATTTTCACTTGAACATTTTATTTGCACTTTTTCACTTTCTTTAGCACAATCATATTTTTGTATCTTATAGATGCATCTGCACCGAATACAATCTGCAGACTGTGAAGGCTTGCTTATTGTCTATGCTCATGACATATCCGACACTTCATTAAGCACAATCAGCCCAAACAATTGACTGTCTCTTTCACTTGCTCTCTATCGTTCGATCCCGTCGCTCTCGTCTTTAGCCACATCGCTATTTTCTGGAACTAAGTGACATTGATAAATTGCTGACCCCAACGACCTTTCCTCTATCTCACAGCTAGTGTGAGCTGTTTGGTTAATTGACTGCAGCAGACATGCAGCACGCAAAAATTTGCAAAGTTTAAGGTTCAAATACCAAGACGATCAATCAGGCAGCTTTTCAATCAATCAAAATCCTTGAAAAATCTCTAAGAGTGATCTTTGAAATGTTTTTTTGTGGGGTTGGACCAGCGAAATATCAAAGTTTTCTTTTTTGGGTTTCTTTAAAGGTTTAAGATTTAAGTTTTAATGATGGGTAAAAATTATAATAAATAAGTTTAACCAAATGAATAAACTTTTCAACTTCTTTAAATAATTCCTGTTACTGAATGAAAATTCTTCTTGCTTTCATTCTACTTACTATCTGCAAATTTAGTAATTAATCAAATTTTTCATTTTGTTTTCCAAAACAAGTCAGTCAGCAGACCCTTTTCAAGCTCAAATGAGCTCGGGGCGTGGCGGGTAGCGTTTCTCATCAGCATAATGAAAAATAAATTTTACAAGGAGACACACCCACGCACAGCCCGAAAAACAGAAAGCTGCATTTTTGCCAGATGACGCGAACGAGAACGAATGAACGGAATTAAAATTTGTTTTTGCTCACTTTTTCATTTTGGGGACACTCCCTGGAAGGGTCGCAGCCGTTTTACTTTTACTGCAAAATTATGTTTACGCCCATTTTATGCTAT
This sequence comes from Drosophila eugracilis, assembly GCF_018153835.1. NCBI lineage: Eukaryota > Metazoa > Arthropoda > Insecta > Diptera > Drosophilidae > Drosophila > Drosophila eugracilis. The sequence continues at coordinate 6,576,010 of NW_024572605.1, forward strand.
ATAAACAAACATTTTATTGTGCTCTTTTCGACTACTTGAGTTTTATGCTTTCTGTGGCCAGAAAAGTTGTTTAAAGTCTTTCTGGCCGAAAAGTGTTGTGTTGAAAAGCCCCCCCAAGGCCAATTTGCATGCTACACAATAACTTGGCCAACTAATTGCCACAATTAACCAATGTAAAGAGTGCTAAACTGAAGCCACGCCCACTTCCTCTAAAGCAAAAAAGAACAAACTTAAATGGTGCACGCAACTTGCTGGCCAAAAGTTTCACATAACTAAGACATTAAATGGCCTAGAGTCAAGCGATATCGAGGGGATAGGATTTTTTTCCTTGAAAGAAATATTTGTGCGACACTTGGCAAGGTCATGATTACAAATGTATTTTGTGTGTAGCATACTTTTTGGGTGCCAGCCAAAAACTAAAGGATAATAAAAACGTGGAAATTCCACTCCATCGATAAAAGGAAGTTATTTATGTTCAGAACTAGGAGAAATGAGTAAATCTAGGTTGAATAATTTATTTTGTAGCTGTGGTTTGTTCTTTTTATTAAGCAGGTAATAATTTTATTCTATGGATTTAGCTCCTTAAACAAAAAGTGCCTAAAAGTATGCTCTTATATATGTTTATTTTCCCTTTTATACCTTCCGTTAAATTTTTAAAGGATTGCAAATCACCAGAGCTCTATTTTGCCATCTCTGGTATTACAATTAATTCAAAAAACTAATACAAGCTATTTATAAAACATTTAAAAAGTCTGTCAAAGTCCCATTAAACAAACTTACTAAGCCCTAATTAAACCTAAATGCCCATCATCCTAACAGTTTGTGAAACCTGATATTCCAGCATACCAATATATATGCACATACATAATATATATCTGAAAATAGGCTTTGGCCTTTATTAACTGGCGCTGACCTCAGGAACAATTCCCTTGGTTGATATCCGGACGCACATGAGCAAAGTTGCCGCCTTATCAATTAATGAACTTTTTCACCCCGAACATCGGAAAACAGGGGGAAAAACGAGTCCGAGAAATGAGAAAGTAAAACATGTGACAATAGTTCCTTCCGTTTTATATCACCGCAGAGAACATTTATTGTTTGGGGCGAAAAAAAAAAAAGGAAATGTCTTTCAAAATGGCTGACAAACAGAACTTCTGTAAACATGCGGGAATTGTTAGTAAGAGGCTGTTTGGGTAGCGAGCACAATAAAAAATGTGTTAGCCTAGCATGTGTTGGCCCATAAATTAAATGGGGAAAACATACAAAAACAAAATAAAGCCCAGACATAAGCCCATATGATATATGTTTATACTATATGCCGACATCTGTGCAACCAACCAGTTAAAGTACAAAAATCCTTTAAAGCTGAGGTGTTACCTCTTTTCAAGTGCGGATTATCCTTAGTTGACATTCTCCCTAAGACGAGCTTGTGTGTGATCTTCTCGTTTACTGTAAACCATCAGCCCTATTTGCATGTGAAATAAATGTTTCCCCTCCTAGAAAAATGGTCAAAAGTTGTCAGCAGTATCTTACCCTCATCAGCTGTGCTTTGAACTCAATTTCTGTACAAAAGCATGACCTTTTTTGCCATTCAAATGGTTCAGGAAAGAGGGTCACATGGAAGTACAAAAGCATGGCAAGTCTATTACGTATTTATAGAATAATTTTTGATTTTGTAATAAAGACAGTTTGTTTTCATTGTTAAGTTTGGGAAACTAAGAAACTTATCTTACTTTTTTTTGGTTTTAAAAATAACTATTTCTTAAATCCGATTTAAAGAGTTTGATTTTCTTTGCTTTTATTCATTTCATAAACATCTTTCTTCTACCACATTTAGGAGTGATTTATTCTTTAGAGACACACATTTCACTATCCCAAAGCTTCTTTAATTTCTTTCATCATCCAGCTTTTCATCCATTTTCCTTAGATTGCAATTTATTTTGCTTTCTATCTCTACACTTTTCCCTAATTTTTTGGCTCACATCCATAGACCAGCTTTTTTTTTTCTTTTTTTTTCCATTTTCCTTTTTTTTTTTGGCGTTTTCCTCGGCCAAGTTGAAAATTGATTTGTGGCTGCAGAGAAAAGTTTAAACTTTTTGTGGTCGTGGAAATTGAATTTTTATTTCGACTTTGTCTTGCCGTCTTCTCTGTTTGCATCTCGATATGAGTGGAAAAGTTAGCCAGCAACCCCACACACATTCTAGCTGTTTTCACACCTGTCTTAAAAAAAAAAAATGCTTAAAATTAGCAAGTCAAACAAGTTTGTTCTTCGATTGGAAAAGATATTCTTTAGCAAAGACTTAACGGGTTTTTGAGGCAACCATTCGCATATTGATATGGCATATTCAAGGGAAAACTTTCTGGCCAGCATAAGGAGAAAGTTGTGAATGAACTTTCACAACTGGATGAGCATTTGTATACTCAAGTTGCTAACCAAAACTGACATTCAAGCTCATAGATAATTCAATTTCTTTAATCTTAAAGTAGAATCCAATTTTTCTAAGAAAATTCTTGCATAATAGGTATGTTAAGGGAAAACGGGAAGTTGAAATGGCTGCCAAAATCACTTAACTGCCAGCCGCACACAAAAACAAAATGTGAAAAATGTGTAGTGTGGAGTCGCCGAGAAAATATATCTCCACAATCTAACGGACAAATAATGTACAAACAAACGATGTCCCCTGCCGAGTGGGCGTGTGTCCAGATTGTGGATATTTATATATATATCTAAACATATAGTATGAGTTAATACAGCGTGATAAGTTGTCTGTGTAATACATTTAGCTCAAACAAACAACCAGAAATCGAGTCAGTCTGGCCACTCAAGCAATTTTTTGTCTTCCGCAACCGTCATCACTTATCAGATAAAAATAAGCATTAAGATTTTTTGCGGGGCGGCCACAACAAATGTCAACCGCAAATGCTTTGGGCAGAAGTTAAGGCAAAAGTTGAAATGTTTTCCCAGAAACAGATTGGATTATATGTTTTCTTGTTTGGGACAAGCTTTGCCTTCGGAATAATAAGTTAAACCAAGAAAAGGCATTTAAATATGTGAGCTGGATTAGGTTAAATAAAAGAGAAGAGGAAAAGCTAAATTTCTGAATCGGAAATATAGAAATTTAAATTTGAATTCAAAAGACTTGATTCCTGTTTATGTAAGCCTGATTAAAGCCATTATGAATATTAAATAAAAGTCTAAAAAATGCAAACCAAAACATAATTTCAAATTAACATAAGCTTCCATATCCCTTCTGACATTTTTGCAAAACTGACACTTTAAATGGCCAATAAAATTAGCAAGCTTATCGCCGATGTTTGTTTTACCAAAAAACAAGCACAAAGCACAAGTTTTCATTACATGGCTTAATGTCCGGCAATGCCAAAATGTCATCTAATGCCACAAAAACATCTACTGAACCCTGAACTTTGGCTCATTAGTCAATTATACGACGAGTGGGGAGCCTGACAATGTCATCCACTGAGGAATTGACAAAGTGCCAAGTGAATGAAAAAACCATCAATCTAAATGTTTGAAGGCCAAAGGAAAATTATCATCAGGATAACAAGTGGCCGCCGACCAACTTTAATTAATCCCAAAAGAAGAAAAACCTAGAAACTGGTTAAAATATAGGTAGAAAGGAAAACTAATACTTTGGCTATGGCCTAGCAAAGTTATTCATTTGGAATGCAGGGCAATGGCTGATTTGCACAGCTATATACATATATATTTCATACAATAACTATGCAAAAGTTCTATCCCAAAGATATTTCAACCTATCCGGCCTTTTGTTTTCTCCTTCTGGGGCGGCACAATTTGCAGTGTGGCATAACCGTAGATTAACTCGACCTTTTGCCAGCCTTTTGCCAAAGACCTTTCTCCACACCCCTTACACTGGGGCGTTAGACAGGGATTAGCCTAGCCTGTTACATCCCGTTTCCGTCGTGCCACGCCCCCTGGGAGGTTAACCAAAAGTCCCAGCCACGTAGCCACAAAAGTTTGTGCCGCATTCCCTTTCTCCTTGTTGGCCGTTTTTTTTTTTCCTGTGGTTTTTCTCAATTTTGTTAAGCTTTCACTTTTAGCTTTTTAAGGTATTTTGGCCCAGCTTACCCAGTCACTGAACTGAGTATCCTCTTTCAACCCCTCTCACATCTTTCTGTTCTTTTGATTATGGCCGCTGCAGCCTCAGGAAAATGAGTTAAGAAATTAAATGCAAAATATAACTCATACGCCATGTGTACGGCTTGCCTTTACGACCCTCACTTTTATAGCCTCCTCTTTCTTGGGTAAAGCCAATATGTGTTTGCGTTATTTTTTATGTTATTTTTATGTTCATTATTATTTTAGGTTTTGTGGCTTTTCGATTTGGTTACACTTTTGCCTTATTTTATTCGCCAAACGAAAATTCTGGATAATTTATGGCCGAAGCTGATTTTATTGTCAGCCACATAAATAAGTTTGAAAATGTATTATATTTTAATTTGATTATATTATTAGGCCAGGATGAATTCAAAGGAAAATAAATAGAAACCTGAGCTTGAAGGCTCCGTAAATCAGTGAATAAATCTTATTAAATTGTTTTCTTAATCGAACTTTCGGTTGGGAAACTAAACTTTATTTAAATGGTAACCCTATGCTTTGATAATTTATATTTATCACAAAAATTTACAATCCAACATTGCCTTTATTTACGTTTTATTTTAAATAAATCAAAGTAAAATAAGTTTAATTTCTTCTTAATTTTGTAAAATATTGAAAAAGTAAAAAGTCATCAGTTTATATTTAGTATTATTTTTAAAAGGAAGAATTATTTATTGTTTAATTTTATTAGTTTGTTTAGTTTTTAAACCCAGCAAGTTAAATTAAAAAAGTTTCTAAATACTTCTATTACTCCCCTGACCTTTGGCAACCTAATTAAACTTTGTTTTCAGGTTTTGCCATTTTACCAAAAAAACAAACCACAAAATTGGGGCCTCGCATCGCCGACTGGCTTAATGAAACTTAAAGTAAATATATAATAAACTTAATTGGTATGCAAATTTGTGCTGCTTGGCCAATTTCAACAAAATGGGTGTGAGGGCGGGCGTGGAGAAGTAACTGCATCGATGGCAGCGTGCGACGAAATGTGTCATAAAACCTAATTGAAAATTTCAGCCACGAACTGACAACAATCTCTGGTTGTGTTGGTATGACGGGCGTGGGCGTGGCAAGAAATATTGTTGGGTAAAAAAAAAAACAGATAAGCAAAATAAACTGCAGCATCCCATGTGCCGTTAGTATGAAGCAATTTGCAATGGCCAAAAACGAAATGTGTCAAGGCGAATCCAAGGCAGCAACAAACAACGGCCAAATACCTGCAGGGGCCTTTCACATAAGCAAACAAGACAGCATAGTTTTTCATGTAAAAATAAAAATGTTCACTTCAAAATAGTTCGCTGGGCGTTGGACACGTTAAAAACAGAGGAGAAACCAAAAAGAAAAGGCCAAGGGACAACGGGGCGGATCGATTTCGAACGTGAAGTTTCTTCAAACGCTGCGCACAAAAGTGTGCTACAAAGTTCTCGTTTTTCAGGCACGCACTCAAAGGAATTCTCCAACTTCTCGTTCAGTATTTTGCACATTTTTTCGACAGTTTTTCTCAAAATTAATTTCGCTTTTTATTTCACCATGTACTCATACATTATCATTACTTTCCCTTGAGCCCAAGGACACACAATAACTTGTCGTTGTTTTACTTTATATATATATATTATTTTTTTTTATCTTCATTTTTTTTTGTTGGCCTGACATTTTTTCGCTAATTAACACAACAAATCCGGCTGACACGTGGGCGGTGGCCTTGATGGACTGGCTCAACCAGCACAACCGCAAGCATGTTAATGCCGTTCAAATACACTTTGATTAATTCGCGAAGGTGACACAGTCGCACAGCACACACCATACCCGCCTATATTCAGCTTGATTCTAGGGATATATCTACATTATATCTACTATATCGTTCGGTCGTCGAAGCGTTCTGCATCCAACTGGCAGCACAAACGAACTGAGGCACTGCTACCAATCTTTTTGTAACTGGCTCCGCCAGCAGGCGTCCAAAGTCACGCACCACCAGGAGCAGTACCGAGCCCACCGAGTGTTCCTCTGTGTGTGTGCGTGCATTGGTTTCTTCTTGGTCCTTCGAGTTCATGCTCTTCATCACTGCTCTTTCACATGTCTGTCGCTCTTAAACAGTCGTGAATGCTGGACGCAGTTAACTAGAGTTGTCAACTGGTGGAATTTGCATAATAAATATTGACGTTGTTAAGTAAATCAAATGGTTTAGATGGAATATTCTTGTAAAGTTTCTGGTTTGGTGATTATTGGACTGATTAATTGGAGGTTATTTTCTTAGTTCAGCAATATATTATAATAGTGTTATTCGATTTTTAAGTTTCTTATCATTAACACAAATAAAAGGAAGGTTAAGGCATTAATACAACTAGAAACTAAACTGAAATCGTATAAAAAGGTCCCTCATTAATGGAATGACCACCAAAATAAGCCTAAGAACATAAATAATTAAATAAAATTTGTTTAAAATTAATTTTAAAATAAAAAAACAGAAGATTAGAGATCATTTTAAAGTTCTAAAGTTTATTATTTTACGTAGATAACTTATTTATATTAATTTAAATTAAATACTAAATATATCTTAACATAATCCTTGATTTTTATCAGTGCCATTGCCTTCTGAGGCCCTAACGCCTGGCCAAAACACGTGTTATATAACAAAAAAAAAAGAACCGTAAGAGCACTGCTCTCCGGCTGAAAGAGAGTTACTGGCTTGTGGTCCCGTAACCCAGTAGAAGGACAGCAACAAAACAGAATGGCCAACAAGAAATTTGGCGCCAAAGAGACATGCGGAAATGGAACACGGATATAGCCATTCCATTCCATTGCGTTGCGTGTAAACATTGAAGCTTTTCTGTGACGTCAGTTACGGCCTTATGACGTCAGATGAAAAAGGCAAAGCAAAAGTCTACACAAATGAGAGACAAAACGATAAAGCACCATCTATGGGAAAAGTTGGGAACCCCAGAAACCTGCGCTGTACAAAGTCTGTTGAGTTAGGAACTGTTAGTGATTTCCATTCAATATTCGTGGAAATCCCCCGCGGTGTTTTACACTATTTTTATATTTCGATCACGTTTCATCTAACCACATATAGTGGTTAAGTAAGCATAGAAAATTGAGATATTTAAACACTTCCAATCATACTAAAAAGAAAGGAAAGGCTAATATTAAGGTGAAGAGAAACCACCGAGCCTGTCATCAATTCATTTGGGAATTCAAAAACATCAAATAACAATAGGTTTGGCCCCCGCACTTTGGTACCGAGAATAATGGAAAACGTATTGATTTCCATAAGTGATTGATGAACCCGAATTCTATGCCGCCCATCCTACTAATATATAGATATATGTTCATACACATGTATAGACCAAGGTCTATGGACTAAAACAAAAGTGCAACTGACAGCGGTTGAGTGAATGGATGTGGGCGCTTCTGCTGGAATCCTTCATTCTATATGCAAATCCCCAAAACTTCAGCTGCAGCCAGTTAACTATTGAAAATGCATTAGAATCTGCTTAAATATTCAATATAAGCCAGCTTTAAAGCGGGTGAAAGGGATATGGTAGTTTAAACTATAGGCAAGCCCTATTAGGGCTTAAGAAGGGTTTGCTAGTTTTTGATTCTGTGATATATGCTTTGAAATGGGTTAAGATTTATTATAATAAGAAGAAGTTCTGTTACCTTAGTCTACATCTCTAAGTCTAAGTCTCTAAATCTTAATTAACCAAAAAATCTTTAAGAAAGAAGCTAATTTCCCAAAAATTCATATTTAAACCTTAACGCCTTTAATCAAAACTTGCAAATTATGCAAATTTTTCAATTGCTTTAGGGGTCATTGTAGAACATCAACTTAACCCCTTTGAACTAAATTGAATTTAACCCAATTCATATCTAAAATAGTTGGCATTATATGCTTTTAGGGGCTGTAAAAACCTTTCAAAGGGTTTGACAAAGTTCAAAGTTGTCCCTCTTTGCCTGACTCGATTACACATTCCGGTCAATATTTGCAGCCCAGCCCATTGATATGCCAAGGAGCAGGCCAAGAGAAGAAGAAACCTCAACAAACACTAGACCCAAGAATTAGTAAATGGACATCTTATGGGTTGCCTCCACTCCGCCACCATATGAGTATGCCTGTGTGCGATGGAAATTTGTTGTCAATTTCCGGCAATTTGTCGTTGGCAGCAAAAATCATTGTGTGATAAGGGCAAAAACGAAGATATGCCAGAGGAGTTGGAGGGAAAACGCACATCCTGTAATGGATCCGCAGAGCCTGGCAAAATGCAATCAACACAACATAATATAAAAGTAAATTAGAATGTTAAGATACGAAACGAAAAGGAACTTTGGTGGGTAACTTGCGCTCGTCGCTAAATTAGAGTCAAGTTGAGGGAGAAGAGGAAAACTGAACCAGGCCACTAGCTCTGATGGCCCAAATTGAGTGCTTTAGCCAACTCATGGCACCTACAACGATGGCAGCTCGCCCGCCTGTCAGGTTGCTCCAATTATGCCAGAGTTCAAGAGCTCTCTGATTGCTTAATCTTGCCGGAATGCATTAATGTGTCAGCCAAGTTAGCACGTACGCACTTATGTCCCTACATAGGCCTCACACTTCGCCCTCGCTCTTTGGTGCCAGCGTAATTAAAATGTCAAAACGAATTTACATGCCACATTCTTTGGCAATGCAAGATGTTCGTAACTAAAATATAAAAAGGAAAATAAGTAGAAGCCTATCATTTAGTTTGCGGTTCCCTTGACTGTCAGTCACAAGCCATTGGGAAAAAGAACAGAAAAATTCTTTTAGAGGAGATGAGAAAGAAAGCTGACCGGAAAGATAGCCAGCCAGGCAATGATGCAAAAATATTTCAACAGTTTTCTGTACAAATACAAAGCAAATGGAATGGAGATGGCTGGCTCAGACAAGACATCGCTCAGGAACAGGCCAAAAAGGAGCCAAAGGAATGTAAAAAACATAGCAAAACATTCTTGACAGGCAGCTGTATTCTAAGGACTACATTGATACCCTTTATAAGAGATTTTAGGAGGTATAAAGAATATCTTAACATGTTTTAAAGAATCTTTTCAAATTATTTACTTTCCAGCAGCTCGAATGTAAGCAAAGTACTTTTCCTTCACAAAACATTCTCATAAACAAATTCAATCTATTACCCACCACTTACCATTTGTCTTACTTTACAAATCACTTTATTAAAATTGAAAAGGAAAACCCAAAGCAAAAACCCACAAACAGATCATATCTAAGGCCAAAGTCTCTCCCACACTCAGCTCTGGAGCTCAGATATGACCCTGTTGATATGGGCAACCGAAATCACTTGGGACATTAATATAAATAAATTGGCACGCTGTGCCATAAAGAAATATAAAAAATATATGTCTAAAAAATCTATATAAATGTCAACAAAAAAATGTTTGTGATATTTATAGCCCCCTAAGAGTCATATACGAAATGAGAAACTTTAGACAGGCTGCAAAGATGAATTGCAATAGAAAGGCTTTCTCCACCTCTGGGGACTTCAGGCTGAGATTGCATTTCATTCAGATGTCAGGTTGTGCCTGTAACTTTCTCTTTCTGCTTTCTACTGTCTATTTAAATTTCACAAACATGCAAATTGCTATATATGTATATATTAGCAGATACATATTCGTATTCAGATCTGACACGATTTTCAAGGGGAAGCCTAACACGCATATATTTTTGCTTTTTGCTTTTCGAAAAAGAAAAACTTTAAGAGTAGGCAGCATTTTGAGAGGAGTGTATTTGTATTTACTTATTTATTAGCACGCAAAGTTTGGTGTAAATAAAAAATTAGTCAAAAGCGAGAACCAATACAAAGCGAATAATTTATGGCCAGAAAGTTTCTAAGCAAAAGTTGTAAGTTTTTCTCTTAAATCCTTTTCAGTTCATGGAAAGTAGTAAGTGCTTGGAGAATTTAATGAAATTTGTTCAAGACTTAAATAAGAGGCTTTAAGAATTACATGGAAATCATGATAGGGGCTACGTATCCTATTTTTATTATTTATTTTTCTGGTAATTAATATGGCATGCCCCTAATCACGCAGCCCCAAAGCTGGGAAATTCTATTATTATTTCTGAAACTGATTAATGAAAACAGTAATTTGTTAAAGGTTAGACAAAGGAAGGTGTAAAACAATTTTACTAATTTGATTGCAGATAAAAAGCCCATATTAATCAGACGAAAAAAATGTATAAATAGATGGACAAAGGAGATATCAAGCTATGATATGCTAAAACTCATTTTCTGTACTAACAAAAGGTTAGCCTCATAATCTTCTATCCACTTTCGTTTCCCAAAAATTCAGAACATTGCCCTACCACTTATAACCTTATAAACTATTAAAATAAATATTTGATTTTAAGCTTAAAACTACCTTCAAAAGTAAAACCCAACTAGCAAGCGGAAGTCTGAATTATTTCTCGAAATCGCTTCGAACATTGCGCTGCGGCACTCGACATGATTTGGCTTTTTTCATTAGTGTCGGCTTTGCCAATGAATCGCAGGACGTGGAAATATCGTTGGAAAATCGCTGGAAAATGCGAGAAACGCAGCTGCTGCCAACTCGACGGGCTCATCAAAAGATTGAAAGGCAGTGCGGCGCGTCGGCAAGGAAGTAGAAGGAAATATTCAAATGCCTAAACTAAATTGCATATTTATGCGAGTCGTGCGAGAGGCACTGCCAGCCACTGAAAATACTGATACTAAGGATAAAAAAAAATATGAAAAAAAATATAAGAGGAACTGCTGGCATAAATTATGTAACATTTCACGTATTTTCCTTTTTTATTATACTCAGTTTTTCCTCTCTCTCTCTCTTTCTCTCTCTCTTTTTTTTGACAAGCCATGGCAGTTTTTCCGCGAGTCGCGACAATTGCTATCAAAAAAAAAAAACAAAAAAAGGAAAACGTCAGCTGAAAATTTTTGTTGTTTGCCCGCTGTGACTGTCAATATTTGTTTTCACTTATGTGTGTGTCTCTGCCGACTTTTGGGACGTATTTTTGGTAACAAATTTTATTTTTGATTGACATATCGAATTTAGTTTGAATTCAGTCCAGGCCTGCCCCCTCCAAACATGGCGCATTTCTTGTCAGATCAATTAACTCAAGCTTCCTGCAAATCCGAAAAAAAACAGCGCCGCCAACCACATTCCCACACGCCCAGACTTCGTGATCTGTGAATCCTGGCCAGTTAAGGCCAAACTGAAACTGAAACCAAAATAAAAAGGAATCGCAAAGTTAGGAAATGGCAAGAAGAAGGATACCCCCAGCCAGCTCAGCTTGTTCAATTATGCAAGAACGAAACGTGCCTGGAAGTTGGTTAAAAGACACACCAAGTTACAGCAAAAGGCAGTTACAGTGAACAATATTATATTTATTGAAGGATAGGCTTACGTGATCTGGAATTGGTGATGAACAAGCCATAGGTTTTAATTATTAAGTAGAAAGCTTAAAGGTGTATGCCTTGAAGTTATGTCAGAAAAAGCTTGATCTTTCTTCTAGAGACTTTAAGAGAGAGAATCTTTCTAGCTGCAACCCATTTCGTGTCTTCACTGTACCTCTACCATAGCCTGCCTTGTTGAATTTTGAATAAGACTCAACGCAGGGGCCCTGAGATCCTTGCTTGGCTTTGGGGGAGCAAGTGGCAGGCCCGCTTGAGGGCTAATTGAACGCCATTTGGTTGGACAGTAATTGATGTATGAGTCAGCCATGGATATGCCATGGTCAGGCATCTCGGGGGATACCTTCCAGTGGGGGGCGTGGCTTTTTCAAATGTCAACCTTCCGAAGAAAAGAGAAGTTAGAGGTCCTTGGACTGCTCTTGTTTCCATTTGGAAATGTTTTGGGTTTCGCACTGACTGTTCGACTGACAATGCATTTTTGTGTCTTGTTGTTGAAACTTAAAACGGTGGTCCATTAGGAAATTGCAGAAGAGTGGGGGGTGGCAGATTGGAAAATGAATGAAAGCTAAAAGAAAACTGATATGGTAAGGGGCAGTCAAGAGGTCAGCCAAGGAGCAATGGACCAAAGGCTGTCCTAGACGTTCGTTTACCTGTGTTGTCTGTATTGACCTGAAAGTAAAGGACAGACGTCGAGTTGAAATCACCATGTTTCTTCTTTTTTTCTCGCTGTGTACCATCAGCTACGCCCACTGTCAACGCCGCCTCCCTTGGGAGGGAGAGTGAGAGCAAGAGCGAGAGGGAGTAGGGTCAGAGTGTAAATAAACCCGTTGTTCCGCAGTGCACTTTGTCACAAGTGTACAACAACAACAACAACAACAACACCAACAAGAACAACGAACATATATCAAGGAAAACGAAGGAAAACTCTTCTTTATTTACTTTACTGCTTTTTTTTCCTCTGCTTTCACCTTCGCCGTCGATTTTGTCCAACACTTTTCCTGGCTGACCAAATGTTTGCTTTCACTTTCCATGGCTATTTTGGTAGCACTTTTATTGCCCCCCATTGAGGGAAAATATATATTCATGTGAGGAAATGCAAAAAAAAAGAGCCATAAACTTACTTTTGGTTAGGAAAACTAAGTAATTAAAAGGAAAATATTTAAGTCTATGGTAATACAGAGGCCTGAAATGAACTTCTCTTCCCTTTTAGCTAGGTTTTTGTCTAACCTTCTAAGGAATAACTAACATTTCCTCTCTTTACCCAACTTTTTGTTCAATTTAATTTATACAAATCAAGTTAAATTTCCTTTAATTTCCCACACTCATTATCACCAAATCATAGCAAATGCAATTGCTTTCTCGGTTTGCTTTCCCTTCGAAACCCAAAACGTTTCATTTAATTTTAATTGCCGAAGTGGAAGGAACTCGAAGACAATTGAAACTCTTTGAGGTTTGGAGGCCAGACAACGATGCCTTCAATTTGCCGCAAATGAGCTGCGAACAGAACATTCGCTTTTCGCTTTTGTTTGGCCAAGTAATTAGAGCCTGATTTTCCAACATGGCTTTTAGAGGGCTAACAAAGAATGTTCTTTTACCAAGGAATGATTTGATTTAAAGATCACTTCGAGGTTTAAAACGAAAATCTTTCCCTAAACTAACTCATTCTAAATTATTATTTAAATCAGCTCTTAGCTAGTTCTTAATTAGTCTTAATTAGCTTATGTCTTAATGACCCTTCAAAGGCAAAAGGCTGTTTTCCTGCCTTTCCTTCTGCTTCTTGATGAACTGCTTATGACATCCTAATGGCTGGGCATTCTGACAGCTTAACAGAAAATTCAACTACTAAAAACTTAAATTAAATTAACAAAAATTGATTTTATTCTTTGGACTTTCATCTAATCCTAAAGCACAATTGAAACCAGCAATCCAAAGCCTAACTGCCTAGCCAATAGAAACATACAAATCCCCTTTGTTAATAAATAATGAAAACCAGAAAATTGGTTTAAACCAAAAATTAAAAGCAATAAACTAACTCTCATTTTATTTCCCCTCCAAATTAAAAGCGAATTTAGAAAATCAATAAAGTTTCTGGTGGGCAGAATAAATAATGTAGATTTGCAATGGGATTATCTTTGGTTAACCAAAATCACAAAAATAAAACCACATCACATTTCCATTTTTAGAGATAAACAAAAATAAACAAAATCAAAAATATTTTCCCTAAAAACTCACATTCCTTTAAAGAAAACAAAACATTTAACTTTTTATACATTTTATTGTTGGCAATCCAGAAAATCCAGAAAATTGAGAAAATTAATAACGCATCAGGTGCGTTGTATATAATAAACATTTTTCCGATTCGCTGGCATCCTATTGTTTTCCGCAGCCTGTCAGGCCAATTGCCTGCAAAATGGCAGAGTTAGCTGCGAAATCCCTTTAAAATTTGCATAAATTGGAGGCAGCTGAAATCGGTTTAAGGCCTTCAGGATTGTCCTGTCTGCTGGCCCGAGTCCTGATTCAATCCGACAATCAGTCCGTAGGATTCAGTCAGCCGGTCGGCAGTATCCTTCACTTCCACTTGGCTAGACTCGATTCGGTCCCCGTTTCAATACGATTCCATCCCAAAAGGATATCCGCTTTTGTGGATCTCTCCTGGTCTGCATAACTTATTCCTGGTTTTTTATTCTGGGTTTTACTTTAGCCCACGTGATTGCCAAAAAAAAAGAAAACGTCGTGAGTTGTCGTCAGTCTGTCATCAGTCGCAGTCATGCATGTACTTTTTGCTAATTAAATTTAAACATTAGCTGAGGTCCTGCCTGAGATTGAATATACATATATATTCCACCCACACAATGACTTATTTTGGCAGGAAATTGAAAAATTCTTTATTGTTCGTTGTCACAGGTAAACAGCGTGGAAATCCAAAAAAGCCAGAATCTGGCCAAGCGAACGCTATTAAATGCATCATTGACCAACAGGCGAGCTAAAATATTTATTTTCCCAGGAAAAGAAAAGCGGGCCAAAAAAAAAAGAAAGGAAAACTGGATGAGGTCCTGGACAAATCCCAAAAAGTCAAGCGGTGCTCATGTTTTACGCCACATTTGCCGGTATACAAAAAAAAAAAGTTGTCAACACACAAAAAAAACACCCACACACACACAGTCAAGGGCCAGACACAAACACCTTTATACACACACACAAACACACTGATACATCGCACAGGAAGCAGCAAGGAAACTTTACTTATAATAGAATTTTCTGGCATGACCATACCCTCAATGACGTCAGGGCCATGGAGATTTTGGCAACACTTTAAAAAGTAAGTTTTGGTTTTGAGTTTGATAATAAATAAGTTAGTAAGTTTAGATAACAAAATGTTTTTTGGAAGACTTAAAAATAATATTAAATATTTTTTAGAATATATTTTAAAATCCTTAAAAATAAATACATTTTTTACATTAATTAATAATGATAAATTATCTAAACTCGAATGCCAACTCATTATCTACTTTAAAATCATTAAAAAACTTAAAATCAATATTCCTCTCCTTTAAAAGCTCTTAAAAATATTTAAAATAATTAAATAAAATATCAAACATCTTATATATTTATAATAATTATTAAAAAAACATATATCCTTTGTAAATAATTTTTATAAATATTTTTTAAGAGTATTTAAGTCTTCTTCCTTCATAAAACAAACTCTTTAAACTCAAGCAGAGCCCCGTTCAGTGGCTTCTGATGCTTTGCCTTTCACTGGTAGCCACAAATTGCCTTTTTCGCACGTTGATTGATTTTGGAACTTTTCCTTTGGGTAGGTAGAACTCCTTGAATCAGCACCATACCCCCCCAGCGCCCCCTCCAAAACCCATCCAAACATTCACACATTCGCTGGAGGTCTTTGCTTTCACGGGACAAAAGTGGTAATAAAACGGCTGCACTTTGGCGTCCATCGCAATTGTTCAACTTTGGTTTTTTTTTTGTTGCCATGGCTGACCTCCATCGATCCTGGGCCATAGTTGTGGAACACATAATTATTTATTTACGAGTCTGTTCATTCATTGATGAACACAAACGCTGTTTATATTGCTCTTTTGCCCTTCGGCCCGTTGCAAAAATGTTAGGGTTCATGCCGGTTCAGCTCACCTGAAATGCGGCCTTTCTTTCGCTTAGTTTTCTCGGCTTTTTATTGTTGCCAAGTGTAAAAATAGTCAATGACGTTGCTAAAGTTGGAGAATAGCAACGGTAGCATTCAGAATAGCCGCTTTGTAAGCTAAAATTGTATTTATAAAACTAATTTTATGGCGGAAAAATCTACTTAAAGTAAAATGAACAGCTTAAAAGATTGCCTAAGGGATAGCACTTTAATTTCCTGTAACTTTAAACTATTTAAATGTTAAATGATAATCCGCTATCTAAGCTGTAAACTTTCCAGCCGGAAATCACTAAGCAAAATTGAATATTTATTCAATGGACTAAATCACTTTACTATCCTTCAGGTGAAAACAATCTCCCCTAGTCTTAATAGCGGAACAGCAAGGGGCCTAAATATAGAACCTAATGCATAATGCACATCATTTTGCAAACATTAATACGTCAGGAGAACCTCGAAGGACCCTCGGCTGCGGCATGTTCCTGCAGTCCCAGACATATCCATTATTGAGCGCGCAATGGCAACAGCCTGTGGGTGCGTTATACACAATGCTATTATAATTATAGTCGTATGGATTAAGGCAGCCAGCCGGCTTCTGAACGACCTTCTCCTCAGCCATCACCAACAGGAGCTAGTCGAGGATTAACGTCGGGTCGGTTTGGGTTATGCAGAGGAGGATATGTGAAGGGAAACCAGCACCTGTCCAACTTGTCATAAAGGGGGAGCCGCAAAATATGAACGAAGATTGTAGGGTGCTAGGTGTTAGGACTAGACTTTATCCTGTATTTATATGAAAGATAAAATAAAACACATTTTTGGTAATATTAAAAAGCATTTGAATGCAGCTAAAATTGGTCTAAATAGCAATATTAACATGCATTCTAAAATGTTCTTTGCAATGATAAACTTTAAACATGGAAAATAGTTCCTCTAATGAAACCAAAACCACATTCCCTTGTTTATCACTAAGTACCATGTAGAATAATAATAATTTGCAGGCAGCACTGCAGTTGAATGTTAGTGGAAAATGGAAAAACGCTCTGAGAAGGAAGCGATTTACATAAGTTATTATGGTAAACCACACAAGTGGGTCGGCTCACGTAAGGAATGTGTCCGAAAGATGTACGAATGTAAATGGAAAATGTCAGAAATTGTATTTCACAAACAGGCCAGCAGACTTTTCTTGGGTATATATCCCGGTATATATCAAACAAAAACTAACACTGAAGGATGTGAAAAGTAGTGACGAATGCACCTTTAACATTGAAAAGATTTCATATCCAATTAGGTAAATAAAAAAGTGTAAAGAAAGCTAGTTTGTGGTTACATTTTTTGTTTTTTTTTTAAAATAACTTTCGTCACTACTCAAATTACAATTTTCTTCGATCATAAACTTAACCATTTCGTAAACCGCGAACCATCTACTACATATCTGATACATAGACAATGACATTCGAAATAGCAAAGTCAAAATTATTGATAGTTGAAAATGCAAACAATACATGGGCCACCCTGTATTACCTCACACTTCGTCACTATGAGTACTGCCGTCCATTGTGATATACGATATATATTCAAGAGTGTAAGAATGTATATATACCCCCTTTTGGTAAGCAGCATAATCAGCACTAATGGATACGCTGAAGTATTTTCATGAAGGCCAAAGCTGCACTTTAGTTGCGGAAAAGCTAAGTCAAGTCAGGGGCCCAACTATCAGGTGCACAGGTTCTTTCTTTCTTGCTGAAAAATTGTGTTAAACGTGCGAAAAACAAGTTATTTGCCATTACGCAGCTGGAAAAAAAAAGGAAAATTCTTCTACCCTTAATTTTCCTTTTCCCTACTTTTTATCTTAAACTTGTTGTGGGCTTTTCTTGGTCTTGTTTTGGGCATTTCCCCACTTAGATATAATGAGAAAGTCTTTTGGGCGGAAAACCCTTTTTTTTTTTTTTGCTTTGGCAGAAAAGGTAAACAAAGCCGCAGTTGGCTTAATTGAACATTTTCCTCTCATGTTACGCAGTGAAAAATTGTGTAAGGATTTTCCAAAACATTTCAAGTTCAAGTTATAGCCAAGAAATTTTGGTTTGCTAATGAAGCCAAGGTGGATTGTAGAGGATAAGCTCAAATGGCCTGAACTTTGACCTTTATTAGCGACAGGTCGGAAATGTTATATTTGTCCCCCAGAATGCGGACAATTTCATCTGTTAACGAGAACCAACAAATTGCCAACTTGCTCGCCTCGAACGTGTGGCCATTAAAATCACGAATTCCACAGCCATTTGGCGGGGCAATTAAATATTCTTGGGTCCGTACTCCGGACCCTGGCTTGAAGGAGGGATTAGGCCATAAAAGTGTTGCATTTAAGGACCCATAAATCATGATCTCGCAATGCTGTCGTCAACGTTCAACAAAACAAAAGCCTAATTTCCGCGTACTTATTAAATATTTCACATAAAAAAAAGGGTTTTCCCCGAAAAGGTATCCTCGTACACAGTGCGAGAAAGCCTTTAAGCCAAGACCTAAAACGAAATTCTTTAAGGGGACATTAAGAATTTAGTATGGCCTAAAAGAAGTTAACAACAATGGAATGCCCTAACTATATAGTGAGTAAAGGACAAGAGTTCTCAAAAAGTTAATAAAAATCTAAAATTGAATCCGTCATCGAGACGTGTCTAAAACCAGTAAATAAAAGTACACACATGGCAAACCTTTTTGCCAAAAGCTCTTAGGGATGAGCTCACAGGATCACCATCGCATATACATAATAACCTCCGGAGCATTGGGGAACAATCCAACAACCGCTGGAGCTTGCTAAACCGTTTATAACCGATTTCAGGTAGGGAATCCTGGCCAACCAGGACGTGCAGGCATCCGTGACACAGTGAACAGCAGCCCCCGCCGGCTGACTGGGCCCTGAGCCAGGGGCCAAGTGGTTTTGGGCCCACTACGTGGCATTATAAAGGCAACAGCCACGGCCACTTGCGCACGTCGCAGTCAGCTGAGCAGGGAAGAGAGCCCAAGCCAAAAGCAAAATTGGCAATGGTAGTTGGGCTCGATGGCTGGTTGGGCTTATAAAAAATTAAAATGTTTACGCTACATTAAATGCAAAGAAGGCATTGCCAGCGAATTATGATTTTGTGAGTGCCGAAGCGGAAAAACACACACACACAAACACACATCTCGCACCTTATGGCTCCTTTGGGAGTGAGTGCCAACCACGTTGCGTATGAGCAACGTGTGCGAACTACACGTCGTTGGAGCAACTTCCGTCATAGCCGGAACTTATGAAGTAATGACTGCTAACTACACGGCGTATGAGCAACTTTAGCAATTTGCACACCAACCCCGAAATGCAAATGTCTTTATTTGATGCGCACAATTTTATACTTCCACAACATTTCCATAACGAACGGCCGACGACTTTCCGCCATTTTCACACGCATCGACAGCTGAAAGCGTCCAGGTGGATGAATACTTGGAATTATAGACACCGTACCCTCATTCTTCAGATAGTAAACCTTCGGCTTAATGGGGCACTTAAAGTAGCTGCCATTGACCACCAGGTGATTGTAGACCTCGCCAAACATTTTGAACAACAGTGGGTTATTAAGAAACTCACAGCCCTTAATGTTTTCCATCTTGTAGAAAACCCTCTGGGTTTTAATCACTTTCACATTGATATCGATGGTGAAAGCAGATGCCAACTTAACCACTCGAAAAGTATAGAGCAACTTTGAGTTGGGCACCTTGCGGAAATACTCCACATAATCATGGTCGCAGCTTGTTTCCAGGGACTCTAGGATGAACTCAATGTTGCCCTTATGGAAAATCATTGGCTGTGAAGTGAATTCAAGTACTTAGTTTATGTTTTTAAGGTTATTTACTCCTCTATACCTCATCTTTAGCTGCTACAGCAAGTATGCAAAACAGCCAACAGGGAAACAGACAACAAGCGCGGAAAGCCATTAAGCCAAAACTGACCAAATGGTTTTATTTTTCTCTTTCGCAAATCAAATGATGGGCTATTAATTGACCTTAAATACAGTCATTGATGAGAGATTACCTGATACAGTAATTAAGACAGTAAAGTTGAACAAAAAACTAAAAGGAAATTAATGCTTTTGGCAGTTAAAAACGCAGAGATATGCCTCACTTACTAACACCTGAAATTCCAAAAAGCAAATAAACAATTTAAATACATTAAAAATTTTGCATTTCTTTATTTGATATGACGAATCTTATATTTCCACAACATTTCCATAACATAAGGATGCGAACTTTCTGCCACTTTAACCCTCATTGAAACCTGAAAGTGACCAGGCGGATGAATACGGGGAACGACTGTCTTCGCAGCCTCATATTTCAAATAGTAAACCTTCGGCTGTATGGGACACTTGAAGAAACTTCCATTGACCACCAAATGCTTGTAACTTTCACCGAATAACTTGAAGAGCAAAGGATTGTTGAGAAAATCACAGCCCTTTATGTTTTCTGCCTTATAGAAAATGGTTTTCGATTTTACCATTTTGATGATGACATCAATCGTAAAGACAGAGACTTGCTTTACCACCCGAAAGGTATAAAGATAGCTCGAATTGGGAACCTTATAAAAGTAATCCACATATTCGTGATCGCAATCAGTTGCCAGGGATTCAAAAATAATATTTATGTTTCCCTTTCGAAAAACAACTGGCTGGGGAAAAAGTAAATATTTAATTAAAAATTACTTTTTAATATGGAAATGGTAAAAACCTCTTCTTTTGCCACTGCAAAGAGTAAGCAGAACAGCCAGAAAGTATAAAAAGAACAGCCACTGAACGCCATGAAGCCACAACTGACCAAATGGTTACATTTTTTCAACCACAATTCGACTGATGAGCTATTAATTGACCACAAACCCAATCATTCAGGTGGAAAATTACTTAATAGCATTTACTCAAAAACATTTATACATTTTACAGGCTTGAAATTTAAGGAAATTAAACGTTAACTTTTTGGACTGTAAAGCAAAGGCATTAAGTAAGTAAATTTATGAAAGAGTTTGCCTGACAGTTTAAACATCATATGAACTTCTCTCTTTGTCATTTCAATTAGCAAACTGAATGGCATTTAAGACACTGTTTAAATAGTCCACTAAACCCAAATCACTTTATTTAATACGAACAATTCTATATTTCCACAACATTTCCATCACAAATGGCTGTCGACTTTCTGCCATTTTAATCCTTGTCGTTAGCTGAAAGCGTCCAGGTGGATGAATGCCGGGAAACAATGACACTGTGCCCTCGTTTTTAAGGTAATACACTTTCGGCTTGATGGGACACTTGAAGTAGCTGCCATTGACCACCAGCTGCTGGTAGATTTTGTCAAAGGCCTTGAAAAGTAGAGGATTGTTAAGGAAGTCGCAGCCCTGAATGTTTTCCATCTTATAAAATATTCTCTGTGTTTTCAGCACTTTAACTATGATATCAATGGTGAAAGCAGGTGCTAATTTAACCACTCGAAAAGTGTATAACAACTTTGAGTTGGGCACCTTATGAAAATACTCCACATAATCGTGATCGCAATTTGTTTCCAGGGAATCTAGGATAAACTCTATGTTGCCCTTATGGAAGACCATAGGCTGTGAGATAAAATTTATTATAAATTTTATTTAAAATAAATAGTTTAGTTAGCTTAAAACTTCAATTACCTTCTCTTTAGCTGTTGCAGGCAAAATAATAAACAGCCAGAGGTAAAAAAGAGAACCATCACTGAAAGCCATGGAATCACAAATGACTTTATGACTTCATTTCCAAAACCAAAACTCAACCGATGAGCTTTTAATTGACTAAACGTTTTATCATTTACAAACATTTACTTTAAAAATAACTTATTATGTCATTAAATAACTCAAATATAAACAAATAACTCTTCATTTTATACGCACAATGGTATACTTTAAAACCATTTCCATAACGAAGGGCTTTCTACTTTCTGGTGTTTTCAAATGCATTGTCAGCTGAAATCTTCCAGGTAGATTGACTCTTGGAATCATGTACATAACACCCATGGCTTTTAGAAAGTAAATCTTCGGCTTGATGGGGCACTTAAGGTAACTGCCATTTACCACCAGATTCTTGTAGGCTTCGCCAAACAATTTGTATATCCAGGGATTGTTAAGAAACTCGCAGCCCTTAAGGTTCTCCACTTTGTACATGATTCTCAGGGATTTTAGCGCTTTAATCACAATATTAATAGTAAAGGCAGAAGTCAACTTAACCACTCGGTAAGTGTAAAGAACCTTGGAGTCTGGCACCTTTTCAAAGTACTCCACAAACTCATGATCACTTCTTGTCTCTATGGAATCAAGGATGAACTCTGTATTGCCTTTTCTAACAACATTTAGCTGTGGGAATTTCTTTAGCAATGTAATTTAAATTTAGCTAGTATATAAAAACATTGCATACCTCTCGTTTTGCTAGGGCAGACAGTATGCAAAACAGGCAAAGAGAGATAACCAGACCACTGCTGTAAGCCATTTAGCCAGTACTGGCTAAATGTTTTCATTTTCCCGACCACCTTTCGACTGATGAGCTATTAATTGACCACAAACCCAATCATTCATGTGGAAGATTACTTAATAAAGGAATCGGAAAAATACATGATGACACAGTGATTTAGATTTCAGGTTAAATGTCTGTTTATGAAGTTTTAGAATAATTTAAAGGAGAGAAAAAGGTCAAAATTTAGGATCATAATGAAACAGACACTTTTTATATTAGAAGTCAAGCCAAGAATATTTATCTTCTTTATAGAAAATTGACACTAATTAACAAACTTTACTTAATACGAACAACATTATAAATCCACAGCATCTCCATCACAAAGGGAGCACGACTCTCATGCATCCTTACTCTCATGGTGATTTGATATCTTCCAGGTGGATGAAAACTAGGCAACATGGCCACAGATCCCTCGTTCCTTAGATAATACACACCCGGCTTAATCGGACAGCTAAAGAAAGTCCCATTCACGATTAGCCTTTTGTAAACAGATCCAAAAACTCGATTCATCAGAGGATTCATTAGGAATTCACAGCCATCTAGGTTATTCACCCTGTACATCACTCTCTTGGTTTTCAGGACTCTTACAGCTATATCGATGGTAAATCTGGAAGCCAGCTTAACCACTCGGAAGGTGTAGATATCCACTGTATTCGGAACTTTACGAAAATAATCCACAAAATTGTTATCACAAGTGGTAACTAGGGATTCCATGATGAAATTAGAACCTCCACGCCTGAAAACCGGTGGCTGCTGTGGGTTATGCAAGTAAGTTAAATACTTTTGGTTATTATATCATATAACTACCTCCTGATTGGCTGCAGAAACCAATGCCACCATCCACAGGATGGCCCACAAACATCCATCAAAGTGGAAAACCATTTTTAGACTAAGCAAACAAAAAGCATTTTCCACCATAGTTTGATCTTCAGCCCATTAATGGTTTAATAATTGTGACATTTAAAAGCTGAATTAATGGGGAACGTGTTTGATATTAGTTCCGAAATGGAAAATTTATTTGTTGGTATATTTAAATTCCAATAACTTATATACGCAAAACTCGATATTTCCAGAAAATTTGCAAAACTACAGGTCCGTCCTTTAATTCCTTGATTCGTACAGTCAAACTGAACTTGCCAGGTGGATGAAACATAGGCACATCAAGTTCCCTCACATCGTTTCTCAGGTAATATACACCAGGCTGAATTGGACACTTGAAGATACTGGAATTGCCCACAAACTGATCATAAATCGCCGAATACAATTTGGACATCAATCGATTGTTGAGGAAACTACAAATTGCTATGTTTTTCACATTATATATGGTCCTATTGGTTTCCATATTGCTAATGCGACTCTCCAAGAACACACTTTTCACCACTTTCGTTGAGTTAATCATTAGCAAATGCGTATCTTCAGGAGCTATTCCGAAATATTCCACATATGTTTTGTTGTAGGATAGTTCAATGCCTAAATACACGGCCTTTGCTTTGTGTTCCTTGAAAAAAATGTTTAATTTTCACTTTTTAAAGGTTTCCAATATAGCACCCACCTTTTCTTTTGCATTCATTCCGAATGGAATCAGGCAAAGACCCACAAAAAATATAGTAGCTATGCTCTGGTCAATCATTGAAATAAAACTAAATTAACTTAGTTTTTGGGGGAACGCAGTTTGACAAAAATAAATGTTTAAAAACCCATAACAATTAGCGCAATCATTTCATTAAAGCACTGAGTATGTAAAATAGC